>NC_142470.1:61558199-62194092 GCF_049115385.1 Moschus berezovskii
TTACCTCTCACAGTCCTGAGGGCTGCACATCTGAGATCCTGGGGCCAGCTGGTCAGCAAGGGCCTTGCCCTGTGTCCACTTGGTGGCAGGCGCCGGCAGCCCTTGGGGCCTTCTTTTAAGGCACTAAACCCCTTCATGAGGCTCCATGCTCACCACCTGATTGCCTCCCAGAGCCTGCCCCCCGCCCCAAGTCCCGTTACCTTGAGGATCAGGAGTTCTGCACAGGAATCTGGGGGACACATCAGGGTTCATGAATCATATACTGTGGCTTCTGAGCATGTGGTTATCTTTCCCTTGAAAGATTCCGTGCTTCAGTCTCCTGTTTGACACATGTGTGAGCATCTGCTCTCTGCTGAGCACTGTTCTAGGCTCTGGCATCCTGTAAGGGGAGGAGATGCTCTGCTCCCCAGGCCTGCGCCTGGCTCCTCCGAGGTGGGTGGTGGTGTGGACTTCTCTGGGTAGTTCGATGATCGTTTGTTTAACTGGTTCTGTTTGTTTAGGAAAAAGAACCCTGATTTGTATCATGAGAAAAGTACAAGAGGCCTGAAATGAACCCCATGTCCAGGAACCCTGACAGGTGTCTGCGTGAAGGAGGCTTCAGGTGTGGGGTCCTCCCCACAGCAGCCCTCCGTCTGCCCTATGTGATGATGTTCTGACCGACGCTCAGTCTTTTCTGTTTGAGCAAAAATAAGGCTGACGATGAATCAGAATCTGGTGGCCTGTCTGGGTAGGATATATTGAAAGTGAAAGTGCAGTCGCTCAGTCGTGTCCCACTCTTTGCGACCCCATGGACTGGGGCTTACCACGCTCCTCTGTCCATGGGATTTTCCAGGCAAGAGTACTGGAGTGAGTTGCTATTTCCTTCTCCAGGGGATCTTCCCAACCCAGGGATCGAGCCCTGGTCTCCTGCGTTGCAGGCAGACACTTTACCCTCTGAGGCCCCAGGGAATCCCTAGGATGTATTGAGTGCTTGCTAAATGCTGGGTACAAGCCAAGCACTTTACTTATTTGATCCTATGTGTGTGTGTTTAGTTGCTCAGCCGTGTCCAACTCTTTGTGACCCCCATGGACAGCAGGCTGCCAGGCTCCTCTGTCCATGGAATCCTCCAAGCAGGAGTAGTGGAGTGGGTGGCCATTTCCTTCTCTCTCATTTTCCTTTCCTTCTTTCTGACCCAGGGATTGATCCTAAGTCTCCGGCATTGCAGGTGGATTCTTTATGGCTGAGTCAGCCTGGAAACCCCGTGATTGATACACAGTATATCATCAGTAAAGCAACTTTTCTTTGGAATTGTGTGATTATCTAATGTAACACGGTTACAAAGTTTTATATGATGTGTAATCGAAAAAAGTACTTTCTAAAATTGCTACCAGTTGGAACTGTTTAGAAATTAAGTAATGTCCCACTGTCCCAATACCCTGTGGTCTGATTTTGACTTAACTATATTTCGTGAAAATACTAATCAGTGATGTTCAGGCGCAGGGTGGGAGTGTGTATGTACCATCCTGCACTAAGTGATTTGCACTGTCTGTGGTGCAGGGGTACACAGTTAATGAGAATTTGGTTGGTGTTGAGAGTCCTAAGAGACCGTTTTGAACTACAGAGAGTAGTAAATCCCAGCAGCCACTCAGCCCCGGTGGTCACCTTCTGGGGACCACTCTTGTCCCATTTTTGCCACTTCCTGCCCCTCCCCACCATCATATTCCTGTTACTTTATTGTAAAGTGGACTCCAGGCACATATCATTTGATACATTTTTAACCAGACTGTAATTTTTTATTTCAAATTGTTTTGTTTGAAATTAATTCTATTTCCTCCCACTTGTTTATTTTTCTCACACGTCAGGATGGCCCCTTTATATTATGTTCTTCATTGTCTCCTTTGGGTTTTAAACGTTATTTATGGGTTTATGGCTTAATTTAAATAGCTTCTTCTGTAGACAAAGGAGCTGTCTATCTCAGGCTACCTTTCAACTGAAGAATAATCAGTTAATTACACCCTGTTGAAAACTAGTTCTTTTCCCTCTGTGACCCCCATGCCTGGTTGGCCTAACCAGAGTGCCACCCCCTCCGCATATATGAGCTTCATGAGCCGCGCTGATTCACTGGCAGTCTTTAATGGGAATGTTTTTTCTTTGTACGCTTGTCGTGCTCATAATCTCCTCGTCTGAGAATGAGGTGGGCTAGCTGGTTGTCAAAGTTCCCATTTGGTTTTGTGGTTACAGCAACAAAAACCAGTATGAGGCATGGTTTCCCCCCACCCCCACCCCACGTTGCTTAGGGAACTGATGACACCCACCCAGGACACGGTTTGAGGAGAGTGGGCCCGTGGTGTTTTGCTTTGGCCTGTTCGGCACAGCGCTGTGGGTGCCCGTGACCCTGGGCAAGGTGGGTATGGGGGAGGAGGCCACATAGGGCCCACCTCCCCTGGGAGCCCCAGGGTCTGCACTGTTGCCTGATGTCACCCGTAGCTCTCGCTTCCCCTTCCTGTCCTGGGTGGGAGTGGGAGACGCCCTGCTTCTGTTCTAGCTATAACAGCCACACCTCCTGGATTTTCTGTAGCAAACTCCCTTCCTACTGTTTTCCCTTCATTCTGTAAGCATTCCAAATATCTTGCAGTTTCAGTGTCCTCTGGAAGCAGTCAAAGAAATTTTGGGGGCAGGTCAGGATCTTCTGTCACTTCACTGGGCATTTGGCCGGTGGGCCATTCATATGGCTGGGGCAGGGCCACCCAGCTGTGGTTGCCGGCTGCTTCCTGCGCCTCCCCTTCCCCCCCACCCAACAGAGCATGTGGGTGTCCTTGCTGTCCTCTGGCCCAGAGAGGGAACTTTGATACTTGGAACTTGACTAGGGAAGGGAACTTGCGAATTTTCTCCACATTTGGCCACTGAGTGACCAATGCTGTTTGACTGCCTCCCTCTCATGGCCCCCTCCTGCAGGCCCCCTCCACTGCCAAAGCTGGTTCTGGCACCCCTGTCCTGCAGGGCAACATCATCTTTTCCCAGTTTCCAGGGATCTTAGCCATCAGATCACAGGTGACAGGTGCAGAGTGACACACTTCCTGGTCTCTTTCTGTTTCAACTCCACTGGGAGTCACCACTGCTGTCTCCCTTTTCCAGGTGACCTCTGCTCTACCCAGGCCATGGGGTTCTTCTCTGGGGGTTCTTCTAGGAAACGGGAATCTCTTGGGTATTTTGGACGGGGGATGTGTATGGAATGTGTAAAGGACCGCAGCAGCCATGGGGCAGGAAGAGTCACCCAGAGATGGAAACCAGAAGCTGCTGCTGTCCCTGGTCTGGGAGCAAGTCCAGGACCCATGCCCTGGGTCACTAAGCAGGAAGCAGAACTGTGGGCCAGCCAGCCCCCACGCCCCCAGCCCCGGAAGCAGCTGGAGCCTCCCTAAGTGGCAGCGGGGGTGGGGACAGCAAATGTGCCCTTTTTCTGGCCATGTTGCAGCAGGGCTGCTGTCTTGCAGAACTAACCAGAATCCGGCTGGCAGAGACCTGGGGAACACAGCTTTCTGGTTTTCTGTCCTGGCAGCACAGAATGTGGCCGATGCCTGCATCCTGACACCAGCAGGCCACGCGTGCCTGGGGGGACACTCGAGGTGTGGGTGGAGCGAGTGAGCCAGTGCACCTGCCTGCGGTGGGCAAGGGTGGCGGCTGCCGTGTGTCTCCTCCATGGGGTCAGCAAAGATGGTGGAGGGTCCACTCATCTGCAGACCCTGCTCACTGGCTGGTGTGGACTCATGAGCCAAAGCAGGGCTGGCACAGCCGGCCTGGGCTGACAGGTGACTGCACGCTGCTCCAGTGTGGCTGGGCTTGGGGAGCAGGTTGTGGGCGTCAGTGTGCATGTTTCTCATCTGGGTGCCAGGTGTGAGGACTCGGGGGCCTGTGGTTGCCCTGGCATATCACATGATGAGTAGAGGGACAAGCTTGTCTTTGAAGCCCTGGTGCAGACAGTTCACCAGCGACAGACAGGAAACAGCTTCAGGTGCCCAGAGGATGCTGAGTCCCCCGTTCTCAGTGAAGGGAAGGGGTTGGGGTGAGGGGTCATGAGGATCAAACCAGGGCAGGGGACTTTCCTCATCCATCTACCTCTGGGTCCCTTCTGACCTGAGGAGCTGGCTTGTTTCAGGCCAGACTCTGTGAGGCTCCCAGCCTGTGGGCACCTGCACCGCTGTCTTCCCCAGCAAGCTCAGGGAGGTGACAGCCGCCTTCTCCAGCTCCCTGAGCAAGACAGGAAGTTGTCAGGGGGCAGGTGTCTTGTGAAGGGATGTTGGCAGGGGACCCGGTGCAGGGCAGGGCTTGTAGGGGTGAAGTAAGCCCCTGCCTCAGTCCCCTTCCCAGTGTGCATGGTGGGAAGTGGCCTCCGCTGGCCATGAGGGGTGTGTGTCTGGCATTGACCCTGCTCTGAAGCCTGCCTCTCAGGCAGGGCAGTCAGCAGACCAACCCCATCAAGGTGGAGAGTGCAGTCTGACCGGATGGTTGCCCAGGTCATAACCATGTGCAGGGATGGGGAGAAGAGCAGCCCAGGGCAGAGGGCAGTGTGGGCTCGGGCAGCGTCCTGGTGGAGTCTGCATGCTCGGCTGGAGTTCTTGTACCCTGCTGCTGGATGGGAGGGAAGGATGTCTTTGTAACTGGTTATGCACGTAAACTGGGATAAAGATTATTTTTAAAAGAGCTTTACGAATATGCTCTAAGAATATAGTCTTCTAAATGTGGAAGTCTGGTTTTAGAATACTTGAATTGAGCAATTTTTGAAAATAATTTTATTAGGATCAGTTAGTGTTTATCAGAATACCTCCTGAAGAGACAAAAATGCCAGCATTCAGGACTTTTTCATTTTTGCTAGTGCTAAGTTGCTTCAGTCATGTCTGACTTTTTGTGACCCTGTGGACCATAGCCTGCCAGGCTCCTCTGTCCAAGGGATTCTCCAGGCAAGAATAAGAGAGTAGGTTGCCATTTTCTTCTCCAGGGGATTTTCTCAACCCAGGGACTGAACCCTCCTTTCCTGCATTGGCAGTCAGATTCTTTACTGCTGAGCCACCAGCGGAGCCTGCTTTAGGATAGTTCTCTTCTAATCACTGTATTGTCCTTTGTCAGAGTGTGGCAGCGTCCCCTCTACCCCCTGCCAGGGGAGGATGCAGCGTCACAGCCCAACTGGGCATCCTGGACAGAGTTCCATCCCAGAGTCCAGACGCCGTGGAGGACACGCTGCGAGCTGTCATCCAGCTCGCAATGCAGGAGGCGGGGATGGGGTGGGGGTGGGAGAGGGCAGGAGGGGAATCTTACTCCCACCCCAAGGGAGTGGGGGTGCAGGAGGAAGAAGGTGGAGAACTCTGATTTATCTTACCAACCAGGTTTGATGGGCTTCCCTGCTGGCTCAGCAGTAGAGAACCCGCCTGCCAATGCAGCAGACTTGGGTTCAATCCCTGGATTGAAAAGGTCCCCTGGAGGAGGAAATGGCCATCATTCTAGTATTCTTGCCTGGGAAATCCCATGGACAGAGGAGCCTGGAGGGCTGTAGTCCGTGGGGTCACAGAGTCAGACAGGATTGAGTGAGCATGAACCAGCTTTGGCTCCAGATCTCTTGATGAGTCCATGAAGTAAAACACACACTCGTACACACACACATCCTGGGCAGAATGTTTATTTCGGGGAGCTTGTATGTCTGTGTGAGGGGGTTAATTTTCTTTGCTGTAGAAAATGAGGAACTGGTGTGAGAAAATCAGCACGTGAGAAGCACCGTCCGGGGGCCCTTGTGTGGCCAGACCCCCCCTTGCCTCTTCATGTCATGCGTGTGCCCACACACTTGGTGCTTGAGGACTCTCTGGGCTTTGTGTGTTTGCGGTCCTGAAATGATTTAATTCAGCTCTACTCTGACTTTCATAAATGACTCCTCCTTCTGTTTATTTACTTTTCCCGTATGACATGACATTATTTTAACCAAGCATGTTTTGAATGCACGAGAAACCAGGTGTACTTTTTTTTTTTAGGTATATGATTTTTAATAGAAAAAATGTTCTGATTGCATGATTAATCAAGAAGAATGAGTTTTACTGTAGAATATTTGATAAGTTTCAGAAGTGAAATTTTCAGTATTTAAACCTTTGCTTCTCAGCCTCTAGGATAAGTTGGGGCCTGATGTCATAAGCATGTAGATATCCATCACCGTGGTTTTGTACTTTGGCTTCATGTGTGTGAGTTTATGCACACACACACACATGCACACACACCCTTATTTTCATTTGGTCTCCGGCTTTAAATTCCTATGTCCATCCACATATCCTGCTTCTCCCGTGCCCCTCAACCTGTCCAAATGGGATGGATAAGATGACCATGTTTCTGTCTACATGGGGACCCCTTTGAGAGTGGAAGGGTGCTGAGCCTGCGGCCACAGAGCAGAGGTGGCTGAGGTCACCAGAGTCTTGAGAAGCCGGGCGCTCCCTTCCCATCATCCACACGGGGCCTTTGTCTCTTGCCAGCTGTGTTCTTGTGTCTTCCTGCTCCGGACCTTTCTCCCTCTCCTCAGCCTCTTCACTGGGGCCGACCTGCTGATACAGACACTTACTTCACTGGCCCCCAAGTCAAGGGGCTCCCTTTAGCATGAGATTCCGCCTCATCGTCCACCGGTAGCACCTGTCTGGTGGGGCTCCACAGTGGTCATTCCCAGCCAGGAAGCGTCTGCCCACCCCTGGCCTCTGCAGGTGCAGTTCCCGACGCCTTGCCCACCTTCACCGCCTCCTTGTGGGCCTAAAATGGCATCTCCCCTTCAAAGGCTCTGCATGACCCCCGGGCCTTCCTTCTCCGGTTAATACATATCATCTCCTAATGCCCCCACTCCGTCTCCTGGGAAGTGGGCACCGGTGTGCTGAGAGTCTGGTCCCCTGACCTGGATCCTGGCCCTCCTCTTGGCACTGACTTTGGGCTGGTAAGGCTCTTAGTGCCTCCGTTTTCTCATCTGAGAAAGGGGAACAATAGTAGTAGCTAGTTCCTGGGATAGTTGTGAGGTTTATGCAGAGCAGGGCCTCAGAGAGCCTGCTGCTCAGCAGGCAGTAACCCTGCAGGTGGTGCTGTCCGTGGCCAGCGGTGGCCGTGCTCTCTCTGCAGTGCTCGTCCTACATATGTGTATTTCTCCAGCTGCTGTCTGTGTGAGTGTAGGGACTCTGGGAGCATCATCAGGCTCGAAGGCTTTGCTGAGTTACTTTGTGAATTCGTGTCTGTTTTGAGACACCACAGACTGTAGCCCACCAGGCTCCTCTGTCCATGGGATTTCCCAGGCAAGAATACTGGAGTGGGTTGCCATTTCCTCTTCCAGGGGATCTTTTCGACCCAGGAATCAAACCCTTATCTCCTGCATTGCCAGGCGGGTTCTTTACCACTGTGCCACCTGGGAAACCGCATATATATATGTACATGTATTTTATTCCCTATTTGTTTCTTACTGCAAATACCTTGAGTTGAGATTCCACACGTGCAGCTATGGATGTGAGCATATCTGAGTGACCTGAAGACTTGAGGCCAACTGATCCCTTGAGCGGAGGAAGGGTTTCTGACGAGACAGAGAGCTGCTTTCCCAGGTTGGACGTCTGTCCCCTTCCCCTTGTGTCCTGTGTCCCGGAAACTGGGGGCAGGAGTGGGAGGGGCAGGGAGCGGTGACCACATGCTAGCCGGTGACACGACTGGCTTGTAAGGAAGAGCCTCATCCGCTGTAGAGAGTGAGCTGTGAGCTGGGGATGGGCTGCTGTGGGGGTCCCACTTGATGGTCTCTTCCTCTGCCTCCCTTGTCAGCATTTCTTAAAAATTTAATTAAAAAAAAATTGGAGTATAGTTGGTTTACGGTGTTGGGTAGTTTCAGGTGTCCAGCACAGGGATCCAGTGATGCATCACTGGTTTGGGATGGTTGGAGTGGGAAGGTTGCCTTCCTGCACTGGTCGTGGGCAGGCAGGCTGGACGCACCTGGGCGCTTGTGCTGGGCCCTCCTGCTCGGCTCCCCAGGCACAGCCAGGAGGGGCCAGTCCCTCTGCCACCCGGGTTCCCGGTGCCACGTCTCCCGCTCAGGTGATGGTTGGAAAGAAGGCTTCTTGAGGACTCAGGAAGAAAAAAGCAGTCTTTTCCTAACTATTGAACTTAATGCAAATCCTACTCAAAATCTTCCTAGGGAGTGCCTGCTGCATGTAACATCCCATGTTCCTGTCTGCCCACTCCTGACTTTATTAGTAGGTAGTGTCTGCTTTCCATACTTCGCTTTCTTTTTACTTCCTTAGAATAGTTTCATTTTCACGGCCAATTTAGCTCAACTCATATGATGTCTAATGTTAAAGCCTGGTAACTTCTTAGCGTTGGAGGATCCTGCCTGTTGAAATTGTCTGGCTGCAGCTGTCCTGTCTGGGGAGAAGCCAGGGCCCGGGGTTGGTGGGGGTGGGGAGTGTAGAAGTTATGCCTCTTTTCAGCACTAGTGGCCACAGAGCAGGCGTCCCCAGAGCTGACCTCAGGTCACCTGCGCTAACACAGCATCCCTGATGTTCCTGATTGGAAGGCTATTTTCTGTGGGAGATGGGGCAGTAATGCTGACCGCTGTGCTGCATCCGTGGGTGGGGTATAAACTGCCCCTTTATTTCAAGGCATAACAAGCTCCACTTGCAACCGATCCATGAGCACAGGCAGTGAGCTCTCCAGCCTGTGGTGGGTGCCTCTGATCCACGGATGGGAAGCTGCCTTCCTGAGTCTTGTTGGCCAGTGGAAGGCAGAACGCTGAGAGGTGGTTGTCTCCTTCTGGGATCTTCCCCAATGCACCCTAGGAAGGGTAAGCCTGGGTCTCGGTGGCTGCTGAACTTACCCAAAAGACAGCAGCAAGTCTTCACGTTGGGCTCTCTTTGTTCTTTAATTTTTTAATAATTTTTATTTATTTATTTTTGGTTGCACTGTGTTTTCGTTGCTGGGCACTGGCTTTCTCTAGTTAGAGTGAGCGGGGACTACTCTCTAACTGTGGTGGGCAGGGTTCTCATTGTGGTAGCTTCTCTTGTTGGGGGAGCACAGGCTCAGCAGTTGTGCATGGGCTTAGTTGCTTCATGGCATGTGGGATCTTCCCAGACCAGAGATTGAACCCGCATCTCCTGCACTAGCATGTGGATTCTAATCCGCTGCACCACCAGGGAAGTCCTGGGCTCTCTTTCAACTATGTTCTTTGAGAAAGAACAAGCAGGGTGTCGAGAGTGTGTCAAGTGCTGTTTAGAAAGAAGCCTCCTGGGTTCTCTGTCAGCTGCCTGAGCCTGGCTGGCCCCCAGTTCCTGCCCCGCCCCCCCCCGGGGAGCCTGTGCTTTGTCACTCACTGGAGGAGGCTTCCCTAAGTCCCTTCTTGCAGGTGGGTTTGTTGTGAACGAACAAGGGTGTCCCAAGTCCGGGGGCATGGATGGCATGGTATACAGCGTCTCCAGCTCCTGGTCAGCCCCTGATCCAAGGAGGCTGTGCTCAGAAATGCCAGTGGTTCCTGTAGGGATCAACCGCCTGGGGACTCAGATCCTTTCTAAACTGAGAGCCTGAGTTTGTGTTTTATGGGAACATCTTGTTACTGTTTAACGAGGAGGCACGTGCGGGTACGTTTCTGTCTGCCAAGGATGGAGGCAGAGGGAGATGGTAAAATAAGATCCACATCATCCTGGGATGTCTCCCTCCCCACGGGCATCTCTTCTCCCACAGGTGGGTGGAGATGGCTTGGGCAGGAAGGGGAAGAACACAGTGTCCCCTGTGATGCTGTTGGCTGATGGTTCAGGACCACTGGGGCATGGGGTTTGCCTGAACCCTGATCACTTCTGAAGGGTGCTTGGTAATCCGTGAAGTACTTTGTTTTCTGTCTGCTGTGTGTATAAGAAGATGCAGGTTAGTAATTGCTGGTCCCGGCAACGTTACTGTTTGGTCAGTGTTGATATCTGGTTTTTCACGCGTACCCCCTGGAGGTGCTTTTCTGGACTCATTCCTATTAAAGCTTTTATTTTGTGGGAGTGAATGATCAAACACTTCTTTTGGTGTTGCCTCAGAGCATTATAAATTCCAAAGAGCTTTGTTTTGTGGTCACTGAGTTGAGTGGTTATTGCAGTGTTTTTCTTTCCTTGGATATTTGAGATCGCTGTCTGGTCCCAGGTGTTTTTAATTTCTTTGATCAATCTCTAAAAGAGAGTGCTTCGTGTTTTATGTATGGTTTTACAGCCATTTTTTCTTTTCTTTTTTTTTTTTTTTACACTATTTATTTGGCTGCTTCCAGTCTTAGTTCTGTCACTTGGGATATTTCCTTGCACCTCAGACTTAGTTGCTTCAAGGCGTGTGGGATCTTCGTTTCCCAACCAGGGATCAAACCCGTGTCGCCTGCATTGTAAGGCAGATTCTTAAACCAGTGGACCACCAGGGAAGTCCCTTACAGCCATTCAGAGCCCTCAAATTATTAAACTTGAAGAGAAAATCATTTGGTTCTTTATCAAATTTGGCTCCTTGGTGCCACTTAGTTGTCACTGGACTGTGGGGTGTCAGCCATCGAGACTGGAATTCCATAATTTATTTATTTAAAATAAAATTTATTAAAGTTCGTTTTATTTAAAGTAAATATATAAATCTGAGCCACCAGGGAAGTCCATAAAATATTCCAGCTGAGCTATTTCAAATCCTAAAAGATGATGCTGTGGAAGTGCTGTACTCAATACGCCAGCAAATTTGGAAAACTCAGCAGTGGCCACAGGACTGGAAAAGGTCAGTTTTCACTCCATTCCCAAAGAAAGGCAATGCCAAAGAATGCTCAAACTACCGCACAACTGTACTCATCTCACATGCTAACAAAGTAGTGCTCAAATATGCTCCAAGCCAGGCTTCAGCAGTATGTGAAACATGAACTTCCAGATGTTCAAGTTGGACTTAGAAAAGCTAGAGGAACCAGAGATCAAGTTGCTAACATCCATTGAATCATAGAAAAAGCAAGAGAGTTGCAGAAAAACATCTGTCTCATTGACTACGTTAAAACCTTTGACTGTGTGGATCACAACAAACTGTGGAAAATTCTGAAAGAGATGGGAATACCAAACCACCTGACCTGCCTCCTGAGAAATCTGTGTACAGGTCAAGAAGCAACAGTTAGAACTGAACATGGAACAACAGACTGGTTCCAAATTGGGAAAGGAGTATGGCAAGGCTGTATATTGTTACCCTGCTTATTTAACTGATATGCAGAGTACATGATGAGAAATGCTGGGGTGGATGAAGCACAAACTGGAGTCAAGATTGCCAGGAGAAATATCATTAACCTCAGATATCAGATGACACCACCCTAATAGCAGAAAGCGAAGAAGAACTAAAGTGCCTCTTGATGGAAGTGAAAGAGGAGAGTGAAAAAGCTGGCTTAAAACTTGCATTCAAAAAACTAAGATCATGGCAATCCGGTCACATCACTTCATGGCACATTGATGGGGGATAATAGAAACAGTGAGAGACGTTATTTTCTTGGGCTCCAAAATCACTGCAAATGGTGACTGCAGACATGAAATTAAAAGACGCTTGCTCCTTGAAAGAAAAGCTGTGACCAACCTAGACAGCATATTGAAAAGCAGAGACATTACTTTGCTGACAAAGGTCTGTCTAGTCAAAACTATGGTTTTTCCAGTAGTCATGTGTGGATGTGAGAGTTGGACCGCAAAGAAAGCTGAGCGCCGAAGAGTTGATGCTTTTGAACTGTGGTGTTGGAGAAGACTCTTGAGAGTCCCTTGGACTGCAAGGGGATCAAGCCAGTCCATCCTAAAGGAAATCAGTCCTGAATATTCATTGGAAGGACTGAAGCTGAAGCTCTAATACTTTGGCCACCTGATGTGAAGTACTGACTTATTAGAAAAGACCCTGATGTTGGGAAAGGTTGAAGGCAGGAGGAGAAGGGGGTGACAGAGGATGAGATGGTTGGATGGCATCACTGACTCAATGGACATGAGTTTGAGTAAGCTCCAGGAGTTGGTGATGGACCGGGAAGCCTGTCGTGCTGCAGTCCATTAGGTTGCAAAGAGTTGGACATGACTAAGCAACTGAACTGAAATGAAGGTGTTTTTGTTTTTGTTTTTAATGTGGGTCATTTTTAAAGTCTTTTTGAATTTGTTACAGTATCGTTTCTGTTTTATGTTTTTTGGCCATGAGGCATGTGGGATTTAGCTCTCCAACCAGGGATCAAGCCCATACTCCCCACATTGGAAGGTGGACTTAACCACTGGACTACCAGGGAAGTCCCAAGGCTGGAGTCTTTCAGAATAACGGCCACAGTCTGGTCTTAGAGGTATCCCTGAGTTCCCAGATACTAACTGTATCATTTTCCTAGGACCTTGGAAACAAAGTACCACACGCTAGGTGTCTGAAGACAAGGGAAACTGTGCTAGCACTCCCTCTGTGACCTGTCGGGCCATTAATCCCTCCTGGCCCCTTCCAGCTTCTGTTTCCCTGATGAGTTTTTTTTCTCCTGAGATGTCCTGGGAGAAAGCAGTCATTGTGTGGTCATGGGGAGAGACATAGGGGATGTAATTCCTATTATCCCAAAAAA
Organism: Moschus berezovskii; assembly: GCF_049115385.1. Classification (NCBI taxonomy): domain Eukaryota; kingdom Metazoa; phylum Chordata; class Mammalia; order Artiodactyla; family Moschidae; genus Moschus; species Moschus berezovskii. The sequence goes on from NC_142470.1 coordinate 61,570,757, forward strand.
GATGGAAGGGACTCAAGTCAAAAGGCAGCTGGTGGAGAGCTGGGCTTTAGTTTTGCTCATGCTCCACACAGACCCAAGTGGCTTTTCCTGTCCCGCGCAGGGGAGAGGTCAGACTGGCCACAGCGCTGGTGATGTGGAAGCCGCTGGAGCTTCTCCGATTGTGGGCCATTCCTGCTCCTCTCTGGACATGAGGTTCTCGGGGGTTCCTCCTGCTCAGGTAAGTTTAGTGAAAGTTCATTAAACCTTGCAAAGCACCTGGCACCTGCCTGCTGCCCTGTGCATGCTGTCTCCCTGGATTAACTTTTCTCCTTAACAGGGATGAAACTACCATTAAAAGGATGAAACTACCGTTGCTCGTCCTCATCGCTTGTCGAGTAAGAGCAGGAACATACTGTTTCACATTTCTATGTATTTAAATAGCTGCAGCATGTATCACAGTTTGTGCAGCTTGGTTCAGACTCTTCTGTTGACCAATGCAGAGCCTACTAACCTCCCCCAAATGTCTTCTCCTAGAACTTTCTTTTTTTTGTTGTCCTTCAGTGTTCTTTTTTTTTTTAAGATATTTTTTGATGTGGGTCATTTTTTAAGTCTTTACTGAATTTGTTATGATATTAATTCTGTTTTATATTGGGATTTCTTTTGGGCCCCGAGGTATGTGGGAACTTAGCTCCCCAACCAGGGATCGAACCCATAAAGCTGCAAAGGAAGGCAAAGTCTTAACCACTGGACCATCAGGGAAGTCCGTCTTTCAATATTCTTTTCCCATAAAATGCATACTTTCCCCCCACTAGTTTCCCATTTCCTCTTCTTTATTCTAAAGTAGCTTGCATCAGTCATAAACCATTGCCATTCAGTGCTCTGTGCTTTGAGACAAAAGCCGTCTGTACTAATTCTGTGTGTGTTTGACGGAGGAGGAGGAGCGGAGCCCGTGGGTCTCTTGGTTACTGATTTGCATTCTTAAAAGTGTGTTCACGTTGCATTTCATCATTTCAGAGTTCTCAGTGGATAGACACAAATTCCTACTTTGTATACGATGACTGTGAACTATTTAATGCCTGTTATCTGCCTATCTGCCCCTCCTCCAGGCCTTCTGGCTCCTTTTCTCAGGCTGGTCCAAAGATTGAAATTGTTCCCCTTCATCAGCTGATAGACCGGGACCTCCCCTCCCCCCAACTCTCTATGGGGTGATGACCAAGCCAAGGGTGCACTTGACCCCAGGTGTTCAATAACTTCCTTCTTTAAAAAAAATTAACCTATTAATATTTCTTTCGATTCAGATAAGAGAGTTCTTTTCTACTGAAGAAGTTTCCCAGGATCAGGCTGATGAAGATGATTCTCCTGCCAGAATTTGTTAATACTATCCTATTAATATGGCCAGTAGAAAGGTCTGAGAAACAATGGGTAAAGCATTATTGTCCATCAGTCTCTTCTGAGGATCAGGCTCTGAGGTTCTTAAATTTGTCCCAATTTAACCAGAGAGCTTTTTAAGACAGAAAGCCACCCCTCAACCCCCACCCCGCTTTGTTTCTGTCTCAGGAGTCTAGAGTGGCCCCAGTTATTTGCATTTCTAAGAAGCTGCTGCTGCTCCTGGTTGGGGCGTGGGTGGAGCCCCTATATAAGGAGGAAAAGCCAACTTTGCCCAGGTGGCTATCGGCTCTGCCTTTTCCCTGCTCTGATGGGGGTGGGGTGTCTGCTCGGAGTCTAAATCATAATGTCCTTAGGCGTCCCTTGAATGCACAGAAACAGAACTGGCTGGCCTTCAGACACCTCGGCATTTATTGCTTTTGCTGCGTGAAGTGTTATCTCCTGTTGGTGCGGTGGGAGGAGTTAAGAGTTGATTTGTGAGCTAAATACATGGCACCCAGTTCTCCTTCCTTGGAGCCCACAGGAGGGCCTGCATGGATTGATAAAAGTAGCCACTAGGAAACTGCTCTGTCATGAAAACTGGTCGATCCTATGTCAGTGACAGGCTCTTGTCTCCTCACTTCCTGCAGCTTGTATAGTCGCTCACCTCCTATTTTTAGTGGCACTGCTGACTCAAAATGGGAACTGATGCCAGGCTCTGCCTCTCGGTGCCCTGTCTGCAGGGGGCTGGGCTCTTAGGCGAGTGAGGCCGGGGGCTGCCACGGGCGAGGTGGCCTACTGGAAAGTGGATCCCTGAGCAAGGGGCCTGGGAGCTCCACCACTTCTGCTGGCCCCTTATTGCTCCCCCCAACCCAGGCTGCCACCAGAGGAGCCCTTTGGGGCCCCTGTTTCAGGGCAAGGCTCATGGAGTGTCTCCATTGATGGGGGTCTCGCTGCCCTCCAGCCCATCTTCACTCTTAGGGGACAGCTCAGCACCAGGTGCGCTGCAGGCACCTTTGACCTCTGTTCTGGGCACAGCTGATGGAGGTGGAGCCAGGTGGAGTTTGTCTTCAGCTGCTTGGCCCCTTTCTGTAACTCCAGGTGGCTTGTGCTGCCAGCTGGTATGCAGTCAGGGTGTGGTTGGAGGACTGGCCCTTCAGCTTTGACCTCTTGAGTTGTGCCCCAGGAGGGGTCTAGCCAGCTAGCCCATGCCCGTGTGTCCACAGGGGTTCACAAAGAATCGGTTAGAACCCAACAGTCCTGCTTTTGCATCAACACAGATATGAACCTGAGGGTGGTTCTCTTGTCACTGGAGCTTGGCAGGAGGTGAAGGACTCTGCCTTGGTGTCACCCCTACAGCTCAGGACACCCTGGGGCTCTGGAAATATACTGGACCAAAGTGACCATAACTGGAAGACTCTTGATACCGTGTGAGCCACCCTGAAACGCTGTGGCCTGGGGTTCACCTGTCCTGCACCTACCTTTTCTCCTGGGTTAAAGGAAGGGCTTAGAGCAGAAGCGTTTTCATCCTTTCCTTAGATTTAAATCTAAGAGTGATGGCTCAGTGGTAAGAATTCACCTGTCAATACAGGACATGCAAGAGACACTGATTCCATCCCTGGATCAGGAAGCTCCCCGGAGGAAGAAATGGCAACCTACTCCAGTATTCTTGCTTGGGGAATCCCATGAACAGAGGAGCCTGGCGGGCTACAGTCCATGGGGCCACAAAGAGTCAGACAGGACTGAGTGACTGAGCGCACACACACACGCACGATTTGTAAGAGAACGTCGATTTCGTCTGGCGGAGCCTGGGGAAGTAGCGTCAGTTACAGCCACACTGTAAGGAATTGGCCATTTTTCCTCTCTTCCCTCTTACCTCGTCTGCCTTCGCACCCTGGACTAGGAGCGAGCTATGTGGACTTCAGGATGCCTGTCCTGAGGGACCGGCAGGGGGTGAGGGTGTGTGGGGTGTGGGCTCAGAGAATGCCCTTTATCCTTCTCACGTCCTTACCAGCCAGCGCTTCCAGCAGTGGTGTCTTGAGACCCTGGGATGTCCTTACGCTTTACTTGTGCAATCATGTGTGGTGTTTATCGTATGTTTGTATCACTTTGCTTTATAAGGTGAACGTCTCCAGGTTAAGGAGCATGCGTGACTGGATCACTTAATGTCTGAGCTGATCACAGTGACCTCTGTAGGGAAGGGCTTCATGTAGGTTTTCATCTTTATAATTTTATGATTCAGAGAAATCAGTGCCTGGCATCCTTGCTGCAGCCTGTGACCGGGAGGAGCGGGCAGAGTCTGATCGGTGTGAACGTGAACACAGCTGCTGTTAGTCGCTGTTTCCATAGGACACTAAATGTTTTTAATAAAGTGTTTTTTCATTGGAGGGTAATTGCTTTACAGTGTTGAGTTGGTTTCTGGCATACATCACCATGAATCAGCCACAGGTACACATATGTGCCCTCCCTCTTGGACCTCCCTCCCACTTCCTGTCCCATCCCACCCCTCTCGGTTGTCCCAGAGCGCCAGGTTGAGTTCCCTGTGTCACAGAGCCAATTACCACTAGCTCTCTAGTTTACATATGATAGTGTGTATGTTTCAGTGCTGCTCCCGCAATTAGTCCCACCCTCTCCTTCCCCTGGGCTTCCCTGGCGGCTCAGTGGTAAAGAATCTGTCTGCAATGCAGGAGACGAGGGTTTCAATCCTGGGTTGGGAAGATCCCTCGGAGAAGGGAATGGCAACCCACTCCAGTATTCTTGCCTGGAGAATTCATAGACAGAATCCACAGACAGCAGAGCCTGGCAGGCCACCGTGGGGTCGCAAAGAGTCGGACACAGCTGAGCGGCTAGCACATGCACACCCCTCCCCTTACTGCGTCTGCCCGTCTGTGTCTTATTCCTGCTCTGCAGATGGGTTCATCTGTACCTTTTCTCTAGGTTCCGCATACACGTGTTAACATATGATATTTGTTTTTCTTTTTTTGACTTAACTTCCCTCTGCATAATGGGCTCTAGGTTTATTCACCTCACTAGAACTAACTCAAATTTATTCTTTTTATGGCTGAGTACTATTCCATTGTATATATGTACCACAACTTCTTTATCCATTCTTCTGTCGATGGACATCTCGGTTGTTTCCTTGTCCTGTTAACTAGATGTTTTAATATTTGTTGTATACTCAGCCTTTAAGTAAATTCTTAAGGCTGTTGAATGAACTAATTTCAGTTTAGGGAGGGGTTCAACCTGTTAAAAAGACATTTTTTTTTTTTTGGAAGTATGTTCAGCAGCAGACAGAAAGGCCTTAGTGTCTTAGCAGACTGTAAACAGCCAAGCTTCCGAGTGTGTGCAAGGCTCTGAGATTCCTCTGCAGCCTCCCCAGCCTCTTCCTCTACCCAGTGAGGCCTTGACACCCGGAGGGAAAGGAGGTTCCCCGTGTGGCCCTACCAGCAGCACACTCTGTCCCAGAGCTTTGAGGGCCTTCGTGTATAGAGAGTGGCCTGGAAGTTTCTGAAGGCCCTTCAAGCTCTCGCATGTTCAGATTCTCTTCATTCTCGCTCATTGCAGCATGGGATTTATTAGTTAACAGGATAGTCAATTCAGTGTAATTTTCTTAAGGTAGAATCAGAGAGGGAATCATGAATATGTCAGCTTCAGGACTCACCAGTTAATGACTAGTCTCCTTTCATCTCAACTGCCACCCTCTCCAGCAACTTTTATTTAAAGCAGACCCCAGATATCCTTTCATCTGAAAATATACCAAATATTCCTTAATCATACCAAGTAGGCAGTTGGTACTCAAGTTTTCTAGCCATCTCAAATGTTTTATTGAAAATTCGCTTGTTCAAACCAAGATCCAAACAAGGTCTATAAATCTTCATTGTTCTTCAGTCACTCAGTTGTGTCCAGCTCTTTGCAGCCCCACAGACTGCAGCACACCAGGCCTCCCTGTCCCCTTACTATCTTCTGGAGTTTGCTGAAGTTCATGTCCGTTGAATTGGTGATGCCATCCAGCCATCTCATCCTCTGCTGCCCTCTTCTCCTTTTGCCTTCAGTCTTTTTCAGCATCAGGTCTTTTCCAATGAGTTGGCTCTTCTTGTGGAGCTTCAGCGTCAGTTCTTCCAGTGAGTATTCAGAGTTGATTTCCTTTAGGCTTTACTGGTCTGATCTTGCTGTCCAAAGGACTCTCAAGAGTCTTCTCCAGCACCACAATTCAAAAGCATCAATTCTTTGGCATTCATGTCCATACATTACAGTGGAATTATTTATTGATTTCTCTGCCTTCTCATATATATATTTTTTTTCATTGTGGTTTGATTGGTTGGGGAAAATGGGTCTTTTGTCCCCACTTTGGGTTTCCTACCTGTGGTTTGGCATAGAGGCCCCCGGTTAGTGTTCTCCTGTGTGCCCTTGTGTCCTGGAAGCTGCTGACCACAATGGAGAGCCGATTTTGGCAAGATGATTCTGTGACGTTGTGTGTGCTCCTGTTGGAGTGAAGCTGCATCTGGCCTCTATACCATGATACCGAGTTAAATCTTGGAGACAGAGTTTTGGGTGAAGTAGAAAAAAATAGCTTTATCGCTTTACCAGGCAAAGAGGGCCACAGCGGGCTAAAGTCCGCAAAACTGTGTGTCCTGCCCTGGAGCAGGTAGTGAGGAGTATTGTAATCCTGGTTCAAAGAGGGCGTGATCAGCTCTGGACGTTCTTCTGACTGGCGGGTGGTGAGGTAAGTGGGAGTCGGCGTCATCAGCCTTGTGGTTCCAGCAGGTCTGGGGTCTCCTTGCTTGTGGGCAGCAGACAGTTAACCTCTCCCAGCTGGTGGGGGGTTCAGTGTCTGCAGAGCAGCTCTAAGGTATTGTTGTGTGTGTCCCTTGAGGGGAACCGGGACCTGCCCCAAGGCTGCCCTATTGTTTCTTGACTGCTCCTCCCTTGTCTCTGCATCCCCTCCCTTCCCTGATTAGCCACTCTTTGAGCTTGCCCATTGGAACTCAGGGAGACCTGGAAGCTGAATGAAGCCTATTTCCTGTAATCAAGAATCAAGAAAGTGGGGGACACAGAAGACTTTCCTGCCCAGGAGTCCCGCAGGGACCTGCTGGGTATCAGGGGTATATGGGAGAGGGCAGGTGTGGCGGTCTGGGCTCAATCCATGGTTCATCATTCCCATGGGATGCTGGCGCTCAGCCCAGAGTCCCATGCACGCACACCAGCCCATCTGGACAGCACAAAGCTATGTCTCGGGGCCTGTTATGCAGGGAGGTTGGCCCGTTTTTTGGCAGTGTTCACAAGTGGTGTTGCTTCCCCAGTATTGTCATGAGAGAGGTTTCTGTTTGATTTTAGAGAAATCAGGAGCTGTGATTTCACAAGCTGACCTCCTTGCTACTATGGGGAACACCCAGCCGTGGCCAGGGCCTGCTGCCCAGGGTTGGTGGAGGAGGAGTTGAGGGGCTCCAGGTGCCTTCCACTAGTGCCTCCCCTCCTAGCTGGGGCTCCCTTCAGAAGAAGATGGAATTTGGGGACCCTAGTCTAGGAGACATGGATGCTCAGTACTCCTGAGTTGGGCATTTTATCTGGGCCTTTTCAGTGGCTAAAAGTGTAAACTTAAAAAATAGTCACAACCTAAAAGTTGAAAGTTATGTTTTATTCTGGGGGGAGTTTTTAGGACTTCAGGAGATATCACCTCAAGTGACCCCAAGAGAACTGCTCCACGGAGGTGGGGTAGGAGTCAGGTTATAGAGAAGTTTGCAACAAAGGGCAGATAGTCTGAACATCAAAACTATTTTTGTGAATCAAAGAAAACCAGGTATCTCATGTTAAGGAATTTAGTGCTTTTCTGTGTATGGGAGTATGTAAGATTCTGGGCTCACTGAAATCTTTCCTTTCATCTGCATCTCAGCTATCTGGGGCCAACATGCTTCATTTTTCACAACCTGAGTTCTTCAGAGCTCCTCATAGGGAGTGGCTGCAGCCTAGTAGCTGCTGGATAGCAGGTATTGTCCTCCTTCCTGGGCACCCTCCAAACTCAGGAATTCACATTTGGAGGGCTGGAATTGCCCCAGTGGCTGTGACATCCTGCTTTACTGATATGGCAGGAAATACTTAAATTTCTCAAAGGTGGTTTCATTTATTTGTTTGTTTTGATTTTTTTTTAACATAATCTATTGTAAATTCACACTATTTCTAGTTCAAAATTAGAATTACAAGGTGTTTTAGTTCTTTGATTTTATGTTTATATCTCTTTTCTCTTAGGCTGAAAATTTTTGTCCCTGGGAACATGAACATAATTACCTATTTGCTTAATTATCCCACTTTATTTATACACAACCCATAGAAATGTTTAGAATAGCTCCACCAATATTTTTACCCACACTGTGAGTAGTGGAAACAGCTGAAGATGTTTTTGTCCTCAGGGTTTATCCTACTAGGAAACTGCAGCCAAATGACTGTGTTTCAGAGTCTTCCGGAACCATTCCCCTGTGTGTTCATGCCACCACTTCAGTATATAATTTGGTTAATGTGTTTCCATCTTGCTTTTGATTTTTAGAACTTAAAAAATTAATATCAGTTTGTAATTATGTAAACCATTTTCATGGTTCCAGAGCCAAAAGAGGTGTCTGCAGAGAGGTCTGCTTTGTGTTTCTGTCTTCTCTTCTTATTCCTTCCATCACTATTTTTAAAAGGGTTATTTTTCTTTCCCTCCTTTTATTTATAGCCTTGTAATGCAAAGTACTAACATGTCTTCATAAGTTAGATATTTGTTTTTAAATTTTTATTGGTGTTTAGTTGCTTTGCAATGTTCTGTTAGTTTCTACTGTACAGCAAGGTGAATCAGCTGTAGGTTTACATATATCCCCTCTGTTTTGAATTTCCTTCCCATTGAGGTCACCACAGAGCATAGAGTTGATTGCTCTGTGCTCTGTCAGTTCAGTTCAGTTCAGTCGCTCAGTCGTGTCCGACTCTTTGCAACCCCATGAATCACAGCACACCAGGCCTCCCTGTCCATCACCAACTCCCGGAGTTCACTCAAACTCATGTCCATCGAGTTGGTGATGCCATGTGCTCTGTAGTAGTTTCTTATTTGTTATTTATTTTATAGATAGTATCAATAGTGTTTATTTTTAATACTTGATGTTTTCTTAGATAAACAATAGCACAGTCTACACACTTACCCCAAACTAGAATTGGAAGATTGTCTTCTAATGATGAGGCAAGTTGTAGCTTAGTTAACCATGACCTTGAGTTAAACTGAGTATGCCTGTCAATTCGGTTATTTTGGACTGGGTACTTACAGCAACTAGGGCTTCCCAGGTGGCTCAGTGGTAAAGAATCTGCCTACCAATGCAGGAGACACTAGAGATGCAGGTTTGATCCCTGAGTGGGAAAGATCCCCTGGAGAATGAAATAGTAACCCACTCCAGTGTTCTTGCCTGGAGAATCTCATGGACAGAGGAGCCTGGTGGGCTGCAGTCCATGGGGTCACAAAAAGAGTTGGACATGACTGAGCATACACAATTACAGCAACTGCTGCCTGAACATTCTAATCATAATCCAAAATATTAATAGTTAGAAAATACATGAATATTTCTGTCTTGTTTTTGCTGTTGAAGAAAAAAAAGGAAACTTGGTCTGTTTAATTTACATATATTCTAGTTCAGTGGGTCTCGCCCCAGTGATTTCATCCCCAGGGGACGTGTGGCAGCATCTCAGAAGTCTGGGGATGTTTTTGATCATTGCAGCTTCAGGCGGGTGGAACCCTCAGCTCCTGCAGTGAATGGGGAGCTCCCCCTGCCAAGAAGTATCAGCCCTGTGTCTGCCTCTGGTCAGAGCCCTGCACAAGGGATGGGGCCTTGGGACCGTGGGTCACCCCCTTCCCGCCCTCCCTCTGTTCCTTGTCCCTCTACCCTTTCTGCCTCCCTTCCCCCTTCCCTCCCTGCTTCCTCCCCCTCTCTTCCTTTTCCTCCCCTTTCTCTCTTCTTTCCCAGTAAAAGTAGATTTTTACATCTAGGAGTACAGGAAAACCGTTCACAAAGAGAAGCCAGAAGGACACCAACAACTGTGCTTTACCACCTCGTGTGCAGAGAGTCCAGCACAGGAAGCCCCGTTCCATTCAGTCTGGTGTAAATCCCATGTGTGACCACATGCTTTGAAGGAAGCTGGTTCTGCTTTGGGGTGGGGGTGGGGTCTCAGGAAGACGGGATGTCTTGTTTGGTGCAGGCACATGGACCACCACCTGTAGGACAGCAGTGCTTGAAGTTGAGGCTGTGATGTGCTGACAGCACTGCACTGACTTCACGGTGGATCCTGACGTGCTGCCCGCTTAGAAAGATGACCACTCAGAGGCATGTGTGGGTGTGGGCGGCAGTGGGTAGCTGGCAGTTCTGTGCCTCTTAGGACATACTCTTGTCATTGACAACATTCTGCATTCCTCTGGGGGTTGCTTTCCCGTCTCTGGACTTTCCATAGAGTCCTATGAGATGCTTATTTTCAACTAACAAAGAGGGTGAGTGGTCCTACCTCTGTGTGGTTTAACGTGATGTGGGTGGGGGGCTCACTCGTGTTCTTACATCGGGGACCCTGAGGAGTATCAGCAAGGTTCCTGGTTGTCCCCAATCATTACTAGAGGGGGGCACCTGGAGTGTGATCACAGGGCGTTGTGTGCAGGTGTTGGAGGCAGTCGTATCTGGTCCAGTGATAGGCTCGCTGGCCTCGGATCTTAGCATCCTTTCTGCCTGTGATGATGGAGGAGGCAGGTGTGTGGTGCCCTTCCTCTAGCTTCTACATCACTGCTCTTCCCCAGGTACCACCCACACTCCAGCAGGTCAGTTCACCCAGCTGCAAAAGTCACTGGTCAGCATGTGTCTATGGTATAAGAGAGTGCAGTACAGTTTTCTGTGGAAAGAAAGAAGTGTCTTTAGGAAAGTTAGCCGCTAAGGTGACAGCTCACAGGTTTTTAGCCGTGGGGAGCTGGGTTTATCTGATCATTTTGTTAAACGTTTGCCTGTGAACTTCAACTCTTGTGACTGCTTTGAGGGGACCCATGCGGGTGGAGAGCACCCTGTGATGGTTATGGGGTGGTCCTGCAGAAAGAGCCCAAGTCACCAAAATTCCTTTTGATTTTAACTTCATGGCCCAAAGACACAATATTTATTGTCCTTTTTAGGCCCTTGACTGGAGTCTTATACCACTTCCCCTCCTCATGCAGCCTTTCCCCTGCCTCCCAAGGAGAGCCTTATAAGCCTTGGACACTAAGAACGTGAAGGGCTCACTTCTATTTCAGCACTTCTACTAACTCTGGGGGAAGCCCTTAAATATTGACAGAGGTCTGAAGCCTTGGTTCATTTTTTAATTTTTTCAGCACAGAAATAAATGGTTTGTGCTATTTTTGAGTGGTGGATATTGAATTCGGGGTGTAGGGCAAAGTGGTTTCCATGTCTTTCTAAAGAGGAGAAGCAGGCACCTCTAGCGGCAGGTGGCCTTCTGATGGGGACAGGTGGAAGGCAGTTCTTAACCATTCCTGGGCAGGTGTGGGTGGCCACGCTCTGGACAGCCAGCCTCTTGGGCTTCAGGATTGACAGGGTTGGTGGTCCTGGCCTTGCAGGATTCCTGCCCGGTGGTTGGGGAGGCATCTACTAGCAGTGAAGGAAGACATCATGGGTTCACCATCAGCTTCCCGTGATCGGACTTATGGGCAAGTGCCAAGCCTTTTGTAACCATAATCAGTTAAGACAAAGCAAAGGGCTGTAAACTGCAGAACTCTGTTGGCGTCTACCTTCTCATAGAAACAAGATGCTTCTGGGACTTCCCTGATGGTGCAGTGGATAAGAATCTGCCTGCCAATGCAGGGGACTCTGGGTCAATCCCTGGTCTGGGAGGGTCCCATGTGCCGTGGAGCAACTAAGCCTGGACAACCAGTGAGTGTGCCCTAGAACCCATGCTCCACAACAAGAGAGCCGCCGAAATGAGAAGCCTGAGCACTGCAGTGAAGAATAGCGCCCCCCGCCAAAATGGAACGACACGACAAAAAAGAAACAGGGTGCTTCTAGAGAAGAAAACCAGATCAGAAACCTGTCACTGAAAACCTTTCAGTGTTGCCGTGTGGACTCGTTAGTTTATGGTTTTATAACTGGCTAAAGGCTCTGGCATTAACTGCAGGTTTCCGAGTGGTTTCATCACCCTCGGTCAGGGCTGACTGCAGGGTGACTAGCTGTGTTCATCTGATTCAGTTCATTTCCTAGGGGAACCAATTACAACCCCATTTTCACTAATTTACGGTTGTAATCCATCTATTTCAGAGCCAGGATTAAATTATCGTCTACCTCCAGAAGATGTATGTTTGAACTTAAGTATCTGTGGGATTTTCATATTCTATGAAAGACAAAGGGGTGAAAGATAGCTCGTTGTTAAGTTTTGCTTTCTTCAGTTTTCTTCTATCTACTGTTATTATTTTGTTGGAAAATTTTTACTGCATATATTTTTTTTAAAAAACAACTGAAACCTAACATCAAGGGAAGCCTTCCTCCTGTCTCAGGCACCCACATGACTTCATTGGAGCAAGACCACTGCTTCTTGTGTGTACATCCAGTGTTCTGGAAATAGCTAACTACCAGCTTAACTTCAGCTCCTCTGTCCGTGGGATTTTCCAGGCAAGAATATGGGAATGAGTTGCCATTCCCTTCTCCAGGGGATCTTCCAGACCCAGGGATCTATCCCAGGTCTCCTGCATTGCAGGCAGATTCTTCACCATCTGAGCCACTGCTGCTGCTGCTGCTGCTAAGTCACTTCAGTCGTGTCCGACTCTGTGTGACCCCATAGACGGAAACCCCATAGGCTCCCCTGTCCCTGGGATTCTTCAGGCAAGAACACTGGAGTGGGTTGCCATTGCCTTCTCCAATGTGTGAAAGTGAAAAGTGAAAGTGAAGTCGCTCGGTCGTGTCCGACCCTTAGCGACCCCACGGACTGCAGCCTGGTAGCCCTCCATCCATGGGATTTTCTAGGCAAGAGTAATGGAGTGGCTTGCCATTGCCTTCTCCGTCTGAGCCACTACAGATACCCAACTATCAGTTTTACTCAGGTCATTTCACTTTCTTCTTGTTTTTTCCCTCACTTGTTCTTCTTGTAATACAAAGACATCTCTCCTTTACTTACTTTTAAAAAATAAAGTCATTGAATTGTACACTTTAGTTGGTGAATTTTTATGGTCTGTGAATTGCATTTCAATTTAATAAAAAGTAACCTTAGAGTCCGGAGAAGGCAATGGCAAGCCACTCCAGTACTCTTGCCTAGAAAATCCCAGGGATGGAGGAGCCTGGTAGGCTGCAGTCCGTGGGGTCGCTAAGGGTCGGACACGACTGAGCGACTTCACTTTCACTTTTCACTTTCACACATTGGAGAAGGAAATGACAACCCACTCCAGTGTTCTTGCCTGGAGAACCCCAGGGACGGGGGAGCCTGGTGGGCTGCCATCTATGGGGTCACACAGAGTCGGACATGACTGAAGTGACTTAGCAGTAGCAGCAGCAGCAGCAACCTTAGAGTCTGGGGACTGATTTGGAGAGAAAAGATGAAGAGTGGAATACTTTCATCTTTATGTCATCAGAGGTGACTAGAGAGGTTCCCCAAAGATCTTTGCAGCTTGGGTTAAAAACATATTTTTGTGGAGTATTTAGAAGGAGGAGCCTGTGGTGAGCCTGCCAAGGTTCCTGCTACATAGATAAGTTCACTGGGGTGATGAATCTCAGCATGAGGAGGGTGAACAGCGGGTCGGTAATTGCAGGCAGCTTAACCAGGCAGCAAAATGGTAGTTAAGTTTCTTCGTAGATAAATGCATGTGTGGAAAAGAATCTGAAATGTCCTTACTTTACTTTTCTGAGTTGAGAATATAAGTTTGAAGTCCTGTCTATTTAGAACCTAGAGACATCTGTCTTGTTTTACAAGTGGATAGTTTTCAATGTGTATTCACTCAGTCTTATCCTACTCTTTGTGACCCCATGGTAGCCCACTAGGCTCCTCTGTCCATGGGATTCTCCAGGCAAGAATACTGGAGTGGGTTGCCATTCCCTACTCCAGGGGATCTCCACGACCCAGGGAACCTATGTCTCTTGGTATCTAATGCATTGGCAGGCAGATTCTTTACCATTGAGCCACCTGGGACTTCCCTGTCATTCAGTGTCTTGTGCTGTTTAATCAAGCTGTTCCTCTCCGATAGCATCTCAGCCATATCCTTTCTGTCCATTTTGACATGTCCTACCTGCATTGCTGGTGGAGCCATGCCTGTCCCCTTGGGTGGAGGGCCATTTTGGGGAGTGATCGCTGGGAGTACGGGTGTCCCCAGAGTGTGGGCTGTTAGTTTGATTCTCCCCAAGGAAGGTGTCAGGTGCGTCCTGCCCTTGGCCACGGTCTGTACCACAGCGTGGATGGTGGCCTGGAGACAGGTGTGTGGGGTTTGCAGGTGAGGAGTGGATGGAGGGGGGTGGTCTGTCCAGGCCAGAAACAGAATGAGAACTCTTCAGAACCTGCAGCGCTGGACCTCAGGTGATGTGGAGGAGTGGACCAGGAGGGTCACCAGGGGCGGGTGTCTCTGCTTCCTCAGAAAGCCGCCTGCCAAGTGTAGTGTGAGGGGCCAGAGGGGCTGTGCAGGTGTGAGGCTGCCTGTGGGGCACAGAGTCTCCGCCAGCATTCTCATGTCCAGAGCATCATCGGCATGTCCACTCTCTGCAGTGGACATCCCTGCTGAGGCCACATGCCGTGTGCAGAGATGATGGGGGGTGGCCCACGGGGGCCTGAGGTCCTCGCTTGAGCCCCTGGCATCCACTCCTCTGTCTGTCTGCTTTGTGGGGGTGAAGCCTACGTCTGTCTTGTCTGTTGTATGTCCAGCACCCCGCATAGTGCTCAGAGGGCTTCAGAAATACTTGCGGAGGGATTTATCTTGAAGTCTGTCCAGAAGAGAGAACTTGTAGGAAACTTGTCATTTTTTGTCTTAGGAAGGGTTTGCTTGCTGAAGAGGCCCTAAAGGACCTTGCAGCTCCTCTCACTGTCGGGAGGTTAGTCTCAGGAAGGAGAGATGAGACCTGTTTTCTAGTCCATCATAAACCACCCTTATGTAAAACTATTATCTTCATATAAGACACTGCTCACTCGTCTCCTTTAGAGATTTTAAAATTCTGTGGTAGATACTAATGGGTACTTTGGAAGGGACACATCTGTTTTAGAAGTTACCTAGAAAAGCTGAACTGAATTTTTTTTTAGGCAAGTTTTCTTGCAGCAGATAAAGCAGCACTGCCATGTCACCTCGTGTCTGACCTCGGTCCCTCCCTGGACTGAATCCCCTAAGAAGGATGGCATCTGTGTTGTGCCTTATTTACATACAGTGTCTGCGCAGAGCAGATATGTGTCACATTTCCATTGAGTAAGTGTGACTTCCATTTATTTATATCAATGAGGTGACTGATACTCTCTTCAAGGAAACCCAGTGTCTGAGGCTAAATGGCTACAGTGCCCAGCTGGAGAAAGAAATGGCAACCCACTCCAGTACTCTTGCCTGGAAAATCCCATGGATGGAGGAGCCTGGTAGGCTACAGTCCATGGGGTCGCAAAGAGTCAGAGATGACTGAGCAGCTTCACGTCACTCACTTCATACTTTATCACTGGAGAAGGAAATTGCAACCCACTCCAGTATTCTTGCCTGGAGAATCCCGTGGCCAGAGGAGCCTGGCGGGCCGTGGTCCATGAGGTCGCTGAGAATCAGACACGACTGATGTGACTAAGCACACACACAGTGCCCAGCTGGTAAGATGTACACTGGGCTGTGCGTCCCCTGGAAGAGAGTCCTTGTGTCCTTTGTCACATGTGAAGGTGTGGCCAGCCTCATCACCTGGGTGCCCCTTCTTTCAGACAGGCCTGGTGTTCAGATGCTGAGGGTTTGGAGATAAGTGTTCTTGATTCTGTCCTCCTCACTTTCTCTTCTCCCTTTGCAGCCCTTTGTTCTTACCTGGGGCTGATGTCATAACCAGCTGCAGGTGGTCTGATTCAGCAGGTCTCAGTGGGTTCTGTGTGCAATGAACAGGCAGTAGGGAAGGGGAACCCTTCCATTTCTGAAATGTGTGGTTAGAACACTCCTATTTCAGCTCTTACACATCATCTGAAGATAATTTTTGTCTTTTTGTTCAGTCATTAGGTCATGTCTGACTTTTTGTGACCCCATATACTATAGCACTCCAGGCTTCTCTGTCTTCCACTCTCTTCCAGGGTTGGCTCAGATTCTTGGTCCATTGAGTGGGTGATGCCATCCTGCCCTCAATCTTTCCCAGCATCAGGGTCTTTTCCAGTGAGTCGACTCTTGGCATCAAGTAGCCAAAGTATTGGAGCTTCAAGATCATTCCTTCTGTTGACTATTCAGGGTTGATTTCCTTTAGGATTGACTGGTTTGATCTTCTTACTGTCCAAGGGACTTTCAAGAATCTTCTCCAGCACCACAGATCAAAAGCATCAATTCTTTGGTGCTCAGCCTTCTTGATGATTCAGTTCTCACGTCTGTACATGACTACTGGAAAAACCATAGCTTTGACTATACTGACTTGTGTCAGCAAAGTGATGTCTCTGTTTTTTACTACACTGTCTTTTGCTGAGCTGTAAATTTGAAAAATGAATCACAAGGTGCAGTGGAGATTTAACTCGTTCCCTAACTTTGTTCTTTTCTTTGTTCTATCTTGTTCACGTTTTCACGGAACAAGTTACATGCATGGAGACCGTGGTATATTTCCGGATTTACTGATTTCAAAGTATCCTCCTTAAGGAGTAGACCAGGGAAACGTTGAATTCTGAGAGGGCTTGAAATCATGTCCTGAGTATTTCCTTTGCACAGAATGGCATCGTGGAGCCCAGTTCGTTATTTCTCTGTGCATGTAAGCGAATGGATCTCAGCTTTTCTTTGAAGTGTACAGTGGATGAAGGTTGTTGGAGGAAACCTGGCTGTAGGAGGAAGTGGGTTTTCTTTTTGCCAGGTGGCCGTTGAAATGTGTTTCCTCTGTGCCCAGTTGAAAGGCTGGGCATGTAGATTTTCATGCTCTTGTTGAGTTTTAGCTCTGAAAGTGCTTACACAGCTAATCTGGCTTTTATGTTTATTTCCACTTGGAGCTCAGCGGGAGACTCTTTGGAGATATTCGGACAGAAATGACTTAATTGGATTTCAGCCCAGACACAGCGTTTGAATGGCTTTATGGATGGCATTCATTGGGCCGTTGCCATGGGAAGTCATCTATACATTTTTGAGCCTGAGAGTTTGCAAGTCCTCTTTGATTCATTCAGTCTCTCTCATTGGCTTCTTGCTAGTTTATCTGATCAATGACATACTCAAGAAAAATAAATTTATAGCAATAAAATGAAGACATGTGGTTAGTTAGCAGAACCATCATTCAGTTTTGGCACGGGTGCACTGATTTGTGTTGAAGGCTCCGTGTTGACACTCAAGAGCTGGATCAGGCTGTGTGTAAGGAATTCAGGGTCTCTTGGTTTAAAATTTGGGAGAAGAGGCTTCTAAACCCTGGAGCACTGAATGGTGCCATTGTTGTTCAGTCGCTAAGTCATGTCTGACTCTGTAACCCCATGCACTGCAGCATGCCAGGCTTCTCTGTCCTTCACTATCT
The DNA here is from genome assembly GCF_049115385.1 of Moschus berezovskii. Taxonomy (NCBI): domain Eukaryota; kingdom Metazoa; phylum Chordata; class Mammalia; order Artiodactyla; family Moschidae; genus Moschus; species Moschus berezovskii. The sequence goes on from NC_142470.1 coordinate 61,587,736, forward strand.
CCTGGAGTTTGCTCAAATTCATGTCTGTTGAGTCAGTGATGCCATCCAGCAATCTCATCCTCTGCTGCCCTCTTCTCCTTTTGTGTTCAATATTTCCCAGAATCAGAGTCTTTTCCAGTGAGTTGGCTCTTGGCTCTTTGCATCAGGTGACCAAAGTATTGGAATTTCAGCATCAGTCCTTCCAATGAATATTCAGGATTGATTTCCTTTAGGTTTGACAGAATTGATTTCCTTGCAGTCCAAGGAAAGACTCTCAAAAGTCTTCTCCAGCAACACAGTTTGAAAGCATCAATTTTTTGGTACTCAGCCTTCTTTAAAGTCCAACTTTCACATCTGTACATGACTACTGGAAAAACTGTAGCTTTGACTGTACAGACCTTTTGAGGGCAAAGTCATGTCTCTGCTTTTTAATATACTGTCTAGGTTTGTCATAGCTTTCTTTCCAAGGAGCAAGTGTCTTCATGGATGCAGAGATTTTGGAGCCCAAGAAAGTAGTCTGTCACTGTTTCCACTTTATCCCCATCTATTTGCCATGAAGTAATGGGACTAGATGCCATGATCTTAGGTTTTTGCACCATTGTGGCAGATTCTGTAGAAATCACTGAGGAAGTGTAAGTTTATTAGATGATGAATGTCTGATAAGAGTCATTCTGCCGAGAGCCTGCCATGTGGCTGAGCCATATGGATGGCAGCATGTGGAGGTCCCTTCCTGGAGGCACTTGTGTTGCCTTTGAATGGGGGCAGTTTGGTTATAAAAGAGCAATCACTACAGTAATGAAGGACGTTCCTGTAGAATGTTCCAGAAGAGGGGACATTTGGGTTCATTCCTCCTGGATGAGTTGGTTTTGGCTGGACAGTGGTTTTGGGAAAATGCAGGTATGAATCTCTTCCTGGATGGTGGAGGAAATAGACATAAAGGCTCAAAAGTGGGAAAGTATCTGGCATTTGGGGAAAATGTGGGTGAGTCATGTTGACCATTTTCAGAATATTCAAAAGCAGCTAAATATACTTTAAAAACAATGATATTAAAATTCACATTCAATTGGCATGATCATGAGTTTGTTCTCTGAAAGTATTTTTTTAAACCATTAGCCACATACAGTTAGAAATGTCGTTTAGATCACCTGTGTGTCTAAGTTATCTCAGATGAGAGTTCAGTCTCTATGTCTTCCTTCTTTCCTGTCTTTCCTTCCTTCTGCCCTTTTCAACAAAAGAGGTTTTATTCAATAGTGTGTTTTCGTGTTTAAGGTTTATCTTGGTCAGCTTGCTTTTTATTTATGGTGTAATTACCTGGACCACAATGAAATCCGGTGGACACTTTGTAAAGAATGCAGGTGACCCTTTGCAAAATATTTTGTGTAATTGGACTATCCAGTTACAGCATTGAGATGTGTATATATACACAGATATGTGTATATAGGGTTGTATACATACACCTACATGTATGCTGACTCTGAAAACTGTGATTTGGGTTGGTGGAAATAGCTTCGGAGAAACACCTATGATGCCTTTTGGAGGATGGGGACTGTTGTATTAAGAGGCTAGCATCAAATATATACACAGAATCTTACAAAGCATTAGAACAGGAGTTACTTATGTCATTCCTATCTGCTAGAATTCTGAGGCAGCTACCATAAAATTTAAGTCCATATTAAGATTTGCCTTATTACTTCCTTGTCATGGTATTTTAGGTAAATGTATTAATACATTTTTGGTCCCACATCATCAATTTTGGGTAATTCTCACATCCACTCCCGTGTGCTGAGCTCACAGCTGCAGATTAGGAGCATCGAGACCTCGTCAAAACTGAGGACATGGAGGAACAGGACCAAGGTGGGAGGGGCGTGTGGGGGCTGAGCAGGACTGGGACCCAAGGCTCCTGCCACTTCTTTTGGTCATGGCATGTGTGGTCGACCCACTGCCGGCAGTTTTGTTCTCGTCTCAGTTCTAGAAGACTTGCAGGCAAGATGTCTGCATTATTTCAGAACACAGAACCCTCAGAGCTTGGCATCTGACCAGTGACCCTGCTCCCCACACCTCCCCAGCCACATATGGTATCTCCTTGAGGCTGTTCAGAGTTAGAAACTCATGCTCTTTCTGCCCCATTTTCATTAATGGACTTATGATCCTCACACAGATGCAGTCCACTGATAACCAGTGTTATCATTTAAATCAGTTCCAGCCCATGGCAGAAAAATCTGGTGGTTTCTTTTTCAGGACAGTTTTATCTTGAGTAAAAGTCCAAATTCGATGGGACTTTCTGAAATGTGGACCCCGCATCTGACTGTCAGCACTGAGCACTGGCAGGGCCACTGTGCACGGGGTAATAAGAAGCAAGCGGGGTCCCGGCCCTGGAAGCATTAGTGTTGTTTTTCTCTTTTTAGTAAAAGAAAAAAGAAAATTGCTTTTAGCTTGTCCTGCAGATTAGGGGTCTGGGCAGTTCACTGGGTGTGTTTTGCATGTTTATCTCATATACTTATGTACTGTGAGGTTTGTTCATGATACTCATCTGGCATAATCCAAGAGTCTTGAGCTTATGTGCATTGTTCAACAGTCAAACAGTGTAACTTAGTAACTTTTTTCTGCATGGACATCTAAGAGAAATAGTGCCTTTGTTTTTATTTATGTATATACTTTATGTATTAATTTTAACAATGTTGTGTTAATTTCTGCTGTATATCAAAGTGACTCAGTTATATACATATATATGTTATTTTTTATATTTATTTCCATTATGGTTTATCATAGGATTTTTTTTTTAACTTTTTATTTTATATTGGAGTAGAGCTGATTAAAAATGTTGTGATAGTTTCAGGTGAACAGTGAAGGGACTCAGCCATGCATATACATGTATCCATTCTCCCCCAAACTCCCCTCCCATCCAGGCTCCACATAACACTGAGCAGAGTTCCCTGTACTATACAGTAGATCCTTGTTCCTTATCCATTTTAAATACAGCGGTGTGTTCATTTCCATCCCAAACTCCCTACCTATCCCTTTCCCCCATCCCTCCCTCCAGCAACCATAAGTTCATTCTCTAAGTCTGAATCACAGGATGTTGAATATAATTCCCTGTGTAGGACCTTGTTGTTTATCCATCCTATAGATAATAGCTTTTATCTGCTAACCCCAACCTCCCCATCCACCCCCATCCCACCCCTTGGTAACCACAAGTTTGTTCTCAGATTAAGGTGGCGTGTGTGGTCATGGGCTTGCGTCTTAGAAACTATGATACTGTTCTTCCTTGATTTGAGAGGCAGAAGCCTGGCTCCCATCGTGGCAGACACTCCAGACTGATGGCGGTGACAGATGACCTTTGCCCATGTCTGGAGGTTCTGGCCCTTTAGTGGTGATCCATGTGGGAAGAAAGAGTCCAGTGGGGCTCTGCAGTCAGGCGGGCCTGGATTTGAATCCTGGCTCTGGGCCTGAGGGTCTGGTGGTTTGGTTCCTGAGCTGATGATGAGGTGTGTCTCCTAGGCTGCAGTGAAGGTGGAGCCACCAACACAGTGTCCCTGGGACCTGTCCAGTCGCTTCTCTGCTTCTGCGGGGTGGGAAGTGGAGTGCTGGTCTTCCCGGGGAGCCTCTAGGGGGTTCACGTTATCTGGGCAGTAGGCAGGGCTGCATGTCCATCCTGCCCAAAGAGGGGGGCCCAGCCTTTGGCCTCAATGGAAGGCCATGAGCCTCTCATTAATCCTGAAGACTCTACTGCAGGGAAGCCTGTCAGTGATGGACACCAGCCCTGAATGGCCACGTCCACTGAGGTTCGGAGGAAACCGCCCAGGTGGCCCAGAATAGCAGCCGGTGCAGTCGCTGTGGGGCACCTGGAGTTCAGGCGGGGCTGGGACAGCTGGTTTGGGTGTCCAGAGGCCAGGCCTGTGGGGACCGGCTGGGCTGCTGGGGGGCAGCCACCTGACCTGAGCACCCTCGTTGGTGTCCTGGCTGAATGCCCCCCGAGACCGGGAAAAACCCCAGGTTGGACCCAGGCTTTTCAAAACGCAGTCGAGAAAAAGAAAACCTCAGTATTGCAGAGAATTCAGATAGTCCTTTGGTTTTGCTGTGGTAGAATGATCGGGGTCCAGATCATTGTGGAGAAAGGGGTGCATTTAGTATTTGTGTTAATTTCCTTCTACTCTGTCCTCATGTCTTTAATTCCTGTGGGGAGATGCATAGAGATGCACCATAAGTGGTGCTTGTGGGGAAATGCCTTTAAAGACAAGCATGCACTGTCCCCTCCTGCCTGAGCAGGCTGAAATGTCCTCTAGTGACCACCTTGACCCCAGTGACCTTAAACCTGGCAGTGTTTGCAGTCAGAGATGGTTTTCTACAAAGTGTATGCTTTCCTGGTTGATTCTATCACAGGTTGTACTGAAGACCTGATCTGAAGTGCTCGTCCTTAATAGAGGCTTTGAATAGTCCATGTTAAACATGGCAGTGGATGGACTTGATGGAAACCCAGCAAGGGAGCAGCTTGTTCTCTGTGTTCACTTCCGAGGAAGGTGTGTGGTTTGTGCACTGACGCTTGGTCCGTGAGAGGCTTTTCTTGAAGAAAGCACCACCCCTCCCTCTCACACACTTGGATCTCAGGGGACCAGGCCATCTTTGTTGTTGTTCGGTTGCATCTGACTCCTTGCGACCCCCTGGACTGCAGCACTGCAGGCTCCGCAACTGTCTCCTGGAGTTGTCTCAAATTCATGTCCATTGAGTCAATGATGCCATCCAACCATCTCATCCTCTGCTACCCCCTTCTCCTCCTACCCTAAATCTTTCCCAGGGAGGCTCTGGTTGGAACCCCTTCATTGGCTCAGATCCTGGGCATCCACCTGGATGGCCACAGCGAGTGTCAGAGGACAAGACTTCCAGACCCAGGCCGTGGTGCTGGTGAACTGGGAGGGGAGACAAATTCTCTGGCACCAGGCTTGCTGCTGGTGTGGTAGGTTCAGCTTTGGAGGCCTGTGTTCCTCACTCCAAGCCTGCTAAGGAGAATCTCTGCCTCTCTGAGAACATTAAGTCCTGTGGCAAAGTGAATATTAGTATCCATCCCAGGAGGTTACTGGGAGGATTAAATCACACACACACACACATACACACACCATGAGAGCATCGTGCACACAGGGGGAAACTCAGACAGCTCCCCCAGATGCCCAAGGGCCTTGACTTGAGCTCTGACTCCAGGCACATTAACTTTTCAATGAAAATTCTAAAGCTACAACTTATGTCCAGAAGAACCCCTGAAAATACTAATACAGAGGTGGTGTTTGCAGACACAGCTGTGTTTAGCCAGTGGGTTTCTCCAGTAAGTGGCATGTGTCAGACCCACAGTAAGAAATCGGAATCCTTCGTCAGGACTGGAGTCCAGATAGCAAAGCATCTGTTTTCTGTCTTGTTTCTGAAAACACTCGGCAGAGAGAAGGCTGCCATCCTGGTGCGTGTCTAAGATCTCGCCCAGGTCTCTTATCCCTGGTATGTCTGCCTGGCACCTTTTCCTTGTGTTAAATCATACATTAAAACAAAACAAAAATCATTCAAGCCCTTAAAATAATACCAGAGAATGCATAAGTGGAGTTCATTTTTTAATCAACATTTATGAACTTGCCTTATAACATTTTTATGAATGCCTTCCCTGAATTATCCTTTTCTATTTGACTAAAATAGAACTCGACTCTTCTGTGGGGTGTTTAATAATGTTGTGAGTCATCATCATGGTTTGATGAATTAATAGATCTAATACAAGTGAATGGTCAGTCAGATCCCTTCTGGGTTTGAAGCATAATTAAAGATGCCAGTGAACCCCCTTGGAGTCCACAGTGCCTCAGGGTCACCTCAAAGGACAAATCAGGACTGAAAATAGGTACCCAGATGTGGGGGCCATGAGGCCACAGCCGAGTCCCACAGCCGGGAGGGAGGGGGTTGCAGGTCCCCTCTGTTGACTCCTCCTCTGTAATTTCAGGATGCTGTCTTCAGATTCCTGTAGCGATATTTTCTTTTTAAAAAATTTTATTGGAGTCTTGCTGATGTACAATGTTGTGCTAGTTTCCGTTGCACAGCAAAGTGACTCAGTCATGCACATGACATATACATACAATATAGCCTCTCTTTTTCAGATTCTTTTCCCATATATGTCATTAGTGTATTGAGTAGAGTTCCTTGTGCTCTACAGTAGGTCCTTGTTAGCTATCTATTTTATATACAGTAGTGAGAGAGAGAGAGAGAGTGTGTGTGTGTTCATCCCGATAAGGACGAAGCTGTGGGTCTGGCGGGGCCTTTCTCAGTGAATGGTCTGCACAGGAGATGAAATCTCTACATGATATCCATGCTCTGCAATTCTTCTCCCTAATTAGGCTCCCAGACGGGCTTTTTGAATTTCCACTTGGCAGCTGCTCTTTTGTTTTCAGCAGGATTGGAGGGAGTGGGCAGCGGTGTTGTGGGGAGGGGGCTGGAAGAGATCTGGGAGCTTGGGTCCCTTGGTTATCCCCAAGGGGGTCCCCACCTACCCTCTGCCTCCATGTTGACCCAGGGTCTGGGAAGTAGAGCAGGGCAAAGGAGTTTTTGTTTGGGTTGAGGTCAGTAAATATAAAGCACATTTTTTCCTGGGGTCTATTAAAAATATTTGGAGAAGGAAATGGCAACCCACTCCATTATTCTTGCCTGAGAAATCCCATGGACAGAGGAGCCTAGCAGGCTATAGTCCATGGGGTCACAAGGAGTTGGACACAACTGAGTGACTAAACAACAAGTAATAGTATTGGTTTCAGGCAAACAAATAATCAGTTATTTCTCAAGCAGTAACTTAAAATCCAACAAGCAAGCTGCCCTGATAAACGGTGTCTTCTGTCTCTTTTCAGATTTCCTACGTCCCTTTTCTTCGAGCAACTTCCTGGATGGTCACTCTCTGCTGAGATTTTAGTTAGATAGAATTTGGAGAACTCCAGAAGCTTGGTGACTTCAGGGCAGTCAGCTGAGGAAATCACCCTTTGAGGAGCTCTGCGTTGTGTGTCACCTCTCGTAACTGGGTGCCGAAGGTGAGTGTGGCTTTCCGCCTGAGACAGGCAGGAGGAGGGACTGCTTTCGCCTTAGATGTCCATGTTGCACTGAGAGTACGCTTTACGTTAATAAAACGGCAGTAAATGTAGCTCTGATTTGTTGAGCCTTGTAAAGTGTAAGTTGCCAAGGAATGTGGTTCAGAAATTAGACCCTGCTTTGGTGCATGGTGGCAGCAGGTAAGCTCGGAGGCAGGACCGTGGGTGCCTCCAACCTGTGAGATGCCCGGCGCCTGAGCTCCTGGATGGACAGGTAGTCTTGTGTCTGTAGGAGACGGGCCTTCTCTGTGTCGTGTGGGATCGGTGTCCGGGATACGTAGGAGCTGTCTTCAGGGTGAGTTCCATCTCGTGAGGCTTCATCCTAACTTGGATGCTGGGTAGATAAGGTTGCATCAAAACATCAAATGGGTAAGGATTCCGAGGGAGGGTTTATGTGTTCCTATGAGAAATCTTCTTCTCGTGTGTTAAAATCATACTTGTGACACAGCATATGGATTGAGATTCAGAGCTCCCGGAATAACAGGTACTGGACAAAAGAGTGTCTCTACAATAGGCATTTCTCAGCCCTAACATGATTTTGGACCATTTGATTTAGATGATACAAGAGGCTGGCTGGCAGTCAGTTCCTCTGGGGTCCCGGCTCTGACTGGGCACTAAAGAGCTTTATGAGAAAGTCCAGTTCACCTTCAGAGTGTTGTCTCCTAAGTGGAGGTTTGTTGTTGTTCACTCACTCAGTCGTGTCCAACTGTTTGCAACCCCATGGACTGAAGCACACCAGGCTTCCCTGTCTTCCACCATCTCCCGGAATTTGCTTAAATCCATGTCCATTGAGTTGGTGATACCATCCAACTGTCTCACCCTTTGTCACGCTCTTCTTTTGCCTTCCATCTTTCCCAGCATCAGAGTCTTTTCCAGTGAGTTGGCTTTTCTCATCAGGTGGCCAAAATATTGGAGTTTAATCTTCAGCATCAGTCCTTCCAGTGAATATTCAGAATTGATTTCCTTTAGGCTTGACTGGGCTTCCCTGGTGGCTTAGATGGTAAAGAATCTGCCTGCAATGTAGGAGACCTGGATTCAATCCCTGGGTTGGGAAGATCCCCTGGAGGAGGGCATGGCAACTCATTCCAGTATTCTCCCCTGGAAAACCCCATGGACAGAGGGGTCCATGGGGTCGCAAAGAGTTGAACATAACTGAAGTGACTAAGCACAGCACAGGATTGACTGCTTTGATCTCCTTGCTGTCCACGGAGCTCGCAAGAGTCTTCTCCAGCACCACAATTTGAAAGCATCAGTTCTGCAGTGCTCAGCCTTCTCTGTGGTCCAGTGCTCATATCCATACATGACTACTGGGAAAACCATAGCTTCGACAGTACAGACCTTTGTCAGCAAACTGATGTCTCTGCTTTTTAACACACTGTCTAGGTTTGTGGAGGAATAACACCCAATTTATGAGCTTTCCCTTCAAGTCTTATTTTGCTTCTATTATTCACAAATTCCTTTATACTATTCTTTTTCTAAAAAGTTTTGTTTTACATTAGAGAATGTAATTGATTTGAAATGCTGTGTTTCAGGTATACAGCAAAGTGATTCAGACTTATATAAATACACACATACAGTTTTTCAAATTCTTTTCCTTTTTAGGTTATTACAGAATATTGAGTAAAGTTCCCTGTGCTATACAGTAGGTGCTTGTTAATTATCTATTTTTATATTAAGTAGTGTATACATGTCAACCCCAAACTCCTACTTTATTTCTCCCCCTGACCTTTCCTCTTTGGTAATCATAAATTTGGCTTTAAACTATTCTTGAACCCGTGACTTTGGACTACAAAATCTCTTGGTTTGAGTGTTGTAGATTTCTTACTTTAATATAAATTAGAGTTTTCTTTAATTTGGTCTAAAACTGTTACTAAACTTTTTGTAAGTCAGGTTTTTCTCCTCAACCCCCTTTTTGTTTTTGAACCACCTGGATTTCAGTTAAGTTCCCCTTTGATGTGTGGCCAGCAGAAGGGCATGGAGTCAATATGTTGTGTTTCTTAGAGTAAGATGGTGAATTCTGCTTTACTATTTCCTTGGAGCAAGTGACACTCTCCAACCTGTTTGGGGAAGAGGTGGGGGCATCCATTGTGATTTCCAGGTGAGGTGCAGATTTGGAATTGAGAACCTGGAGCTCATCTCAGCAGCTGACCCAAGCCCTCCTCCTTTCTGTGTCCGTATAAGTGACCCTGAGACTCCCTTTTCCCCACAGGATATTGCTGGCTCTCTCTGGCTTTACGTCCTCCTGGGCAGTGAACAGCCACTCCCAGGTTTCTCTTCCAGACCTTATGTGAGTGGACGGCATTGGGTGTTTCATGTCCAATCCCGGGAGGTTTCCTTTTCATAAAAAAATCTTAGCTATGACCACTCAATTTTTTAAATAGTCATTGAAGGGAAACCTATTAAAATGTGTTCATTTATAAGTATAGTCATGTATCAATCGGTTTGTTAGATTTCATGAGAATATGAGCTAGAAATTAGTGTAAATTCTTGATTCTGGTCAATAGAATTCATTAGTGATTCATCAGTAATGGAGTCTTGACATGACTTCTTTTTTTTTTTTTTTGACATGACTTCTTTAGAAGCTTGGTCATGGGTGATATTAGCAGACTCTAAGTGACTGTCAGGGTCCTCTTCGAGAAGGTCATAAGTCAGGGGGAAATCACAGGCCTAATTGAGGAAGTGTTGATGTGTTCTGCATAAGTGCCCAGCGAGAGTCTGTTCAGTTCAGTCGCTCAGTCGTGTCCGACTCTCTGCGACCCCATGAACCACAGCACGCCAGGCCTCCCTGTTCATCACCAACTCCCGGAGTTCACTCAAACTCATGTCCATTGAGTCTGTTATTATTACGCAAACAAGAGGTGATGCCCGGTGGACAGTTATATGCAGATTATCATGTAAAGATACTTACAAAAATATTTGTATGCGTGTAATTTTAAGTAGACTTTTAAGTTTATGACAGACACAGCAAAACCATGATTTTCTTATTAAGAATTGCTTTTGTGGTTTTGAAAACTGTCCAGTGGGAAAATCGGTAGATCTGTCCTTTCACGTAATAAATATTGACTGTGAGCACAGCTGGATTCTAGGCTACTCTTCCTGCAGTGACTGTTTTAGCAGCTACAAAAATAAATGGAATACAGTTGTTCCAGACTCTTTTTCTCATGGCCTTGTGGGATGACGTGTGACCCTGACAGCTCTGCTTTTGGGATGACTGCTATGTCAGGTTATTACAGCAAGTCTTGAGTGCCCGAGGCAGGGAAACTGAGTGAATTTTAAAGAAGGGGACTTGGAGCAGGGGCATCATGGGTCTTAAGGCACAGGGCTGCTGCTTAGTTGCTAAGTCATGTTGGACTCTTTGCAACCTCATGGGCTGTAGCCTGTCAGGCTCCTCTGTCCATGGGCTTCTCTAGGCAAGAATATTGGAGTGGGTTGCCATTTCCTACTCCTGGGGGTCTTCTGACTCAGGGATCAAGCCCACTTGCATGGCAGGCCAGTTCTTTACCCTTGAGCCACCTGGGAAGCCCATGGTAATCAGTCTGCACATCATTTAAGCAGTAACAGGTGGGGACTGGCATATGCTCTTGGGTCAGTGGTCTTTGATGTTCCCACGGGAAAGGTGACCTTTTGGTCAGCCTGTCACTTGCCTTGTCCTGGAGAGAAAGAAAACAGTGCCAACCTGGTAAGGTGCTAAGTGAGGAGTCAGCCTCGGAAACATTTCCACATTACTAGGCACCCCAAGTTGGTGCCGTCTCAGCTAGCCTTCCCTGGGGCTGGACTGAGGGGATCAGTCTTGAGGAGGGATGTCAGTTGCATCTCTGGGTGACCTGAGGGGGCCACCGAGCCCCCTGTATCCAGGGCCTATAGTCCCTGAGCTGTCTTCTTTTCTCCCCTGGACCATCCCTCCCATGTTGAAATTAAGGAGTCAGGTCCTGAGAACTCCCTGACCTTGACTTTGCCTGATTTGGGGGGAGCGGAGATCATGGGAGGAGCATGGAGACAAACCCCTTCCATTTCCACTGGAGTGAACCTAACAGTGTAGAGTCTTCCCTTAATTATTCCCTGGATAACTCAGCATTGACAGTGACTCACTATTGTTGGAGGCTGGCTGGTATTTCTTGGAGATGGAGGATGTGAATAGTTCATATGTAGTGCTGAAGATTGTTTGAGAATCTACTTGAGAGCAGTCTAATGTGTGGAAGGACGTGGGTGTTATGCGGCAAGATGGTGCGTAGATGAGGAGACATATGGGCACAGAAAGGTCGTCCAGACTGGACTTCATGCTGTGGCAGTTGCTGATGTGCATACCCAGGGTGTAAATGTTAGCATGGGCATCACTGTACTGACCTTTTCTGTTATCTTTTTAGTCTTTATTTCATTTGTTTTTTCTCTGATTACTATCCTTCCTTCTACTAACTATGGGCTTCACTTGGTCTTCTTTTTCTGGTTCCTTGAACTGTAAAGTTTTCTTTATTTGGATCTTGTTTTTTTTTTTAATGTGGGTTTTTATCACTCTGAACTTCCCTGCTAGAACTACTTTTAATGCATCCCATCAGTTTTGGTCTATTGTGTTTCCATTTTAATTTGTCTCAAGATATTTTTTTATTGAAGTAGACTTGATTTACAATGTTATCTTAGTTTCACATGTACAACATTGTGAAAGGGAAAGCGAAAGTTGCTCGGTCGGTGCAACTCTTTGCGACCCCCGTGCACTATACAGTCCATGGAATTCTCCAGGCCAGAATATTAGAGTGGTTAGCCGTTCCTTTCTCCAGGGGAATCTTCCTAACCCAGGGATCGAACCCAGGTCTCCCGCATTGCAGGCAGATTCTTTACCAGCTGAGCCACAAGGGAAGCCCAAGAATACTGGAGTGGGTAGCCTATCCCTTCTCCAGCGGATCTTCCCGACCCAGGAATTGAACCAGGGTCTCCTGCACTGCAGGTGGATTCTTCACCAACTGAGCTATCAGGGAAGCCCTTTATACATTGTACTCCATTTAAAATTATTACAAAATAACGGCTATATTTTCCTGTGCTATAGAATACATCCTGTTGCTTATTCATGGTAGTTTGTGTCTCTTAACGTCTCATATATTTTTATTTCTTCTTTGACCCATTGGCTGTTCAGTAACATGCTATTTAATTTTCATCTATTTATGAATTTTCCAATTTTCTTCTTATAGCTGATTATTGTGATGGGAAGAGATGTAATTTCATAATTTTATTAATACTTGTTTCTGGCCTAATATATGATACTGTATATCCTGGAGAATGTTCCATGTGTGCTTCATAAAAATATGTATTCTGCCTACCCCTGTTAGATGAAATGCTTTGTCAATGTCAAGTCCATCTGGTCTAGTATGTAGTTTAAGTACAAATTTTCTTATTGATTTTCTGTCTGGATGATCTATCCATTGTTGAAAGTGGTATATTGAAGTGCTCTACTATTACGATATTGTTGTCTATTTCTCCCTTTAGGTCTGCTAATATTTGCTTGAAATATTTGTTGTTGTTCAGTCACTAAGTCATGTCCAACTCTTTGTGACCCCATAGACTGTAGCACTCCAAGCTTCTCTGTCCTTCACTATCTCCCAGAGTCTGCTCAAATCCATGTCCATTGAGTCAGTGATGCCATCTAACCATCTCATTCTCCTTTGCCTCCTTCTCCTGTTGCCCTCAACCTTTTCCAGTCTTTTACAATGAGTTGGCTCTTGGAATCAGGGGCTGAAGTATTGGAGCTTCAGCTTCAGCATCAATCCTTTCAATGAATATTCAAGGTTGATTTCCTTTAGGCCTGACTGGTTTGATCTCCTTGCAGTCCAAGGGACTCTCAAGAATCTTCTCTCGCACCACAATTTGAAAGCATTAGGGGTTACTCGGTGTCTAGGGTTGGCTGTAGCCTTTGATGTTCTAGTAGATGTAGTGGCTAGAGCTGCAATAACTGGTTTAAATAATTGTCCAGTAAGTACTGAATGTTGCTTAAAAAAAAAAAATAGTGTTGATTCTACTACAGTTAACCTACTTGTGAATCAGTGGAGGCAGATATAAAGTACCAGGCACTTACCAGGGGCTTGGCTCGGGCTTGGCCCCTCCAGGACACTATCTGTGGCTGAAATACAGGTCTTATTACCCCCTATTGCATAGGCAGAGACATTGAACAAAGATGGTTCCCAGGGTCTCAGAGTGGAACTTACACAGCAGCATTCTGCCCTGCCCATGGTCCACTGCTTCCAAGCTGGTATTCCTTCTGCTTCCTGTCTCTGACATCCCACAGAAATGCCATGGTGGAGACTGGTATTGGAGTGCTTTCCTTAAACCAGGGACCCCTCACCACTCTGAGAGATGAAACAACTTGGCCACAACCCAGTGCTCATAGGACTAAGTGGGCTGTGTACCCACATCTTTCTGACCCAAAGCCTTTCATTCTTGCTCGACGGTGAATTTTATTTTCCCTCACAAAATCTCCAGCAACAAAGGTTGGTTTGAAAACCAATCCCTTTGGAATCTCAAGGAATGCATGAAGGAAGTCTTTGGAAGGGGTTGAGGGTGGGAGCCAATACCTGAATCTCCAGAGGCTTACATTCCTCCTGAAGACCCTAGGGCCAGCTCAGCAGTCTTCGGACCTGCACTTGTGTCCATCCCAGGTGTCACTGTGTGTGGCTCCCAGTTGACCATCTGACCTCTGAGAGAAGTCATTTGTGGAGGCAGAGGGACCTCCTACCCTTCCTATGGGCGTGATCATCCCAGGTGTCCCCCGCGTTTTCCATAGTACCTGTGTCAAGAGCAAAGCCACAGAAAATCAAGATTGATTGTTTCTTTGTGCGGACATGAAATCATCCTTTTCTGCTGGTTGAGGTGATGGTCAAAGCTTAGGCAAGCATTTCCCTTTTCTGTCACAGCCAACATGCCCCATCAATGTGACTTGCTCGAAGGCTGGACACAGATTGTTGCTGTTCAGTCTCTAAATCATATCCGACTCTTTGCAACTCCATGGACTGCATCTCTGCAGGCTTCTCTGTCTTCCACCGTCTTCCAGAGTTTTCTCAAACTCACATCCGTTGAGTCAGTGATGCCATCCAACCGTCTCATCCTCTGCTGCCCCCTTCTCCTCCTGACCTCCATCTTTCTCACCATCAGGGTCTTTTCCAGTGAGTCAGCTCTTCACATCAAAGGTGGCCAAATTAAAAACACAAAGAGCAAACCCTTACTCCTGTTGCCCCCATTCTTTTCCTTAGGAAAGATTATAGAAATGAATTCATAGCTTTGCAGTCATGTCTTCACTACTCTCTGAATTGTACCTTATAGTTTGCAAATGAATTTACATATAAATTCTAAGATCAGCTGATGTGGCTGTCTCCCCCCATTTTATAAAAGGTGGAAAAGAGCCTGAAGAGTTCGCTTCATTTGCCAGGACAGCCCAGCAGATGGTGACGCCTGACTCAGGGCTGCATGGGGGACTATGGGGGTGCTGACCACACACACGCTGTCTTAGTCTCAGCGTCCCTGGACCGCGTGTGTACAATTCTAAGAAACAGGCCACTCCAGCCACTTGGAGCTTTAAATGGAGCGCTGCTGCACTTGAGGTTCCAAAATTAGGAGAGGTGAAGAGTTTTTCTTGGCATCCTTCCTCCAGAAAAGCAAAAGCATATTTGTCCTGTGTCTGTTGCCGGGTAGGGGTGTCAGCTTTTCAAAAGCAAACTAGACCTTGAATGGGTAAATCTTTTGGAGGTAGTGGGTGTGTTTATTACCTTGTTTTGGGGCTCAAGGGTATATGCATATGTCCAAACTCATCCACCTATACACATTTCATATGTGTCACTTCTAAGTGTGCGTCAGTGAAGCTGAGAAACGCTGAACTGCCGTGACAGGATGAGAATTCCTGCATGGACCCACTGCAGTGTGTGTCAGTCTGGAGGGTTTTTTTTTTTTTTTTCCTACACTTTTTCTGAAGTGTAGAAAACCGTAATGAGCAGCCTGGTGGTCCAGGAACACAGTTGGAGGGTCACTGGTGGCTCTGGGGGTCTTGCCTTCTCCTGTTGCTGGCCTGTCTCAATGCAGAGAGGGGAAAAGCTCCTTGAGTTTTAGGTTTCTGCTGATCAGAATCGACTTTGCTGTTGGCTGTTACGGAAACTGTTTGACTCCCAGATGTTGAGATGGTTATAAAATCGTATTGAGTGGTGTGGTATGAATCGAATGCGTAACTGGTATGAAAGGGGTGAATAAAGGGTATGAATAACTGAGACCATGAAAGATCCGTTTAAGGGGAGTGGTTTTGGTGCTGTGTTAACGAGCAGGACAGTAGCAGGAGCGGTTTTGAGTGGAGGCCGGTAGCCCTCAGTGCTTGCTGAGGGGGTGACCGCGTCTACCTGCTGGCCCCCAACTGGGGGCCAACCCCGCATCTCACTGTGAAGTGACACCTGCCTTCTGAGCCTCTCGGAGTCGACTTTGATCGACAGTCACATTGACACGTGAATTGATGGAGCTGGTGCAGGCTCTCTGGCCTGCCCTGGCTCTCCCACCTGTGTGCAGACCTCTCCAGGCACAAGTGGGCAGGCCATGGTCAGGGGCAGCCCAGGGCAGCCCCCCGCTCACCGGGGGAAGTGGAATGCTTCATCCACAGGGGGCGTTTCTGTAGAATGCTGCTTTCTTTCTGGCACCGCCACCCCCACCCCCCAGCACCGTCCAGGACTCGGGGAATGAGTGGGAAATGCAGGGAATTTGAGGACCCTCCCACCCCAGGTCAGCCTCACTTTGGTTGGAGGGATTGGGCACGAAGAGCCTGTGCTCTTAACCTGAGTTCTTACAGTAGATTTTGTGACGTGTCCAGAGATAACACTTTACCAACAAAGGTCTAGATAGTCAAAGCTAATGGTTTTTCCAGGGGTCGTTTACAGAT
Organism: Moschus berezovskii; assembly: GCF_049115385.1. Taxonomy (NCBI): domain Eukaryota; kingdom Metazoa; phylum Chordata; class Mammalia; order Artiodactyla; family Moschidae; genus Moschus; species Moschus berezovskii. Next base: position 61,603,705 of record NC_142470.1, read on the forward strand.
GTGAGGGTTGGGCAATAGAGAAAGCTGAGTGCTCAAGAACTGACACTTTTGAACTGTGGTTCTGGAGAAGACTCTTGAGAGTCCCTTGGTCAAAAAGGAGATCGAACCAGTCAATCCTACAGGAAATCAACCCTGAATTTTCATTGGAAGGACTGATGCTAAACTCCAATACTTTGGTCACCTGACAGGAGGAGCTGACTCATTGGAAAAGACCCTGATGCTGGGAAAGATTGAATGCAGGAGGAGAAGGGGACAATAGAGTGTGAGATGGTTGGATGGCATTATCAACTCAGTGGACATGAGTGACTAAGTTGTGTCCGACTCTTTGCAACCCCATGGACTTAATTACTAAACAATAACAGCAACAAGCAACTCAGTATCAAAAATACATATAACCCAAGAAAAACAGGGACCAAAGATCAAAATGAATATTTGGCACCCACCCCCAGGTGTGGTGGGCTTCACTGGTGGCTCAGACACTAAAGAATTGTCTGCCAGTGGAGGAGACTCGGGTTCAATCCCTGAGTTGGGAAGATCCTCTGGAGAAGGGAATGACTACCTACTCCAGTTTTCTTGCCTGGAAAATGCTATGGACAGAGGAGCCTGGCTAGCTTCAGTCCATAGGGTTGCAAAGAGACAGACACGACAGAGCGACTGACACTTGCACTTTTTCAAAGCCCCTCTTTAACTGTCAGAAGCAGGGTTGCTCTGGACCGAGTGCATTCTCTGTGCTGTGGATGAGGCATGGAGATACTGCCTGGTACTGTGTCAGTATCCAGCTTTCCAGTCAGCCCCACATCATTTTCCCAGGCCGAACTGTCTTCCTCCTGTCCTGGCACAATAGGAGGATCTCCACTGCCTCCCAGCCTCCCTGATGCTCACATCATCGACCTGGCCCATTTCTGTCCATCTAGTGTTAAAAAGCATCCCCCTGTGGTCTTGGCTCATGGATGCAGTGAGCTTTTCTGAGTTGATTCATCATCTGTGCTGTCCTTCTGGACAATCAGTGACTTTGTCTCCACTTGCTTTCAACTGAGTTGTTGTTTCTGTTGCTTCTTGAACTGCAGGACTCTTTATATATTCTGGGAACCAGTCCTTTGTGGTTATATGTACTGGTTTCTTTACAAATATCCTCTTTTTTAAATATTTTTTTTGATGTGGACCATTCTTTGAAGTCTTTATTGAATTTGCTACAATATTGCTTCTGTTTTATGTTTTGGTTTTTTGGCCTCGAGGCATGTGGGATCTTAGCTCTCCAACCAGGGATCAAACCTGTACCCCCTGCATTGGAAAGTGAAATCTTTGCCGCTGGACCATCAACGAAGTCCCAATTTCATCATATTTTTTCTGTTTATTTATTTTTAATTAGAGGATGATTGCTTTACAACATTGTGTTGGTTTCTGCCACACATCAATGTGAATCAACCATAGGAATCCATTTATCCCCTCCCTCTTGAACCTCTGTCCCACCTCCCTCCCCATCCCACCCCTGTGATTGTCACGGAACACTGGATTGAGCTCCCTGTTTCACACAGCAGATTCCCACTGGCTATCTGCTCTACGTATGGTAGTGTGTATGTTTCCATGCTGCTCTTTCAGTTCGTCCCACGCTTTTCTTCCCCCACCGTGTCCACAAGTCTGTTCTCTGTGTCTCCATTGCTGCTCTGCAAATAGGCTCATCAGTGCCGTCTCTCTAGAGTCCATATATATGGATTAATATATATTTTTGTACCTTTCTGACTTATTTCACTCTGTGTAATAGGCCCTCGGTTCATCTACTTCACTAAAATTGACTCAAATGCGTTCCTTTTTATAGAGAGTATTCCACTGTATATATGTATACCACGACTTCTTTATCCATTCATCTGTTGATGGGCATCAGGTTGCTTCCTTGTCCTGGCTCTTGTAAGTGGTGCTTCAGTGAACATCGAGGCACATGTGTCTTTTCCAGTTACGGTTTCCTCAGGGTATGTGCCCAGTAGTGGGATTGCTGGGTCATATGGTAGTTTTAGTCCCAGTTTTTTAGGGAATCTCCTCCAGTCTACATCCACAGTGGCTGTATCAATTTGCATTTCCACCGACAGTGCAAGAGCGTTCCCTTTTCTCCACACCCTCTCCAGCATTTATTGTTTGTAGATTTTTTGATGACGGCCATTCTGACCGGAACAAAGTGATAAACTCATTGTAGTTTTGATTTGCTTTTCTCTAATAATGAATGATGTTGAGCATCTTTCCAAGTGTTCATTAGCCATCTGTATGTCTTCTTTGGAGAAATGTCTATTTAGATCATCTGCCCACTTTTTGATTAGGTTGTTTGTTTTTCTGGTATTGAGCTGCATGAGCTGCTTATATATTTTGGAGACTAATTCTTTGTCAGTTGTTTCATTTGCTATCATTTTCTCCTATTCTGAGGGTTGCCTTTTCACCTTATTTGTAGTTTCTTTTGCTGTGCAAAAGCTTTTAAGTTTAATTAGGTCCTGTTTGTTTATTTTCGTTATAATTTCCATTACTCTAGGAGGTGGGTCATAGAGGATCTTGCTGTGATTTATGTCAGAGAGTGTTCTATGTTTTCCTATAAGAGTCTTATAGTTTCTGGCCTTACATTTAGGTCTTTAATCCATTTTGAGTTTATCTTTGTGTATGGTGTCAGGAAGTGTTCTAATTTCATTCTTTAATATGTAGCTGTCCAGTTTTCCCAGCACCACTTATTGAAGAGGCTATCTTTGCCCCATTGTACATTCTTGCCTCCTTTGTCAAAGATAAGGTGGTGTCCATAGGTCTGTGGGTTTATCCCTGGGCTTTCTATCTTGTTCCGTTGGTCTATATTTCTGTTTTTGTGCCAGTACCGTACTGTCTGTATGTTACATACTGATAACTGTAACTTTGTAGTATAGTCTGAATCAGGAAGATTGATTCCTCCAGCTCCGTTCTTTCTCAAGATTGCTTTGACTGTTTGGGGTCTTTTGTGTTTCCATACAAATTGCCAGTTTCATCATATTTTGATCTGGGAGGATTGGTAATTCCCATTAGAGAATCGAGATTTATTTGAACTAGAATGATCTTTTACTGTGCCAGCTATGCATACCACTATTTATACACTTCAATGCTTTCCTATAAAAGGGAGTCTTATATTCTTACAGCTCTGCTGGAAGGATTATATATATGCTTTGTGTTGCTTCAGTGTTCAACATCCTGTTTTTAAATTTGGGGGCTGATAAAGATAAATGCAAAGTTTTCAAATACTATCATTTTATTGACTAGTATATCTCCAGGTCTGAGACACTGCCTCCTCAGTAGTTTAATGAGCTTTGCTGAACTTTCATCTTTCCTTTTCTGTCACTGCTCTCATCGGTTGTCAGAAAAAGTTGGAATTTTACCCTTCATTATTGATCTGTATTTCATGAATATTTATGTGTATTCTGTGTACTTTTCCCCTTTTACTCAAAGTAGCTGAATGACACAAAATTTTAAATTTTAATTGAGATTATTCCATGGCTTCCCTCATGAATAAAGAGCCCTTATTATGTAGAATAACAATGATGGTATCAAAGGTGAGTCTGAAAGTATGTGTTAGTCATTCAGTTGTGTCTGACTCTCTGCAACCCCAGGGATTGTGTAGTCCACCAGGCTCCTCTCTCCATGGGATTTCCCAGGCAAGAATACTGCAGTGGGTTGCCATCCCCTTCTCCAGGGGATCTTCCCTACCCAGGAATCAGACCTGGGTCTCCTGCATTGCAGGCAGATTCTTTACCACCGAGCCACCAGGGAAGCCCCTATCTAAGGTGAGATTGTTTTAAATAACGCTCCTTAATTGTGAATCCAGCTGCACATCAGGACTTGAGCACAGGAAGCAGCATCTCAGTGTCTTGTGTCCATGAGAAGTCTGGTGTTGGAGGCCACACAGCTGCTGGCAAAGAGCGTCCATGCTGCTGTTCACGTGCTCGCTGGGTACACAGGCTCAGGACCTTCTAAGTGCTCGGTTTATGAGAAGACACAATCCTTGTTTGCGAGGAATCTTATTCAGCGAGAAAACAGACAATAAAAATGTATGTGAGGTCCCAGTAAGTGCCGGGGAGAGAGAAAGCAGAGCAGGAAAATGTGTTTGTGTGTGGGGGGCGGAGTAGTTGTGGACGCAGCGGTTCTTTCAGATGAGCTGGACAGAGACTTGGTTTCATCAGGGTGGGCTGTGAATTTGGGAAGCAGGGAGAGGGGGCAGGGGAGGCAAGAGGAGCAGGGAGTGTGAGCTTGGAGGAAGAGCTGGCCTCAGATTGTGTTCTCCTGTGATGGGAAGGGCGCGAGGCTTCAATGGAGGAGACACAACCTACTGTCTGTTTAGGAGCATTACAGGCCGCTGCTGGGGAGGCAGACCAGCGGGGGGAAAAACTGTGTGATCTGGGCCCAGGTGGGGCTGGCTTGAAGCTGGGCAGTGGAGGGTCCGACGGTGGGAAAATTTGAGAAGTATTTTGAAGGCGAACCGACGGGTTTGCTGATGAAATGAATGGGGTGTGCGTATTCTGTGAGACGTGCCAAGATTTTTGCCTTGTGGGCACCTGAACAGATGCTCATCCTATGCTCATGGACTCAGAGGGAGCCTGGGAAGACGGAGGGGGTGGATTTTTTGGTCACTCTTTGATTGGTTTTCTTTTGCTGTGGTTTGATGTAAATGGTGAAGAGTTCTGTTTGGATGAGTTTGGAGAACAGTTGGAGATGTCTCAGAGGTGGGGGAGGTCTATGTCTGGGGGAACAGGGCTGGAGGCTGCACTTGGGAGCAACTTGTTTAGAGAGGGGGCAAAAGGATGGAGTCGAGGCCCCCAGACAGCCTAGGTCAGAAGCGCGAGGAGGTGCCTGTAAGAGAGGAGGGGAGAAAGTGAAGCAGGGCTGGGTGCTCCAGGGAGCGGAGTGAAGGGCGGCCCTTCAGTGATTAATGTGGACAGTGTCTGCCGTCAGCAGGCAGGAAAGACAATCCAGGAGAGAGAGGAATGACCCAGCCAAGAGAAGTGGGAGTGACCACAGGACGGTTCCTTCATGAAGAGCAGGGTGGGCCCTGTTCAGCGCAGACGAGGCTTTCCTTCCCCAGGATCACTGCTTCGCCTGAGGTTACCTGTTCACTGTGTGGGGGAGCCCGTAATGTGCTGGCAGTGGCTGCTGAGGCTGCAGCAGCCCGGCCTAATGGGAAGGTCAAGGAAAGGCACTGATGATTCAAGGTTAATATGCACCTGCCTCATCACCCTTCTACAGAATGACCGATCTGCTGCTGCTGCTGAGTCACTCCAGTTGTGTCCGACTCTTTGTGACCCCACAGACAGAAGCCCACCAGGCTCCCCCGTCCCTGGGATTCTCCAGGCAAGAACACCGGAGTGGGTTGCCATTTCCTTCTCCAATGTGTGAAAGTGAAAAATGAAAGTGAAGTCGCTCAGTCGTGTCCGACCCTTAGCGACCCCACGGACTGCAGCCTACCAGGCTCCTCCATCCATGGGATTTTCTAGGCAAGAGTACTGGAGTGGCTTGCCATTGCCTTCTCCGATGACTGATCTCCGTTCCGTTCCGTTCAGTCGCTCAGTCGTGTCCGACTCTTTGCGACCCCATGGACTGTAGCCTACCAGGCTTCTCCGTCCATGGGATTCTCCAGGCAAGAATACTGGAGTGGGTTACCATTTCCTTCTCCGGGGGATCTTCCCGACCCAGGGATCGAACCCGGGTCTCTCGCATTAGAGGCAGACGCTTTAACCTCTGAGCCACCAGGGAAGCCCATGACTGATCTAGCCAGCCTCAAAGAAGACCAGGGTCATAAACAACTTTAAAATGTTGCCAGTCCTATTGTGTAAAATAAACCTTACATGGATGGAATATAATTTATTAAATTCAATTCAAAACAGAGACAAAAGGACCAACAAAACAAGTGTAATATTTTACCTCTAGCATATTAACCTGTAATTTCAGAAAAATACCTGTGTGCACACATAGATATAGACGTATCCAAATATAGAGCTATGAGCAGGTAATTGGTTTAGAGAGCAACCGGTAAGAAAAGAGACTGACTACATGGGGGAAAAACAGTCATCCTTACCTTGATTTTCAACATACATTCTGAATTAGTCCAATAAAGTAATCTACTTCCATGTGGGTCTTAAGGCTTTTTCTTTATAAGAGCTCATGCCTTCAATGTGGTCAACCAATTATTATAGAAATTCACTCAGAGGTTTTCAGGATGGCAGCCCACTCCAGTATACTTTTCTGGAGAATCCCATGGACAGAGGAGCCTGGAGGGCTACAGTCCATGGGGTCGCAAAGTCAGACACGAATTAGCAACTAAACAAGTAGGAAGAATGTTAGCCTGGCCCCCAAAGATGTCCACATCCTCCTCCTTGGAAACCTGTGAATCTGTCAGGCTCCGTGGGGAAACGTAGGGGAAAGGAGGTTACTGATCAGCTCATCTTGAGGGAACACCCTTGCAGGCCTCTGTGACCACAGAGGCCCTATGAGCAGGAGAGGAGGCAGAAGAATAAGAGAGGAGCCTGCCTGGACCAGGGCAGTGCCCAGAAGCTGGAAGACATAAGGACCATTCTTCCCTGGACCCTCCAGAAGGGACATGGCCCTGCCCATACCTTGACTCAGCCCCAGTGAGACCCAGGTGGGACTTTCTGCCCCACAGAACTGTAAGGGAATGAACTTGGGCTGTTTTAAGCCACTAAGTCTATGCATGTGCCTACAGCTGCTGCTAAGTCGCTTCAGTCGTGTCCGACTCTGTGCGACCCCACAGATGGCAGCCCACCAGGCTCCCCTGTCCCTGGGATTCTCCAGGCAAGAACACTGGAGTGGGTTGCCATTTCCTTCAGCAGCCCACGGAAAAAGAATGCCACAAATAACCATGCCAAGGTCAGTCCAAACAAAAATAACACTTTCATTGTTTTCTCTCATTTATCACACTGTTTTCCTCCCTTTGTTTATTCTGCAAATACTTTAAAATAGTACCCTTGCTTTAAGGAGACCCACTCAGAGAAATGGTGTCAGAAGCAACTTTAAAAGACCTTATAAATTCTTTATTAAAGTTTCAGGTTGCGTGGTAGATAAGACTTGCCAGATGCCAACTCATTTGACAGGAGTTGGCAGGAGCCTGTGATGCCCTGGGGGGAACAGAAAGGCCACTTGGTGGCTTTCTGCAAGCGTATCACTAATTACAACTGCTAGACTTCAACTTCAAGTAGGACACGATTTGGAATCTCATGCTGCTCCAGCTCTCAGCAAGTTAATTAAGCCATGACGAGAGTCAAGGTATTACCACTTCCCTAAGGCACAAAAATACACTACATGTAAAAGAGAAAATAAACAACAGAACGGGCTTGGCACGCCTTCCTCCATGGGGAGGGGCACACGGTCAAAGATTGTTGTTTTTAGTTGCTAAATTTTGTCCAACTTTGTAACCCCATGCAGTGTAGCCCGCCATGGACAGACTCCTCTGTCCATAGGATTCTCCAGGCAAGAATAGTGGAGTTAGTTGCTATTTCCTCCTCCAGGGGATCTTCCTGACCCAGGGATCAGAACCCATGTCTACTGCCTTGGCAGGCAAATTCTTTACTGCCAAGTCACCAGGGAAGCCCAGTCATAGGAGGAGCTGCTAGCATTCCCCTGGTGTCCATGGGGCTGTTTCCTAACTGTGAGCTCATCCCAGGTCTGCAATCACCCTGTGAAGCAGAGACGATGGATCTACAGAGACACTGAATGAGTGATGAAACTGGGGCTTGGAGATGTAAGATAACCTGTCTACACCCACAGGCTGGAAGGTGCCTGAGCCAGGATTCAAACCCACAAGAAGGGTGTCATCCCAAAGCCTGAGCATCCCCCATTGTCCTCTCTTATTTGCTAGAGTACTGGGCAGGAGATTTTGGCCGCCTGGCCCTCTGACACTAACCATCAGTGCTATAGCATGCACAGTGCTTTCATGCTGACTGTGATTCCTGTTCTGAGTCTGTGTGTGGGCAGGGGGCTCAGAGCTGTTTTCACAAACTCCTGAACCCACACGACAGAAGGGCAGCTGGGCTGAGGTGCACAGCCGACTCCAACCCAGGCCTGTATGACTTGAAACCTCGCCCCTTAATCACGACATCACTGGGCTGCTTCCGGGGGTCTGGGTACCTCCTGAAGCGAGGCAGGTACTGCTCTCTCATCCTACAGAATGAGAGGAAGTCCAGGGGGATGCACAGAAGGCCCAGCTGAGCATTGACCCCAGATTATTGTTTCTTATGTTTATTTTTATTCGCTTGGCTTAGCTGGGTCTTAGTTGTGGGGTCTTTGATCTTCATTGTGGCAGGCGGGGTCTTTAGTTGCAGCATGTGAAATCAGGGTTGCTGCATATGGGATCTAGCTCCTTATCCACAGATCGAACCCAGACCCCTTGCACAGTGGGCAAGAAATCTTAGCCACTGGACCACCTGGGAAATCCTGAACCCCAGACTCTTTATTCAAGTTTTCTGTTTGCAGTTATGACCGAGTGGTTCAGCTTGGCCCCCGAGACCCCTTTGGGAGTGTCCATGAGCATTTTGGGGTGTTGGTTGTTCTGAGAATTATGTAATCCAGCCCTAAAGCAGCAAGCTGCAGTTAACAGGCTCCTTTTTAGAGAGTCCCAGAATAGGATTGATATTATTTTAGGAGTTAGTGGCAACCGCCGGGCCAAGAAAGTTTTATAACTATTCCAGTCTGTTTGGGGTTTTGTTGTTTTTTTTTTAATCTTCTTCCACCCAAGACTTGAAAAAGCAGCTTAGCATGTTAGATTTTCTGAGTTTCTTTAATTCAGTATAAAATAGGATTTTTCTTGCTAATCTGTATCACTAACTCTTAAAATTGTATGACTGATCGCATGACATGAAACATGATCTGGCTGCAAAATATTAACTTTGTGGCTCTTCTTTCTGTTGGCTATAGGTGGGTGAATACTAGCTTAGTGAATGAAGGTAAAAATTTGATTTTCTTGACCTGCCCAAGCTGGAGGGGTAAATGTGCACTATGCTTTGTATCTGACCTCGGTAAGTCCTAGACCACATCAGAGTTCCATTTCTGACTTAAAATTTCTGCAGTCAATTAGAAGGTACTTCCTCAGACTTTCTTCTGTTATGGCTTTTCCGTATTAGGAATTTAAGTCAATTTGTACATCTGGTTTATATTGGGGAATAATCTTAATTCAGCGCCAGCCTCTTCTTATTACACAGTTCATCCTACACTCATAGCAGACTTCTCATCACCAGAAGGACTGGCTCCTCCTGGCCTCCTGGAGCAATTTCCCAGGACTTTGGGTGGAACCCCCACTCTCACCCCACTACCCTTACCAACAGCTCCTTCCAGGATGGCCATCCAGCCAGCAGCCTCTGCAGCCCAAATGGCCAAGGGAAGGCAGAGTGGGGTCTGTGGCCTGGGTGCTGGTGGGTGGGGTGGGTAGACCAGTGCACTGACTGTGATTGGTGTTTGATGGGGGGCGTGGTTGTTATTGCTGTGGTTGTTGATGGGGGAGTGTGGTCATTGGGGTGAGGTGGTTGTTGATGGAGAGCTGTGATTGCTAGGGTGAGGTGGTGGTTGATGGTGGGCTGTGATCACTCACGCAAGAAGTGAGCACAGGAGCACAACCCTGGGCTCAAGTCCTGGCTCTGTTGTTCAGCAAGTCATTGAATCTCTGATTGTCTCTCTCCTTAAAGTTCACACTTCCCCCAGAGGTGGGTGTTTGGAGATTAAACAATCACCTTGTGCATGCCAGTGTCCTCCCCTAGACTGAGCACTCACTTCCAACAGTCCCTGCTCCAGACCCAGGAGGAGCACCTTCAAGGAGGGCTGTCGGAGTCACCTGAGGCCTATGATACGCTAGGGGTGTTCAGCCCCCGCTCCTAGGGGTTCCAGGTGACTGATGGGGGTGGAGCCAGGCACAGCATGTTCTAGGCTCCTTTCCCTGTGATTGTCATCCTGCACTGAAACCTACCATGACAGCCAGAGCTTAACTTACCAGCTTTTTCATGCAGTTAAATTGTGCAGAAAATTTATAGATTGCTTTGATTGGTCTTAAGTGATGTGCTGTTCTTGTTAAAATCTCTCTTTAAAACAACTTTAATTAAGACACAAACCTGGTATCCCAATAAAATACTGTCTGAGCCCCATTCCTTTTACTGCTTGGGCCCTTCCCCTCACGACTGAAAAAAGAGAAACGACCTCCATGACCTTCAAAAATCAAACCTGACAGTGAGTTCAGTACATATGGAGACTCCCATGGACTTGAGATTTTCTGAAAGTAGGTAAAAGTATTGCCTACAGCTTGGAAATGAGCTTTGTGTAAACTGTCTTCCTGGATATTGTGTACATCATGCATAAGGTTTATTAATCATCCCCTCCTTCCCCAAAGGTTTGTTATTTGTAAGTTTGGAAGCTAATTCATGAAGGAGGAGAACATGTATTATTTATAAGTGTCTTTAGCATCTAGCAGCAGAGAGTGTCGTGTTATTTAAAAATGGGATTCATTCTTCTGTGGAGTCAGTGGGCTGAGTCCCCTCTGTCATCCTGAAGTCGCCCCTGTAAATAATGAGAACTCCTCCCTGTCAGCAGAGGAGAGGGTTTGAGTCAGGAGTCTTTCCATTATTCATGTCTTCCTAGTTTTGAGTGAACGTGTAGTCATTTAAAGGACTGAATGTTGAATTTTTCTGTTGCAAACATACTGGCCCGTCTTCTGCCTGAGAAGTTAGGAAATAGCTCATAACTATAGTCGTTGTGGAACTTCCCCGGTGGCTGAGTGGTAAAAAATCTGCCTGCCAATGCAGGAGATGCGGGTTCGATCCTTGGGTCGGGAAGATCTCCTGGAGGAGGAAATGGTAACCCACTCCAGTATTCTAGCCTGGAGAATTACCTGGACAGAGGAGCCTGGTGGGCTATGGTTCATGGAGGTCACAAGGAGTTGGACATGACTGAAGAACTAAACAGTAACCATAATTATTGTAGTCATTCAGATACACTTTTACTATTCGTTGCTTCCAGAACTGACCTGCTGAGGTATGTAGTATACTGAATTCTCTGTTGTTTTACTAAACTTTTAATTTTGGAGTGATTGTGTATTATGGTTCACTCTTGGTATTACACATTTGTGAGTCTTGACAAATGTGTCACGACATGTGTCCACTATCACTGTATCGTGCAGAATTGTCAGTCAGTCAGTTCAGTCGCTCAGTCATGTCCGACTCTTTGCGATGATTGTCAGACTGCTCTAAAAATCCCTGTGTTCCACCTGGTCATCTTTCCCTCTGTCTCTGGTCTTTGCAATGTCTCCGTAGTTTTGCCATTTCTGGAATGTTATGTTCTTGGATTTATTGAATAAAGCATGACACTTCTTAAAGCATGGTTTAGCTGACTTTACTCAGGAAAGCACTTTGAGGGACTGTTGCCATAGTGGGGAGAGACTGGGCTCACACCCACCTACAGGAGGCAAGAGGGGGCAGTTTGTAGTCCAGGAGTGAGGGGTGGGGAGCGCGTGAGGAAGCGTCAGAGGTGAGAGGGCGTTCTGGCTGCACTGACCTCACAGGGCACCTCCTGAGAAGAGTCGTCCCCTCGGGAAGGGCCCAGCAACTCAGCAGGATTCTTGCTAGAGTGCAGAGTTGATGTGCAGTCTGCGCAGAGAATTCAGAGGCGTCTGACTCAAGTTTGGTCAAAGAAAGAGTCTTTGTGAGAATCACAGTCTGCAGCCTGCTCAGGTGGGCTTCTTCCACATAGTCTTGTATGCATCTGAAGTTCCTCCATGTCTTTTCATGGCTTGACAACTCATTTCTTTTTATCACTGAGTAATATTTCACTGGGGCTTCCCTGCTGGCTCAGTTGTAAAGAATCTGCCTGCCAGTGCAGGAGAGGCAGGTTCAATCTTTGGATTGGGATTATCCCCTGGAGAAGGGAATGGCAACCCATTCCAGTATTCTTGTCTGGGAAAATCTCATGGACAGAGTAGCCTGGCAGGTCTCAGTGAGTCAGACACAACTCAGGAACTAAACAACAGCAATCAATAATATTCCATTATTTGGATGGACCGTAGTTGATTTACCCATCACCTACTGATGGACAGCTGGATGACTCCCAAATCTTGGCAGTTATGAATGAAGCCACTATAAACATCTGTGTTTCAGGTTCCAAGAGTGATTTTATGTTTATGGAAAAGCTGCAAAGATAGTGCAGTTCCAAGTATCCCTCACTTGGTTTTCTAAGTGCTAACGTCTTACCTGACCAGGGACATTTGTCAGAAGTAAGAGTTGGTTAGTGGTAAACTATTGACTAACTTCACTTTGTTGCTATTGTTATTTGTCACTCAGACACTTCTGACTCTTTGTGACCCTGTGGACTGTAGCCCACCAGGCTCCTCCGTCCATGGAATTTCCCAGGCAAGAATACTGGAGTGGGTTGCCATTTCCTCCTCCAGGGGATCTTCTTGACCCAGGAATCAAACCCATGTCTCCTGCATTGGCAGGCAGATTCTTTACCTCAGAGTCACCAGGGAAGCCCCAGACTTCACTTGGATTTCACTAGTTTTCATATTTGAGGATTTAGTCCAGGATACCACACTTCAGTTTGGGTGTGTCACAGTCATTAAATATGTTCAGAAAATTCAGCTTATCCTGAGAAAATGGATGTAACGATGTCAGCCATAAGAATCTGGTGTTACTTAACCAATGAACAGAGGATGAGATGGTTGAATGGCATCGCTGACTCAATAGACATGAGTTTGAATAAACTATAGGAGTTGGCGATGAACGGGGAACCTGGCATGTTGCAATCCATGGGGTTGTAAAAAGTCAGACATGACTGAGTGACTGAACTGAATGTATTTAATTATGATACAGTTATTTTATGGAGAAGATTTTGGAAAGCTTTTGTTGTTGTTTTAAGCAAAGCATACAGAGTTCCCACTGTGCAAAATTAAGATTTGCTTGATAAGGTCAAGCATTTAGTCATTTCTAAACAAAATACTAAAGCTTGTTGAAGGAAGGTCATCTTAAGGTTTTTTCAAAACCCCAGAGATAGCCAGTTGCCGACTTGTTTTTTAAAACCTTTTGTTTTGTATTGGCGTATAGCTACTTAACAATGTTGTGATGGTTTCAGGTGAACGACAAAGGGACTCAGCCCTACATACACATATATCCATTCTCCCCCAAACTCCCCTCCCATCCAGGCTGCCACATGGTATTGAGCAGAGTTCCCCGTGCTCTACAATCGGTCCCTGTTGATTATCCATTTTAACTGTCGCAGTGTGGACATGTCCATCCCACGCTCCCTAACTATCCCCTCCCCCAGCCTTTCCCCTGGCCACCATAAGTTTGTTCTCTAAGTCTCTGAGTCTGTTTCTGTTTTGTAAGTAAGATTCATCTGTATCATGTCCTTTTGGATTCCACGTATCAGGGTGCCATACAGTCTCCCCTCCTCTGTCTGACTTACCACAGTCAGTATGATAATCTCTGAGTCCGTCCATGTGACTGCAGATGGCGTCACGTCATTCTTTTTGATGGTTGCCAAGTTGTAATAAAAGTTGTCAGGGTGTAGTTTTCCAAGTGGAGGCAGTGGTGTTTGGCCAGGGCTCTAATGACTCTCTTCAAATGTTTTGCTGGCAGAAGTACTCCATGAAAGATGACAGAGGAGGTCATCGTCATAGCCAAGTGGGACTACACGGCCCAGCAGGATCAGGAGCTGGACATCAAGAAGAACGAGCGCCTGTGGCTACTGGACGACTCCAAGACGTGGTGGCGGGTACGCAACGCAGCCAACCGGACAGGCTATGTGCCGTCCAACTACGTGGAGAGGAAGAACAGCCTGAAGAAGGGCTCCCTGGTGAAGAACATCAAGGACACGCTCGGTGAGTGGTGGGCGTGGTGGGACCCTGGGCTGGACTCCAGCCCAGCCCAGCCCGGAGGGTGGGCACTCTCAGGGCAGGGGGTTGGAGGGGTTGTCATTTTCATTTGTGTTTGAGGAAAAAAGGGCATCTTTCTACTTGTTTTTTTTTAAAGTCTCTGGACTTTGAGAGATGCAGTGCAGAAATAGCCTGGTTTGTCATTTCCTCGAGATGTTCAAGTTTGGAGGATTCTGTAAGCTGACCCTTCCGTGTGTTTTGAACCTCCACCTCCCCCCTGCACATTTCAGTCTTCTGGCATCAATGTTCTGGAGGGGCCTGAGATGGGAATTAGCCCCTCCAGGCACGTCCACAGCTCCACCCGGGTCATTCCATCCAGTCTTTTCTCCCACAAAATCCTGTGCACGGGACCTTTGGAGTAGAGGAGAAGATGGTGAAAAGCACCTGGAACCTGGTAAATTGTTTCCCTCTGTTGAAGTGGCGGCATTTCATGCCACAGTTGCACACAGTGGCAGCTAAGGTGGGGACTCGGAGGGGGCGGTACGATGCCGAGGCTGCCGGGCTGACTCACAGGGGGCCAGCTGGGCACCTGGCTTTCTTGCCATGCGCCTGTCCCCTTCCCTGGTGTCTAGACATGAGAGAGGCCGCCTGGGTCCAGTGGAGTAGATGATGTCCAGTCTCACCTTCGTGTGGGCGTCAGGCTTCCCTGCAGTAGTCACGGCTGCAGAGGGAGTAAGAGTTAACTTCCTGAATGTCAGGTCTGTGGTGTATCCTTCCGTGAGCACCATACAGTGGCCCCTGAGACCACTGGCTGTCACGGGAGAGTTTGTTCTCAAAATAGGTCAGTGCTTTCACCCATGTTACATGTCCTTGAAGTTTTCCTTTTTATTTCTAACCTGAGAATTAGTTTCATTTGAGGGAGGGGAACAAGTAGGGAAACTGAAAGGAAAATTAAGCTCTGAGCGTGATTGTTGCAAAGTATTCATCTTTCATTTTCTGCAATCTTGAAGAGTCCACTGACTTTCTTTGAAACCATACGAAGCCTTCACCCACTGGGGAGTAATTTTGTGTCATGGGTTAGGTTATTTCCATGACTCTGAAAGAGAAATGAGACACTGGCCTGCGTGTGGACCACATCAGCTATTGTAGACTCTGCCCAATAGAGAAATTCCGCTTTTCATGAGCAATCTGATTCTTTTCCGTGAAAGTGACACCCATTTGTCTTTTTTTCCAAGCTTGTCATTTGAAAGAAACACTGTTGTCCTGTGCGTATAACTCTTCATTAACTGTGATCTAGAATTTCTTAAAGCATGACTAGGTAAATACTTTAGTAAGTGCCCTGAACTTAGTTTTATTTCTTCTTTTCCTCATCCACTCAAGTCCCTTTTTTTTTTTTTTTGAGATGCTCAACATTGTTGATTTGTTTTGTCTTCTTTCTTATCCTTTTTTAAAAATATATTCTCAAGATTCTAGTAAAGAATGATGTTGATTAGTCACTAAGTCACGTTTGACTCTGTGTGACCCCATGGACTGTGTAGCCTGCCAGGCTCCTCTGTCCATGGGATTTTCCAGGCAAGAATACTGGAGTGGGTTGCCTTTTCCTCCTCCAGGGAATCTTCCCGACCCAGGGATCAAACTTGCATCTCCTGCGTTTGCAGGTGGATTCTTTACCACTGAGCCATTGGGGAAGTCCAATAAAGAATGAAACACCCAGAAATGGGATGGATTGCTAGCGAGTGAAATAAGGTGAAGGTAACCCTCCAAGTTACCCACAAATCCCCTTGAACAGCTTGTCTTTCCTCCCTTCAGCTTTTAGAACAAGAAGACAGCTGAGCTGTGAAGCACATCTGTGCTCGGGTTCAATTTTCCACGAGCCATGGTCAGTCTCTGGGACTCCCAGGACTCAGGGGGCATCACTCAGCCAGCTTGTTCACGTGCGGAGTGCCAGGCTTTCTCCCCCGCCCCAACAGATGGCCACCCAGCTCTGCAGGCTCATGTCTCCTTCCACAGAGCCAGCCAGTTCCATTTTGGGAGAACACAGATTGCTAGAAAGCTCTTCCTTAAATAGAATCAACATTCGCTCCTCTGAAACTCTCTCCGCGTGGCTCTCCTTGGCACTCGAGAGCTGTGCTGGGGAACCGTGCTCCTTTTCTGGGGACTGACCGCCCTTTTCACCCTTCCTCCCCTGTCAGGCCTTGGAAACATTTGCACCAACCGTTATTTACTGTAAAAACACCAACAAAGTTATGTTCTGAACATCCGTATCTATCCACAGCAGTTA
Organism: Moschus berezovskii; assembly: GCF_049115385.1. Taxonomy (NCBI): domain Eukaryota; kingdom Metazoa; phylum Chordata; class Mammalia; order Artiodactyla; family Moschidae; genus Moschus; species Moschus berezovskii. Next base: position 61,619,835 of record NC_142470.1, read on the forward strand.
ATATTTATAGTCTAAGCAGTGGTCTCAACCTTTTTGGCACCAGAGACTGTTTTCGTGGAAGACAATTTTTCCATAGACTGGAGGGGAGAGGATGGTTCCAGGATGATTCAAACACGTTACATTTATTGTGCACTTTATTTCTATCATTCTTAGATCATCTCCACCTCAGGTCATTAGGTGTTAGATACCAGAGATTGGGGACCCCTGCTCTAACGGCTCATGGGGTTCAGTATTCCCATCGCCTGGGAGAAACGCCCCTCTTCGTGGTTGGTCTTTTTTGCTTTGATGTGTTTACCCTGCTCACCCAAAGCCTTGCTTTTCTTGGACAACGAGACCTTGTTGTCTTGGCTTGAGTCCTCCATCAACCCCTCAAGCAGTGTCACTGAAAAGGGAGGTGCCCGACTAGAGGTCACCGTGGTGGAGTGACTTATCTCTCCATCATCAGACCTGACACAGCATCAGTGTTGAGAAGGAAGGTGCAAAGACTTTCCCCATCCTCTCCTGCCTCCTGCTGGTCTTTGGAGCTAAGCCTTCCAAGGCTTCCTGTTTAAATCGCTGTGACCTGCGTGCTGTCAGAATTCCAGTGTGATCCTAGATGGATTACGGAGCCAGTGGGTTTTCTCTCCACTGTGCATCAGAAATAGTGAAAACAGGCTCAGAAACCACACCACATGTATCAGCCTTCTAATAGCTACTCATGACATCATCCACGTTTGTGATTCTCCTGCTGTGGTTAAAGCCAGATTAAGATTTCCCCGGCAGACACCTGGCTTGGGACAAAACAGCACAGACTTCCCAGCAAAGTCCCTGTGTACCACATGTGTGTTGACATCTCTAGTTGCAGACAACTGTGATCCACAGAGCCTCTCTTGCTTTTTTACATTCCCACACTGGGTTGAGGTTGGCCGCCAGTTTAATTCAATCCCTTGTCATCCTTTGTTAGACAGAAAGCAGTACGTGTAGGCGTGCTCAGTCGTGTCCAAGTCTTTTTGACCCCATGGACTGTAGCCCGCCAGGCTCCTCTGTCCATGGCATTTTCCAGGCAAGAATACTAGGTTGCCATGCCCTCCTTCAGGGGATCTTCCCGACCCAGGGATCAAACCTGAGTCTCTTCTGTCTCCTTCATTGGCAGGCAGACTCTTTACCAAGTGCCACTTGGGAAGCCCCTAGACAAAAAGCAGTGCCTTCCCCCCAAAGAACTCTTTTAAGAAACAAATAACATTCTTTCTTTTCTTTTAATAATTTATAATTAAGTAAAACAACATGAGTACTTCTTTGCATACAGGCAGTGCATTGATGCATACATGCAACCATAGATCTCACATATTCAGCTCATGATCATGAACAGTCAAAGAGAACTTTTCCACTGATAACAAGGAGCCGTCCTTATGAATTGCTTCTCCTAGCAGAGTGCAGGTAATGTTTTAAAGGCTCAGCACATCCCTGGGCTCCGACCTGGCCTTGGTATTTCCATGACCTGACTCATAAAACCATGCAGGTGAGGTGTTGCCAAGCCATGTGCTAAATCTTCTTAGCTGGGGAGATATTTTATCAAAGAGCTATCTTTCTTGCTGCTTCTCGACAGCAGCTGGTACCTGCTGCAGCCCCAGAGGTTAGCTGTCTTCTCAGTGGTCACCTTAGGCCCAGGTACTGACCAGGGCCTAAGTACTAGTACTTAAGTTCTCTAGGCAGCCCAGGTACTGACCAGGCTGCCTAGAGAACCTCGGCTCCATTATAACCTGTTAATAGCCACCAGTGGAGGGTTGGCTCCAAGGCCCACATGTCCACTGCTGACTGCCTCCCATGGTGTCTTGAACCAGCAGTGGGCTGCCACCAGGGCTGTTCCTTAGCCTTGGCCTCTGTGTGACATAACCTGAGGCCAGTTAGTCACCTGCCGGTGGTTAGCACCAAGACTCCACCTCTCTTGAGTTATGCCAGCCCCGGGAGCAGAGAGAGGCTGCTGAAGGACCACTGCTCACTCTCTGAAGTACACCTACTGCTGTCTGGGTTAAGGCTTGTGGTTGGAGAGGCGCTGGTCCTGGGAGTGAAATTCCCGAGGTTCCCCAAAGCGTATCCATGTGGTGTTGACTGAGCGACTTACTTCTGCAAGAAAAGGCACAGATGGGACAACTTGGGATTTTTTTTTTTAAACTTTTTAATTTTATATTGGAGTATAAGCGACTGAACTGATAACATTAACAATGTTGTGGTAGTTTCAGGTGAACAGCAACGGGACTCAGTCGTGCATATACGTGTATCCATTCTCCTCCTAACTCTCCTCCCATCCAGGCTGCCACGTAACATTGAGTAGAGTTCCCTGTGCTGTATGTAGGTAAACTTTTTTTTTTTTTTAACCAACTCGAATATCAGGATTTAACTGGGTGGGCATTTGACAGGACGTTATGGCAGAGATAAGCAGCTAGGCTGTTAAAAGGAAATTCTAGTGGTATGAGGCTCTTTATTTTAGAGATGAAAAACCAGGGTCTTATTCATAAAGCTTGAGTGGTGTGTGAGTATGACAGTGAACATGTGTCAGTGTTAACGCCCTGGTTTTGATGGCAGGGTTGTGTTGAGGAGGAGGCTGTCTTTGTGTGTGGAAATGCACACGAGGTATTGAGGTAATGGGACAGGACACTAGCAGCTTACTCTCAGAGAGCTCAGGGAAACAGACATCCTTTGTGCTATTCTTACAACTTTACCAAACATTAAACCAAATGGGCAGACATCAAGTGGCCTAGGTTCGATTCCTGGGTCCAGAAGAGCCCCCGGAGAAGGAAATGGCAACTCACCCCAGTATTCTTGCCTGGAAAATCCCATGGACAGAGGAGCCTGGCAGACTGCAGTCCCTGGGTCGCAGAGTGAGTCGGACGTGACTGGGTGATTGAACACCACCACCATTCAGAGCTCAGGGGATCACCGAGCACCTACTGAGATCAGACCTGAAAGCGCGTCTGCCACTGGGCGTGAACGTGCTCCAGAACGACCCCAGGCCATGGCTCACAACTTTCTGGAATCATCCAGCAGTCCTTTCTGGGTCTGCAGCAGCAGTGAGGGAATCTTGCTTCTTGCTAGACCAGTCCAGGCTGCTTCAGCCAGTTCAATAAGCACATCTTTGTTACAACAGAAACAGGACAGAAAGATGGTCAGAAAGCACTTCGGGGCCCCACCTCTGTGATGCTGCAGCCTCGAGGTGCCCTTTCAGGCCCCGCAGGTCTGTGGGTCTCTGCTGTAGTCACAAGCATCCTTGGCAGGTCTGAGCAAGGCAGGCAGCAGGTGGTCTGTCCAAATGAGTCCGGGGCAAGGAATGCCGTGGTCCGTGATTATCTCAGGCTGAGCTGGAGTTGTCCCTCCCTCTCTCTGTCCCTTGGAAGTCCCTCTAAGCCCCTTGGTTCCTGCTGAGTCACCTCTGGGAACAATAGCCAAAGGCTTTGAGATAGGTGTAGACGTGCTGTGGGACCAGTCTTGTGTCCTTGGCTATGTGCACGTCAGGAGTGGAGCCCAGCAGGACGGAAGGAAGGGTAGCGCTCAGCCCCTGGGTCTTGAGTGTGGGTGGAGGAGGAGCAACCCTGGCCCAGATGCGTGGGGCTCGTTGGAACAGTGGTGCTGTCCCCCGTGGGCCACTGGAAAGGACTGGACAGTGCCCTTCGGCTCCTCTTTTATCCTTCTGGAAGCACTGGTGCATCCACTCACCCCTGGCCCCATCTGCAAGGTTGTGTTGGTTTTCTCCCACCTGTGCTGTCCCCTGGGACTATAGAGGGCTAGCTACTTCGTGAGCATCCTTTATTCTTGGCCCCGAGTGACTCACTTATCAATAACTCAGCCCGGTTCCTTTAACATGGAGGGGAGCAGGAGCTGTTAATGAAAATGATTGAGCAGCCAAATGTCCCAGGAGTACACCTCCTCCTCTTCTGTAAATTGTTTTCCATTTTGGCCGCAGTCTCATTGGCAGCAAGCACATTCTCTTGTCTTTGCCATTCACAGGCTTTTGGTACAACATGATTTCTGCACTCAGGTAGCCCTCAGAATTGTCATCTCCTTGAAACGCCTGTCTTTTATCAAACTGTTCATTGAAGGAAGGCATACTTATTTTAAACATTTTTGGAAAATAGAATAAAACAGAAATCACCTGTGATCTTACCACCCAGAAGTAATGACTGTTGGTATTTGCATCTGTTTGCTCAGTACACACGTAGAGTCAAAATAAGATTGCGAGAGGACTTCCTGCTGGAATCAGTACTGGCTGTCACCAGGCAGTTGGTGCTCAAGTATCTGCCCTTTCTGCCGAAGCCTGATTTCAACACATGCTGGAAAAGGTTTATTGTATGAGTTTGGTCCATGCCTCCTTGCTTGGTCAGTGGCCAGGATGCTCAGTGTTTTTGTATTTTCTATAAACACCCTACGAGGAGAAGCTGATTCTTTACATTTGTCTTATAAGTAGTTTGGTTTTCTAGGTTGAATGTCCGTAAAGGAGAAGAAAATTACTGATATTCTTTCTACCTGTCATTTAAACATAACTTCCTAAATGAAGTCACCGTCTAAGAAACCAGTACAAAAAAGTACTTTTTTTTTTTTTTTCCATTTCAAAAAAGTACAAAACCAAACCACTCCCCTGATGCTGAAGCTCCACTACTTTGGCCACCTGATGCAAAGAGCTGACTCCTTGGAAAAGACCCTGATGCTGGGGAAGATTGAAGGCAAAAGGAGAAGAGGGCGACAGAGGATGAAATGGTTGGATGGCATCACAGACTCAATGCACATAAGTTTGAGCAAGCTCCGGGAGATGGTGAAGGACAGGGGAGCCTGGTGTGCTGCAGTTCATGGGGTCACAAAGAGTCAGACATGACTGAGGGACTGAACAACAACAAACCACCCCCTAGGTTTGTATGTAGTGCGTGCAAAGAATATTGAGAGATCTCAGTTTGATTTTCAACAGCCAGCTTCTCCAATTATCATCTCTTTACCATGTTATAGCAAGGACTCTGGGTTTTCAGAGCCACTTTTAACACTTGAGGTTTACCTCTTCAGTCTCTGCTGTATAATCTATACAGTTGTGCGAACCTGAATTACATATAACGTGCCATAATTTAGAACTCTCTAGCTTTCCGTCTCACGAGATCATTCATAGTACAAATGACCTGCCAAATGCAGTGCCCACAGACAGTGGAGACGTCTACAGACACTGTGGTGCCAGCACCCAAAATAAACTTGGATTTGTTTCCGTATATCATGAGCGTCCAAGTATTTAGAACAAAAAATGTAAAACAACTCACAACAGATCAGTGGGTGGATAATTAGAGAGAAAATAGAGACAGATTGTTCAGAAGAATGCTAATGGGAGGAAGGCCAGGAGGGGCCGTGGGAAGAAGGAGGGGCTGCCCCCTTGAGAGGCCGGGGAGATGCAGGTGTGCGGTGACACAGGGGTTGCGAAACCAGATGCCTCATCCCTTGGCCCCTTGTGCCAGGAGGAGGGATGAGGACAGCAGGTAAGGTATTTCCCAGTTTCTCTCCCAGCAACTGGCACCTAAGTTGCTTCTTATTAAAATAATCATTTTTCTACAGAGCACCCTTTCTTGACTCAAGTTACTCAAGTGGGAGCCTTCAGTTTTAGAAGAAACGTTGACTAAAAATGCAGTGAGTTTCAGTAAAGCCTTCTTGCCGTGTTTCTATCTGTGCTTCCCCATATGGCCTGGCTCATTTTTAGACCCCATGCATATGTCTCAAACGTTCCTTTTCCCGATTACACATTCACGCCTGTCCCCGGGGGCCACTGTGGGTGCGGGGGACATTGTTCAGGGCGGGTTCCATGGAGCTGACTGCAGAGCCCCTTGGGCTGCTGGCCAAGCAGGCCCCTTCTCTCCTGCACACCCGGCCCTGTACCCACCACTGCTCTAGGTATGGGAGGGCAGGTGGGCATCTGGAGGGCTCCTGCTGACCTGAGCTGGTCAGGGTCTGACTGTCGAGCATGAGTGATTTTGGGCAGGCTGGATGTTCCTTTGCTCCTCACCGAGCACTTGTTCACGTCATCTTTGTCTCCAAGTCGTTCCCTGATCTCTCCAGGCTGCTGTCACTTTCTCTCAACTCTCAGCTTCCTTTCTCTGCTTCTGAACTCATGGATTCTGTGAGCGTCTGGATTGTCCTAGTGGTTCTCACAGCTGGAAGGCCTCTGGAGGTCATGTCTTGGGGAGTGTTCAGGCTGGGGCTGTGCCTACGTTTCCTCCTGGAAGCCAGCTGTCCTGGGGTGGCTGTTTGCGGGCAACCTTCATCGATTTTGTATTTTTGATTTTTCAGGAGCAAAACAGTTGAGTGTCTGACTTGGGAAATTTACAAGTGGGCATTTATAGTGGAGCGTGAATTGGTGGTGAAGGGGTCGGGGTGTTCTTCTGCACTGGTGTGAGGTAATGGTCCTGTCATGTTAGCCCACATGCTCAGCCAAACTCTAGTGACAAGAGTTGGCCGTAGGAGCCAGGTGGACCACTTACAGTTCTTCTGTGGCTGTTTCTTGTAGCATAGTGTGTACAGTTGAGTTTGGAAAGTGAGGTTCATTTGACAGCTTGGTGTCTCTGTAGAGTCCTGGCAAGACCCTAGAGCTGACCTGACCCAGAGCTCTTCTGTGACAATCAGACAGGTTGACATACTTGTCCAGGGTAGCACAGTGCTTCGCGGCACAGCTGGGAGCAGCCCCGGGCCAGGGTGGGTGGCGGGAATTGGGGTCTGGAGCCCAGCCCCCTTAAGACCCCTCTTGGAGCCTGCGTGTGGCTCGTCACCAGCGTGTGCCTCGTCCAGAGCGGCTTGTGGCCCGAGAGCCTTGGGAGATGGGGTGTCTCTTTTACTCCCTCCCTGAAGGCCCACTTTGCACTGAGGAGCATCTTTTCCTTGGACACTTCAGAGGGGCCCTTGTGTCTCAGCAGCTCCCAACCCAGCAGGCAGGACTGATCAACTGTGCACCTCCCACCCACCCAGCCCCACAGGAGCATTTTAGGGAAACATAGACACGTGCACATCTCTGGAGAAAGCACCATCTGTTGTTTTCTCGACTGGACCTTCGTCCTCACCCAGAAAGGAAAACAGCGTATGGACTGATAATAGCAGTAAACACCACGGCCACAGTTGTACAGCTCCTACTGTGCGCTGGTCACTGCACACATGCTTTCCTCAGACTTCGGACCCTCACGATTGCCCCACCCACCCCTGCAGGGCCACTGACACCCTCGTGCTACAGATGCAGATACCCAGTAGAGAGAGTGCAGAGCCACCAGGCTACAAGCCAGTGGGGCAGGAGCTGAGCTTGGAGCCTGGTCAGAGCCGGGGTTCCGTTGTATGCCAGCCATTCACCCCACAGATGTGTTGACCCTGTGGGCACTCCGTTCTTTGTTATTGTATTTCATTTTACTGAGCAGGTGTGGGCTCAAAAAGTTGCTCTTGTGCGCTTCTGCCAGTGACAGACGCTAAGTGGCGCTTCAGAAGGTCATACTGAATGCTCGCCACCTCCCAACCACCGCCCCACTCCCCAAGGCACGTCACATTCAGAGATGCTCGTGCTGATGGATCGGGTATATGTGTTGAGAGGTATTAAATATGTATTTTAAATTACAATTTATAATGAAAACCTTTCAAAAATTCTTCTCCCTGGCATCTGTGCTACCATTTGACTTTCACATTTGGAAGAAAATCCTGTGCTTCTGAACCAGTTCTTTTTTTCAGGCTTACACATTCAGTGAATGTTATTTGCCTGCCTGCTCATGGGGGAACAGGCTCTCTTAGGAGCAGGAATGGAAGTTCTGCTTCTGGACTCGTGGATCCTTGTGATGGTGTGCTTTGCCCTGACACATCTCCCTCTGTGCCAGCTCCTGGCAAGTCTGCCCACGGGAAAGGGCACATGGATGGTGACTTGCTCCTTTGTCCCGTCAGCCTGACCCAGGCCATGTGGCTTTACCACAGGGATGAGGGGGTCCCATCCATCCGACAGCCATCCATTTCTCCTTCCTCCCTCCGGTCCTGGACATCCCCTTCCTGAACTTGGGGCTCCATATGGCATATAATAGCACGTTTCATTGCAGGGTAAGGTGTAAGCCTAAGGTCCACATGCCTGGGAATAAAAAAAGTAAAACCACCAGGGTTTACTGCAACTTGGGAGAGTGGGGGCACAGAGGGTCAGGAAATGGTGCCCTCAGTTTCCGGGGACACAGCCTGGCTAGAGTAGGGCCTCCTGCCCTGGCTGCGGAGTTGCTGGCTTACAGACATGTGGTGCCTGGACAGGGGAGGATCTCAAGGCATATGGAGGGGTCAGCAGTACGTACTTGGGGGTGGGGGGCAGGGGTGGGTATCAGGCTGCTCCTAATTACCCTGAGCTCTCCTGGCAGCCCAGGTGTGTATCCCAAGAGAGATCAGTCTTCAAGGACTGATGAGGCAGATGAACTTGTGATGGTGAGATAGAAAATGGAGCTTGTTAACCAGGCAAACATTAGCTGAGTGCCTGCCCTGAGCCAGGCCTCAGGCCCCGAGAAGCTGAGTGCAGCAAAGGGAGAGAGCGCTGGGCAGGTGGGTGTGTGCTCCGCAGGCCTGGGGCCCCAGTCGCCCATGAGGAGGACCTCACAGTGCTTCTGGTGTTGCTGATGGGTCTGGTGCTGAGCACATCCAGGGATCAGTCCATTTTCCTCTGGAGGGAGGGCACCTAGCGAGTGAGTGACAGCGGTGCTGAGCTGAGTATGTGTCTGGGGCAGAGAATGCCAGCCTAGGTGGGTCCACTCTGGAAGCCAGCGCCCAGCTCCCCATGGTTCAGGCCATCATGACACCTCCTTTTATTCCTTTGATCTCCCCACCCGACAGGGGAGTAGGAACAAAGGGAATTCTCAGGACCAAGCTGTCTGTGTGCTGTTTAGTCCCTCAGTCATGTCTGACTCTATGCGACTCCATGGACTGTAGCCTGCCAGGTTCCTCTGTCTGTGGGATTTCCCAGGGAAGAATACTGGGCGGGTTGCCATTCTTCCAGGGGATCTTCCCGACCTAGGGATCTAACCCTAAGTCTCCTGCATTGTCAGGTGGGTTCTTTACCACTGAGCCACCAGGGAAGCCCAAACTGTCTTTACTGCAGGGAATTAGGGAGAAAGAAGTACAAGCTATCCATAGACATGCTTTGGTGTCCTTTTGGGAAAAAAACAAAGATCTGCCAGTGGCCACAGTTTCCCTACTGTGGAAGCTCCCATGCTGGTGTAGCTCGGAGGCATGGTGGGCAAATGGCCACCTCTCAAAGCCCAAGAAGCACAGCCAACCCCACAGTCCAGGGGCACGTCCCCAACTCGGGCATCGTGCCTTCCTCCCTGGGCTCACTTCTAAAAGGTTGTGGGATTCTGTGCATTTTAAGCAGGTCAAATCATTTTTACCCTAGGGCTTTTCAAGCTGTGTTCCTCATGCACAGGAAGTGATGTTTCGGGTGACACCTTGGCCCAGACTCACATATGTAACTGAAGCAGCAGTTCTATGTTTGATGCACTCTGACATCTTCTGTCTTGTTTCCTTTTAAAAAGAAGACAGTGCATACATACAGGCTGCTCAGACCCCCTTAAACTGATTTTCTGATCCACTTGTGGGTTTGCCACCAGAATATGAAAAATTCTGCCTTAAATTTACTGCATGCGCTCTTTTTTCTAAATCACTCATCACTACTTGTGCGAAATCTGTGTAGTTTTGAAAGAAGGGAAGGAAGGAGAAGGGTATGGGTTTCTCCCCAGAGTTACTGCTCTGTTGCCACCCTGGGAGGATGCCGAGTGTCCCCAGAGTGGAGGACAGGTGGTGGCCGGCAGAGCAGGACAGGCTTGAGGGGTCTGAGAGCTAGGGAGGGTCTTTAAGGTCATTTGGTCCAATTTCCCACCCACAACACAGAAGGTACCTCTGTCCTGATGCAGAAGATATTTCTGTACAGATGCCTTTTTGTTTGTTTTCCTCCTAGTGGCATATGGCTGCTCTTATCATTTTCATTTACACTGTTTTATCCTCTTAGTTTGCTGGTGCTCTGGCTTTTTTTTTTTTTTTCCGAGGAAAGCAGAGATCAGATATGTTAATTCCCAGCTTTCAGGCATTTGGCCACTGTTATCTCTGTTGGTGACTGGCTGGTCACCAGCCAGGGCGGCCAAGTCCGTTCTGCATCAGTGTGCAGGCGCTGCCCCTTTGGTGGAGCCCTGCGTGGAGCCCTTGCGGGGTCCCACTCTGCTGAACCCGTTCCCTGCGCTGAGCTTTGCTGTTTCTCCACAGGCCTCGGAAGGACCCGCCGGAAGACGAGCGCACGCGATGCCTCCCCGACGCCCAGCACGGACGCGGAGTTCCCCGCCAACGGTGGCGGCGCCGACCGCATCTACGACCTCAGCATCCCCGCCGTGGTCAAGTTCGCGTACGCAGCGGAGCGCGAGGACGAGCTGTCGCTAGTGAAGGGTTCGCGCGTCACCGTCATGGAGAAGTGCAGCGACGGCTGGTGGCGGGGCAGCTACAACGGCCAGGTGGGCTGGTTCCCGTCCAACTACGTGCTGGAGGAGCTGGACGAGGCAGCCGGCGACGCGCCCGGGGGCTCAAGCCTGCGGCCCGGCGCCACGCTCAGCAATGGGCAGGGCGCGCGGGCGCTGCAGGTGGTGCAGACGCTGTACCCTTTCAGCTCGGTCACTGAGGAGGAGCTCAACTTTGACAAGGGCGAGACCATGGAGGTGATCGAGAAGCCCGAGAACGACCCCGAGTGGTGGCGCTGCCGCAACGCGCGTGGCCAGGTCGGCCTGGTGCCCAAGAACTACGTGGTGGTGCTGAGCGAGGGCCCGGCCCCGCACGCTGGCTCCGGACCCGCGGGGCCTGCTCGTGCCGGCCGGTTCGCGGGCCGCGAGTGGTACTACGGGAACGTGACTCGCCACCAGGCCGAGTGCGCACTCAACGCGCGGGGCGTTCAGGGCGACTTCCTTGTGCGGGACAGCGAGTCCTCGGTGAGTGCCAGATGGGGTGGGTGGGCAGAGGGCTGTGCGTGTGTATGTGTCTGGGTGTGCACATATGTGGGCATCTCTGTGTGTGCACCAGGCATACAGGGCGACTTCTTCTTGCCTAACAGCGAGTCCTCAGTGAGTACAGGGCACGGTGGGTGGAGGGGTGTGCACGTCTGCACATGTGTGTGTGTGCATGTGTGTATGCATCTCTGTATGTGTGTACCAGGTGTGCAGGGTGACTTTCTCATCAAGACAGAGTCATTGATGAGTGTGGGGCAGGGTGGGTGAAGGGGTGTGTACACGTGTCTGGGTGTGCACAGGTGTGCATCTCGGTGTGTGTGCTACAAGGACAGAGAATACTCAGTGAGTGTGGGGTGGGGTGGATGGAGAGGTGTGGATATGTGTACACATACGTGTGCACATCTGGGTGTGCATGTATACACACATCTAGGTGTGTACACATGTGTGGGTATGCACTGGCTGTGCAGGATGGCTTCCTCCTCAGGACAGAGAACCCTCGGTGGGTGGGTGGCGCACAGGAAGGAAGCAGAGAGCATGAAAGTGTGTGGAGATGTGTGAATGACCTCAGACAGCAGTGGTATGTGGGGCTCATGTTATGCAGGATGAACACAGATGCTCTATACAGCCTGTGTCCTGAGGCCCCAGCCCCACCTTATGCTGACATCCACTTGGACTGCCCAGCCTCGGCTGCACCTCTGCTCCACAAGGTGCATTCTTGTAGGTGAGATGGCAAATACAGAGTGTCTCAGCTTTTGGTGATTTTGCTGCCTCTTGAGTGGGGTCACCCCTGTTCTGTCCTGCAGACCCAAACATCATTTTCTCCCCTGGTTTTCCTGTGTTGATGACCCAACCTTGTTTCTTCTGTGGGTCTGAGATGCATCAGATGTTCTCAGCAAGGCAGACGCCCTGTTTCTGAAACAATCTTGTTGGTTGGTGTGTTTTTCTTTTTAAAGTGTGTAATCCTCAGTACGTCTCTGCCACAGGCACCACTGACTTTATCTCTGAAAAGCTTCTAAAGCACTCAGGAACAGAACTAAAATGGAAAAGGACAGTTGTTAAGAGAGGGGTTTGTGTGTACAAATTGAGTCAGTGGTATGAGGCCTCTCGACTTGGAGCATACCTGTTTCCAGCACAGATTTGGGGTCTGTGTTTCAGGTGTGTGGCCAAGTCTGTCTGGGGGAACTGAGCTGTCATTCCAGGTACCTTTTTGTGTTTTCATTGTGGAGGTACTAAGCTGGTTTTATCAGTCTTTGCAAATACACCTGCCAGAGTGAAGCAAAAGTTTTGAGGATGGAGTCCAGTGTGATCATTTTCTGTTGGTTCCTATAGACTTCAGTTTAATTGTATAAATGCAACCTGTAAGACTAGTCAGCCCATGCTATGTACTGTAATTGTCCCCTGAAAAGGTTGATACCACGATTACTAAGTGCACAGTCAAGATTCCTATTGACTGATCTAGAGGGAGTTCAAGCCCACAGAAGTGGTTTCCCTTCAGACAGAGAGGGGCAGCTGTGATGGGGGTGAAAACCAGCCCCCCAGTGGTGGCAGCAGCTCGTGGTGGTGAGCACATGGGATCTAGACAGTAGCTGCATCTGAAATCTGGTCAATGAGCTTTTCTCATCCAGAGTCAATGGTTTCTGGCAGGACATCACATTAAATTGTTCTCATATGAGGTCTGCTCCATGCACAGATCAGGAGGCTTCAGAGAATCGGGTCCAGAGCACTTGCAACCCCCCTGAGCAGAAACTCAAAGAAAGCACCAGAAACCCCATCACAGTAGGAGGTGATCGAGGGACAAGGATGCTTCATAGTCAAGGAGTCGCGTCCTGATTTAGGAACGTTGGGTTTAAAGAGGCTTCTTAGAAAGGAGAGGGGTAAAAGCAGCCCCCCAGAGTGGAGACAGTGCCCCAGGTTCTTCTGTATGGGACCAGGGAACGGGAAAGTCTTTAGCAGGAGGCAGAGAGTATCACTGGCTTAGAGAAAACCTGTGACTTGTCCATGAAACAAGCACATACAGGCAGGCCATGGTCACTGTCAGACCTTGGGACCAGGTCCTTTTAGAGGTAGAGGAGGGTACTTTTCTTATCTGTACTCCACCCCCAGGAACTTGAGGAAGCAACAGTGTTACATTTGTCTCGGGTTATGAGAGGAGAAAGCCTTTTCTAAATAACTAAAGTATTGCTTGTTTGTTTTAACCATTTTATGGGGGGGAGTCTTTCCACATTTTATTCCTTCTGTTTTAATTTAGAAAACTGAGCTATGACAGCTCATTGTGTGCCGGGCCACTGGCTCTCGGGGTGGGGAAGAGGCTCTCTGGGACTTGCTTAGCTCTGCCCCTGCCATGGCCCCAGCTCGGCCTGAAGGCTGCCATGTGGCCCAAGGGTGTGCTGGATGCTTGTCTGGCTGGAACCCGCTGTTACCCGTGGTGCTATCTGCTGTGTATGTGCCTGTCTTGTGCCAAAGAGATGCTCAGGGACTCTCAGGCGTGCTGCTGCTCTTCTCCTGATGGCAGGGCGAGCCGGCTGCACTGTCTTCATGCTCGTAACCAGGTCTTTGCCCACCTGTCCTCTGCAACTGTGAGGAGCCGTTCAGATGGACAAGTCTGCTTGTCCGTTTCCTGCCTCCACTGCCTCTGCTTCCTGCCAGCACCTTCCCATCTTCTTTCCGCCCATGTGTTGTCTTTTTCCTGTTCACTCTGGCATCTCTAAGGTGAGAGCTTACCGTTCAAAGCTGCGTGAGCCGGCGCTCCACAGCCTGACCCGGCTTCGGGGTCCCGTTTCTGCAGGACCCACAGGCACCCCATTCAGTTTCCTTTTCCTTCTTCTAGGTCCCTGTGCTCAGGGCTCACCTTTGGTCACTGCAGGACCTGTGACTCCTCAGTAAGCATAGCCGCTTTTTTTAGAGTGCCTTTTCAAGATGCGTTTCATTTTTTTAAATATCCCGAGCGAGTTCAGTATAAATGAGCAAGATTCTTGCTTAATACTTTGCATTTTAAAATATTCCGTATTTTTCTGTATTGAAAAGTAAAAAGATCTGAGTTCTGGGAAATCTGTGCTTGGGCGGCGGGGGAGCTGATGGACATATTTCAGAACAACAAGCAAAGCATTGGCATATCCTACAATATCCGGGGTCAGTGATGTGTGGGTATTTCAGAGGCGTGTATTAGACATGGTTTATCAGCCAGTGAGTGAACCACATGACCCTGCGCTGGCCCTTTTCTGTCTTGCATCTCAGTATCGAGTTTTCTCTCTTCCCCTCTCTTGCTCTCATCCCTCGCCTCTAATTGTCATTTACCTTTAGCAGCTAAAGATGAAACAGTGTCAGTTCTTTGTATTTAATCATTATATTCCATCCAGATCTCATTAAATCTAGAAAATTCAAAATTCCTACCTGCCTTCTCATCTAATGCTCATCGTAAATCCTTATGTATTTATTCAGACTTATTCTGTGGATGCGGCTAGGAAACTGTTACATTCACCAGTAACTAAATTTCTGTGTACTCTGTAAACTGTCAGTGTTTTATTTTTTTAGTGGCTGTAGAAACCTAGCTTACAACTAGGTTGAGGTCTGTAAAACATCAGCCTGTGGTGTAGGAAGCCGTTTTCCTTTGTAAGATGTTAAAGATCCCAAAGAGATCATCTATTTCCCCATATTTTGTGTCCCTGTGTTTTTGTGTTGTTTATTATGAAGGGCTTTGGATGGAGTTTTATCTCTGCTGTGTTATGTGTAAAAGAAGGTGAAGAGTGCTGAATCCCCTTTTTTGGAGGGAGATGCTGTAGAAAGTGGAACAGAGGGCTGCTTGTTACCTGAAACCTGATTTGTAGCGAGAGCAGGAGGAGGTGGTGCAGGTGGCTGGGCTGTGTCACTGGGTGCCCTGGGGTAATCCCAGTCATGTGGCCGAGGGCGGCTCAGTGGCTCCTCCTGGTCCATGGAGGAGACCTCCCATCGCCCTCTCCTGCATGCTGCCCAGACTCTGCTCTCTCCTCCTGTGGACCTTCGCACACATCTGGAAAACTGTAGAGTACAGCTGCCCCCATCCCCCCAACACCCCCTCCCTGCCCAGTCTAGGCACACACGCCGTTCACACCTCACTCCTCCTCCTTTCCATCTGGAAACCCTCCATGAGCCGTGCTCCTGGGTCCCACGATGAGGCCTGTGCTCACAGGTGTAACCGCCTTCATACATGGCTGTGCTGCCGCCATGGCAGCCAGGTCAGCACTGGAGTGGATGGTGTGTCATTCTGTCGGCCGTTGAATCCCAGCACTGCATGAGACCCTAGAAAATATTCTCCACATTCACTGATGATGCAGTTGTCCAGCATGTGTGTGTAGATTCAGAGTGATGGGGGGCCAGCAGCAGCCAGAGGAGGTGCCAGCATGCCCAACGCTTCCTCTGCGCCTACTGACCCCTGGGCTTGTGAACTCAAGTCAGACTTGGTGGCCTCTGGCTCAGGATTGCTGTACCAGGGGTCCAGACAATCTCCCTTCAGGCTGCAAGTGTAACATGAAGAGAGATGAGTGTCCAGTAAATCAGTGGGAACTGAAAAACAGCTCTTTCAAACTAGAGTGCAAGTGTGAGTGTGTGCATGCTCAGTAGCTTAGTCCTGTTCAACTCTTTGCAACCTCATGGACTGTAGCCCACCAGGCTTCTCTGGTGAAATTTCCCAGGCAAGAATGCTGGAGTGGGTTGCTATTTCCCACTCCAGGGGATCTTCCCAACTCAGGGATCAAACCTGCATCTCATCTCCTGCATTGGCAGGCTGATTCTTTACCACTGAGCCACCTGAAAACTGTCAAATTCGCCGAAGAATTGATGCTTTTGAACTGTGGTGCTGGAGAAGACTCTTGAGAGTCCCTTGGACTGCAAGGAGATCCAACCAGTCCATTCTAAAGGAGATCAATCCTGGGTGTTCATTGGAAGGACTGATGCTAAAGCTGAAACTGCAGTACTTTGGCCACCTCATGTGACGAGTTGACTCACTGGAAAAGACTCTGATGCTGGGAAAGGTTGGGGGTGGGAGGAGAAGGGGACGACAGAGAATGAGATGGCTGGATGGCATCACCGACTCTGTGGACATGAGTTTGAGTGAACTCCGGGAGTTGGTGATGGACAGGGAGGCCTGGCGTGCTGTGATTCATGGGGTCGTGGAGAGTCGGACACGACTGAGCGACTGAACTGAACTGAACAGTATTCAGAAACATTTTCATAAAAACCTCCAGATCATTAGCTCTCTTGATGTAAATGTTTATTGATATACTTGCTGTTGTTGTTTAGTCACTCAGTTGTGTCTGACCCTTTGTGACCTCATGGACTACAGCATGCCAGGCTTCCCTATCCTTCACCATCTCCTGGAGCATGCTCAAACTCATGTTTGTTGAGTTGATGCCATCCAACCATTTCATCCTCTGTCACCCCTTCTTCTCCTGCTCTCAATCTTTCCCAGCAGCAAGGTCTTTTTCAATGAGTCAGCTCTTCACTTCAGGGGCCCAAAGTATTGGAGCTTCAGCATCAGCCCTTCCAATGAATATTCTGGGATGGTTTCCTTTAGGATTCACTGATGTGTTCTCCTTGCAGTCCAAGGGACTCTCAAGAGTTTTCTCCAGCACCACTGTTTGAAAGCATCGATTCTTTGATGCTCAGCCTTCTTTATGGATATACTGCTCTCATGTAAATTCACAAGTACCTGTTAGAAATGTTTCCCCCCAAGAATTAAAAGCTGTAGTGGAAATTAAAAAAAAAAACAAAAACGTATCTTGGGACTTACCTAGTGGTCTAATGGCTAAGACTCCGAGCTGACAATGTGGGGGACCCAGGTTCAATCCCTGATCAGGGAATTAGATCCTGCATGCTGCAACTAAGATCCAGAGCAGCCAAATAAATCAATGTTAAAAAGAAAAAAGAAATGGATCTAATAAATTTTAATATATGAGAAAGGTGCGTACAGCTGGCACATGTATTAATAGCACCAGTGTAATCCTTTCCGTCTTCCTACTCCATTTCTTGTTAGCCATAACTGCAGAAGGACTGTGAACAGACTTGTCTCCTAGGCTGGAGGGCTCCATTTCATTTATAGAAGAGAGGTAATTCAGGCTTTGCTCCCAGTAATCTGCTGATCACTGCAGTCAGTTAGCAAGAAGGAAAGATCATAGAAATTGCTAGGGTTTGTTTGAACCGTATCCCTTGTTTTTAACAGCACACAGGCACAGGCAAACCCAGAGTGAGGGGTGGGGGGCCCGCAGCCCCAGTAGGCACACTCCGGCCCTCCCAGCGAATGTTTTCTGCCCTGATTGTGGTTTCTCGGGGGCTTCCCTGGTGGCTCAGATGGTAAAGAATCTGCCTGCAGTGCAAGAGACCTGGCTTTGATCCCTGGGGCAGGAAGATCCTCTGGAGAAGAAAATGGCAACCCACTCCAGTATTCTTGCCTGGAGAATCCCCTGGACGGAGGAGCCTGGCGGCTGCAGTCCATGGGGCCACAGAGAGTCAGACACGACTTCACTTTTCTGTGGTTTCTCCGCCAGTGAAGGGGAAACACCTTGTCCAATGAGATGAGCTGAGGAGCCCGGATGGAGGGAGGAAGGTTTGCCTTCTGCTCCGCTCGGCTCTCAGTAAACATTTCTTTCCTGGAGGCCGGCAAGACCACCTCTTCTCTCCACCGCCAGGAGTCTTTACTGCCTGTCCTTTGAAAACAGTTCCTTCTCGACTTGCAGGAGAAACTCTGCAAGAAGTATTCACATTTTGGTCTCAAGATGCGGGCGAGGAAAGTACTTGCCCACCGGAGTTGGTGTCTGAGGCGTCTCACCGACCTCTCGGGACCTGTGACGGCAAGTCAGTCCCACCCCAGCTGCTGGGCTCGTGGGCTTCAGTCCTCTTCTCAGTGTGGTTGAGCCAGCAGACACCCGTTAAGTTTCTGTGACACGCTTAGTTTCAGAGTGTCGCTGAGTCTTCCTGCCCAGCGCCCATGGCCAGTGCAGACCAGTGTGGCTCCATCCTTCACGTGACTTCCCCACGGCTTTTGGGAAAGACGAGCCTGTAAGGACCAAGACTGGTGGCGCCAACCTCTCGGGGATCCGCTCCCCACCCCCCACCTCTGGAGCAGCCCCTTTTCTTTTCAGATCCAGGGGGCTGGCTTCTTGAGAATCCTGTCTGTGCCACCCAGGGGGCCCCCTGCATGGAGAATCTAAAGCAAGGTCTGACCCCTCAGGACAGAGTCAGATAGGCTTCCCCAGCCTGGGGGTGGGCTTTGTCGTGGAGCCATCTCCTTCAAGGAGCGTCTTAGGACATGAATCACATTCCTGTTTTGTTCTCATGGCCCTGAGCACTTGAAAGCACTGTGCGTGGTTCTCTCAGACCTGATCTCAAACTGCATCTGAAGCCCCTGACGGCCCTGCCCCTGAGCTGCTCATTCAGGGCGTCTGCAGTGGAGCCTGAGAATTTGGTTTTTCTGACAAGCACCCAGGTGATGCTACTGGACTTGGGAGCACAAATTGAGAAGCCCTGGCCCAGTTCATCCTCAGGCTTCCTTTAGAACTTGGTGACGTGTAACAGTGCATTTTAGCACATCGATCAGAAGCACAGAGATGCTGGAATGAGAGTTCTCCAAAGGTTCGGCACGCACTGCTTGGTGTAAACTTAATTCCTCCCATGTCCTTAATGTCAAGGTTTCTGCTCAGGAGCCCACAAAATTAAAAATTACTGTCTCTGATACAGCGACCAGTTTTACTGCCGTAATGCATATGTACAGGAGACACATCAGGAGGCTAAATTAAGGCACTTAAATTAAAAGCAAATGCAGAAAGTCATCTGCTGATTGTGGGGCATAAGTAAAATTGAGTCTATCACATAGTGACGCCGTCTCACGCACGCCCTCCGTACGATGCCGCTTTGTCTATAAACTGATTAAAGAGTCTCTAAAACTAACTCAGTGCCTGGCTGGTCCTAAACGTAAAACTGAAGTTGCCTTCTATCTTTATCAGAAGGCACAGGCTTTTGGCACAGAACGTATATGTTTCTAAAAATGAACAAATCTTGAAACTACACATTGCTTCTTGAAAACTGGAAGCCGCAAGAGAAAACTGAGTGGTCCCTAACATGTGTGTACTGCTGGACACAGGGCATGGTGACTGCTCGAGTCTTCACCCACCAGAACTGACTGCCACGTGACTGGGCCAAGGGGCTCATGCTCAGGCCATCCTGTGCAGAGCACCTGTCGGGCAGTACCTGTTTACTTTGTTCTGTTTTCAGAACCATACACAGCATCCAGCTTGGGTGGGAATACTGATAACACTGGGGCCAGCTCACATTCATCTTGATTAGTCTTGTGTAAATGTGAAAATAGCACTGATTTGAGAATTGTGCAATTGATTACTTAAAACGTCCTTCTGTGCCTTTTAGACTATTTAAACTGTTTTGTATTAAAGTATGGCCAGTTAATGAGGCTTTCCTGGTGGCTCAGCGGTAAAGAATCCGCCTACCAATTCAGGAGATGCAGGAGACTCAGGTTTGATCCCTGGGTCAAGAAGATCCCCCAGAGGAGGATATGGCAACCCATTTCAGTATTCTCGGCTGGAGAATCCCATGGACAGAGGAGCCTGGCAGATTACAGTCCCTGGAGTCACAGAGAGTCGGACACGACTTAGCGACTAAACAACGATGGCCAATCAACAATGTTGTGATGGTTTCAGGTGCATGGCAGAGGGGCTTAGCCATACATATACATGTATCCATTTTCCTCTAGACTCCCCTCCCTTCCAGCCTGCCACATAACACTGAGCAGAGTTTCTTGT
Organism: Moschus berezovskii; assembly: GCF_049115385.1. NCBI lineage: Eukaryota > Metazoa > Chordata > Mammalia > Artiodactyla > Moschidae > Moschus > Moschus berezovskii. The sequence goes on from NC_142470.1 coordinate 61,639,594, forward strand.
TTTATATGGTATGTCCTTGTTGTTTATCTGTTTTAAACATAGCAGTGTGCACAGTGATGGCTGGTTGATCCGATGAATCATTCATGATGACTCATTTCTTTTTTGGCGGAAGGGGCATAAGAGATCAAGTTTGGGGAATAAGTTTCAAGTTCTGCATACCCCTCTCCACCCCCTGCAGGCCCCTAATCCTCTAATGGCTGTGATTCTGGAAAAAAAACACACAACCCAAAGCCTAACGGATCTAGATCTTTCCATCTCTTCCTGAAATTTTATCCCCCCAGTGTTTCCTGGGCTTCCCCAAAGGCTTTGGGCCCTGGCTTTAGTATAGAGATAAGATAAGGTTTTCCCCTCAAAGATTTATTTGGTCTATTTTGGGCAAAGGGACACACAGTTACTAACTAACTGAATATGTATAGCTCTGTGATACTTTTTAAAAATGTATTTATTTTAATTGGAGGATAATTACTTTACAATATTGTGATGCTGACGGTTGTGACTATTGGGGGCCAGCGGCTCACCCCAGATCTGGGTTCTCCCAGACACCCCTTTCCCTGAGTTGTCATTGGTTTATATGGAGTTGTCTCTCATTTTGCAAGATCTGTTCACTTTTGATCAAACATTTGCAGAGTCAGTGTAAAAACTAATGAAGGGATGCTTGTTGGTTTTGTCCTGCTGGGAGACTTGTGAGCAGGGGCTGGGTTGGTGGTGGGTCGTCACCAGCAGTGAGTTCCTGGTTTGGGGAAGGGTGAAAGTCTGGGCTCAGAATTCATTTTAGACCTGGATCATACAGTTCCCACCATCTGTTGAGCTCTCTGTGGACACAGCCATGGATTAGACGCAGCCCTGACCAACAGATGTGTCAGGATGTCTTCTGCTGAACAGTAGCCAAGGAGGTGTTTCAGTGATAAAGAATCCACTTGCCACTGCAGGACACGTGGATTTGATCCCTGGGTTGGGACAATTCCCTGGAGAAGGAAATGACATCCCACTCTAGTGTTCTTGCCTGGAGAATCCCATGGACAGGGGAGCCTGGTGGGCTGTGGTCCATGGGGTCGCAAAGAATCAGACACGACTGGGCGACAGTAACAACACAGCCAAGGAGAGTGGAGCTTATCCGGTCTGGGGATGCAGAGGCATCTCCACGTGGCCATTCTGCGCTCTGAGACCCTCAGGAATGGTTGAGCAGGGAGAGGGACAGAGGGTGGCTCAGAAACGGCAAGAACAGGAGTGACAGTGGGACGGGGGCAGGGTGGGACACCCTTCCATCTCATTGACTGGGTCTGTGTCACCCGTCAGGTTCCAGTCTCAATCCTTACTTGTGGTCAGCCACCTGGCCTAGCCCTTCTTATTGAAGGGACCGTCTTTTTTCTGTTGTATATTCTTGCCTCCTTTGTCACAGATTAATTGACCCCGAGAGTGTGGATTTATTTCTGGGCTCTCTCTTCTGTTCCATTGACTTTTTTTTTTTAATCAAAGATTATAATTGTACAGTATAGAGAAGTATAGAAAAAATACAATTATCGGAGGATAACTACCCTACAATATTGTGTTGGCCTCTGCCACGCATCAACATGAATCATCCACAGGTATACATATGTCCCCTCCCTTCTGAGGCCCCGTCCTGTTTCTCTCCGCATCCCACCCCTCTAGGTTGTCACAGAGCACTGGGTTGAGCTCCCTGTGTCATACAGCAAATTCCCACTGGCTCCTGTACACATATGGTAATGTGTATGTTTCCATGCTATTCTCTCAGCTCCTCCCACTCTCTCCTTACCCCAGTGTGCCCAAAGGTCTGTTCTCTGCCTGTCTCTACTGCTGCCCTGCAAATAGGTTCTTCCTAGATTCTATACACATGTGTTAATACACAGTATTTGTCTTTCCTTTTCTGACTTACTTTACTTTGTGTAACAGGCTCTGGGTTCATCCACCTCACTAGGACTCATTTGCATGCATTCTTTTTTCATAGCTGAGTAACATTCCAATTGCATATATACACACCACGGTTTCTGTATTCATTCATCTGTCTGCTCCATTGAACTTGGTGTCTGTAGTTGGGCCAGCACCATGCTGTTGGCTGAGCTCCTAATAGTGGTGGAAGCCAGAGGAAGTATATTTCTAGCTGCAGCCTATGTACAGACCACTTTCTACAAATCCAAGAACTAGCTGGGGAAATGAAAAAACATGCATTGGTTAGCATCGGTGCTGTACATTTCAGAACAAGCCTCCAGTTTTCAAATAGCGAAAGTACATTTTACACCGTAAATACTAAGTACAGTGTCAGTTTTCTTCGATCCAGAATACAAGCATCTCACCAGCCTCCGGGTGGTTCTAAACATCAGGAGGTGGCTGCCCTGGGTGTGGACCGGAGCCCAGGCTTCCCAACCGGTGCACAGAGCCCAGTGGTAACCTGTGTGTGTTCTCTTTCCCCCACAGCCCAGTGACTTCTCCGTGTCTCTCAAAGCATCAGGGAAGAACAAGCATTTCAAGGTTCAGCTGGTGGACAACGTCTACTGCATTGGGCAGCGGCGCTTCCACACCATGGACGAGCTGGTGGAGCACTATAAGAAGGCCCCCATCTTCACCAGTGAGCATGGGGAGAAGCTCTACCTCGTCCGGGCGCTGCAGTGACGCCCCGGGAAGGCGCCCTGGCCGGGCTCTCCTGCAGGCCCTGTTCTCTCCGCCTGGTCCCCTCTTTGTCCAGGTTGGTTATTTGCCACCCGCCCCACTCTTTGCCATCCCGGGCCCTCCCGGCTGGTTTTCGTGATGGGAGGTGGACAGAGCGAGTCGGTTCACTTTATTCCTCCTCCGTGGGAGACAGCCTTAGTCCATTCACACCGCTCGCGCCAGCAGACCCCCTTACAGACCTCGGGTGCCATGCAGATACACCAGAGCCGCCCTTACGTCCGTGAGCCACAGAGCAGGCGGCACCTGCCTGGGGACCCGCAGTCCTGACCCCAGCAGCCCTCCATCTGTGTCGTTTGCGCTCCCATGGCTCCCAGGCTCTCCGGGGACAACCCCGGGTGCTCTTAGCAATACTGGAACCCCCGGGCGGGACGGGAGGGAAGATGCTGTCCAGTGCCTTTGGGGCTGCGCTTGCAATAAAGAGAAGAGGTCCCGGAGTGCTGGTTTGCAGAAGAGGGGCCAGAGACCGGGGGAGACGGTGGTTTCGGAAATTTCCCCCTGACGTGCCATCAGCAGAGTGCTCTTTCCTCGTGCCCTTCGGCTCGTTTCAATCTCACAGTGATGTATTTAATTCTCAACGTCATATGTACCTGTAGCCATTTGTTGACACTAATGCAGATGATTAAGGAAAACAGGTGATCTTTGGGGAGGGGAGCGACCCACACTTCACACGCACACACACACACACACACACACACACAAAATATATATATATAGTAATTGCTTTACAGGGAAATTTTTCAGGGTTTACAAAAGGATATGTGATTGGTAGTAAGAGACACAGAATGTTTATGAAGAAATTGCATTTTCTTTTCTCTTTACATCTGAACTCCTTTATAGTTCCAATATACAGTCTTGAGATGGCACATTCCTACAGTTGAGGAAGGGGTCTTGAGACCTCCTAAACTACATACTCAGTTTTTTGGATATTGTAATAAAAAAGTATTATGACGAGACCCTGTGTGTGTTCATCTTTTGGCAAGCCTGGACTGAGCAGTGGGGAAGGGGTTCCTATAAGCTTGAGCACTCAGTGTCCCCAGGGGACCGTTTTGAGGGAGGGCTTCTAACAAGCTTATTACTTGTGTGTTTTCTTTTTCTACCACCGCATTTTTGTATCTTGAAATAATAAATTTTAATTAGCATGACTCCAAGAGAAGCCAGAATCTCAAGTTTGGTCTTAAAATTACTCTTTGGAAATTATATGCGTCACCAGACTGTTACCAGCTAGCCTTCTCTCCTCTAGCTTTCCTCTCCCCTCTCCTGCCTGCCTTTCGTGCACTGGGAAAGCCATTGTCCAGCCCCTCTGAGTGCTGGGCACTGGGAATACACAGCCAGAGAGCACTGGCTTGCAGCAGACATGTGCTCATCTCTCTCTCTTTGCTGGACTCAGCATCCTTGTCCCAGCTCCTTGAGGTGGTCCTGCGATCATACCCATCACACAGATGGAGAAGGTGAGTCACCAGATGATTGACCGAGGGTGTGGCTGCTGCCTCCTGGAGCAGGTGGCAAGCCCAGGGTCTGGCTTCAGGACCACACCTACCCCCCACAACGCCGGCCTTGGGAGGCTCCTCTCTGCGAGTTCATTGTATCTCTAGTTGTTGCCTTTGTTATACGTTTGATGATAAATTAGAAATTTGGTGTCTGGTACCTGAAATTGATGGGGCTTAGGTGACTCAGTGATAAAGAATCTGCCCACCAATGCAGGAGATGTGGGTTCGATCCCTGGGTCAGGAAGATCCCTTCGAGAAGGAAGTGGCAACCCACTCCAGTATTCTTGCCTGGAAAATCCCATGGACAGAGCCTGGTGGGCTCCAGTCCATGGGGTCTCAAAAGAGTCGGACGTGACTTAGGAACTAAAGAATCGGAGGTTGGGGGCACCCAGTTACATAAGAATGGACCTCTAGGTGAGTGAGGCAGACCATCACCTTAGACAAAACAGGTAGATCCTGGGCTTTGTCAGGGAAATCCCACTTCCTCCCAGCTCTGGATCTTCCCGTCCTGAGTTCCACCTTGACCTCATGCAGGAGTCCCTTTATATTGAGAGTGCCTGGACACCAAAATACTGATACACACAGCCATTCAGGAAGAAATAAAGGACACACTACAAACACAAGTTTTGGCTTAAGGAACCTCTTTAAGGCTTATGGTTGTAATGGACTATTTTTAATCTCAGACAACTGAGGGGGGATCTCTAGGGCCCTGGGGTGGATCAGGATTTGCATCTGTGAGGTTCCGTGAGGGGGTTAGGGGTGTCCAGCAGGGCCCCGCGTGGTTTGAAGTGTGGATCACCAGCAGTCTGTCCAGGTACATTTGTGCTGTCACCTTTCTGCACACCCAGAGCTTCCCTGGACAAGTTTTGTAGTTCCCTTCTTTGCACAGACATTGGAGGACAGTAACACTTGGTGGTTTGTGGTCTGTGTGACTCGGCTCATATGTTTGCGTTAAATGTGTCTTTATTTTCCAGGAAGAGCCTGTGACATATAGTCTAGAGCCACCAGGATCCCCACACGTGGCTTCTGCAGAATGCCACAGATTCATGTTTCTTGGGTGCTCAAGCTGTCCATCTGCTCTCCCAAAGTGCCTCTCAAAGGAAACTCTTAACTGGACAACTCTTGCAGTTTCCTTCCTTGATATCTCTTGAATATCTGACGTTTGCAAAGCATTTGTGGTGCCGTACCGCTGTGTCTTTGGTTTCCATGTGCTGACTGGTTCATGATCTGATCTTTCACCATTCCTACCACCCAGCACCAGAATGCCAAAATTGAGACAGAGAGTGTAACAAAGTTGGAAAGTTGTCTTTTAAAATTCTACTTTTCAATAAATATGGGTCTGGTTTTGGCCAGCTACTCCCTAGAATCCAGTGTTTTTCATCAGCAAGTTTGTGACTCGTGTATGTAGTATTTCTGCTCTAACACCTGGCCCAGGTGCCATCTCCTGTCCCAGGAAGGGCCAGGCCATCCTTACTGGCCCCGTGACTTTAAGCACATTATCCAGCCATTCTGAGTGTTGGCTCACAAGTCAGGAGGGCTGCTTTCACCTCTTTAGTTCACGGGGTTGTGCGGGGTTGACTGGTGTGGCGCTCGGGATGGGATTGTCCCGTGTGCCCAGGACCATGGGAGATACCAGTCAGGCCTCTTTGAGTCAAGTGGTCCACGTGGCACCGTCCTCATCCTCATCCCTGTCAGTTTCCTCGGGAGCCCCATCCAGAGCCCTGGCTCCAGGAGGCCCTCTGGAGCGTAGTCCTCACTCCGTGGTTTTGGAGCCAGCCCACCTCGGCTTAGAACTCAGCTTTCTCCAGTGTTCAAGAAGGTTCCAGCTGACTCTGCATCCTGGAGCCACCGCCCCTCCTGCCCAGAGCCATGCTTGATCCTGACCTCACCCTGTGTCCTCACCTCGGCTGACTGGCGAGCCCACACCCTTGGAAGTCACCCTCTCCTGAGCGGAGACCCCTTTGTTCTCTCTGTTGTGTGGGATGAAGCCCCCCACCCTTCTCAGCCTGAGCTGATAGCACCGTAGCCATCAAGGGTCAGGCAAAAGTTGAAACCAATGTCCTGAAGACTTCTGCTGAGTCTCAGCTCCTGTCACTGTGACAAAATGCTGCAGCCGAGTGGCTTAGAAACATCGGAATTATTCCTGACAGTTCTGGAGGCTGGAGGTTTGAGGTTACCAGGTCTCACGGTCAGGCTGTAGCCAGGGCCTGCTCATTTGCAGACATCCACCCTGAACCCTCCAATGGCAGAGAAAGCCGGCTTTTCCCAGGCTGTTCTGACGAGGGTGCTCGTGAGGGCTCCACCCTCCTGACACCATGACATGGGGTAGATGTTGACTTGAAAGTGGAAAGTGTTAGTTGCTCACTCATGTCTGACTCTTGGCGACCCCATGGAGTGTAGCCCCCCAGAGGCTCCTCTGCCCGTGGAATTCTCCATGTAAGAATACGGGAATGGGTTGCCATTTCCTTCTCCAGGATCTTCCTAACCTGGGATCAAACCTGGGTCTCCCACATTGCAGGCAGATTCTTTACCATCTGAGCCATCATCAAAGCGGGGGTGATACACCCTCTCCCAGCAGACAGTACCCCTGGCCAGATATAGTGACTCAGACCTGAAGGGTGACAGCTCCAGCCAGGAGATCAGGCTCCTCAAGGGCTAAGGTTCCAACCTGGAGGGCAGGGGTTCCCGGACCTTCCCGGAGGGTGGGGCCTTGCAGGGCAGGTACTGTCCTGACCCCCGACCCTGTGTGCACACCTGCTGCCTTACAGCCTGCCCTTTCTGGGGTCCTCCAGAGAGAAATGTCTGATCATCAGGACTAGAATGGGCTTTTTCTTTTAACTGTGTATATTTATTTACACATTTACATGTATTGTACAATATTTAATAATATCGGTAAAAATAGCAAACAACACTAAATGTTAGTACAATTAAGTTTTTCTTTTTGTGAAATTAAAAAATAGGAGTTCTGATATGCTTTTCCTACACACTCCCTGGGATGGTTGCCTAACCCCAACCCCACAAAGTAAATCGACAGAAGGCTGATCAGTCCAGTGAGGACACAAGTCATGGCCCATGATTAGGCCAGTGGACTCGAGAATGAGCTTTAAAAAAAAATCCTCTTTGCCTGCCCCTCCACTTTCATTTCTCCAGCTCAGCTCTGAGTTTCACAAGCGAACTGGAGAGTCTGTGTTCCTTCCTTGGGGGATCCTGTGACTTGACCATAAGTCACTGCTGAAGACGGATGAGCCCTACAGTTATATAAAAACTCACTGTGACAGCGTCTTAAAATGCATGGCCTCCTTGGCCAGGGATGTGCATTTGAAAAGCCTGGTGGGCTACAGTCCATGGATTCGCAAAGATTCAGACACAACTGAGTAACTAAGCAATGTCACCTCAGCTTGGGAACTGGGTTCTAAAACCAAAGTTGGGAACCAGAGGACCAGAGCCTTGTACTTGAGCTCCCATTGATGGCTGAGGACCTGGGGCTTTCCAAGAACAGGTCAGGACCTGTGGAAGCCTCAAGGCCAAGGAAGCAGCGGTCTTCCCTCCCTGCTCTTTGAAACCTACGACCTTGGTGTCCACACTGGATGTAAGCCTGAGCCTGACCCAGATCACTCCAGCGGTGTGATCTTTGCCAAGTCCTAAAATCTTTGCACGTGCAGAGCTGCTGTCAGTCATTTAGGGGAGATCTTATAACTGATAAACATCATTAATGTAGAGAAGGTGAGCTGCTTTGCACAATAATGTAAAATGCTGAGAAACTTTGTGTAACTTGCTAAATGGTCCTAATGAAAGAGGACATTGGTGGCTCAGTGCTAAAAGTTGGACATGACTCAGTGACTGAGCACACCCAGCCCTACTCCATCTGCTCCTATCCTCCTCCTCCTCACTTGAATCACTTGCTCCTGCCTTTCTCGGGCAGTATGCCACCCCCACTCCGGCCCGCACCACCTCTTTCTCCCCTCTCCTTGGCACATGACGCTCTACTCCCTGTTCCCTCTGTGCTCTGCTGCACTAAGTGGGAACTGCTAGCCTCTCTGACTTCCCTAATTCCTCCCCTCAACCGCCCATCCTTCCTGGACATGGGCTTCCATGTCCTCCCTTCACTCCTGGATCCGTCCACTCCCTCCTCCCCGTGGAGCCATGGCCGTCCAGACTCTAGATCCAGGTGTGCTCCCACTGCCCTCGACTCTCTGCTCCTCAGCATCTCCTGATCCAAACTGCGTTCTCACAATTCCACACACAGCCTGTACCTGGCACTCTGCCTCCCTCTGCGACCGTGTTTTGTAACTCAAGTGACTGCCCATCGGACCCTTGTCCCAAGCTCACCTGTTTTCCTGGTCAAAAAGCCCCTCTCGGAAGATCTCAGGTTTGTCTTTGCAGGCTGCCAGTCAGCCTTTCTGTGTCTCTGTATCGGTTCTCTCCCATCAGACTAGTTTAGGTTTAACATATGAAATTGCCTTTCTTCCCCACAGATCAAAATGGTTGAATGTTGGCAGTGTCTTAAGGTTCAACCTAAAAACTTTTCTCAAAGTTCTTAGCAGTGTGCTCTTTGTATGTCTTATGTTCTTAGCAAATATCTGTTGATTGATTAACAGAAAAAGAGAACCTATAAAATACAATGGACATGAGTTTGAGCAAACTCCGGGAGATAGTGAAGGACAGGGAAGCCTGGCATGCTGCAGTCCATGGGATCTCAAAGAGTCAGACAGGACTTAGCTACTGAACAACAAGAATAAAATATAAAGGTCACGTCCTTCTCTCTGGTGTAATGAGAGTTAAACCAAATGCACCTTAAGAATACCCAAAGGGAGGCCTTGGCACAGTCACTTGCTGGCCAGAGAGTGTATTCTAGGTCCCAGGGGTACTTTGATTTCATGCAAACCTTGGATGGGACAGACTATCAGGCCCCTGTGTCTCCATCTCTGATAAGATCACATGTCATCTGGGAATAAGCCAGGGTCTCGTTCAGTAGAGCTATTATTTCATACCTATCTAATCCCCACAGGATCTCTGGAAAATTCTTAAGTGTGTGTTAGTCACGCAGTCGTATCTGACTCTTTGTGACCCCATGGTCACATGACCCTGCCAGGTTCTGTCCACCGAATTCTCCAGGCAAGAATACTGGAGTAGGTTGTCATTCCCTTTTCCAGGGGATCTTCCCGACCCAGGGATGGAACCCGAATCTCCTGCAGTGTGGGCAGATTCTTTACCGTCTGAACCACCAGGGAAGCCCCAGAAAATCCTTTAAACTAGGCACTAAATGTGGCCTGTGACCATTGTGAGTTTTTTTTAAATTATGGTAAAATACTGATAACTTTACCAACCTCACTATTTTTAAGTCTTTGGCTCAGTGACACTAAATACATTCACATTGTTGTACAGCCATTCCCACCGTCCATCTCCAGAAATTCTTTTTCATATAAAATTGAAACTCTCCCCCAGCCCCTGGTCCCCACCATCTACTTTCTGTTTCTTTGTATTTGATTCCTCTCGGGACCTCATAACAATGAAATCATGCTGTATTTGTCCTTTTGTGAGCTTATTTTGCTCAGCATAATGTCCTCAAAATTCATGGATCTTGTAGCAGGTGTCAGAAATTCCTTCCTTTTTAAGGCTGCATAATAGCATCACTGATTGAATGGACATTAAGCAAACTCCAGGAGATAGTGAAGGGCAGGGAAGCCTGGCGTGCTGCAGTCCATGGGGTCGCAAAGTCCATGGGGACATGACTGAGCACCTGAGCAAGAGCAACAGTATTCCACTGTGTGTCTATAATATATTTTATTTGTCTATCAGTTGCTGGACACTTGGGTGGCTTCCACCTTTGGGATATTGTGAATGGTGCTGCTATGAACATGGGTGTGCAATATCCCACTTTTAATTCTCAGGGGCACACACACAGATGTGAAACTGTCAGATCATGTGGTCAGATAGTTTTCTATTTTTAATTTGGCAGGGAACTATTTCCATACTATTTCCACAGTGGCTGTACCATTTTATATTCTCATCTGCAGGGCGGAAGTCTTTTTCCACATTCTCGTCAACACTTGTAGTTTTCTGTTTTCTTGATAGCAGCCATCCTAATCCATATGGCAGTTGTGACACTTTTATAAGGCTTGGAGAAAATGCCACACTATTAGAATTTGGTCTCACATCCACAACTGCCCGTGGAAGTTTACATTTCAGTGTCTACATATCCTCATTGGCAATTACAAGAACACTCAGCACTACACTATCTTGAAAGATTAATTTTTATGTATCTTAATCCATGGGTGTAATGCATAGAATACAGTTTACCAATTATTGCATGCTGGCCCCTGTGCTGGCTTGTGTATAGATTAGGGCAGAGCTGGTGGTGTGGGGAAGGTCCCCCCAGTGGAGAGAGGGTAAAGTGAGCAGGGGAGGGTGACTGCACAATGATGAGGGAACCAGACTCTGTTGGTACCTGGAAAGAGAAGGGAACAGTGGATACAGCTGGTACATAGATTTGGTGACCCAAATAGCGATAGGATGTCTGCATGGTGGCTCCCGTCTCCCTAAGAAGTATGAGGCTCACAGTGGGAGATTTTTTGTGTTCTTAAGGCTTTTGAATATAGAAAAGAAAGATTATTCAAAAGGAAATTAGTTCAGTTGAAAGAAATAGTTACCAAATCCTGGTTCTTCCTTAAATTTTAAAATCCAACTTACAAATCTTATTCTGTTTTCAAACTCAATATCGAGCAATTCCTTTTAATTACTTTGATTAATGTCTATTTTCATTTAAAAAATTGAATTAAATAAACTTTAAGTATTTTAAATTGCATTTATGTTTATTAATTAAATTTCCTTTTCTAAGTGCTTAAGTTATATAATTAGCAAACCTTTCCAAATACTTAAGTAATCCTTGAAAATCTAATTATTTAAACTTATAAATATGGTTAATCCCTCAGCTCTCTTAAATGCTCTGTTTATATATTTGCTGCTGCTGCTGCTGCTAAGTCACTTCAGTCGTGTCCGACTCTGTGTGACCCCATAGACGGAAGCCCACCAGGCTTCCCCATCCCTGGGATTCTCCAGGCAAGAACACTGGAGTGGGTTGCCATTGACTCCACCCTAAATTCAAAAGTCTAAAATCAATTATACATTTTAAATCAACAGGCCAAATTCTCAAATTTTGTAAATACATAAACCCAATATATACAGATTTTGTTTCAAAAATAGTAATGCTATAATTTAATTCAATTAAACAGCTATATGTTTGGGCTTCTCTGGCGGTCCAGTGGTTGGGAGTCAGCCTGCCAATGCAGGAGACACAGGTTCCATTCCTGGCTCAGGAGGATCCCACATGCTGCAGAGCAACTAAGCCCGTGAGTCACAACACTGAGCCTGCTGACCTAGAGCCCACGCTCTGCAACAAAAGTAGCCACCAAAATGAGAAGCCTGTGCACTGCAGTGAAGAGTAGTCCCCGCTCACCCAAGTAGAGAAAGCCTGTGTGCAGCAATGAAGACTCAGCACAGCCAAAATAAATAAAAATAAACAAATACACATATTTAATTCAAAAATCTTCCTAGGCTTAAGAAAAGAAATCGTTGTCATCCCTAAGAATGCTGCCATAACTTTCCTAAGAGGAATCTGGGTTCACTGAACTGGGGGATTTATATGATGGGGGAAGTCCCGGCCCAGACATCCACTGACTAGGTTCCAGCTGAGACCCCCTGTGGGTGAACGGGTCTAAGCTCCACCTCTGCTGTGCCATTATCCCCTCCCAGGCAGTGCTCCTAGGGACTCCAGGGGCCCAGTGACTGTTTCTCTGCTCCTGGAAACTTCTAGTGGCTTCCACCTTATTAGAGCTGCCAACCTCCAAAGTGGCCCGTTCTGCAGGGGCCTCTTCCCACCCGTGTCCTGCCAGGGCCACACCCTTAAATGGGCATCTTGTACCTTGTGCTTGTGTTCAGTTGCTCAGTCATGTCTGACTCTTTTTGACCCTACAGAGCAAATATTCAAAATGGATAACTAACAAGAACCTACTGTACAGCACAGGGAACTCTGGTCCATGTTATGTGGCAGCCTGGATGGGAGCGAAGTGTGGGAGAGAATGGATGCATGTATAGTATGGTTGTGTCCCTTCGCTGTTCACCTGAAACTACCACAGCATTGTTAATCGGCTATATCCCAATACAAAATTAGAAGTTTAAAATAAATTTTAAAAATTGAAAGAAATTAAAACAGAGCAAGACCCTGTAGGGTTTCCCAGGGGCAGTCTCAAGTAGGCCTTTGTACATGACAATGGGGAAAAAAACGGGAAATACATTCAAATTATCCACTAGGTTAAAAATTATTGCAGTATCTTGGGACCTTGCTAACCTCTTTTAGACTTCAGATTTCAAGGTCCTTTGTCTGAAAACCCAGTTAAAATGTACAACTGATCCACAGTGACTGGATGAGCTTTCCCGGTTACTTTTGGACACTCACAGACCAGCCGTCAGACCTGCTTCTCTTCCTCCCGGCATCTCTGTTCTCCATGACCCTGGGTCCTTCCTGAGGACAGATTTACACAAAGGCTTCTCTCACAGCCGTCTCTCTGTCCCTCGAGCTCGCCGGGCTGAGTCCCTGGGTAGCAATGGAAGTCGCAGTTAAAGGCAGTGACACAATCAGTCTATTGTGTGAGCTATAAGTCATCCAGAGGGCAGTGGGGCCCAGGGCTGAGTCATCAGGCACACCTGCCTGGCCCCTCCCTCAGAGCCTGGGTGGGCGGGGCTTCCTGCATGCCTGGCCTGGGGCCACCTCTCCCACCTCCTGCTGCCGCTTTCCTCCAGACTCTGGCTTCCCTCCACCAGCACTGAGGGACAGAGTGCAGGCCCTGGACACAACAGCCTCCAGCCCACCCCAGTTTTTGAGCCAGTTGTGACCGGAATTGGGAGGCCCCACACCAGAGTTAGAGGCTGGGCAGAAACTGGTCACCTGCCAGGTCCAGGCTCAGGATATTAGGGCTGAGACCCGTCCGGCCTTTCCTGAAACCTTCAGGCCACAGCATTTCTAGCCAGATTGAGCAACTGGGCAGCTGTGCAGCAGCCCAAAGTCTGGAGGCTGGGACAGTGAGGCTGGGGTGTACAGGGAACCCAAGGATAACAGTCAGAACCAGACCTGGTAAAGAGACCGACTGGGTGAGCCCTGGGGAGCCAGTGCCTTCAAAGGGCTTAAACTCGGAGCAAGGGCACTGATACAGATGGTGTCCAAGGCAGGGTGGGCAGGCCCAACTGACAGGGGTCTGGGAAGGAGTGATAGTCCAGGAGGGGGGCCAGAGCTGGGGCTGAGTTCCACAAAGACAGGACGGCATTCTGGGGGAGCCAGGGCAGCTTTGAAGTAAGTGAGCCTGCAGCTGACCTGAACTGCCCAGCCTGGCCCGCACTAGCCTTATGCAGCTCCAGGGCACTGGAAATGTCATGAGTCTACACAGACGTAGTGAATGAACTTATGGTTCCCAGGGGGAATGATGGAGGGAAGGGATAGCTAAGGCGTTTAGGACGGACATGGGCACACTGCTATATTTAAAATGGGTGACAACAAGGATCTCCTGTATACCACAGGGAGCTCTGCTCAATGTTATATAGCAGCCTGGCTGGGAGGAGGGTTTGGGGGAGAATGGATACATGTATATGTATGGCTGAGTCCCTTTTCCATCCACCTGAAACTATCACAACATTGGTAATCAGCTCTACGCCAATATAAAATAAAAAGTTTAAAACAAAAGAAATGTGGAGAGTCCAGGTGTGCTGAAGTGTAAATTACACACCCAGTTGTGAAGACACACTGAGAAATGGAAAAAAATCTCATTAATATGTTTCTATATTGATAATATACATTGAAATTCTGTCTAGGTAATAGTATAATATGTTGAAATGAAATGTATTGGATATAGTGGGTTAAAGAAAATGCTGTATTGAAGTAAATTCCAACCTCTTCCTTTTCCCCTTTTAAACTGTATCTATGAAAGAATTTAAAATGACATAATTGGGTCGCATTGTATCTTATGGGACAGAGTTGCTCTGGGCTGTTTATCTGCCTGAATTCCCCAGGTCCCCCAGCTGGGTCCCTCTGTCTCCTTCCAGCCCCTGCCCCGCTCTCATTCCTGAACAATTCTGTCCTCGGAGTGCAGTGTGGCCTTGACAGGGACAGGACACTCCAGAGCAGGAATGGAAAGTAAAAAATGAGGTGTCCTTATTAAAAAATTTATCAGAGGGGCTAGGCAGTAGTTTGAGAAAATCTTCTAGAATGGAGGAAAGAGATAAGAAAACTATAAGATGTACAAGGGGAACTAGCAGTAAACTATGAAAAGGGGAGAAAAAAGGTCCCAAGGTCAGGGAGATGGAGGAGAGGGTGCTGGTCTGTTGCCACAGGAAGTTGATAGAAAATGTTAAAAACTGAAAACCCAGAATAGAGCAGTCTTCCCACATTATGCAGATATTAGGTCCAGAAGAGCTGCTAGATTCTCATCTGGAGAGAAGAAGGAGAGGGCACTGCAAATCCAAGAAGGGGACAGACCAGCCAGCCCTCCACCCCAGACCCCTATCCCTTTCTTGTAACAGGAGATACAATCCCAGGCAAAATAAAGAGAAAAATGTGAAAGGCAGAGCTTTTAGAGGATACCTTAAACAATATTTTTGTGAATTTGAAGTGGAAAAAATTTTGTAAAATGTGGAAATCTTAAAGTAAATAGTAGACAAATGCAACTCCATTAAAAAGGAATTTCCATTTCTCAAAAGAAGTTTGTCAGCATTTTCCGAGCTGTGTTTTATAACCACATTAATGCAGGTTGTCTCTGCCCCTTTGTCAAGATTATTAATAAGGTGTCTGTATATGGTGGGTCTATTCTGAACTCTGTTCTGTTTGCTAATGTTTATGCCAGTAACACACTGTCTCTGTAATAATCAGTATAGTAATTAGTATGCTGCGCTGTGCTCTGTGCTCAGTCATGTCTGACTCTTTGTGACCCTGTGGACTATAGCCCACCAGGCTCCTCCATCCATGGAATTCTCCAGGCTAGAATACTGGAGTGGGTTGCAGTTTCCTCCTCCACGGGATCTAGTAGCTCTGTAATAATTATTGACACCAGGTAGCATTAGTTTGGGCTTCCCTGGTAGCTCAGCTGGTAGAGAATCCACCTGCAATGCAGGAAACCCTGGTTTGATTTCTGAGTTGGGAAGATCCCCTGGAGAATGGATAGGCTACCCACTCCATTCTTGGGCTTCCGTGGTAGCTCAGACAGTAAAGAATCTGCCTGCAATGCAGGAGACCTGGGTTCAACCCCTGAGTTGGGAAGATCCCCTGGAGGAGGGCATGACAATCCTCTCCAGTGTTCTCACCTGGAGAATCTGCATGGACAGAGGAGCCTGGTGGACTATAGTCCACAGGGTCACAAAGGGTCGGACATGACTGAGTGACTAAGCACAGCGCAGCTGCACTAATTCTCTAAGTTTGTTCTAAGTTATTCTGCCTATTCTAGGTCCTTTGTGTTTCCAGTCACATTTTAGAAACACCTGGTTAACTTCTACGAAAATAAAAAAAGGTTTGTTTGGATTTTGATTGGCTCTGTTTTGAATGTATAGATCAACTGAAAATAATCAAGCCTTCCAGCCTATGAATAAGGTCTATATTTCCATCAATTTAAATCTTCTTTAATTTCCCTCAGCAAGGTTTTGTAGTTTTCAGGGCATGGATCTTTTGCATATTCAGTCAGATGTATTGGTAAGTACTTAATATAGTTGACGTGATATTAAATGAAATTGGTTTTCAATTTCCAATCGTTTGTTCCTAGGATATAGGTACATAAGATTTTTCTGTCTGGATTTTGTATGCTGCAGCTTCTCTAAGCTGATCAATTCTAACAGCTTTTTTGTGAATCCCATCAGGTTTTCTGGTGAGGCAATTCCATTATCTGGGATCTAAGAGGAGGAGGTGTTACAGAATGAGGGAGCTGTGCTCAACTGGCAGGCTTCTAGGAGGTGGTGACAGAGCGGGTGAAGCCACTGCTGGAGGCAGGCCTGGGGCTCCTTCCTCTGCCTTCCCCAGTGCCTCTTGTTGGCCACATCCGGCCAGAAGCTGGCATCACTTTGGGTCCACCCTCTGATGCAGAGTGGGGAGATTTCATCTGGAACCAGTCAGGTGGCCACAATGCCTCCATGGCTGTGTGAGGAGAGTGGGTGGGTGGACTGGGACCAGCAGGTGTGGGCTGAACACTGGCCCTGCAGCCCCACCTGGTCACCATGGATGCAGCTGGGTCTGCTGGGCGGCTCTGGAGATCTGCTCCTCCTGGAGTCTGCTCCTGCTCTCCCTAGCATCCTGAAAGCCACCTCACAGCCTGTCATAACCCCCTTTTGCTTCAACCAGCTCATGTGGGCTCTGTCTCGCAGCAAACCCTGAGGAACACGGCTGCAGTGTGAGCATCGTCTTGGGAAGCGAAGGCAGAAGCCGATGTCCAGATGCAGCTGAGTGGTGAGGCTAGACCAGAGGGTCAGTGGGATGATGACTGCAGAGGTGTCCCACCTCAGGCCTGGCCTAACCTGGGGTTCTGGTAAACATGGGCCTGGACGGACCAATGTTTGGGCAAAAAGCATGAATTGGGCCTCTCTGAGCTGCGCGAGAGTGAATTCCAGGTGGTTAGGCCTGGCCAGAATCCAGCATCCCCATTTTGCTGCAGAAGAAAGTGGATGGTGCATATATACAATGGAATACTACTCAGCCATTAAAAAGAATGAAATAATGCCATTTGTAGCGACATGGATGGACCTAGAGAGAGTCATACTGACTGAAGTAAGACAGAAGGAGAAATACCATATGACATCTTTCATGTGGGGAATATAAAAAGAAATAATACAAATGAACTTACTTACAAAGCAGACACAGGCTCACAGAGAATGAATTTATGGTCGCCATGGTAGAATGATGGGGGGAAGGGATAGTTAGGGAGTTTGGGATGGACATGCACACTCTGCTGTATTTAAAATGGATAACCAACAAGGACCTGTGGTATAGGGCACAGAACTCTGCTCAGTGTTATGTGGAAGCCTGGATGGGAGGGGACTTTGGGGAAGAATCGATACACATATGTTTATGACTGAGTCCCTTTGCTGTCCACCTAAAACTATCACAATATTGTAAACCAGCTATGCGTGCATGAGGGCTGTCGCTTCAGTTGTGTCCCACTCTTTGCGACCCCATAGACTGGAGCCTACCAGGCTCCTCTGTCCATGGGATTCTCCAGGCAAGAATACTGGAGTGGGTTGCCATGCCCTCCTCCAGGAGATCTTCCTGACCCAGGGATCAAACCCATGTTTCTGCACTGACAGACAGGTTCTTTACCACCAGCGCCACCTGGGAAGTCCCATCTGCTATACTCCAGTATAAAATAAAACGTTAAAAAGAAAGAAGTAGATGATAGAAAGCATATTTAGAATTATAGGAAGTCACATCTTAACCACTGTGACCAGCTTCTGGCACATATGTGGCTCTTAGTCAATTGTGCCCAGGATGGTGTTACAGAAGAACAGAGTGGAATCTGCTATTTTACCTGAATCGGAGACTCATCTTGATGCCCATGTGTGCTGGGCCATCACTGGACGTGGCCATCACCTCAAAGCCAGCAAGAAGCAGCAGTTACTGGAACTTGGAGGCAGGGAGGAACAGGCACCAAGAAATCCAAACAAAGGCTCATGACCATTTTCTCTTGTGTCAAACTTACATAAAAGCAGCTTCCCAAGGATCCTGTATATACCAGTCCATGAAGTACTTCTCCAATTAAAGCAGTGAGAGGCTGTTTAATTATAACAGGGCAGATTATACACAATACATCAAACATTTGTTTTACATCTGAAAACCCTAGAAACGGAAATCAATAGCTTCACTCAGAAACGCACTTACTTGTGGGGGACCAGCCATGCCAAACACACCCGCAACAACTCATTTTCCTTCTAATTCATTTCTGGGTTGGAAACATGAAAAGTGATTTCAAGAAGGAAAACGATTGGGTAGAAATCTGGCCAGTTTTTGCAAGAACTGAATCACTCTTTTGTTTCCTGCCCTGCAGAGTGAGACTGTCAGCTGAAATTGGGTCTCTGCTGTATCCACACGGCCACAGGCCTGCTCAGAGGCAGAGGAAGCTGTGTGTCTGGCCATAGCCCTGCTCTGGGACTGGACACCAAGGACAAGGAAGGGCAGACCCTCCAAGGCTGGGTACCGCCATCTCAGGACCGTGGGGAAAGATTCCAAAGTGATGTGGTGCTGGAGGCAGATGAGGTCCAGCATGAATTAGGACCGGACTTGCACTCAGTTGTCATGAAGATGAAAGAAACAAAAAGGAACAATGAATTCAACCAATGAGGGCTTTTATTAAAAATCCAAATCAACCAATTTTGTCCACATGTGCAGACCCAGAAGAAGCTTGCCTTCCTGGCCCACACTTAGCCCTAAGCCTGGCACATGTACCTGCTCTTTTATTTTATATTTTTAGGTGAGGAGTGGATTTATTTAGAGAGAAATAGTGTGGGCCATCTCAGAAGGCGAGTGCAGATTGTGTGTGCCAAGTCGCTTCAGTCGTTTCCGACTCTGTGTGACCCCATGGACTGTGACATGGAGCCCTCCAGGCTCCTCAGTCCATGGGATTCTCCAGGCAAGAATACTGGAGTGGGTGCAGACTGTGCCTGCTCTTTTAATAAACGATTGTTAAGTGATGATGAAACCAAAGCTGAGGGTAACAAACTAAGAGTAACAAAATGCCTGGAGTGGCAAGGCCAGCCTTGCCACAAAGGTGGCATTTGTTTTTTGAAAAAATGGGCCAGATGTAGAATCCTGATGACAGAAGCTGGGAGCAGAAGCTGTAAGCATCTCTGAGTCCAAATGGAGCCTTTAGGAGGGATCTGAGTGGTAGGGGGTTCGGAGGGCAGGGACTCGGGTGGAACATCGTAGCAGCCACTGTTAGCAAAATGGATGGAAGGAAATGAACTTCTTGGGTCCCTTCCAGCCGAACAGCCCCAGTCCGCTGGCAGCCCCCTTATCCTCCAGCCACAGACCTTATCCTCCCCACCCCCCAACTCTGGAAGGCCCAGAGCCCGGATATGACATAATACAGATGATTGCTGAGTAAGATCCTCAATCCAACACTTTGAAAGTCTTAAAGCTGCCTATTGGAAATTGATTTTATTTTCCCTGAGTTAAATTAATTAGGCATCTTGCTATGAGTCTCCCTCTCGTACTCCCGGTACACAAATTACACATATTTTTTGAGATCTCCCATGATCATGAACATCAAGGCTGTATATTGTCACCCTGCTTATTCAACTTCTATGCAGAGTACATCATGTGAAATGCCGGGCTGGATGAAGCTCAAGCTGGAATCAAGGTTGCCGGAAGAAACATTAACAACCTCAGATACACAGATGACGCCACCCTAATGGCAGAAAGAGAAGAGGAACTAAAGAGCCTCTTGATGAAAGTGTAAGAGGAGAGTGAAAAAGCGGGCTTAAAACTCAACATTCGAAAAACACAGATCATGGCATCTGGTCCCATCACTTCACAGCAAATAGATGGGGAAACAATGGAAACACTGACTTTATTTTCTTCAGTTCAGTTCAGTTCAGTCACACAGTCGTGTCCGACTCTTTGTGACCCCATGAGTCACAGCATGCCAGGCCTCCCTGTCCATCACCAACTCCCGGAGTTCACTCAAACTCATGTCCATCGAGTCGGTGATGCCATCCAGCCATCTCATTCTCTGTTGTCCCCGTCTCCTCCCACCCCCAATCCCTCCCAAATCACTGTGGTCAGTGACTGTGGCCATGAAATTAAAGGACACTTGGAAGAAAAGCTATGACAAACTTGGGCAGCATTTTAAAAAGCAGAGACATTACTTTGTTAACAAAGGTCCATGTAGTCGAAGCTATGGTTTTTCCAGTAGTCATATACAGATGTGAGAGTTGGACCATAAAGGAGGGTGAGCACTGAAGAACTGATGCTTTCAAACTGTGGTGCTGGAGAAGACTGTTGAGAGTCCTTCAGACAGCAAGGAGATCAAACCAGTCAGTCCTAAAGGAAATCAACCCTGGATATTCACTGGAAGGACTGATGCTGAAGCTGAAGCTCCAGTACTTTGGCCACCTGATGTGAAGAGCTGACTCATTGGAAAAGACCCTGATGCTGGGAAAGATTGAGGACAGGAGGAGAAGGGGGTGACAGACGATGAGATGGTTGGATGGCATCACGGACTCCATGGACACGAGTTTGAGCAAGCTCTGGGAGATACTGAAGGACGGGGAGCCTGGTGTGTTGCAGGTCACAAAGAGTTGGACACGACTGAAAGACTGAACAACAATGACGGTGGATGTACAAAAGCCCTGAGGATTCCCGCACCCGGAGAAGCCCCCTCGGAGCTTGCTAGCATGGTTTTGCAGGACACACCTCAGAGCACAAGGAGAACCAGGCACCGGAAGGCAGGCTCGGGGCTTTGCGAGGGGGCCTCGTCCAAGGTCCTTCTGAGAGGGGCCCCTGTGGGAGGCACATTTTTGAGTCGAGGAGCACCTGCTTGGGTGTCTCTGACTCTGGACCACCAGAAGGACTTGATGGTTCCAGGGAAAATCTGGAAGCCCCCCAGGGCCTTTCCTTGCTGGAGTCTTAGATTCAAAAAAGTCGTGAATGGGGATCTTCAGTTTCCTTCTAGATCAGGGCCAGTTTGATAGACAACAGTGCAACGCACAGATGTCATTTTAAATTTCCCAGTAGCCATGTGCATTTGACATTAATTTTAACAATATATTTAAACAATAGACCAATATAATTTTATCTCAACATGTAGCCAAAAATTATCATTGAAATATTTTCTTTTTTAAAACCTAGTTTCTTTTTATTTTTTAAAATTAATTTATTTCTTTATTTTGCTTTTTTGGCGGCATGTGGAATCTTAGTTCTCTGACCAGGGATCGAACTCAAAATCCTTCCTGCATTGGAAGCAGAGTCCTAACCAAGAAAATCCTTGGACCACCAAGGAAATCCCCAATATTTTCTTTTTTTTGAAATTTTCTAAGTAAAAATTATCTTCATCAGTTCAGTTCAGTCACTCAGTCGTTTCCGACTCTTTGCGACCCCATGAATCACAGCACGCCAGGCCTCCCTGTCTATCACCAACTCCCGGAGTTCACTCAAACTCATGTCCATCGAGTCGGTGATGCCATCCAGCCATCTCATTCTCTGTCATCCCCTTCTCCTCCTGCCCCCAATCCCTCCCAGCATCAGAGTCTTTTCCAGTGAGTCAACTTGTCGCATGAGGTGGCCAAAGTATTGCAGTTTCAGCTTTAGCATCAGTCCTTCCAATGAACACCCAGGATTGATCTCCTTTACAATGGACTGGTTGGGTCTCCTTGCAGTCCAAGGGACTCTCAAGAGTCTTCTCCAGCACCACAGTTCAAAAGCATCAATTCTTCGGCAATCAGCTTTCTTCACAGTCCAACCCTCACATCCATATATGACCACTGGAAAAACCATAGCCTTGACTAGACGGACCTTTGTTGGCAAAGTAATGTCTCTGCTTTTCAACATGCTGTCTAGGTTGGTCATAATCTTCCTTCCAAGGAGTAAGCGTCTTTTAATTTCATGGCTTCAATCAGCATCTGCAGTGATTTTGGAACCCAAAAAAATAGAGTCTGACACTGTTTACACTGTTTCCCCATCTATTTCCCATGAAGTGATGGGACCAGATGCCATGATCTTTGTTTTCTGAATGTTGAGCTTCAAGCCAACTTTTTCACTCTCCTCTTTCACTTTCATCAAGAGGCTTTTTAGTTCCTCTTCACTTTCTGCCATAAAGGTGGTATCATCTTCATATCTGAGGTTATTGATATTTCTCCCGGCAATCTTGATTCCAGCTTGTGCTTCTTCCAGCCCAGCGTTCCTCATGATGTAGTCTGCTGCTGCTGCTGCTAAGTCACTTCTGTCGTGTCCGACTCTATGCGACCCCATAGACGGAAGCCCACCAGGCTCCCCCGTCCCTGGGATTCTCCAGGCAAGAACACTGGAGTGGGTTGCCATTTCCTTCTCCAATGTGTGAAAGTGAAAAGTGAAAGTGAAGTCGCTCAGTCGTGTCCGACCCTTAGCGACCCCACGGACTGCAGCCTACCAGGCTGCTCCATCCATGGGATTTTCTAGGCAAGAGTACTGGAGTGGCTTGCCATTGCCTTCTCCGGATGTAGTCTGCATATACGTTAAATAAGCAGGGTGACAATATACAACCTTGACGTACTCCTTTTCCTATTTGGAACCAGTCTGTTGTTCCATGTCCAGTTCTAACTGTTGCTTCCTGACCTGTATACAGGTTTCTCAAGAGACAGGTGGTCTGTTAATGGCCATCATCAAAAAAATCTACAGACAATAAATGCTGGAGAGGCTGTGAAGAAAAAGGAATCCTCTTATCCTGTTGGTGGGAATGTAAATTGGTACAACCACTATGGAGAACAGCAAGGAGGTTCCTTAAGAAACTGAAACAAGAGCTACCATGTGACCCAGCAATCCTACTCCTGGGCAGATATGTGGGAAAGATAAAACCTCTAATTTAAAAAGATACATGCTCCTCAGAGTTTATAGCAGCATTATTTACAATAGTCAAGGATGGAAGCAGCATATCAACAGACGAATGGACAATAAGATGTGGTACATATATACAATGGAATACTACTCAGCCACAGAAAAGAGTGAAATAATGCCGTTTACAGCAGCACAGATGGACCTAGAGATGATCACACTAAGTGAAGTAAATCAGTTCAGTTCAGTCGCTCAGTCGTGTCTGACTCTTTGAGACCCCATGAACCGCAGCACGCCAGGCCTCCCTGTCCATCACCAACTCCCGGAATCCACCCAAACCCATGTCCATCGAGTCGGTGATGCCATCCAACCATCTCATCCTCTGTCGTCCCCTTCTAATCCTGTCCCCAATCCCTCCCAGCATCAGGGTCTTTTCCAGTGAGTCAACTCTTTGCATCAGGTGGTCAAAGTATTGGAGTTTCAGCTTCAACATCAGTCCTTTCAATGAACACCCAGGACTGATCTTTAGGATGGACTGGTCCAAGGGACTCTCAAGAGTCTTCTCCAACACCACAGTTCAAAAGCATCAATTCTTTGCCGCTCAGCTTTCTTTATAGTCCAACTCTCACATCCATACATAACCACTGGAAAAACCATAGCCTTGACTAGACGGACCTTTTTTGGCAAAGCAATGTCTCTGTTTTTTAATACAAAGCAAATACCATATGATATCATATACATGTGGGATCTTTAAAACATGATACAAACGAACTTATTTGCAAAAACAGAAACACAGAGAGTGAATTTATGGTTACCAAAGGGGATGGGGGAGGGATAAATTAGGTTGGGATTAACAGATACACACTACTATATATGAAATAGATAACCAACAAGGACCTGGTGTACAGCACAGGGAACTGTGCTCAATATCTTGTAATAACCTATAAGAGAAAAGAATCAGTGCCTCCCCCACCCCTCCTTCTGCATTTTTGCCTTCTTACCACTCACTGTTTCCTCCTGGGGGCTGGAGGTCTCATGAGCGGGGGAGGGGGGTCACCCAGCCACACTTCCCATTCCCCACCCACTGCTCTTTGTCATTTTCACTGGGACACCCTCTCCCTCAAGATCCTACAAGACCAAGCTGCTGATCAATTTATCTTGATTTCCTTTTGCAGCAGAAGGTCCCAACCTTCCAGGGCTGTCTGGAGAAAAACATGTGAAGACCCAGAAGAAATCACTTCAGGGCAATGTGGGATGGTAGGTATCAGGCCAGGCCTGATGGTAGGTATCATGACCTGGGCAGTGAGGTCCCGGCTGCAAGACCTCCAACAAGCCCTTCCTGCTCTGTGTTCCAGAGTGAAAGCGCCATGTGTACATGCTCAGTCGTGTCTGACTCTGCGACCCCCTGAACTATAGCCTGCCAGGCTCCTCTGTCCATGGGATTTTCCAAGAAAGAATACTGGTGTGGGTTACCATGCTTTCCTCCAGGGGATCTTCCCAACCCAAGAATCGAACCTGTGTCTCCTGGGTCTCCTTCCTTGGCACACGGATTTTTTACCACAGTGCCACCTTGGAAGCCCTAAAGTGGCATGGGATGGACTTAAAGGTGTTCCCTTTACAAGGTCAGCTGTCCAAGCAGCTGGAGAAGCCCAGCCAGGTGCCTACAGTTCTGAACTCCCACAGGCCTGAGCTCGACTTGCTATGTGATCTGATTCCCCACCGAGGCACAAGGACCCACCACCGTCCGGGGACTTCAAAGCACCAAGAACATTCGCAGCTCTCAGGATGGGTCCCCAAAGCCCTGGGAGCCTGGTCCTCCTGCCTGCTCTGCCCCAGGCACACCAGCCCCAAGCTGCCCCCTCTGCTCACACCCTGCCTCAGTTACCACTTTTCTCTTATTCTTGTTGGTTTTTTTCGAGCCTTCTCAAAGGAGTCTGAGGAAATGGAGGCAAGGGCTGCCCAGCATCACAGCTGCCATCTGACAGGCTTAAAGAGATTGCTAGGTGACAAGTCTCAAATTAACATCTGAAAAAAAAACTTTATTTCAGCGGAAGTGAACTTAGATGAGTCAAAGTCATGGCTGGACCCTGGAAGGGGGCTCCGTGCCTTTTGGGGGACAGCCTGCTGGTGACTGGTGAGAGGCTGAGTGGAGCGGGAAGGTGGCAGCTGAGGCCCCACCCTCCACTATCTGTCTTATCTTCTCATCAAACACTCATACTTTCGATATGACAGGTCGCTATTTCCATGGGGTTTTTTAAACATAATATCCAGCGTTCTGTGACTTCCTGTCTTCTGAGAGCGTGGGGTTGAGGAGCTGCCTCCTCACCTTAATGAGCACCAACTCTGCCTGGTTGGGTCAAGGCCTGGATCCACGGCTGAGCTGCACAAACCTCGAGTTGAGCAAGGATCTTCAGGCCCCCTCTCCACTTTCATTTCGAGGATTCACAGGGGCCCTTGTCTCTGCAAACAGAGCCTTGCTGGATGCAGGGACGGGGGCTCAGAGGGGAGACCCAGCCACCTGCTCACTGCAGGGAGGGAAAGCCTGTGACTCTCCACTTGAGGGGCCAGACCGGCTCCTGCATCTTCCAGTCCTCATCCCAGAGCATCACCTCCCTTCCCTCCCCTGACTTACATTCTGGAGGAGCACGTGGCCCGGAAAGCAGGTCTTATCCTTTCCCCTTCCTCCTGCTTCAAGCTAGCTGTGTCCATCTCTGAGCTCCTTCCTGCTTCCCCGGGACTGACATGGTGTCAGCATGTCCCAGGTTCCCACAGACCCAGGCACCTGCTGATGTCACCAGAGGACTGTGTGATCTGCAAAGCTCCCATCTCTCAAGATCAATGGGAATGTCGCTGGAAAGCAAGGGTAAGGTCAAGAACACTTAAAAAACGAACAAACAAACAAACAAAAATGGAAGGAACAAGGCTGTGTATTCTGGAAGACAGAATGGAAACACCCTGAGCAGGAAGTACAAGATGCCAAGGGCAACCAGCCCCTGGGGGCTGGTGAGCAAGGTCAAGGTTGGAGAGACTGCAGGAGAATGAGAAGGGCTTTTCCAGACCCTGATTTGTCCTGAAGAAACTAGGAATCCCTGAGCTGTGGGCTTTGACTGGACCCAGCCTCAGGCGCTCTGGGGGCTCATTTTCCAGAGTTGCCAGATGTGCCCATCCTCACCTTGAGGATGGAGGTGACTCAGACGAGGAGCAGAAGGACAGATGGATTTAGCTGGTGACAATGGAAATACTGAAGTTGTTCTTTATTTCCTGGACTTGGAGACATGCTAAGGAGCTCAGATAAGATGCCCGGATGGAGCAGTAGTGGGGGAAGTGGTGGCAGGTCATTTGAACACCACTTTAGAACGTTGACTGAATGAACGCCTGGCCAGGCTGAGCACTGGGACTCACAACACGATGTGGACAGGGCCAGACTCCAGACCTCCTTCCCTCCGACACTTCTGCTCTGGGAAGGGAGGCGAGGAACAGCACCAACCTGCAGCTCTGGTCTGCAGGGAGCATCCTGGGGACAGACGCTCCAGAACTTGTGAAGCTGGGAGGAAAACAGGGGTCTCTAGCACCTCACAAGGAGAAGATGCAGGATGCAGCGATTCCAGGCCGTACGTGGCTGGTGCCTGGTTTTGGGTGAACACTCGGGGCAAGCAAAGGGCACAGGGGAACACAGAACAGCCCCACCTCTCCATCCACACCTGCTGGCCTGTCGATGAGGTGCAGTGTGCTCACAGATTCATCTGCTTTAACAATTCTAGACAAATTCTGGAGTGATGGATCCATAAGAAGGAACTAAGAAAAGTAGAGATTCCAGGAGGGGCTTTTTTTCTTAAATTTTTTTGATGTGGACCATTTTTCAAGTCTTGTTTGAATTTGTTATGATATTACTTCTGGTTTTTTCTGTTTTGGGTTTTTGGCCTTAGGGCATTCAGATCTTAGCTCTCCCACCAGGGATCAGACCTGCACCCCTTGCACTGGAAGGTGAAGTCTTAACCACTGGACCACCGGGAAGTCCCAGGATAGTTTTGAAATTGTCTAGTTCCGTTCAGTTCAGTCGCTCAGTCATGTCCAACTCTTTGTGACCCCATTTAACAGTATTGGTCTTATATCCTGAGATGTGAAAAATGCCTAATCATTTGTTCAATAGAGAAGGAACTGGCAACCCACTCCAGTGTTCTTGCCTGGAGAATCCCAGGGATGGGGGAGCCTGGTGGGCTGCCGTCTATGGGGTTGCGCAGAGTTGGACATGACTAAAGTGACTTAGCAGCAGCATAATGATTATTGAGAATCAGAAAGCTAGAAAAATGCTGTCTGCATATAACTCTGCTATAGGACACCCCACCAGGCTCCTGCTTCACCTCTGGGGTCCCTGAGTGGAAGCTGGTTTCTACCTTTCAGGAAAGCACAGGTAGATTCATCAGGCCCAAGAATATTTGTGGGTACTGGCTAGGCATCAGGATGGACCATCCTCACTTCACACTGACGCTGGGGTGAAGGGCCCCCCGAGGCACAGGGTCAATCAGAGAGGCTGTGAGGGTGTCTGACCTTCCTGCCTCCTGGCTGTGTGGGTCTTGCACCTGGAGACTGGACTAGCACCACGGGCTGGCTTTCCAAAGTGAGCTTTCAGAATCCAGAGGGTTTTCCCTGGTGACCTTAGAGAAACGAAATCAGCCTCGAGGGGGAAAGAAAGATATTTTTAAGATGATAAGAAAGAACAGAGTATCTTTAAAATACTATTTTTTCTTAAAATACAGGTAAATCAGAAATGTGAGAAGCTACAAAGGTACTCAAAAACTTAGAAAGGCGGTAGAAAGTTGTTGAGTAGTTAGTGACGCAAGTGTGGTGTTTAAAATGCCCTTGGATCTTGGAGTTACTCAGAATCAACTTAGACTGAATCTACCCTGAATCAGCATTTCCTCCTGAGGTCGATGATCTGTGCATCTCTAACCTATAAGCAGAGGCTTTAGGTGTCCTCAGGAAATGATGGCTAAGTGATTAACTGCAACTCTTAGTAACACATCTGCTCCTCTCAACCAGTTTCTTGTATTTGATTAAAAAATTTTTTTTCTCCCTCTACCCAAAATTCGTGGCCAGCCTCTGGAAGGTTTCATTTGCATTTGTCAAACCTTTCAAAATTGCACCCAAGTCTTCTTTCGCCTGTGTCGAGTGTGTGTGCATGTGTGTGCTCAGATGCTCTGTCATGTCCGACTCTTTGCAACCCCATGGACTATAGCCCACCAGGCTCCTCTATCCATGGGATTTCCCAGGCAAGAATCCTGGAGTGGGTTGTCATTTCCTTCTCCAGGGGATCTTCCTGACCCAGGAATCGAATCTGAGTCTCTGGTGTCTCCTGCATTGGCAGGTGGATGCTTTACCACTGCGCCACCGAAGGCTTCTCTTGCCTGTGTCAAGGGCACCCACCAAGACTTTGACTGCCAGTTTCCTGTCTTCTGAAATGGTGCGAATTATGCCCCCTATACCTCACCATACCATGCTGTGTGTTCACCAGGACATCAGAGTTGGCAGAGAAATGGCTCCGTTGTCCTCACAGCCTCAGACACAAGGTCTGAGTTAGTTTTACATTTCAAGAGTTTTGGGGCAAGTTTTTCAGCATCTGTCTGTCCACAGCAACGCACTCTGGTAAAATGGAAAAGTCTGTCATGTCCACCTGGGATTAGGAATGGAAATACTTAGTTTTATTGTCTCTTTTCTAGACTGATCCACAGAAAGGGCTCCCTCCTGTTGTTCCTTGACATCCATTTTCATCACATCACCTCCAACCTCGATCATCTTTATGACATAAATGCTGCCCCCCGGAGCCCTGACTCCCTAGCCATTCTCTGAGTAAAGAGTCTCTCAGATCCTGGTGACAGAGGAAGAGCTCTGGGGAGAGTGTTCAGGGTGCGAGGAGTGCCCTCGGCTGGCCCTTCTGAAGCAAGCAGCTGGGCAGAGGAGCCCCGGGCATCTGTGCCTCCTGTGTCCCTGACTCTTCCTCTTGTGACCAGACCCAGACAGCAGGGGACCTGGGGCCACCCAGACGTACCCTGTCCACCTCCCTGATGTGTGGTCAGAGTGTTCATGAGAACTTGGCATCTGAAAGGAGACCAGCCTGACTGGTACTCTGTTTTGGTGTGTCTGGTTTTGATGGGAGCTGCCTTGCCACAGGAGATGAACCACAGGAATGTTGCTCTAATTACGTGGCCCCACACCTGGATCCAGAGCTGGTATCAGGAGGGGCCTTGCCGTTTGCTTTTGAGCTCATGCCAGGGGCTTACCTCCAGCTGCCGGAAAATAAAGCCATCGACATCGCCTCTGACATCAGCAGCCCTTGCATCATGGAAGAATCACATACACAGAAGAAGTTACACCTTTTTTTTTCCTCTTGGAGGACAGAGTAGGTTTTACTGTTTGTTGTTGTTCAGCCGTTCAGTTTTGTCCAACTCTTTGCAACCCCAGGGACTGCAGCACTCCAGGCTTTCCTGTCCTTTACCATCTCCTGGAGTTTGCTCAAACTCACGTCCATTGAGTCACTGATGCCGTCTAACCATCTCCTCCTCTGCTGCCCCCTTCTCCTTTTGCCTTCAACAGTCAGGAGCTGGTTTTGCCATGTTATGAAGGTTCTGAGGATGAGAATCTATGGAGAGAATCTGAGAGTTTGCACCAAAGTAGGGAAGGCACTCTTGGCTGATGGTAGCTCCAGACAGTGCCCTGAAAGGAGCAGGAATGTGGTCCTTTCTTTCACATCCCCTGGGGTCTGGCGCGTCCTGCTGGGGTCCTCACTGAGGTGCTGACCAGTCTCGTTTGAATGCCACCTGACTGCTGCTGCCTCTCTGGGAAGACTGAGCTGTTCTTGGCTATTTCTCCATGGCTGGATTTGGAGGGTGCATTGCTCTGTCCTATTTCTGTCCTCACTCAGCCGTGTCTGACTGTTTGGGACTCTATGGACTATAGCCTGCCAGGCTCCTCTGTCCATGGGATTTCCCAGGCAAGAATACTGGAGTGGCTTGCCATGCCTTTCTGCAGGGAATCTTCCTGACCCGGGGATTGAACCCAAGTCTCTTTTGTCTCCTACATTGGCAAGTGGATTCTTTGCCACTGGTGCCACAGTTCTTCAGCCCCTCTATGCCTGAATCTTTGCCATGTGAATTTATAGTTTTCTCCCAAGAGGAAGAATACATTTCCCTCCCTAAATGTTGGCCATGTGACCCACTTTGGCTGGTGAATTGAAATACAAGTGATTCTATGCAGACCCTGAGATCAAGCCTGAGAGTGCCTTGCTGTTTCTATTTGCTCTCTGGAGCCTCTACCCAAATTGCACACATGAAATAATTAAAATGCTAAATCTCATCTTGTATAGACAATGTATATTTTACCATGATTTTTTAAGTATCTAGATAGCATCTTTCCTGGAGAATCCCAGGGACAGGGGAGCCTGGTGGGCTGCCGTCTATGGGGTCGCACAGAGTCAGACACGACTGAAGTGACTTAGCAGCAGCAGCAGCAGATAGCATATTAAAAAACAGAGATATTACTTCGCCAGCAAAGGTCCGTATAGTCAAGGCTATGGTTTTTCCAGTGGTCATGTATGGATGTGAGAGTTGGACTGTGAAGAAAGCTGATCGCCGAAGAATTGATGCTTTTGAACTGTGGTGTTGGAGAAGACTATTGTGAATCCCTTGGACTGCAGGGAGATGCAACCAGTCCATCCGAAAGGAGACCAGTCCTGGGTGTTCATTGGAAGGACTGATGCTGAGGCTGAAACTCCAATACTTTGGCCACCTCATGCGAAGAAATGACTCACTGGAAAAGACCCTGATGCTGGGAGGGATTGGGGGCAGGAGGAGAAGGGGATGACAGAGGATGAGATGGCTGGATGGCATCACTGACTCGATGGATGTGAGTTTGAGTGAACTCTGGGAGTTGGTGATGGACAGGGAGGCCTGGCATGATGCGATTCATGGGGTCGCAAAGAGTCGGACATGACCGAGCGACTGAACTGAACTGAAAATTTCTAAACATAAATAAGAAAAATGTTTAATGTGAATTTTAAACAGTTTAAAATAACACACAGTGAAATAAGAAGTTACCTATGTAGTGGTTAGAAAACCTTGATGTTCAACCAGTTTTCTTTCAATCAATTCATTTGCCTCTGAAACCAAAAATTTTAAACTCATGAAAACATTGCCAAATAAGCAACATAGGCATAATTGGCCAAAAATAGTTGTGGGGGAGGGGAGCCAACCAAGGACAGAAGCTCTGTGTGTCGTTGGGTGAGGCACATGACCTCTCTGGTCATCAGTGTCCTCCACAAACCAGGGGGATCAGTCCCAAGAATCAGGACTCTGCTCCTCTTTGATCAAAAGAATTGGGTTAGATGAGGTCCTTCTAAGCTTTATTGCAAGGTCAGGGCCAGTGCTGCCCCGAGGGCAAGAGGACTGCCTTCTCACAGCATGACTTCCTCTTGCAAAGGAAGAGCTTCGAGACCCGTTTCCTTTTCCTCTTGCGCCATCACTCTGGGTTCCACAATTACCCTGCTGCTCATCGTCTTCCCTTGGCTATGACCTGCCCCATCAATAAATGTTGAGTTTTGGGTAAAGGAAGAGTGACTCTAAAACCACCACCCTGATCAGTTTCATAGATTGCTTCACAGAGATGGAAGCTCACTTAGGAATCACTTTCTTGAGAAAAAGGAAGAAAGAGTATCTGTTGGGTTTGATGCCAAGGTGTCCAGTGAGCCTCGACTTTCTCTCCTGTTGGGAAAGAGATGTGTTTGAGAATCCACCTGCAGTGTGGGAGACCTGGGTTTGATCCCTGGGTTGGGAAGATCCCCTGGAAGAGGGCATGGAAACCCACTCCAGTATTCTTACCTGGAAAATCCCATGGACAGAGGAGCCTGGTGGGTTACAGTCCATGGGGTCACAAAAGAGTCAGACACTACTGAAGTGACTTAGCACGCACACAGGACATACCCACCTCCTTCGTACCAGCTGCAGGCATCGCCCTGGGTGCATCTCTGCTCAGTGGACTGGGGAGTGCTGGGAGGCAGGGAGAGCCTCAGTTCCCAGAAGGACAGCTCAGCAGAGGGGGCAGGGGCTCTTGTGTGGAGGCCTGTGGAGAAGCTGAGATGATTCAAGGGCTCGGCATTCAGAAACCAAATGTTGCCAGGGCCAAGGGAAGATTTTCAAGGGGGAACCAAAAGCTCAAGATGCCAAGAGGATTTGCAAGGGGCAACCCAAAAGCAGGGTCAAGATACACAGTTGTTCCTGAGTGTGCGCGGATGCTCAAGTCCTGGATATAAATCAGTGTTGTATTTGCAACCACGTGGGCACATCTCAGTATGCATCCCACTAGCTGAACCAAAAGGCTGGCTAAACTAAGCATGGTGTGTTGAGGGTGCCTCTGCTGCTCACATTTTGGAAAGGAGGGAAGGCAGGGAGAAGCTGTCTTCAGAAGCACAGGGATTGTTGTAGGAGGGAGATGGGAGCCCTGGTGATCCTGATCTGGAGGGAGCACAGAACCCAGATACTACTGTGACCCTGATCATTCTGACGTGCTTGGTCTAATCAACAAAGAAACCATCTCTGGCTAGATAGGCAGCTGGTTTGCAGCCCCGAGGAGCTAGGTCATCAGAGACCAGCCTCTGCCTCGGGCGGCCCCTCTTCTGAAGTCTCATCCTGCTTTCAACACAGCCTTCTTCCCTCTGACCCCCTCTCCCCAAGTCTCTGCCTCCCCTTTTTGTTTCCTTGCCTTTTCTCTACAATTAGCCTCATTTCCAGCCTTCAAACATCAAAAGGGCCCTTGGTCCCTTGGTAGGATTGTCCTCAGACAAAAGCCTGGGTCCCTGGCCCTGGTGTCGGTTACAGTGAAGGCCCTCTTCCCTGACCCGAGCAGCGCCTGTTAATCTTGTTATCCAGACCCCGATTCTATAAGACTCCACATGGTTTCCATGGGTGCAGATTCCAACTAGGTCAGGAGCTGGTGTTCAGCAGATCAGAGGATCCCAGGGACCCTGCAGATCAGAAACAGTGGGGTATCTTTTCATCCCAGAGGCAACATCTTTTGGAACCAGCTTGGGCTTTCTTGGTGTCGCTGTAAGCAAGTTGAAGATACTGAGCCTCTGTCACCTGGAAAGGATGTCCGTGTCTACATCACAGCCCTGAGCCACTGTGGACACAGTTGGGCTTTCAGTCTCTCCAGAAAAAGGAATTTTAACAAGAGGCGTTTCCAAGCGGGAGAGGGCCGCTGTTCCTTCCATGGGAAAGTTGAGTTGCTGAAAGCCTTTTGTTCAGGTCCACACGTGGGGACCCAGGGGAGCCTGCAGTTCATGTTCTGGCCCCAGGAGCCGACGTGTGTGTGCAGTATGAGCTGGGTTGAGGCTGGGGTCCTGGTTCTCTTTGCTGTCACCCATTTTTGGATAGACTCAGTCAGGCAAGATGCCTCAGGTCTGTGAAATGAAAGGGGTGGTCTCTGCTCCTTCCTTCTGGCTGGGAAGCCTGGCATGCTGCAGTCCATAGGGTCGCAGAGTCACACACGACTTAGTGACTAAACAACAACACGGAATTGGATGAGCAGCTGGGTATTACTGTGCTGCAACTGGTTGAATGATCCAGATCCTGGCTGATGGGAGGGATGCCGAGCCTGAATGGGTTAGGAGCTGATGTTGGGGGCTCTTGGGACCGCTGAGCACAGCTCCTCTTTCTGGGCTGTATATGGCCCTCCCCATGCCCTGGAAGAATGATCTCAGCTCCAGGGAGCAATTTGCTCAGCTCATCCAAAGGCTCAAACCCACAAGGCCTTTATAATCCTCCATGCCTCAGGATGAAAGTGTCGGCGGTATTGTCCCAGCTGTAGCAATGCCACATGCATATTGATATTGTTTTAAATTGCCTATTAAAGGGAACGGCCAACTCCACGAAACCATTTTAAATAAATGCAGATCGCCTAGCTCCTTGGCCTTGGTTTTCATCCTCTAATACCTCAGGGCTTTTGCTGTAAAATGAGCTCAGCCGACAGCAAAACTGGCAATTTGCTGAAAGCCATGCTCAGCTCCATGTCTGTGGGAAGCGCCGCTGCCCGATTTCCCTAAGAAAGGGGTTGGGGGCCAAGAAAGGAAACAGAAGAGGATGAGTCGGGATGAGAGGGTCTGGGGATTTAAAAAGTAAAAGAGAGAAAAGAAAGACAAAGAGACACAAGTAAGAGAGATGGAATTAAATTTCCCAAAGCACACGGAGATCATGGTCCTGCCTCTCCCTACTGCCTAGGTTCTTGGGACACCCCTGCTCTCTTTAAGGTTCCCAAAATTTCCAGTCTTGTACAGTTATGTGAAGGTGCTTGCATAACTCAATGAAGCTATGACCCATGCTGTGCAGGGTCACTCAAGATGGACAGGTCATGGTGGAGAAATCTGACAAAATGTGGTCCACTGGAGAAAGGAATGGCAAACCACTCCAGCATTCTTGCCACCAGAACTCCATGAACAGTATGAAAGGGCGAAAAGATATGATGCCAGAAGATGAGCCCCCCAGGTTGGAAGGTTAACATACTGGTTACTCCCCCAATATGTTACTGGGGAAGTTCAGTTCAGTCACTCAATCATGTCCAACTCTTTGTGACTCCGTGGACTGCAGCATGCCAGGCTTCCCTGTCCATCACCAAATCTCAGCGATTGCTCAGACTCATGTCTATTGAGTCAGTGATGCCATCCAACCATCTCATCCTCTGTTGTCCCCTTTTCCTCCTGCCTTCAATCTTTCCTAGCATCAGAGTCTTTTCCAATGAGTCAGTTCTTCGCATCAGGCGGCCAAAGTTTTGGAGCTTCAGCTTCAGTATCAGTCCTTCCAATGAATATTTAGAACTGATTTCCTTTGGGATTGACTGGTTTGATCTCCTGACTTTCTGAGGGACTCTCAAGAGTCTTCTCCAACACCATAGTTCAAAAGCATCAATTCTTCTGCGCTCAGCTTTCTTTATAGTCCAACTCTCACATCCATACATGACCACTGGAAAAACAATAACTTTGACTAGATGGACCTTTGTTGACAAAGTAATGTCTCTGCTTTTTAATATGCTATCTAGGTTGGTCATAGATTTTCTTCTAAGGAGCAAACATCTTTTAATTTCATGGCTGTAGTCACCATCTGCATTGATTTTGGAGACCAAGAAAATAAAGTCTGTCACTGTTTCCCCATCTATTTGCCACGAAGTGATGGGACCAGATTTTTGAATATTGAGTTTTAAGCCAGCTTTTTCACTCTTCTCTTTCACCTTCATCAAGAGGTTCTTCAGTTCTTTTTTGTTTTCTGCCATTAGGGTGGTGTCATCTGCATATCTGAGGTTACTGATATTTCTCCCAGCAATCTTGATTCCAGCTTGTGTTTCATCCAGCCCAGCATTTCGCATGATGACCTCTACACAGAAGTTAAATAATCAGGGTGACAATATACAGCCTTGACGTACTTCTTTCCCCATCTGGAACCAGTCTATTGTTCATGTCCGGTTCTAACTATTGTTTCTTGACCGGCATACAGGTTTCTCAGGAAGCTGGTAAGGTGGTCTGGTATTCCCATCTGTTTAAGAATTTAGCAGAGGGCAATTACTAATAGCTCCAGAAAGAATGAAGTGATTGGGGCCAAAGCAGAAACACCAGCCAGTTGTGGATGTGTCTGGTGGTAACAGTAAAGTCTGATGCTGTAAAGAACAATATTGCTTAGGGACCTGGAATGTTTTGACTCTTTGGAAAAGAACCTGATGCTGGGAAAGATTGAAGGGAACAGGAGAAGGGGCAACAGAGGATGAGATGGTTGGATGACAACACCAAGTCAATGAAAATGAATTTGAGCAAACTCCAGGAGAGAGTGGAGGATGGGAAAGCCTGGCATGTTGCAGTCCATGCAGTCACAAAACGTTGGACACGACTGAGCAATTGAACAACAACAACAAAGTTTCTGGCCCCAAGTCATCATTCTCTTCTGACTTCCTGCTGTGCTTCCTCTGTGTTTTCCCCACGGACCAGGCAGGAGTTGTCGTTCATATGTCACTCATATTCCTGCAGTGTTAAAATGTCATTCATATTCCTGTACACCTTTCACAGCATAGAGGGTAACTTCGAAAAATCAAAACTACGGTGTCATCTTAATCTTGAATAAATATGGGTCAAAGATCTATTAGATCATTGATAAGAGAATACATGTAATAAGTAAGGTGGTTCAGAAAGCAGTCAAAGGAGTTGGGTATCTATAGGCATTTTGAAAAACAGAACACAGAAGAAGATTGCCCGTCCTGTCTGTAAATAGCGGTTGATGCTCCACAGGATGAGGGAATCACAGTTTCTTCAGTGAAGAGAAGTGGAAAGGTGACATCCCAGCCTGGGCCCTGACCAGTGGCCAGCAACATTGGGCAGGTTTATTCTCCTAGAGATTCAAAAACCCCTTAGGCAGGCTTGTTAATGCCACCATGTGACACTGAAAGGACCAGCTGTCCCCAACTCCTTATTTCCAAGTTTTAGATAGTTTTTCTTAATATAGGTGTTCACTGAATATTTAGGGGGTGACCACAAGAACAACATCTAACTTCATGTCCTATAAGTAAACAAATCTCTTCTGATTCCCATGACCTGCTGTTCATTGTAGCTCTGGGACTCCTTCCTGGGTTGTGGACATTTGAAGGATGCAGACCTGTTGATGTGAGAATGGCTTTTCTCACTGTCTACTTAACATTTTTTCATCAAGTCTTGGGTCATGTGTGCAGCCTGAAAGGGCACAGCATTTGATGAAGCTTCATGGTATGTGGATATTGTATTAATGAAAATCAGTGTCTTTCCTGTCATCTAATGGAGGCCTAGGCTTTCCTCCCTGCTGGATCTCCCAGTTTTCTGTTTTTGTTTTTTTTTTTCATTTATTTATTTATTTTGATTATGGGTGTGCTGGGTCTTTTCTGCACAGGCTTTTCCCTAGTGGCAGGGTGCGGGGGCTACTTTTAGTTATGGTGTGCTGGCTTCTCATTGTGGTGGCTTCTCTTGTTGCAGAGCACAGCCTCTAGGGCACATGGGCTTCAGTAGTTGCAGCTCCCAGGCTCTAGAGCACAGGCTCAGTAGTTTTGGTGAACGGGCTTAGTTGCTCCAAAGCATGTGGGCTCTTCCTGGACCAAGGTTTGAACCCATGTCTCCTGAATTGGCGAGCAGATTCTTATTCATTGCGCCACCAGGGAAGGCCAACACAGTGATTTTACTTGGCTCCTTGTGAGTGAGTTGAACTTCAAGCTGGGAGGAAGAGAGCAGAGACTCAGAACTTGGGTATTCCTCATGTAGCAGAAGCTTGGGGCTGCCTGGGGGGAGGCAAGGAGGTGAGTGTTGGGGGAAGGGTAGGAAGAGACAGGAGAGAGGACTCAGGAAGGGTCTCAGATGCAGAGCCGAAGGTGTGGCTTTTGATGTGGAGGTCAAACAGGTCACTTGCAGGGAGAATCATCACCTCTCTTAACTGTTTAGTATACCTGGACTTTTCTACAATAACTTCTGTGGCAGACAAAAGTGGCCATTCTTTCCTTCTCTCAAAATAACAGAATCTGCATTCCTGCAACCAAAAGACATCCCAGTCTGCCCTGCAGCTACAGAGGCTGCAGATGGATGTTCTGGGTAATGAGGTGCCATCAGACCTGCCTGAGGGACCTGCAGGAAATTACTTTCCATGAGGCCAACATTCTCTCTCTTCCTAGATGTTGGCTAAAGTGGCTCAAGTGTCTGAAGTGTCCACCTCTGGACCAGGAGGATGGAACGCACCTGACGTGACAGAGCAGATCCACATTCATGGAGCCACCAAGGGTCCCTGCACCTGACTTCTTTATGCATCTGGTGTCCTCGGGCTGCCCTCCCTCAGGGCTCTTAGTTCCACACAGCTTCTCTGCCCATCAGCTCCTACTTAGTCTGAATTCATCTTCTAAAACAATTTCTTAGGTTTTAGGTTGCTCAACTCTACCTTTAAACAGTCTCGGCTAACTTTATTCACTTTCAATTTTTCCTCTACACAGACAGTCCTCAGTGAATCAGATGAGTGAAGGAGCAGCTGTCCTTTGGAACTTTTGATCCTGTTTTCCCTCATTTAGCAACAGAGTCTACAAACAGGGGATGTTAGACTTGGAAGAGGTTGCAGGGCTCCTGACTTCACTCTCCCCCTCGCTGACAAGCACCTCCTGTCCCCTGACAGCCCTGCCCATTCATCCCTGTCTCTACTTGTGCTCCAGTGAGAACTTCTTTCATAGCACCTGGAAAAATTTGCTCCAAACGAGCTGCATCCTCCCAAAGAGTGAGGGCATCCAGACAACCTGCCCTTGGGCTGTAATTCACAGCAAGGCTCATGCTCTGTACACATCCCATACCCTGGGTTTACAGTTTGGTGTGAGGCCGTGACTCTGCTGCCACTACTCCCCAGCCTTCTGAACATGGGCAGTAGGTGTGAAGCTTTGCCCTGGAGCACCTGGTACCACAAGTGGAGGGAGTGGGGAGACACAGGGAGACGGCAGGGGCATCTCCAACCTCCGAGGGCCAGGAAGAACCCACTTGGATACCCGTGGCAGCCACTGTTATCCCTGGCAAAACTGACAGTGTCTGGATAAAACTTGCCATCCAGCTTTCCTTTCTCTCTGAGGGATGCTAATCAAATTCTTACCAGGTGGTCACCAGCTCTCCCTTCTGTGTGGTTAGGGCTACCACTGACCCTGCCCAGTTAGGCTCAGGTGTTTGAGGTCTGAAGGAGTAAAAGCAGGAGAGTGATACTCCCGTGCACTGAGCAGGGCTGAGAAACAGGACAGCTTCTCTGTCCACTGTGTGCAGACGGGCTTGGGACAGCACAGACAGGCACTTTGGGAAGACCTTGCATCCCCACCCACTTGGAATCAAGTTGGGCAGGGCCAAGCAGCATCCTCCATTACCCCAGGGAAGTAAATATATAGTTGAATATTATTCTGCCTTAAAAAAGGAAAAGATCCTACCATTTGTGATAACACGGATGAACCACTGTTGTTGTTCTGTCGTTATGTCATGTCTGACTCTTTGTGACCCCGTGGACTGCAGCACGCCAGGCTTCCCTGTCCTTCACTATCTTCTGCAGTTTGCTCAAACTCATGTCAATACAGTCGGTG
The DNA here is from genome assembly GCF_049115385.1 of Moschus berezovskii. Lineage (NCBI taxonomy): Eukaryota > Metazoa > Chordata > Mammalia > Artiodactyla > Moschidae > Moschus > Moschus berezovskii. The sequence goes on from NC_142470.1 coordinate 61,678,444, forward strand.
ATGCCATCCAACCATCCCATCCTCTGTCGCCCCCTTCTCCTCCCACCCTCAATCTTTCCCAGCATCTGGGTCTTTTCCAGTGAGAATATTAAACCAAGTAAAATAAGTCAGACACAGAAAGACAAACACTGCATGACCATGGAATCTGAAAAAGTCAACTCATAGGGATCAAACTCGAGTCAGCTTGTGTCTCCTGCATTGCAGGCAGATTCTATACCCACTGAGCCACCTGGGAAGCCCCAAAACATGTGAATACTTATGTCCAAACTCATAAAACTTTATACATTAAATACAAGTAGACTTATGCATGCCAATCATAACTTAATAAAGTGGTTTTTTAGAAAGTCTGTTTTCTACAGAAAAAAATAAAAAAAGATGTTACCAGGGGTTCCAGAATCCTGCCTCCTGCCCACCACTCCCAGTCACCACACTCCCAAGTGGGACCCCTCTCCCAACCTCTGACACCATGGATTCCTTTTTGCCTGTGTTTGCACTTTATGTAAATACAACCATGCAGGGTATATTTTTTCGTGCTCAGCTTCTTTCACTGAATATTATGTTTACAGACACATCAATTCATACTGTTGCCTGTGGCTGGAGAGCATTTCTTCTCCTCAAATCACAGAACTTCACTATGTAAAAAGACCACAGCTGGTTTATCAGAGACTTGGTGTTAACACGCTCCTTATTAGTGTCATTTTCTAGGTTGGGTGTGTTAAAGGGAAGAACCCTTTGTATTCTGTTGCAAGTTAATCACTTTAAAAGTGTCAGCCTAAATTCTACACAATGGCCCATCTCTGGGACCGCTACTTCCCAGGTATTAATGAGTATTAAGCTAAAATACCTTTGCTGAGACCTCCTGACCAGGCCCACCTGTGAGTGAAGGTAGAAATTAACACATTCCCTCCAGAGGCTGCTCAGAAATGCTTGGCTTTATTCCCTCCCTTTTAGTATAGAAAGAGCCTGAATTCTAACTGAGATAAGATGGTTCTTTGAGGGGTATGAGTCCACCATATTCTTGGTCAGCTGGCTTTCTGGATAAAGTCACTATTCTTTACCCTGACAATGCATCTCAATTTATTATCCTGTCGTGTGGCACACAATGTGAGCTTGGACTTGGTAATGAATATGGTGCAACAAACCAGGAGCCTTGCTGCTTGTGGCCAGGTGGCCCTGGTTGGAGAAATTTTCTGGTAAGGCCCTAGCAGCCCCCAAGATCACTTGTCCCGAGGGTCTGCCCTTCAAATTTCCCTAAAGTGACACCGGCCACCCCAATTTCTTGCAATTGGAGCAAGAAATCGACACTTGGGAGCCAAGGGGCCCACAGAGTAAGTCTCCCCGGCATTTAACAGCTGGCAACTTTACTTCTTCTCCATTTGGGGTCTTTTTCACTGGAATAAGTCAATTTGTTTTATCTCTGAATAGGCACGCTGTTGGAGAGAGGAAAGACTTGTTGGACTTTCACCTGATTTGGAAAGTGGTTCACTTGCTTCTTTGGCTGCTAGCACCGCTGTGGGCAACTTGCTTCATTTGTCTTGAATTTGTCTTTAGAAACAGGGAATGTTACAACTATCCCTGAAGAAAGTCCCCTGAGGCTCATTTTGGCTATGTAGTCTGCTCACAGCCATAAACCTGTGAGTGAGAGGAGACGGTGTCTTACTGTGGCAGTGTGTGGTCACAGTCCTGATAGGGTGTCCACCGGGGGTTTAGGCGGCAGTGTCATCCTGGGGTCCGGTGTACCGCGTGCTGCTCTGCTTGTGTGTTAATTACGTTGTGTGTGGTCTCCTGTCTTGTGTTCTTGGTATATGGAGAACCCCAAAACAAACTTGAGGGTTTACTTAGGATTTTATTTGTCCCCTGGGTTTTTTTTTGTTTGTTTGTTTCATTATGTTTGGTACTGTTTCTCTATTTACAGCCAAGTCAACCTTGTGATATTTACAACTTTTCCTGATGTCCCACGGAAGAAAGGAACCAAAAGAAAAAATCCTGTCTATTCTTGTCCAAGAGGAGGATGTTCTCTTCCTGAGGAAAAGAGAAAGGTTCCACTTGGTTCCTACAATCTCCAAAAACCCTAGAATTCAGCCCTGTTGGTTGATGCCAAAGCAGAAAGTCGTCATTTTAATGGTTAGAGATGATCCCTTGCTACCTGTGGTTTTACAGTGGTTTTTTCCCCTGGTGGCTCAGATGGTAAAGAATCTGCCTGCAATGTGGGAGACCTGGGTTTGATCCCTGGGTCGGGAAGATCCCCTGGAGAAGGAAATGGCAACCCATTCCAGTACTCTTGCCTGGAGAATCCCATGGATGGAGGAGCCTGGTAGGCTGCAGTCCATGGGGTCATGAAGAGTTGGACATGACTAAGCGACTTCACTTTCTTTCTTTTTTTTTTTTTTTTAGAAATAATTTATTTCTAATTGAATAATTGCTTTACAATATTGTGTTGGTTTCTGCCATACATCAGCATGAATCAGCCACAGGTACACATATGTCTCTTCTCTCTTGAACCTCCCTCCTACCTCCCACCCCTTCCCACCCCTCTAGATTGTTACAGAGCACCGGTTTGAGTTCCCTGAGTCATACTTTCCAGATGGCACTAATGGTAAAAAAAAAACCTGCCTGCCATTGCAGGAGACACAAGAGACCCAGGTTCGATCCCTGGGTCAGGAAGATCCCATGGAACAAGAAATGGCAACCCATTCCAGTATTCTTGGGGAGAATCCCATGGACAGAGGAGCCTGACAGGCTATAGTTCATGGGGTTGCAGAGTTGGACATGACTGAGCAATGACGGAGCACACACACATCAGTGCTTCTCAGCATGACTTTGGAAGGGAAACCAAAGCAAAAGGGTTTGAACAGAATTCCAGGAGGTCAGCAAAAAAAAAAAAAAACACACACACAAAGTGAAGACCCCTCTGAATTTTTGGAAAGGATTTATCAGACTTACAGACATTGTACTAATGCAGATCCCAAGGCCCCCCTGTACATATTCTAGTGCTAAACTTGATTTTGGGGGCAAAGTGCCTTAGATAAATAGGTCATACGTTGTAAAAATTAGATTAGATGATGCATTTGGAATGAACCCTTCCCAATTGATAGATGGTGTTTTTAAATTGTTCAACAGAGAACAACAGGAGAAACCTTCTGACCAGGCCCAGCTCTGAGTAGCTATAGGCGGAAGAAATTCACACATTCCCTTTGGAGGCTGACAGGGACCCGAAAATGCTTGACTGTAGTCCCTCCCCTCTAAGATAAAAGGAGCCTGAATCCTAACTCAGGCAAGATGGTCCTTCGGGACACAGGTTCACCATCTTCTTTGTCTGCTGGCTTTCAGAATAAAGTCATTGTTCCTTGCCCCAACAATTCATCTCTCAAATCTTTGGCTTGTCCGTGGTGAGCAGAATAAACGTGGACTCAGTAACAGATGGAAATCGTCTAGCTCACTGCAGCCACGTCTTCCAAGAAGGGAGTGCTCCATAAATTCCATTTCATCCAACTAATATTTAGGAGCAGCTTGCCCCTCCTGCATTAGTCTGTTTTGTTGATACATTAGTAGAGCAGTTTAGGCTGTGACTGGTCTTCAGGGAGTGTCCCCAGAGAGGTGACAGACCACACTGAAAAGGAGCAGTTTCAAGAGCTGCTGGGTCCATGGTGGAATAACCATCATGGTAAGCCAATCAGATGACCTGGAGTTGTAATATTCACCCAGTTCCTCTGGAAGCTGCTGAGGATCAAGTAAGATAAAGCAGATATAACACAGCTTATGGTAACAACTTCAGAAAGAGTCATGCGTGTTCAGTTCAGTTCAGTCGCTCAGTTGTGTCCGACTCTTTGCGACCCCATGAATCACAGCATGCCAGGCCTCCCTGTCCATCACCAACTCCCGGAGTTCACTCAAACTCACATCCATCGAGTCGGTGATGCCATCCAGCCATCTCATTCTCTGTCGTCCCCGTCTCTTCCTGCCCCCAATCCCTCCCAGCATCAGAGTCTTTTCCAGTGAGTCAACTTGTCGCATGAGGTGGCCAAAGTATTGGAGTTTCAGCTTTAGCATCAGTCCTTCCAATGAACACCCAGGATTGATCTCCTCTAGAATGGACTGGTTGGATCTGCTTGCAGTCCAAGGGACTCTCAAGAGTCTTCTCCAGCACCACAGTTCAAAAGCATCAATTCTTCGGCAATCAGCCTTCTTCACAGTCCAACTCTCACATCCATACATGACCACTGGAAAAACCATAGCCTTGACTAGTGTGTTATATCCAGGCAAAACTAAAAACAAGAAAAGTAAAAAAAAAAAAAAACAACAAAACACCTTCCTGTAAGCTTGGGCAGTTTATTTTCCTATTACATTTTTAAAAATCTATTTATTAGGTCTTGCTGCCGTGCGCAGGCTTTCTCTAGTTATGGTGCATGGGGTTCTCATTGCAGTGGCTTCTCTTCTTGTGGAGCACAAGCTCTGGAGCACAGGTTCAGTAGTTGTGGCACACACGTGGGCTTAGTTGCCCCAAGGCAAGTGGGATCTGCCGGGATCAGGGATCAACCCTGTGCCCTGCATTGCAAGGCAGATTCTCAACCACTGGACCACCGGAGAAGTCCTACATTTTTAAAAGTCCATATATTCTGCACAGAACATGCACGTAATAAGAATGTATTACAGAAGTCAAGTACTATTCATAGAGCACTTGAATCTATGAATAACAGAGAAAGGGAGTCATATGTTGCTATATTGACTCACAAGATTCTGCTGCGCTCTATCACTAAAAATAGAAAGTTTTGTACAGTAATCTAATTTGGCTACCAAAGAACAAACAGCCTCTGCTGAAAGATTGAAAGGAAAAAGTGCTTCGTGGTTTAGGCCACCAAGAGATAAGGCACACCCAGGTTCCTCAAGTTACTTTTCTTAAACAAACAGGTGGTTGTGGGACTCAAGGAGGGGGAGTGAGAGCCCCATTTTTCCACTTTGTATGTGGTCCTAGGTTCTCGGGCATCATAAGGAGACAGAAAAGGTCTCCCAAGGAAGCAGTGTGTCAACGAGGCTCAAGCCCTGGATTGAAGCATGTACAGTTGAGGTTAGGTAAAAAACTCTGCTCCCACCTCCAGTAAAATATGGTAACTCAGGGGCTTCCCTGGCAGTCCAGTGGTCAAGATGCTGCGATTCCAGTGCAGAGGGTATGGGTTGGATCCCAGGTTAGGAAGCTAAGATCCTTCATGCCACGGCAAGGAGAAAAAAAAAAAAAAAATTGGGCAACTCAGAACAAAGAATAATCTCACCATTGAGGGCTGGGCAAAGCAATGCCTGCACTTGTTACTTGAAATCCAAGTGGAATCTGGAGATTTTGTTGATTTTTTTTTATAGGCCTAGGTATTCGAGGCCAATTTGGAACATAAGCGTTTTATATCTAAAGGCCCTGTTTTCTTATAATCCATCATTGAACAGTGTGGCTTACAGAACAGCAGGATCAACATCACCTGGGAGCTTGTTCGAAAATGATATCTTAGGCCATGCTTTCAGCTTGGCCCTGCCAACTGAATCAGAATCTTTATTTTAGTAAGGTCACCAGAGATGCACAGTAATATTTGAAAGTCGTTTGCAAGAAGGAAATTCTGGAAAATAGAGGAAAATGGAGAGGAACCACTTTAGTATGTTGGTCTCCCATCCCCCACCACCACCCTCCCCCACTCCTGGATCTTTGATCTCTTTCCACAGTTATCATCTGGTTGAACAGTTTTGTATTAATATCTTGCTTTCATTCCACCTCATTGTTATCGAAAGTGGAGTCCAGCTGCTAGAGGCCAAGTTGGTGGAAAAGAAAATTTGCTTTATTTTGGATGCTGGCAACCCGGGGGTATGGGGAGGTGGGAGGGGGAGGGTGGACCTCTATCTAAAGGTCAACTCTCCTCCCCCACTGACAAGCAAGGGGCAAGAGCTTTTATAGGTGGAGGGAGGGGGCTCCAGGCAGAAACAGCACAGTCAGCAGACTGTCATCTTGAAATTGGTCATTGGTGGTCTGAGCAATGTCATCTTGAATGCTTTAGGTACAGTTAGTCTTCAGTTCCAAGGCTGCTTGTTCCCATTTCCTTGAGGCCAGCTCTTAGAATTGTGGCACCTTATGTCATGGATGCAATCTGGTCATCATGTGGTTAACTTCTCCCACCTGGTCAGGGTTTCAGTATCTGTAAGACAACTCACAGGACATGGCTCACAATGTTATCAATAACCCTTGAGGGGGAACTAAAAGTCCTTGACTATGTTTAAGGACTAAACTATTATTATTTTGTCCTGCTTGCTGGTTTACTTCGCTTCTGTATTTTCTTCTCTGATGAAACTTACTCTTTGGCTAAAGTTTTTCTACAGAAAAAAGGCAGGAAGAGGATATGGGAGGGAAGGACCATAGGCTCCTGCTCCTTTTCAGCAGCAGACACCTGCTTGTCTTCACATCCTTTTTCATAAACAGTTCATATGGTTGCACCATATCCATTAAGCAAATGTACTCCAGTTAAATCAATTCAATTATGTCAAGTTGGACATGTAAGTGGTTTAAATTTGTTTATAAATAATTTAACAGGAAATATTTTTGTGCCTAGCAATTTACATATTGAGCTTTTTTCTGGGATTCCCAGAAACAGATTTAAAAGTAAAACCTTTCTCTTTATAAAAAGACAAATACATTTTTCATTATAAAAAGTTTTTAAAATAAGAGAACACAATTCCGTGTGATGAATTTGCATAGAAACACACGCACAAGGGCATGTGTTAGAGAAACTGGTGAAATCTTCTAAGATCTGTAGTTAACTTTGTAGTTTTGGTGACTGTAACTATGGTTACGATGTAAGATGTAACTGTTGGGGGAAGCTGGGGGAAGGATACACTGTATTCTTTTTCCAACTTCTTGTGAATCTAACTCAAAATAAAAAGTTGAAAATATGAGAGATAAAGAAACCATTAAAAAATCCCATCACTCAAACACAAATCCTGTTAACATTTTGGTATATTTCTCTTCATTATTCCCCTAAGCAGTGATTAAAAATAGTAATGCAAGATATCGAAGAGATCAAGGGCTTTTAAAATATTTCTGTGCTGTGTGTGGCTGGGCTAGCTTTGGTGAGAAACCATAATAACCAGCAAACAGTATTGGGCTCTGAGTGGCTGGTCCAAGCTGTACTGACTCCAGTGCTGAGAAGTGGCCCCCACCAAGGAAAGCGTACGCTGTCGTCAGCTTGTAAACTCTGCTTCCCGCACAGCCCCTTCCTGCACTTTCTGGGCTGTTTCCATCTCCAGCTCTGTCTTATCTATGCGCCAGCCCCCCTGTTTAACTTGACGGCTGTGAGGAAACTAGGAATGCAGGTCTTGCGGAGGCTTTCAGGGGCTGCACACAGAAGGGAAAACCTGTGGAGTACTCAGCCCTGCCTCCTGGCTGCCTTTGCACAAAGGGTGCCAAGAAAGTGACTGGGTGTTTTCAATTAATTAATGCCCTAATTCCTACTGAAAAACACTTAAATAAACGGCACCGCAGGACCACAAACTCCCCTCCAATTCCACACATGTGCCCTCTCAGCCCCCAAACTCATCTCCATGGCAACCCAGGAACCTTTATTCAAACTCAGCTCAAATGGCACCCTGTGATGAGATGCCAGGTCCAATGAGCCTCGGGGCACAGTGATGGGCCTGTTCCATCCTCAGCACACTTGGCCTGCAGCTCAGGTTCTGCCCTCTAGGCCTGCAGGGAGATGTGGAGGCATGCTCTGGCTCCAGCAGCTCCATGACCTTGGTCCAGGCCTTTAGCAACAGGGCTGTTCCTAATCTGGAAGTGAGATGGATGGACAGGGCTTCCTGCTCTTCCACTCTAAGATTCGGGCCTGTCTCATCAGGCAGGTGGGGTCAGAATCCCAGAGGCAGGATGATAATGGAGTTAGTGATGCTTTATTCTGCCAGAATTTCAGGCTGAACTTGGCTGACTGTGTTCTCTGGGGACCAGAGGAAACTGGTCTCTTGGCCATCCATTCAGTGAGTAGGCATTCCTTCCCCAGTGGCTGGAAGTGAGTGTCTGCCTTGGCTTTTCCCTGGAAGAGCTGGAACATTACGAAAACACTGTAGCCTTAGTTCCCCTGAGAAACTCTGCTTCCTGGCAGGACTGATTCATCCACTGGGCACAGATGGCACTCTAGGTGGGCCCACGACACTTGTTGTTCGGTCACTCAGTCAGGTCCAACTCTTTGCAACCCCATGGACTGCAGCACACCAGGCTTTCCTGTCCTTCACTATCTCCCACAGTTTACTCAGACTCATGTCATTGAGTCAGTAATACCATCCAACCGTCTCATTTTCTGTCAGCCCCTTCACCTCCTGCCTTCAATCTTTCCCAGCATCAGAGTCTTTTCCAATGAGTCGACTCTTCACATTAAGTGGCCAAAGTATTGGAGCTTCGACATCAGTCCTTCCAATGAATATTCAGCGTTGATTTCCTTTAGGATTGACTGGTTTGATCTCCTTGCACTTCCAGGGACCTACAAACATTTTTTCCTTCTGAAGTGAGAAGAAAAAATGAACTTTTAGATCAAAGGGAAGCTTTTAACCTGAAACATTAACATATTTGTCTTTATACCAACACAGTTGTAAAAATATGATTTTCAATAACTTTTTGAAGGCAGGGCCCACAAAAATCATAATGTGGCCCTGGGTGCCGGTCCCTATGGCATCAGGCATAGAAATCTTCCCAGGTGATTCTGCTGTGTAGCTAGGGTGGAAAACCAAAGGCTTTATGGGAGCCCAAGTGCCCTCTACCCTTCAGTACTCCCACCTAGGCACCCCCCAACACCTTAACAGACATTTCAGCTTTAGAGAAACTGAAGTTGATAAAAGATTTTCAATTTCATGGAAAATACTTCACAATTACTGGAGACAAATAGGCCATGGAAAGGTACATTTTTAGTGTGTGGATGGAGGAAAGAGAGATTCTAGTGGTGTCTCTGGGCATGGGGTGGGAGGGGCTGGGATGGGAGGGCTGCCAATGAGATGGACCTCAGGGCTGTCTGGACAGCCAGTGTCCCTTGGACCATTTACCAGGTCATCATGGAGGGCACAGCTCCAGGTAACCATCACCAGTTACCAGCTGGGGGGCTCCCCCATGGCCAGCTGTGCCCTGCAGGCTTAGAAATTTTAGTAACTTCCAAACCTGCATTCCAATCAAAAAGAAAGCTACTGTCAATCATTTAAGGGGAAATGAAAGTGTTTTCTTGATCTCCACTAGCTTTGGAGGCTGCCTTAGAGAACTGCTGTTATTTCTGCCATGCAGTGAAGCAGAGCATCCTTACCTGGGTCCTCCCTGTGGGAACAAGCTCTGACTGCATCCCAGGCCCCATCCCGAGCACAGGACCACAGCACCACCTGTCGGCTTCCTGAGGACAACTCTGGGATCTCCTTGGGGTGCCCAGGGTGTGGACACTGACCGCTGCCCCCAAAACAAGAGAAGAAAGGGAGGTGCTGACTAGCCTGATCAGCGGTATTGGTCCTCCCTCCTGAAAGATTACGTGGTTTGATCTCCTTGCATCTGCCAGCATGGAAACTGTTACAGCGGAGTGGGGAAAAAAGAACTTCGTTTTTCCAAATGTATGGAATGAACATTAAACACTAAGATATGAGTGCTAAGCGTGATGTTATTCTCAAGATCTGAGGTCCTCGTTAAAACAAAACAAACATGTTTTGGAGTACATCTGTTCAGAGAGGAATACATCAGAATTCGTTAGAAGGAACCAAATGGACGAGTTTAGCCTGGAGAGATCTTACTTTCTCCAGCTCTAAAATAGTGCTCTTCATCTGATGTAGTTTTTATCATTTAAAGTGTCTGAGTGTATCGCTCCATTATACGTATGTGAATGTACTCTACACAGATATCTTCTGCATACCATGAAAAAACTACCAAACCAAAATGAAAAAATTAGATAAAAGTAAATGTTGTCATCTTTCACATGGCCCAGTGAGGTATCTGGCATGTTCCCCAGGGTATACTCCTCCAATGGAAATCACAGTCCAGACAAGGGGGCTGATAGGGATCGATCACTTAATCAATCATGCCTATGTAATGAAATCAGAATAAATACTCTGGACACAGCTCCGTTCAGCTTCCTGATTGGTGACCATTCATCAGTGTGCCAGGAGGGTTGTTGTTTATTATTGTTCAGTTGCTAAGTTGTGTCCTACTCCTTGCAACCCCATGGACTACAGCATGCCAGATTTCCCGTTCCTTCACCATCTCCCAGAGTTTTCTCAAACTCATGTCCATTGAATCGGTGATGCCATCCAACCATCTTATCCTCTGTTTTCCCCTTCTCCTCCTGCCTTCAATCTTTCCCAGCATCAGGGTCTTTTCCAATGAGTTGGCTTTTTGCATCAGATGGCCAAGGTATTGGAGCTTCAGTTTTAGCATCAGTCCTTCCAGTGACTATTCAGGTTTGATTTCCTTTAGGATTGACTGGTTTTGACCTCCTTGCAGTCCAAGGAACTCTAAAAAATCTTCTCCAGCACCGCAATTTGAAAGCATTGGTTCTTTGCTGCTCAGCCTTCTTTATGGTCCAACTCTCACATCCGTACATGACTACTGGAAAAACCATAGCTCTGACTAGACTGATCTATGTCGGCAAAGTAATGTCTCTACTTTTCAATATGCTGTCCAGGTTTGTCAGAGCTTTTCTCCCAAGGAGCAAGTGTCTTTTAACTTTGTGGCTACTTTCAGTGAAAATGAAAAAGTGAAGTTGCTCAGTCATGTCCAACTGTGTGGCCCCATGGACTGTAGCCCACCAGGCTCCTCCATCCAAGGAATTTTCCAGGCAAGAGTACTGGAGTGGGTTACCATTTCCTTCTCCAGGGGATCTTCCTGACCCAGGGATTGAACCTGGGTCTCCAGCATTGAGGTAGACGCTTTTACCGTCTGAGCCACCAGAGAAGCCTATTACTTTCAGTTCAGTTCAGTTCAGTCGCTTAGTCGTGTCCGACTCTTTGTGACCCCATGAATCACAGCACGCCAGGCCTCCCTGTCCATCACCAACTCCCGGAGTTCACTCAAACTCATGTCCATCGAGTCGGTGATGCCATCCAGCCATCTCATTCTCTGTCGTTGCCTTCTCCTCCCGCCCCCAATCCTCCCCAGCATCAGAGTCTTTTCCAGTGAGTCAACTCGTCGCACGAGGTGGCCAAAGTATTGGAGTTTCAGCTTTAGCATAAGTCCTTCCAACGAACACCCAGGATCGATCTCCTTTAGAATGGACTGGTTGGATTCCTTGCAGTCCAAGGGACTCTCAAGAGTCTTCTCCAACACCACAGTTCAAAAGCATCAATTCTTCAGTGGTCAGCTTTCTTCACAGTCCAACTCTCACATCCATACATGACCACTGGAAAAATCATAGCCTTGACTAGACGGACCTTGGTTGGCAAAGTAATGTCTCTGCTTTTTAATATGCTATCTAGGTTGGTCATAACTTTCCTTCCAAGGAGTAAGCGTCTTTTAATTTCATGGCTGCAATCAGCATCCGCAGTGATTTTGGAGCCCCAAAAATAAAGTCTGACACTGTTTCCACTGTTTCCCCATCTATTTCCCATGAAGTGATGGGACCAGATGCCATGATCTTTGTTTTCTGAATGTTGACTTCCAGTAGTGCACCTTAATTCTACAAAGCTCCTTGTCCGGAACTTTCAGACCTCACCCCAGGGGTCTCTTCTTGTGGCCGGTCCTGATTTGTGCTCTTTATAATAATCAGGCATCACGGCTATCATGTTTCCCAAATTTTGTGAGTTGTGCCAGGGAGTTATTGAACCTGAGAGGGCTGCAAGTCTTTGTAGCCTGTTGGTCAGAAGCGTGCGGGGCCTGGGAGCCCTGGAACTTGTGGCTGGTATCTGAAGTGGGGAGAGTCTTCTTAAGTCTGAAGTCTGTGCTCACTCTGCCTGTTCAGTGTGAGTGCTGCATTGCAGTGTTGCACACCTTCTAAACGTGGCTGTCTCCATCAAACTTCCCTTAGTGGGGTACATATAAGCTATTTTGTAAAAAAAAAAAAAGAAGCAGTTGAAAGAAAAAGATGCTTATAGTAAATTTATCAGTGAATCCCAGGTTTCTAAAATGGAGGGCTATAGAAAATCAGCCATTGTCACATTTTAGATAAAGATGTAGACAGACCAAAATTAATGATTCATGATTATGTATACATATTGGGATATTAAAAATGCTAGCTAATTTAGAGTTCTAGTAAACTGGTTCGTGCATAGGAGAACAGGGTGGCAGAGGATGAGGTGGTTAGATAGTATCACTGACTGAATGGATGTGAATGTGAGCAGACTCTAGGAGACAGGAAAGGACAGGGAAGCCTGGCATGCTGCAGTCCACGCGGTCACAAAGTCAGACATGGCTGAGTGACTGAACAGACAACAATTACACAGGATTGGAATCCCTATGCAAAAATGACTTTTTCCAGTTTGTGTACCTATTTATTTATTTGCTTTTATATCATTTCATCCTATTAAAAAAAAATCTAAGAGGTTATCAAGCTTAAAAATCACTCCAAAAAAAGCATGAATTAGTCATGATCCCTGATAGGATGTTGTCCTCGGAGATCTGGAAATCCTTCACTCTATTTTATTAGTGCCGTAGTCTGCTAGCGTGTGGTTTGATTTTCCCAGACCGGACAGGGCAGGGAACCCTACAGAAAAGGCTAGTCTAAGAGACAGGGCCCCCATTAGCCCAGGGGAGCTTGGTTTCAGGAGAGGTTTGGCCTTCTCACGGGTCTATGGCTCCCCGCCGCCCCCCCGCCCCCCCCCCTCCGCAGGGAAGACACAGGAGGAATTCAGACTCGGTGCCCTGTTCCTTGTGACTACAGTGCTGCCAGACCAAACCCCAAGTTCATCTGTCTCTGTTAGCCAAGAACCATTTCACATGGAAAGGGCCCAGAGGACCGAAATGCCGAGCATCACCTGACCCACGAGGTACACTGCAGAGCCGTGGATTTGCCCTTATTTTCAGCTGGACGGCAAAGAACAGAAGGAGACTCTTCAAAGGGCTGGGCAAAGAGCCTTTCAGCTTTGTGAATAATTCGTCCATGAAACTACAGATGGGAAGGCTCTATTTTGTCTCCCTTGAGTGCTTTGGAAATTGAGAATGTCTGTGTGTAGGGACTCTGAACTCTCTAGAACAGGGTGGCAGGGGGACAGGAATATGTCACTTCCAAGGCCCTCTACAGCAGAAAGTGCAGTTTCTGTGTGCCCTCCGTCACCCCTCCCCCGGCTCTCTGCGTCCACCCTGCTATGTCCCCATCACCAGAGGATGCCGGCCAAAGGGCAGCATGGTCGGTGTTGAGCGCCTGTCCAGGCTCTGCCTCTTCTGTGAGGAACTCCAGGTCTCTTACGGTCACGTTGTGCGTGTCAAGCACATTTCGGTGTCCTTTCTCCCACTTGCTTTATCCGTCACCCGGGCAACAGGCACATTCCCCACTTCTTCCTCTCGGCCTGGTGGAGCATTCCTGCAGACAGAGCAGGATCCTACCCCTGGTGGAAATCCCCTGCTTTCATAAATCACTCTCTACCCCTGAGAGGAACTCATCTGCGGCAAAGCCCTTGAGAGAGAATAATTTTCTCAAGTTCAGTGGTTTATTTACTCGGAGAAATACCGATTCATGGCTGTATTTTTGTAAACACAGGACTGTAAACTATTCGTTTGTAAAGAAAATTGTTTTTGTTATTATTTTTTGAGGGTCTCCTCTCTGCTGGCCACAGAGTCTGTGAAGAGTGCTTTGTCACCAGCCCCTCGTGGTCTAATTAGGGGACAGGCTGCTGGAGAGGCACGAGGAGTGAAGGGCGGAGTCCTGAGGGCCGAGTGCTGTGGGGGAGAAGTGAAGTTCTGTCATTGTAGGTAGGGATTGGCGGGGAGAAAGGGTTGGGGACAGGGAGGACACCTCAGCCAACTTCAAGGAAACTCTAACAGCTTGAAGAAGGAACCTCTCAGCAGAACAGGGCCACCATGAGCAGGGATCAGACACCTGGCAGCAGCCTTGGCTGCCGTGCCAGCCAGGTATACAATGGGGTATTTCACAAAGAGCGCGTGCTCCAGCAGCCCCGGGCATCTCCGCATGTGCCTCCTCCTTCCTTTCAGCACCCGCTCCCCCTTTTTCTCGCTTTGCCCCCTCTCCTGAGAGACATGTTTCCCTTATTTCCTCCGACGGGTTGCCAGCACCCCAGCCCACCTGTGGACCCCAATACCTACACCATCGCTGCCCAGCTGGGTCTGCTCACCCGCCTCCACAATACACTTGCGGGCCATGTCTTTGTGTCTCCTTCAAAAATGAATTCTCAGGAGTTGTGAGCTGTCACATGAGAAACCAGTCAACTAATCCACATTATGTTAGTAAAAACCATATGGCTTCAGCATACTATCTTGCGCAAATTTACATTTTCACAGTAGTAAAAGTGTTCAACTAAAAGGTGAATTTCTAGGGGTGAAATTTCAAGAAAATGTGACACATGTCCACTCCTCTCCAAAGGTAAGGATCACTTCTATTCATCCTGGACACATCCCAGAAGGTTTATGTTTTTCTTTTTTACAAAATCTTTTTTTAAAAAAATTCCTCCCACAGCCCTTTTGATTATTACAATCTACTTTTACCAGCAATGTGTATGCTCAGTTGCTAAGTCATGTCTGACTCTTTGTGACCCCATGGACTTTTACCCTGCCAAGCTCCACTGGAGTGGGTTGCCATTTCCTTCTCCAGGGGATCTTCCTGACCAAGGGACGTAACTTGAGTCTCTTGTGTTGGCAGGCAGATTCTTTACCACTAAGCCATCGGGGAAGCCCCTTACCAGATATAGTTGGCAGGAAAATTCCATTTTGTATTTTAAACTTGTATCTCTGCAACCCCACAGACTGTAGCCCATCAGGCTCCTCTGTCCATGGGATTGTCCTGGCAAGAATACCGGAACGGATTGCCATTACCTTCTTCGGGGGATCTTCCTGACCCAGGGACCAAACTTGCGTCTCCTACATTGGCAGGCAGGTTTTTTTTTTTTTTTAACCATTTGAGCTAACTGGGAAGTGCTAAAGGGAGGCATCTCTTCCTAAAGAACCTTGAAGTTGTATGAGAGGAAGTCATGAGTGTTGGAGGAGGTTTTGTTGAAGACCTAGTCAAGACTCCTAGACACGAGAAGCGGGGAGCGGTCAGGTAAACAGGGAACAGATCAGAGGGAACCATCCTCCAAGTTGACATGGAAAGAGCAATTGATGGAGATGAGACCCATGGTTTGGCCCCTGCTGTGGCCACAGCCTGTTGGTGCGTTTGTGAGCAGCTGTGTTTTCCGTGGCCGGTGAGTTCAGGTCAGGCTGGCGCATTTACGACCTAGATCAGCAGCCTGCCGAGGAGAATGGGAACCGCTCCAAGCCAATGGTAATTTATGGGCAATGCAATCTGGAAAATACATAAAGCAACCCAACATATCCAAGCCAAAATACTCCCTGGGGAGTTGAAATAAATCCTCCACACCTGGACACATAGGTCTTGCTCATTACAGGTTCCCTGTGGTATGTGGGTTCCAGCACCTGGAAACCTCGGCTTCATGTAGTTCATACGATTAACTTCAGAGGGCAGAAGGATTCTGAAATGTCTTCATCAATCAGTGAACAGATAAGAGATAGAATGAAGCACAAGGAAAGCATGGATTTTGTTCTGATTTAAATTCTCTATTTTGAAACTTGTCCATGGTCAATTTGACTGCCTGCCTGTCGTGTGCTAAGCCCGGCTCTGGGCTCTGCGAAGGACAAGCCTGTCTATCTGTCCTCATCTCCTAGTGCACCGTGTGGCCATCTGGAGCTCAGTATTTAGACCCTACGCCACCAACTGGAGCGTGAAATGTACTCCACATCTATGCGCTCACTTGGCTTTTCTTTTTAACAATGCAATAATTTTTAGTGCATTTAGAGTTGTGCGACAATCATCACAATCAATTTTAGAATGTCTTCTTGCATGTGTGCTCAGTCGTGTTTGACTCTTTGTGACCCCATGGACTGTAGCCTGCCAGGCTCCTCAGTCCATGGGATTTCTCCAGGCAAGAATACTGGTTGCCATTTCCTTCTCCACGAGATCTTCTTGACCCAGGGATCAAAGCCATGTCTCCTGTGTCTCCTGCATTGGCAGGAAGACTCTTCACCACTGAGCCACTTGGGAAGCCCCCCAGTGTCTTCTCTACCCCCTCCAAAAATGCAGCCCCACTGAGAACCACTCCCTATTCCAGCCCAGTTCCCCCTTCCCCAGCCCAGGCAATCACTACATGCCTTCTTTCTTTGGATTTGCCTGCTGTGGACATTTCATACCCAGGAAATAATACCATATGTGGTCTTCTGTAACTGGTTTCTTTCACTGAGCATGTTTTCAAATTTCACCCATGCTGTAGGGCTTTTTATTGCTAAATAATATTCTACTTTGTAGATGCAACATGTTGTACTTAACCATTCATCAGTTTGAGTCTTCACTGTTATGATTCTGCTATGAATATTTATGTATACATTTTTGTGTGGACATGTTTTCATTCCTTTAGGGACAATCTGAGGTGGGAACAATTTGGGCAGTAGAATTGCTGGGCCATGTGGTAATTCTATGTTCAAATTTTCGCGGAACCACCAGACTGTTTTCCACCATGGCTGCACCATTTTACACTCTCATCAACAATGTATGAGGGTTCCCATCTCTGACATCCTTGTCAGCGCTTATTATAACTGTCTTTTTAATTATGCCATTCTAACAAGTGTGAAGTGGTATCTTGGTATGATTTTGAGTTGAGTTTCTCTGATGGTAAATGGTGTTGAGCATCTTTTCTTGTGCTTATTGGCCATTTCTAGAAAAGACCCTGATGCTCAGAAAGATTGAAGGCAGGAGAAGGGAGCAACAGGATGAGATTGTTGGATGGCATCACCAACTCAGTGGATGTGAGTTTGAGCCAACTTGGGGAGATAGTGAAGGACAGGAAAGCCTGGTGTGTTGCAATCCACGGGGTCGCAAAGAGTTGGACACAACTTAGCGAATAAACAACTGCAATAAATTCTTTGGAGAAATGCTTATCATGATCTTTTGGCCATTTTTAAAGTTGTGTTTTTTCTATTTTTTCTTTCATATTTTCTATTATTCTGTTTCTGTCTTTTCACTTTTTTTCAGGGTGTTCATTTAAGCATACAAGTTTTAGAATTTGAGAAAGTCCAACTTATTTGTTTCTTTATCATGCATTTTGTTTTTTTTAGTGTCATATCTGAGAAGGCTTTGCCGAACACAAGACCAGTGTTAGGATTACTGCTTTATGCCATCCTTTATTTGCCCACAGGTCTACCATTTCTGGTATTCGCTATGCATTCCTATGTGTCGATCTCCTTTCATCCTGAAGGACGATTTAAAAATATCCTGTAGATCGGGGCTCAGCTTTTGTTTATTTGGGAATATCTTAGTTTCATCTTTGTGAAGAATTTCACTGCACATAGAATTCTTGGTCCACAGCTGACCTTTGCACTTTGGATATGCAATTCCAAGGCCTTTGGCTTGCATTGTCTGAGCATACAGTTGTTAATCTTAACAATGGTTCATTATATGTCGTCTTCTTTTGCTGCTTTCAAATTTTCTCTTTTTCTTTTGCCTAGAGTGGTAAGTCTGAAAGTCTAGTTGGGGATCTCTTTGTTTTTCCTATTTGAGGGTTATTGAGGAGCTTGAATCTACAGGTGGTTTCTAAGTAATTTCTGACATTTTCAGCAATTATTTTTTCTCCCTCTTGTCTCCTAGTATACTTGATTTTGCCTTACAGATTGCTAAAACTCTGTTCATTTTTTTTCAACCTCTTTTATTCTATTCTTCATATTGGATAGTTTCTATTAAGCAATCTTTGAATTCACCGATTCATCTTTCTGCTGTCTGAAGTCTACTGCTGGGCCCATCTGATGATTTCTTTAGTTTTTAAAATATTTTCAACTTTAGGATTAATTTTTAATGTTTTCATAGTTTCTACTTCATTATTGAGATTCTTTGATTCATTGTTATATTTTCCTTTAATTCTTTGAACATATTTATGAAAGGGGCTTTGAAGTCTTTGTCTGCCAAATCCCAAATCTGGGCCCATTCAGAGACAGCTTATATTGCCATTTTTTCCCCCCTGAGTATGAGTCATACTTTCCTATTTTCTTTTCAGTCTCGTAAAGTTTTACACTGAAACTGGACATTTTAGGCAATGTGTTATAACAATTCTAGATTCTGTTCTACTTTTCTTCAGATTGTGATTCTTCTTCCTCATCATCTGGACTGAAACCCTGGAATTGCCTCCTCTGTGATACTCAGTAAATGTCTCTACTAAGGTTTCTTTTTTTTTTTTGTCTTCCTTTCCTAAGCACAGGTCCTGTGGCTACACAGCTCTGCGGTCACTGACACTTCAGGCCTCGTGTCTGTGAGACTCAAGTCCTCTCTGAAGGATCGGTGTGTGGGCTGGAGAATGCATTACGAGTTACAGCTACATCTCAGGTTTCGCTTTTCATCAGGCTCACTGGAGTCTTTTCTGCACAGAATAGTTTTCCAGTCACTCAGGGGTGTGCAGAGGCTCACCTCAGCCCTTCTATAGCTCTCTCATTTCTGGAATTTCCTTGTTCAATTTCTCACAGTCTGCTTCTTGCCCTAACTGAGGTCTCTGATCTCAGGCTATTAAAGCTGCAGGCTTTCCTTTGCTAAAGAAACCAGAGCTGGACAGGAGTCAAAGTGGTAAAAATAGATTTTATTCAGGAGCTATTGCAATGGTGAGGTGGGTGGGGGGAGGAGCCCTCGATATAGAGCTGGGCTCAATTCCAAAAGCAGCAAAGACAGGCAGGGCTTTATGGGAAAGGGACAGGTTATGGGGCTCAGTGGCTGGAAAATTACTGAGAGAGACCAGGGTGGGGGAAATTTTTGCTAAACTGACTTAACAGATTTCTTGCGGAAGAGAAACCAGAGTGATCATCTATCACCCCAGACATGGTAGGGAATGAGGAGTTTGATCAGATACTGGGGGTGATCAGATATGGGAGGTGGGGGGTTTGTGCCAACCTGACATAGAAGATTTCTTGCTAAAATTGGGCTCTGTAGGCCTGAGATATGGACAAGACCTGAGGATGAGGCCCCATCAGGAGAAGAGTTGGGGGAAGCTGTCTGGAGTCTGGTCACGGACAGTCTCTGCCCTCCTCATTCATCTCCTGACAAGCCCTCCAAGTCCCACTAGTAGGCACGGGTGTCCCCCAGCCCACAAAGTGTGTACATCCCCACCAGCAGTCATAGGAGTCCCCCCAACCCTCCCGCCCAGAGACTGTACATCCTGACAACAGAGCGGCTGTCTTTGAGAGTCAGAGAGCCGCCCACCGCTGGGTGACAAGACCACAGACCCTTTCTCGAAACTCGAGCACTTTTTTCAAGAATGCATCTCAACTTGTTGTCTGCCTTTGGTTTCCGGTGGATATTTCAGACACTTCTGTGCGGCTTTACAGGTGTTCTTCCCTAGAGGACCTATGGGCATCTTCAAGCTCCCATAACTGGAACTCCCTCCAAAGGCTCGGTGTAAGCCTCCCTCTCCTTATACATCAGAGTGTTTGTGAATAACCAAGTGTGAAAGGCAGAATTCAGTGTTCTTCAGCCTCTATGGCAGTGGAAACCCCCTCTTTTTTCCAGAAACACCTTGAAATATATATTTCTTTTTTTCCTATTTTTAATAAAAAATAAAAACTCTCTCAAAATAATGCCATTTATGTTATAAACCATGAGCATCCCATCAAAAGATGGGAACTGCTTTTGTTAATTCATATATATATATGACTATATCACTTTGCTATACAGCTGAAACAAGCAACACTGTAAATAAAATATAGTACAATATAAAATAAAAATAAGTTACAGACCTTTGGGGCTTTACACTGAGTTAGAGTTCCTATCAGAGGGATAACAGCACCACAGCCGCACTGAATCCTCATGCAGGAGGCACACGAATGACTGGATTACAAGAGTTACAAGAATGAGAGCTGCTCACTTCCCAGAAACTACAGCTCACAGAAAACCAACAAATATATTTCATATTATATATTCTATATATTATGTATATATTTATATATAATATGGGCTTTGAAGCTGATGCTAGTGGTAGAGAATCCTCCTGCCAATGCAGGAGATGCAAGAGATGTGGCTTCGATTCCTGGGTTGGGAAGACCCCTGAAGAAGGGAGTGGCAACCCACTCCAGTATTCTTGCCTGGGAAATCCCATGCACGGAGGAGCCTCGTAGGTGGCAGTCCAGGTAGTGAAGAGTCAGACACAACTGGGCAACTGAGCACTGAACATATATATTTAATATGTCAAGGTCTCAGATTTTCTCAGCAAAAGACATTTTCTTCTTACAACGTATAAAGGAGCTGATACAGAAGAGATGGTACCCAAGTCTGCTTCCACATACTACCTGATAATAACACAAAAAAGTACACCTCTCAGCATCTTATAGTCAGGTGGGGCCTCATGTCTAGATCTGGCCACAGATTCATACCCAGAAGTGATGGGAAGTGGAAAACTCATCTGTTCTTCAATCTCTTGCCTCCCAGCGAGGGCCTGGGAGTGCCTTGTATGAAGATAGCAGGGTTGCAAGTCTGATAAAGTCTTGATCCCTCAGCCTCACATCGACATCACCTGCCTTTGGACAGTAAAAGACTTTGAATGAACCAGAAATTAGCTCTGAAGTTCGAAGCCACTGAGATTTAGAATTGTTTATTTCCATTTCACGAACCTCAGTTCAGTTCAGTTCAGTTGCTCAGTCGTGTGTGACTCTGCGACCCCATGGCCCACAGCACGTCAGGCCTCCCTGTCCATCACCAACTCCCAGAGTTTACTCAAACTCATGTCCATTGAGTCGATGATACCATCCAACCATCTCATCCTCTGTCGTGCCCTTCTCCTCCCACCTTCAATCTTTCCCAGCATCAGAGTCTTCCAATGAGTCAGTTCTTCGCATCAGGTGGCCAAAGTATTGGAGTTTCAGCTTCAGCATCAGTCCTTCCAGTGAATATTCAGGACTGATCTCCTTTAGGATGGATTGGTTGGATCTCCTTGAAGTCCAAGGAACTCTCAAGAGTCTTCTCCAACACCACAGTTCAAAAGCATCAACTCGTCAGCACTCAGCTGTCTTTATAGACCAACTCTCACATCTATACATGGCTACTGGAAAAACCATAGCCTTGACTAGATGGACCTTTGTTGGCAATGTCTCTGCTTTTTAATATACTGTCTAGGTTGGTCATAACTTTCCTTCCAAGAAGTAAGCGTCTTTTAATTTCATGGCTGTAGTTACGATCTGCAGTGATTTTGGAGCCCCTCAAAATGAAGTCTGCCACTGCTTCCACTGTTTCCCCATCTATTTCCCATGACGTGATGTGACCAGATGCCATGATCTTAGTTTTCTGAATGTTGAGCTTTAAGCCAACGTTTTCACTCTTCTCTTTCACTTTCATCAAGAGTCTCTTTAGTTCTTCTTCACTTTCTGCCATAAGGGTGGTGTCATCTGCATATCTGAGGTTATTGATATTTCTCCTGGCAATCTAGATTTCAGCTTGTGCTTCATGCAGCCCAGCATTTCTCATGATGTACTCTGCATATAAGTTAAATAAGCAGGGTGACAATATACAGCCTTGACGTACTCCTTTTCCTATTTGGAACCACTCTGTTGTTCCATGTCCAGTTCTAACTTTTGCTTCCTGACCTGCATATAGATTTCTCAGGAGGCAGGTCAGGTGGTCTGGTATTCCCATCTCTTGAAGAATTTTCCACAGTTTACTAAGATCCATACATTTTGGCATAGTCAATAAAGCAGAAATAGATGTTTTTCTGAAACTCTCTTGCTTTTTTGATGATCCAAAGGATGTTGGCAATTTGATCTGGTTCCTCTGCCTTTTCTAAAACCAGCTTGAACATCTGGAAGTTCACGGTTTACATATTGCTGAAGCCTGGTTTGGAGAATTTTGAGCATTACTTTACTAGGGTGTGAGATGAGTGCAATTGTGTGGTAATTTGAGCATTCTTTGACATTGCCTTTCTTTGGGACTGGAATAAAAACTGACCTTTTCCAGTCCTATGGCCACTACTGAGTTTTCCAAAGTTGCTGGCATATTGAGTTCAGCATTTTCACAGCATCATCTTTTAGGATTTGAAATAGCGCAACTGGAATTCCGTCACCTCCACTAGCTTTGTTCTAGTGATGCTTCCTAAGGCACACTTGACTTCACATTCCAAGATGTCTGGCTCTAGGTGAGTGATCACAACATCATGATTATCTGGGTCATGAAGCTCTTTTTTGTATAGTTCTGTGTATTCTTGCCACCTCTTTTTAATATCTTCTGCTTCTGTTAGGTCCATACCATTTCTGTCCTTTATTGAGCCCATCTTTGCACGAAACATTCCCTTGGTATCTCTAATTTTCTTGAAGAGATCTCTTGTCTTTCCCATTCTATTGTTTTCCTCTATTTCTTTGCACTGATCACTGAGGAATGCTTTCTTATCGCTCTTTGCTATTCTTCAGAACTCTGCATTCAAATGGGTATATCTTCCCTTTTCTCCTTTGCTTTTCACTTCTCTTCCTTTCACAGCTATTTATAAAGCCTCCGCAGACAGCCATTTTGCTTTTTTGCATTTCTTTATCTTGGGGATGGTCTTGATCCCTGTCTCCTGTACAATGTCACGAGCCTCCATCTATAGTTCATCAGGCACTCTGTCTATCAGATCTAGTCCCTTAAATCTATTTCTCATTTCCGCTGTTTAATTGTAAGGGATTTGATTTAGATCATTCCTGAATGGTCTAGTGGTTTTCCCTACTTTCTTCAATTTAAGTCTGAATTTCGCAATAAGGAGTTCATGATCTGAGCCACAGTCAGCTCCTGGTCTTGTTTTTGCTATCTGTATAGAGCTTCTCTATCTTTGGTTGCAAAGAATATAATCAATCTGATTTTGGTGTTGACCATCTGGTGATGTCCATGTGTAGAGTCTTCTCTTGTGTTGTTGGAAGAAATTGTTTGCTATGACCAGTGTATTCTCTTGGCAAAACTCTATTAGCCTTTGCCCTGCTTCATTCTCTACTCCAAGGCCAAATTTGCCTCTTACTCCAGGTGTTTCTTGACTTTCTACTTTTGCTTTCCAGTCCCCTATAATGAAAAGGACATCTTTTTTGGGTGTTAGTTCTAAAAGGTCTTGTAGGTCTTCATAGAACTATTCAGCTTCAGCTTCTTCAGTGTTACTGGTCAGGGCATAGACTTGGATTACCGTGATATTGAATGGCTTGCCTTGGAAACGAACAGAGATCATTCTGTCGTTGTTGAGACTGCATCCAAGTACTGCATTTCAGACTCTTTTTTTCCCACTATGATGGCTACTCCATTTCTTCTAAGGGATTCTTGCCCATAGTAGTGGATATAATGGTCATCTGAGTTAAATTCACCCATTCCAGTCCATTTTAGTTCACAGATTCCTAAAATGTAGACGTTCACTCTTGCCATCTCCTGTTTGACTACTTCCAATTTGCCTTGATTCATGGACCTAACATTCCAGAGAGTTATGGTTAGGGTTAGGACCTTGCTTCTATCACCAGTCACATCCACAACTGGGTGTTGTTTTTGCTTTGGCTCCATCCCTTCATTTTTTCTGGAGATATTTCTCCACGGATCTCCAGTAGCATATTGGGCATCTACTGACCTGGGGAGTTCATCTTTCACTGTCCTATCTTTTAGCCTTTTCATACTGTTCATGGGGTTCTCAAGGCAAGAATACTGAAGTGTTTTGCCATTCCCTTCTCCAGTGGACCACATTTTGTCAGAACTCTCCACCATGACCTATCCGTCTTGGGTGGCCCTAAACAGCATGACTTAGTTTCATTGAGTTAGATAAGGCTGTAGTCCATGTGATTAGATTGGTTAGTTTTCTGTGATTGTGGTTTCAGTCTGTCTGCCCTTTGATGCCCTCTCCCACCACCTACCATCCTGTTGGGGTTTCTCTTACCTTGGAAGTGGGGTATCTCTTCACAGCTGCTCCAGCTAAGTGCAGCTGCTGCTCCTTACCTTGGATGTGGAATATCTCCTCATGGCCACCACTACTCACCTTGGACATGGGGTATCACCTTTTGGCTGCTCGCCACTCCTACTAGGCTAGGCTAATTTAGGTTTACAGGAAGGGCAACAGTGAAATTACCTTCTGACACAGTACAAAGTTTTGATGAAAGAAAATGATATTAGCAGGAAGCCTACACTTTCAGAAATGAGTGACTGACAAACTTGTGTGTCATTTGGTCCAGCTTCTTGGTCCAGCTTCTTGGACAATAAAGAAATATTCACATTCCACATGCTTTTCCTGTCCTTGTTAATATCTGAACTTTTAAATGAAAAACAATATCTTAGACCTAATCTAAAGGACAGATATAATAAAGTGTCAATTAACTAGAGCTCATCCACCCAGAACCTTCACTTGTAAAAGTATTCTCAACCCTCAAGGTGAAAACAAGAGTCTTTGATTTTAATCTTCAGTGAGCCAGCATATTTCATTAACTTGAACCCACAGCCTAAACCCTGAGCCTTGTCATTATTTGAGATTTTACCTTGTATGCAGTGCTTTTAACAATACCCAAATACTACACAGGAAGAAAATAAATGGCATGCTTCATAATGGAAAAAGAACAAACAAAACTAGTAAAATTGCTTTCAGCAGGGAAATATTTAAAGCTCTCTTATATCTAGGGGAAACAGTAGCTTAATTAAATACTGCAGGTTACATTTTATCTTTAAACATTGACTAATAGCCTTAAAGATCCACAGCTTCGTCAGGCTTGTGTCCCTCCCCCTGCCTCTCCCATCCTCACCATCACTCCCTGCACCAGAAAGGAGGATGTGGTACCTGTGTGTTCCATCACTGCATTAAGGATGGAGAAATTGGAGAGCATGTTGGCTTTGTTGTAGCTCAGTCATGTCTGACTTTTTGCTGCTCCATGGACTGTAGCCCTCCAGGCTCCTCTGTCCATGGGATTTTCCAGGCAAGAATATTGGAGAGGGTTGCCAATTCCTCCTCCAGGGGATCATCCCATCCCAGGGATCAATGGAAATGCAGCAGCAGCAGCATAGAAAATAGTGTGAGCCCATACAGTGAGATGACAGACATACTATGAAAGTGAAATTGTCACCCTCTCCTGCTTCTCCTTTATTAACTTTGACATTTGTATGAAGATGGCATCCTGGTTTCCTGGGGCTTCATCTGCTCCTGCAGCTTCCTCCTTACCTGCGGACTTCATCCTCTGTTGGTGACATGATAATCAGTTTTCCATCTAGCAGTTATGATGTCACAAAGAGGCAGTGCTCACTTCAGGTGATGGATTGAAATCTTCAATATTATCTTAAATACAATTTTTCCTTGTAAAGACATAAATTCACAGCAGGAAATGACTGTGAACCTAGAAAGCAAACCCACAGGGAAGTGGTAAAATTGTGCTTTCTGTACCCTGGGCCAAATATTAGCTGGGTGCCTTAAACCCTTCTTTAACAGAACTCAGGTTAACATTCATCTCCTCTGATGTCCATTGCAGGGGATGGTTTGCTGACCCCATGGGGATCCTTCTGTTGGTCTTAAATGCTGCTCCTCTTTCAAGGCAAAGTGAACAAAATTCCTCTAATAGGAAAGTGCTCAGTCACTCAGTCCTGTCCAACTCTTTGCAATCCCATGGACTGTAGCCCCACCAATCTCCTCTGTCCATAAGATTTTTTCCAGGCAAGAATAATGGAGTGGATTGCCAGTTCCTCCTCCAGGTCTAATGAGAATAATGTCATTAAATAATACCATTTATTAGGAAAAAATTTTCACTAAATAAAAAATTAGACAATATATATGTTGATAAAAAGAAGGCATGGGACTTCTCCAGTGGTCCTGTGGTTAAGACTTCACCTTCCAATGCAGGGGGTACAGGTTCAATTCCTAGTCGGGGAGCTAAGAGCCCACATGCCTCATGGCCAAAAAGTCAAAACAAAAGCAATACTGTAACAGGCTCAATAAAAATTTTAAAAAATGGTCCACATCTAAAATAAAAAAAGGAAGAAAAATCATCTAGAGTTCCACCCCTCCACTGAAAACTCCACTATTTTGGTTCCAGTAGTGTGACTGGGGACGGTGGGGTGTGACTGTGTGTGTGGCTTGTTCTGCATGAATTAACTCACAAAGCACACACTGGTTTGCTCGGCTCTTATGTTTGCGCATGTGGATGCCTTTGTCATGCAGCATTACATTCAAATAAGGGAAATAAATATCATATATTAAGGTGTATATATGGAATCTAGAAAGATGGTATGGATGAACCTATTTACAGGGCAGAATTGGAGACACAGACACAGAGAAGGGACTTGAGGGCACAGTGAGGGAAGGAGAAGGTGGGATGAATTGGAAGAGTAGCCCTGACATATATACACTACAATGTGTAGAATAGATAGCTGATGGTGGAAGGCTCTGTAAAGCACAGGGAGCTCAGCTCAGTGCTCTGTGATGACCTAGAGGGATGGGATGGGGTTAGGATTTGGGCTCCCCTGGTGGCTCAGATGGTAAAGAATCCGCCTGCAGTGAGGGAGACCTGGGTTTGATCCCCAGGTCCAGAAGATCCTCTGGAGAAGGGAATGGCAACCCACTCCAGTAATCTTGCCTGGAGAATTCCATGGACAGAGGAGCCTGGCAGGCTGCAGTTCATGGGGTCGCAAAGGGTCCGACACGACTGAGTGGTTTTCACTCACTCAGTGGGAAGACAGGGAGCTCAGTTCAGTGCTCTGTGGTGACCTAGAGGAATGGGATGGGATTAGGATAGATGGGAGAAGCAAGAGGGACGGGACATATGTATATAGAGAGCTGATGTGGTACAGCAGAAACTAACACAACATCATAAGGCAATTATACTCCAATTTTTAAAAATGTGTCTGTAATTCTATCTTTAAAGCCACTTTTTTGAAAGTTAAAAAAAAGTGGGGGGCAGGGGGAAGAACTGAGAGTCTGATTCTCGGAAGGACTCTGGACAAGCCAGTGTCTGATGTGGCTAAAGAGACAACATTTGGTTCTGGTCAACCATGGAGCTTAGTGTGCTCGGGGGTCACCTGGCTGATGACAGGGCCATTGATCAAGACCATGTCCAGCAGTGACCACCCACCGAGTAGGATGGACTTATGTTCCAGGCCGAGGGCACCTGGAATGTAAGATCATGGAGGCCCAGGTAAGTCTGTTCACCAGATCCCTAGGACTTGATCCTTCTGTACATGATCACGATGTTTTCATTGTCCACACAGACATATGAGGGCCTTGAAATTTCCAGTCACCCCCACCACAACTATGTGATATCAAATCTCTTCCTCCAACTGGGTCATGTCTCCATCAAAGACAACCTGAGAAAAACCACTTCCTGTTGTAATAGTTCAGTCCCCAGGGAACACTGCATTCTCATACCTGATACAAAATGTTCCTCCTTGGAGCAGGTCCGACCTGTTTCTCCAGGGCTCAGCAAGGGGATGGGGGGTGGGCAGAGCTCAACTTTGTCCTCTCCTTTTCTGGTCTGGATAGGGTGGGAGCAGCCTGGCTCTGCTCTGCGTGGTCTGGTGCAGATGACATGGATGGCATGAAGTTGCCCCCAGGACACCCCATGGCTCTCTCTGCTGCCTGCCCTGGCTCTTTGATCTCCGACACAGCCATGTATGTGACCTGGCCTCTTGTGGTCACTCTTGTGACCCTGGGGGAGCCTCACCCCCATCACTGAAAAGCCCAGTGGACCCCTCCAGACTCTGGGGATGGTTGTGAGGATCAAAGAATAGCTGGGCAACAGAGGTTTGATGAGATACCGTCACACAGAAGCAGAGAGAGGAGGTAAGAGTGTAATCCTCTTAACTCCTCGAAGAACAATTCTAAAAGCAAGACGATCCATTCCCCAACTGCCAGGGCTGTAGGCACATCCTAAATTACTCCAGTTGTATATAGAAGGCTTCCCCAGTGGCTCAGCGGTAAATAATCCTTCTGCCAATGCAGGAGATGTGGGTTCCATCCCTGAGTCAGCAAGATCCCCTGGAGAAGGGAACGGCAACCCACTCCAATACTCTTGCCTGGAGAATTCCATGGACAGAGGAGCCTGGTGAGTTGCAGTCCATGGGGTCATGAAGAGTCAGTCACAACTTAGTGACTAAACAATAAGGACTTAGGGACTAAACAACAACAATGTGCAGATAGAACAATCTGCAAATGCGAATTTGCAGCAACAGTTTTATGCAACGAAATGCTGTTTTTTCTGCAGTGCTGTTCAGAGAGCATCCTTTGAGTGGGACCCTCAACTGTGCATGATCTTCCCCGTTTAAATGGCCCGTGTGTTTCTCACATGTGAGAAGTGCTGGCTGGAAGACGGTGAGCAGTCCGACAGGGGCCATTTCTGCAGGGCTGTCTCGGCCTCCATGCTACAGGGGAGGGAAACTGCCTTTGAGGTCCTTGCCAGGCCTCAGGGGATAGGAACAGCCCTCCTCAGTGTTGATTCAGCTGCTCCATGACCCAGAGAACCCAGAAAGAGCAGGGAGAAAGTCAGTGGCTCTACTTCACTTCCAAGTCACAGTGTTGTTTGGACAGACTCGGTAAATTAGGAGCTATTGGCAAGGAGCTTCCTGGCCATGAGCTAGCTGTTCATGATCCTGAATCACTTCGGACTGAAAATGAAAGCTGTAAGCAGTGCCTGGAACCCCAGGGAGCCGGCAAGGGCCCCAGAATGTTTACAGCACCAGACAACGCCTGTAGCACAAAGACAGGCCATAAAATGTGAATTCGATGGAGATGAATGTGCCAAGGGAGCAGGAAAAACCCCCAGAGCAGATACACGTGGAAAATAATGATCTGGAGATAAAGTTTGATGCCCATACAGCACCCATGGAAAAGACGCTGATGCTGGGAAAGATTGAAGGCAGGAGGAAAAGGGGACAACAGAGAATGAGATGGTTGAATGGCATCACCAACTCAATGAACATGAGTTTGAGCATGCTCCAGGAGATGGTGATGGACAGGAAAGCCTGGCAAGCTGCAATCCACAAGGCCACAAAGAGTCAGATGTGACTGAGCGACAACAACAGCAAAGCACCCATACTGAGGAAAGGACCCTGACCCCCCCTTTATTTTAAGGGGGAGTAGTCTCCTGAGAACATTCTGGAAAATCTTGGGGGACGCGTTTTTGGGTTCTGTGCTTTTGATATGTGTAAGGTGCCTGCAGCCCATGTCAGAAATGCAATTCAATTTGCACTGCCAAAAGCATTTCTATCACAGGTTCAACATTCATGGGAAAAAGTGTGTTCCCCTCACCCCCTGCCCTCTCTTCTCATTGGCTCCTTCCCAGGAGAAGAAGGAGGGAGGGACCTCTTGGGGCAGGAAGGACAGGCTGCAAAAAGACACATTGCCCTCAGTCAGGTTTGGTCTGGACATCCACACAGGGTTTTAACAGGGAAGCTTTGCAACATAAAAGAAGCTCAGAGCCTAAGCCCAGATCCTCCGGCAGACTGTGACTGGCTTTTTAAAAGCCTTATTTATTGGAGAATTTCCTGGCGGTCCAGTGGTTAGGACTTGGGGCACTCTCACTGCCGGGGGCCCAGGCTGGATCCCTGGTCAGGGAACTGAGGCCCCAAAAGCTTCACAGTGTGGCCAGAAACAAACAAACAAAAGCCTTATATATCATAAAGGAGAAGATGACGAGGTGAGGAAGGCTTTGTTTCGACAACTGGGACAAAATTTCAAAATTCAAGAGACACCAATATGCAGATTCTGCGGAATGAGAGTTCACGACACAGAACACAGGGAGTGAGATGGACAGGACGGCCAGCTTTGGTGTCAGAGGAGCTGGGATCCGTTCCTGGAGGGGCTCACATGATAGCTGAGAAACTCCCGCAAGTCGCTAGTGGTCTGAGAGTCTTCCAGGCTCATCTCGCGTTTCCCCTGCTCCAGGCCCAAATCAGCCGCTTTGCCAAGGAATCAAGGTTTTAATGGAGAGGGATTATTGGACTAGTGGCTCAGATGGTAAAGAATCTGCCTGCAGGGCAGGTAGACCTGGGTTTGATCCCTGGGTCGGGAAGATCCCCTGGAGAAGAAAATGGCAACCCACTCCAGTGTTCTTGCCAGGAGATTTCCATGGACAGAGGAACCCGGTAGGCCACAGTCCATAGGGTTGCAAAGAGTTGGACATGACTGAGCGACTAACACTTTCATTCTTAGACTAAAATCTGGGCACTAACTGTGCTCATTGCTCCTGGGGCATGTTTACTTCCCATCCAGAAGTAACACATTTTTCTAAATCATGGCTGACCACTTCAGTTCAAATAAATTTCACACCTCAGAGCTGCAGTAAAGCCAGTCTATGGACACTGACTGTGGTGAAGTCAAGTGTGGTGTTTATTGCAGGCGCCAAGCAAGGAATCCAGGGAGCTGGTGCTAAAATGAAAGGTTTTTAAAGCCGAGGTGGGGCGGGGAGTGCATCGGATCAGCTCGTGAACGTTCTTCTGACTGGTTGGTGGTGAGATCATCAGCATCATGACTTTTCTGGTTTAACTGGTCTGGGGTCTCCATGCTGGTAGGCAGAATAGAGTTAACTTCTCCCACCTGGTGGGGGTTTCAGTATCTGAAAAACAGCTCAAAGGACATGGCTCAGGATGTCATCTGTAGTCTTTGATAACATATTAAAGGTCCTTGACTTTGTTTAGAGGCTAAACTATTGTATTATTATTTTGTCTTGCTTGTTTTCCTTTCTGCATTTTCTCACTTCTCTGATTAAATGTATTCTTTGTCTAAAATTTTTCTACAGGCAAAACTCAGGCATGGACGTGGTGGTGGTGGGGGGCGGGGGCTCTGTTCTGGGAAGGTCCCATAGCGTCCTACTGGATTACAATACAGCATAGTATTTTGAGAATCAGCCAAATCATTGTCAATAGACTAAAAAAACTGGAATTGATCATTTAGGAATGGAAAAATATTGCTGTCTTTTAAAAATAGATACAGGGCATAGACTAGAGAACAGGGAGATTTTCTACATCAGCAGAGGGTCCAGCGAGGTCTCCTCCGGGATCAGCAATCTTGGCGTCAGCTGTGTGGTGTGATTCCAGGACTTTCAAAGATTCCATCAAGGATCAGAGTAAGGAGAGGAGGGAGGAGGGGAGGGAAGATGGAAGGAGAAGGCGCCGGCTCCAGGCGGGAGTCTGATGTTCCAGCATTTTCTGGCTGTGAAGTCCCCTCTGAGACAAGCAGAGTTGCATAAACAGATCTCTGCTAAATGTGAGTCAGGAGCAGGGAGCCAAGGAGGCAGAGATGCTGGAAAAACAGGAAGATTTGGGCTGAAATAGAAGCGCTCACACCTCCAGTGTGGGGCTGCTGGCTAAGTCATCAGGCGTGAGAGTCATACCCAGTGTAAACAGTAGCACGCCAGGTGCGAACCGGTCACACACGTGTGGGGTTAGCCTCCCTTCTGGCCCTGCATGCACACAGTTGTGAGCAGTGGGGACACACTGAGAATTTCACTCTCAACCACCACCTCCTAAGGTGATAGATTTTTACCTCTTTGCTGCTGCTGCTGCTAAGTCACTTCAGTCGTGTCTGACTCTGTGTGACCCCATAGATGGAAGCCCACCAAGCTCCCCTGTCCCTGGGATTCTCCAGGCAAGAACACTGGAGTGGGTTGCCATTTCCTTCTCCAATGTGTGAAAGTGAAAAGTGAAAGTGAAGTCGCTCAGTCGTGTCCGACCCCTAGTGACCCCACAGGCTGCAGCCCACCAGGCTCCTCCATCCATGGGATTTTCCAGGCAAGAGTACTGGAGTGGGGTGCCATTGCCTTCTCCATTTACCTCTTTAGCTATTTATTTAACTGTAAATATTTTGATGGGGTATTGAAAGCCATTCTTCTGCACGACCAGAGCTGCCTATGTTCCACTCCACTCTGGTCACTTTCTTTTCTTTTTCTTTTCGGAATGTAGCCATCAATATTGGAGAAGGAAATGGCAACCCACTCCAGTGTTCTTTCCTGGTGAATCCCAGGGACGGGGGAGCCTGGTGGGCTGCTGTCTACGGGGTCACACAGAGTCGGACACGACTGAAGTGACTTAGCAGCAGCAGCAGCAGCCATCAATACTTTGAGGAGGGGGTAATTTTTTCATTTTTATTTTTAATTGGAGGATAATTACTTCACATGGTTGTGTTCTGGTCACTTTGTTTTCCCCGATCTCTCCCCAGATCCCCATTACACGAGTTGATGCTTCTGTTGACATACAGACTCCACAGGTTCAGCTGAGGAACTGAGGGCTGCTGCTTCCTACTAAGCCCTCTGGGCTTGACGAAACACAGATTTTTAAAAATCAACACGAAATCCAAGGCCAGGGAAAAACTGCTCCATGTTCCAAACTGGCCATGCTCCAATGTGGATTGGGAAAAAAAAAAAAACAACAAAAGACTGGTACACACTTTTTTGTTGTTGTTCAGTTGCTAAGTTGTGTTCAACTCTTTGTGACCCCGTGGACTGCAGCACGCCAGGCTTCCCTGTCCTTCACCATCTCCTGGAGTTTGCTCAAACTCATGTTCATTGAGTCAGTGATGCCATCCAACAGTCTCATCCTCTGTCACCCTCTTCTCCTCCTGCCCTCAACCTTTCCCAGCATCAGAACACTGACAATAGCAACTTCTGGGGAGGATATGGAGCAGCAGGAATCCTCGATCATGGCTGGGGAGTGGCGGGTGGGCCTGAGGCAAAATGGTACAACCGCATTAGGAGACAGTCTGACAGTTTCTACAAAGCTAGACAAACTCAGTACATTATCCTGCAATCACGCTAGGTGTCTCCCCTGCTGATCTGAAAACTTAACTCAAAACCTGTGCACACACGTTTATAGCAACTTTATTCATAACTGCCAAACCTGGTGGACAAGCAAGATGCCCTTTAGTAGGAGATGGATAAAGAGAGCGTGGTCCATGCAGACAGTGGAATAGCATTCAGAGATTAAAAGAGAAGAGACACTCAAACCACACCACATGGAGGAGGAGTCTTAAATGCGTTATGCTCAGAGAACTGTCCCTGAACATTGGAGGGTTATTCACTGTTTTCAGTGTTCTGCCCTGTCTCACACACACACAGACACACACACTCACACACCACAGTCAGGCGTTGGCACTTCGAGAAGCCAGTTAGCATTATTTGGGTTTTCTTCCCCCATCCCGCCTGTTTTTGTGTGTTTTTAAAAAATATTTTATTTATTTTTTTATTTGACTGTGCCAGGTCCTAGTTGTGGCACACAGGACCTTCGATTTTCATTGTGGCATGTGGGATCTAGTTCCCTGACCAGGAATCGAACCTAAGCCCCCTGCACTGGGAATGTGGAATCTTAGCCATTGGACCACCAGGAAAGTCTCCATCCCATCCATTTTTAAAAAATAATTATTTACTTTATTTATTTGACTACTCTGAGTCTTAGTTGCAGCATGTGGAATCTATTTCCCTGACCAGGGATTAAACCCAGGCCTCCTGCATTGGAAGTGCAGTCTTAGCCACTGGACACCACACAGGAAGTCCCCCACCTGTTTTCAATGTTCTTCTCCCTTCTCTTCCCCCTTAAACTCCATTTCCACCCCATTTCTTTCATCTTCTTTAAGTCACAGATACCACAATTTTGATAGTTAAGTTCGAGTGACATTGTCCAAAACAGGGGAGAGGGAATTCTCTCATAAATTTACTTCTGATGCTTCTAGACTTTGTAGCCTTAACTCGGGCTGGGAGCATATTTGGGGCGCACTGCTCGTGTTACTGGAGAAGGCAATGGCACCCCACTCCAGTACTCTCGCCTGGAAAATCCCATGGATGGAGGAGCCTGGTAGGCTGCCGTCCATGGGGTCGCTAAGAGTCGGACACGACTGAGCGGCTTCACTTTCACTTTCATGCATTGGAGAAGGAAATGGCAACCCACTCCAGTGTTCTTTCCTGGAGAATCCCAGGGATGGGGGAGCCTGGTGGGCTGCCGTCTATGGGATCACACAGAGTCGGACAGAAGCAACTTAGCAGTAGCAGCAGCAGCAGCTGGTGTTACAGTCACACACTGGTGCAGAGATCCTCCAAGTGGGGTCCTGACCAGCGCTGTGAACATTGCCTGGGAATTTGTCAGAAATGCACATTCCCAGGTCTGCCCAGACCGCTGGCCCAGCACTGGGAGGAACGGGGGCCAGAATCTGAGTCCCAACAAGCCCTCCAGTGACTCTGACCCTCCTCGAGTTTGAGAAGCACTGATTTAGAAGCCCTGACTCCTCCTTACAAGGCTAAGTTTTGTCGTAGGGTCCCAGCACTAGGAGTGGGTGCACTTCAGAATGACTTGGGAACTTAACGCCCTACCAGGGCCTCCCCTCAGGTTCTGATCTGTTGTTGCTGTTCAGTTGCTCAGTTGTGTCCAGCTGTTAGGAAGCCCCATGGACTGCAGCATGCCAGGCTTCCCTGTCCTTCACTATCTCCCAGAGTTTGCTCAAACTCATGTCCATTGAATCAGTGATGCCATCCAACCATCTCATCTTCTACCACCTCCTTCTCCTCCTGCCCTCAATTTTTCCCAGCACCAGGGTCTTTTCCAGTGAGATGGCTCTTCCCATCAGGTGGCCAAAGTATTGGAGCTTTAGCTTCAGCATTAGTCCTTCCAATGAATATTCAGGACTGATTTCCTTTAGGATTGACTGGTTTGATCTCCTTGCAGACCAAGGGACTCTTAAGAGTCTTCTCTGACACCACAATTTGAAAGCATCAATTCTTTGGCGGCCAGCCTCCTTTATGGTCCAGCACTCACATCTGTACATGACTACTGGAAAAACCATAGCTTTGACGTCTAGTCAAACCTTTGTTGGCAAAGGGATGTGTCTGCTTTTTAATACACTGTCTAGGTTTGTCATAGCTTTCTTTCCAAGAAGCAAGTATCTTTTAATTTCATGACTGCAGTCACCGTCCGCAGTTATTTTAGAGCCCAAAATATAAAGTCTATCTTTGTCTCCATCTTTTCCCTGTCTATTTGCCATGAAGTGATAGGACCGGATGTCATGATCTTAGTATGTTACCTGCTTAAAGCTTTGAGTGGTTTTGCTGAAAAGTTGGCCGCCCTCCTCCTTCTGGACCCTGCTCAGACCTGAGCTACCAAGAGCCTGCATCTGAACCTTCAGCAGGACTCATCCAACATCTCAGAGCTTCTGTCTTAAGGGCCTGGGGTCAAAATGGTACAATCCTAACGAGTTCCCCCACACTGATACTGCAGTTCCCGGGACCACCCTCGGAGCACCACTGGTCTCACATTCAGACGGGAACATGGGACACAGAGGGGCCTAGGAACCTCAGGCTGAATTTGATCTGAGATGTGGCCAGTCCCCCGCCCACACTCCGGAGGGCACATGTGGTGTGTTTGCCTGAATAATGGTCCTGAAGATACCCATGTCCTAAGCTCTGCATCCTCTAAATGTTCTCTTATTTGGTAGAAGAGACAGTGCTATGTGATTAACTCAGGGTTTTTGAGATGGGGAGGGGAGGGCTGCTGTCCTGGATCCCCGGGATGGGCCCAGTGTGACTTCAAGGGTCCTTCCAAGAGGGGCTCAGAGGCAAGATTACACAGAGATGTGACCACAGAGTGAGATGCTATGTTAATGGATTAGACGATGGAACACTGAGCCTGGAGCCAAGGAGTCCAAGGCATGAAGCTCGGGGCACTGTGAAAAGCTGGGAACAGGGCTTTCCTCTCAGCCTCTGGGGGGAACACGTTCCTGCCCACACTTTAATATTGAACCAGTGAGACTAACTGAAGACTTCTGGCCCCCAGAACTGTAAGAGCGCAAGTGTGTGTTAAATTAAGCCAGTGAGTTGTGGTAATTTGCAACAGCAGGCCTAGGGGACACACACACTCACACACACAATATACACACATACACACACACACACACAATATACACAGCACTGAGAGGATCAGAGCTCATGGGTAGGATTTCCCTGTATCCGTCTTTCTCTCCACAGCCCTGGGGTGAGCGGGCAAGCATTGGGAAGGCCCCCACACCACAGATGAGCAAAGTGTTGGCCGCTGGTCCGTTATTAATAGCAGGCAACCGAGGACTCAGACCTCATCTCTGGGACTTTTCCCTCCAGCCCTTCCGTGGGTCTTTCTCCATTTTAGTGATTGCTGTGTTCATGACTTTTCCTCTCAGGAAAAAGAATGGTTGATATTTCACTTTATGCTAAAGGGCTGAGAATTTAATAACTGGTCCTTTCCGGCAGTACCTACATTTTTAGAAACAGCCAAACCCTCTCCACC
The DNA here is from genome assembly GCF_049115385.1 of Moschus berezovskii. NCBI lineage: Eukaryota > Metazoa > Chordata > Mammalia > Artiodactyla > Moschidae > Moschus > Moschus berezovskii. The sequence goes on from NC_142470.1 coordinate 61,714,803, forward strand.
TCCATCGCATTTCTAGGTTTCTCTTTGGTCGTTGTTCAGTCGCGAACTCATGTCCAACTCTTTGTGACCCCATGGCCTAGCACGCCAGGCTCCCCTGTCCTTCAGTATCTCCTAGAGCTTGCTCAAACTCATGTCCCTTGAGTTTTTGACGCCATCCAGCCATCGCATCCTCTATCATCCCCCTTTTCCTCCTGCCCTCAATCTTTCCCAGCATCAGGGTCTCTTCCAATGAGTCAGCCCTTCGCATCAGCTGGCTAAAGTATTGGAGCTTCAGCATCAGCCCTTCCAGTGAATATTCAGGGTTGATTTCCTTTCAGACCTTTGACTGGTTTGATCTTGCCATCCAAGGAACTCTCAAGAGTCTTCTGCAGCATCACAGTGCCCTTAAATGTCAGTTTCTTCATAGGTTCTCTTAGGCACTCACCTTCCCACTTCAGGCCGCCTCCCTGGGTGAATCTCTCCAGTTGCGTGGAGTCAGAGACCCCTGTATACTGAGAGCCCCTGAACCATCTCCACCCTGGTCTCTGTCGAGCTCCACACCTGCCGTGGAGATCTGGCTGCCCACTGGGCACTCCTGTTGGGTGAGTCACAGGTCTTTCAACTTCAGCACTTCCACCCTCTTGCCCCTCCCTCCAACCCATCCTCCACAACCCATCACCAACTCTTGTCCATTCCCCACCCTGTATTCTGAGGTCTGTGTACATCTCTCTGCCCCTTCCAACACCACCCTCGTCTACCTCCCTCCTGTCTCACCTGAAACAGCTCAGGGCTCCCTGATCAGACTCCTGTGTCTTCATCAGGGGATTCAAGACGCAAAAGCCGCTGTGTGCTTATTCACTCAGTCTTGTCCAACTCTTTGCGACCCCGTGGACAGTAGCCCAGCAGGCTCATCCGTCCATGGGATTCTCCAGGCAAGAATACTGGAGTGGGTTGCCATGCCCTCCTCCAGGGGATCGTCCCAACCCAGGGATCGAATCCAGGTTTCCCATATTGCAGGTGGATTCTTTACCATCTGAGCCACCAGGGAAGCCGCAGTGATTCTTAAAACTTACTTTCTATTTATTTATCCCTTTTTACAATAGTGGATAAGTTGTGATGTGCACAACCAAACTTGAAAATGTGCAGAATGACATCTCTGAACATGATAATGGCTTTAAATTCCTTAAAAGACTTATGAGGGGCACTTCCCTGGTGTCTCAGTGCTTAGGACCCCATGCTTCCAATGCAGGGAGCACAGGCTGAATCCTTGGTCAGGGAGCTAAGACCCCACATGCTGTGTGGCACAGCCAAAAAATAAAAACAAGTAAAATGACAATAAAAATAATATAATTATTTTTTAAAGAAATACTTTTTTTTTTTTTTTTCAGACGCATGGGAGAAGCATCTCTCACAGGCCATGTCTACTTGTGAGCACAGCCTGTAGGTTTTATTTTCATCCCATAAAGAGGTCTCTTGTTAAGGTTTTTGCTGTTGTTTTGGGCTTTCTGGGTGTGTGTGTGTGTGTTTGTAGTAGAATCTTCATGGTGGAAGTGCACTACAGTTTCTACAGCAAGTCCTGGTAATAACAAGAGTCTGGCTGAAGTCCCCTCTGCACCCTCACCCTCCCACCCTCAGCCACCACATTTGGGCTCTGTTGGCAGCAGTGAAGGTCACCGTGTTTGCAGCACTGCTTTGGTTCACCCCCAGCTGGAGCTTTGATGACCCTGCCACCCATGTTTATTTATTGATTATAGTCCTGTCCCCACTTTTCTCCTCTTGAGTCTCTGCTTTGGTTGTTTTTGTGGGTTTTTGTCTCTTGGCTCCAAACTACTACCTTGATGACGAGGTTTGAGTTTGGCTGAGTTTATTTATTCACTGATCTTCACCATGAGTCCTCTTGTGTTTTTCTCCCCGGAGCTGGTCCTGGAGGAGAGGAGTATGTGGAGCCCCACCCACACATTCAAGCTCTCCTCCCATGACACATTTGTTTCTTGACCTCCGCCCCCCCGGATACCAGAATCAGCTCCCCAGCCTGGTGGGATCAGCTCTCCTAATACAGATCCTAACAAGTCTGGCCAGGTCCTTTCTGCACAGACTTCCCAGCTCCTGGCAGCCAAGCTCAGCTAGTCTCCAGCCATTTCCTTCAAACTCTGATCGCACCATGGACAACCAGTGGTCCTAAAGGGGGATGACCAAGAGTGACCGAGCCTGTGGCCTTCCAGCTGTTTCATCACAGGACAGGAAGGGTTAGTGGACAAGAAGCCCAAGGAAATGAGTCTGGTCAACGTTTCGGCACTGGAAGGGGCAAAAGAGTTGTCTAAGGGACTAATCTTCACTAGACGGTCTCTTTTTCCTTCATCTCTGCGTTTTTCATCCTGATAATGGATGCAGAGGACAGTCAGCTCCATGGTATTTACCAAATGACACATGACTTCCTTAAATGAGAGTGGTCCCTTTAACAGTACATTTGAGAGCTTAAAAGAGTAGTCCTGGGGGACTTCCCTGGTGGCGCAGAGGTTAAGACCCCACAATCCCAATGCAAGGGACACAAGTCCTGATCTGAGAACTAAGATCCCATATCCCTTAGCCAAAATAAAAAAAGAGTAACATTTAAACAACAACAACAACAAAAGAGTAGTCCTGGAAGTGAATGTTTTACATTCTAAAGAATTTGCCATTCTTGCTTGATCTGGAGTTGATTCTATCAATGAACAAACATTTAAACAACAACAACAACAAAAGAGTAGTCCTGGAAGTGAATGTTTTACATTCTAAAGAATTTGCCATTCTTGCTTGATCTGGAGTTGATTCTATCAATGAACAAACTTTAAATCCTCCTGTTTCTACAGGCAGGAAGATAGCTCATCTGCAAAGCATAGCCTGCATACCTTTAATCATTGATGTTTAAGTAATCTCCTGAGTGTTTGAGCATCTAATGAGCTTGAGGAAGTGAGAGGGGTTGCCTTGTTGGAAGTAATGAGACCTGCAGAGCAGAGTATGAATGACTGAATCTTCTTTATGGGTATCTTTGCATGTTTGCCATCATCAGGAATTTTGACGAAGGAAAAAGAGCTGACCCAGAAAAAATGCGCATCTAAGCTTTGTAAAGGTAATTAGTTTCACTTGAATTCCATTGTCAGTAGTATTTAATTGAAGTCCTTTTCACCAAAATATTTGATAATATATCTTGCATCAACTAAATATCTAGTTGGTTTAGGTATTAGAGTTCATGGTATTAAAGCAGGTTCTTTTAAACAGCAATTTGGGGGCCAATGTGTTCTCTGAAATTTCACCAAAGTTATTTAAGTCACCTTCCATACCAGAGGCAGACATGTCCTCCCTACCTTGATAATTTAGTTGCGAAATCATGTGTCTGACTCTTTCGAGACTCTGACTATAGCCCGCCCTCCTCCTCTGTCCATGGGATTCTCCAGGCAAGAATACTGGAATGGGTTGCCATTTCCTCCTCCAGGGGATCTTTCCGACCCAGGGATCAAACCAGGATCACCTGCGTTTCAGGTGAATTCTTTACTGACTTAGCCACCAGGGAAGCCCATCCCCTACCCTTAAAGAGCTTCAAAATTATGACCTCGAAACTATGTACAGTTTTACCTATACATTCTTTGAGCTGCTTGGAACTGTAAGGAAACATTTAACCCCTAGAATTTTATTTTCTTGCAGAGTATTGGAATACTTCTGGCCCTCTTTCATGCTGTGCAAAATATGACTTGATCTGTATAAAAACCAACTAATATAAGAAATCAAAATGCTTGGTATAATCACCACTGCTGCGTGTCCTTGGGATCTTAGAAGAGATGGAACCAATCATTATAGCCAAGTCCAATTTTTAAAAAATTTTTATTGGAGTAAAGTTGATTTGCAATGTTGTGTTAGTTTTGAGGGTATAAGTCCAATCTTGGAAACAGGGGTCTGGGGGTACATGAGGGGTAGGAAAACAGTTGCTAGAAAGACATCCCCCTACCTGGAGAGGCACAAAATGTTTTAATGTAAAAATTACATGAAGGCCCCACCATTCAGTGAGAAGCCTTGTTGCCTCTCACTGATGAGACAGGCTCCATTCCCTGGCTGGCAGCCTCAGCCCTGTTGGCTGCCTGGAGTCAGAGCACCCGAATCCTCCGAGTTGCCAGCCTTGTGGGGGTGAGAGAGGAAGTGCAGAGTGGTTTTGGCCAAAGTGTAATAACGTGAACCCTGACAGAGAACGCTCTGTGGGAGGGTTCCGTGTTGAGTCAAGAGCAGCCTGTCTCTGGAAATTTCTGTGCATTGGGCCACTTTGGTTCTTAAGCCCTAACTCAGCCAGGGCTTGGACTGGTGTGGTGTCACACAGGCCCAGGAAGGTCATGGTCCCAGCTGAGCTGTGGGGGCCTGTGTGTCACCCCTGTCTCCCTCCAAGGCTGCAGGCATGTGCTCCACATAGCTGACGTGGGAGTTAAAACCACCTCCCTCAAATCAAATACGTGTGCTCCCCTCCGAGGTGACCTGCTCTCAGGCCTCAGCTGGTGAACCCAGGAGTGGGCAGCGGGTTAGAGTCCATTCTGGAGTGACTGTGCTGGACACACAGCTGCACACGTTCCTCAGACCCCTTTGACCTGCACATTAAACAGTGTGCTGCTGCTTTGACTTCAGTTTCACTCTAGAGCAGTCAGGAGAAAACGTGGATGTGATTAGCCTCTGTTTTTGGGCTTAGACAGTCAGGGGAAGCAGGGGAAAGTTATATGTGAGTAACTCAGAAGGTATTTGTCTTTCTCTGACTTAGTTCACTTAGCGTGATCATCTCTAGGTCCATCCATGATGCTATGGCAGATACACAACTGTGTATAAAATAAACAACCGGGTCCTACCGTATAGCACAGGAAACTATATTCAATAGCTTGTAATAAATCAGAATGGAAAGAATATGAGAAAGAATGGATAGAGGTATGTGCACAACTGAATCACTTGGTTGTTCACCAGAAATTAACACAACTTTGTAAGTCAACTGTACTTTAATGAAAATATTAAAAAATAACTGAGGTTGCATGATAGGGAGTGGGGCTCTCAGTTCAGTTCAGTTCAGTCGCTCAGTCGTGTCCAACTCTTTGCGACCCCATGAATCACAGCACGCCAGGCCTCCCTGTCCATCACCAACTCCCGGAGTTCACTCAAACTCATGTCCATAGAGTCGGTGATGCCACCCAGCCATCTCATTCTCTGTCATCCCCTTCTCCTCCTGCCCCCAATCCATCCCAGCATCAGAGTCTTTTCCGATGAGTCAACTCTTCACATGAGGTGGCCAAAGTATTGGAGCCTCAGCTTTATCATCATTCCTTCCAATGAACACCCAGGACTGATCTCCTTTAGAATGGACTGGTTGGATCTCCTTGCAGTCCAAGGGACTCTCAAGAGTCTTCTCCAACACCACAGTTCAAAAGCATCAATTCTTCGGTGATCAGCTTTCTTCACAGTCCAACTCTCACATCCATACGTGACCACTGGAAAAACCATAGCCTTGACTAGACGGACCTTTGTTGGCAAAGTAATGTCTCTGCTTTTTAATATGCTATCTAGGTTGGTCATAACTTTCCTTGGGGCTCTAATAAAGACTTTATGTCCACTTAATGGTGCCTGGAGAAGGCAATGGCAAGCCACTCCAGTACTCTTGCCTAGAAAATCTCATGTACAGAGTAGCCTGGTGGGCTACAGTCCATGGGGTCGCTACTAGTTGGACATGACTGAGTGACTTCACTTCCACTTTTCACTTTCACGCATTGGAGAAGGAAATGGCAACCCGCTCTGGTGTTCTTGCCTGGAGAATCCTGGGGATGGCAGAGCCTGGTGGGCTGCCGTCTATGGGGTCACACAGAGTCGGACACGACTGAAGTGACTTAGCAGTAGCAATGGTGCCTGGAGCTACCGGATGGGGGGAAGGTCACAGCATGGTCACACCCACCACGGTCATCTTATGGCTGTGCATTGTGAATGTTGTTGCTCCCACATGGGGCAGGGCCCTTCAAGGAGAAACATGAATAGTGAATAAGGGTAACTGGGGTCCATCCCTGTGACAAGCCCCTTCTCCTCCACCCAGTCCTGGAGCCGCCCCAGCACCCAGGGCCACCCCACCCCTTCCTGCGCCTGCAGGCAGCTCTGCAAGGGCCAGGTCCTGCTGGGCAGTAAACAGTGACTCAGGGTACACATCCCCAGCTTGGAGGGTCTGACGAATGAAATACAAAAATGATTTTAAGCTGCCTCCCTCCTGACCTACAACACACACACAGGGGAGAAAAAATAGAGCAAAGACCAAATCTCCTAAAGGAAATAGCTAAATGAGTTCATACCAGCATGCCAAGATGATATAAACAGCTTTATACCGATCAAAGGTTAAAGGAAATTGCCTTCGTAAATATTTCAGGTGACAAGATTCTTGAGCAGAATCTTAAGATGGAGGGACAAGATTTGGCAGAAAGACTTGACCCTCCCTCACCCCAAACCACAAGTTTAAAATAAAGAACTCCATGTGAAGGTGCTGATAAACCATCAATCATTTACATAAAGCTTTATCATTCTTGTTCCTAACAATAATAACCTTGATGGTTTGAGGACCTTAAAATGCCCATTCGGAGATAGCTTTCAAACAGCTACAAAATCTACCCACAGTCCACTGCTCCTGACACTTTAGTGTGTGTCCTGCTTCCCTCGCTAGATTGACAGTGTCCTGAGGACTTGAATCTGCCCCTACACATCCCCACGCAGGGCACCCAGCATGGACTCTTGTCTCTGGGCCATCTGAGGATGCATAGGGACCAGAGGAGTGTCAGATCCTGGGCTGAGTCAGAAAGTCACAGCCTCTGATCCCCAGGTTCCTGATCTGTAAAAGGGGGAAGGGTTACTCCTGCAAGCCCCGCAGGTCCTGGGAAGGACTTGGGAATCGGAAAACACTGTTTAGTTGTAGGGTCTGTTTTCAAGGGCTGCCCTTTGTGCCTAACAGGTGTCTACACCCTTGGAGGGGACAGAGGCTTGCCTGTGATGGTACAACGGCTGCTTCTCCATCTCTGTGAATGGAGGATATCATACTGCTATCACCTAATCCAGAATATTTGTATTTGAGCAGAGCATCTTGAAAGTATGCTGCCTTAACAGAAGGAATGAATCCCGGATGTTCACGTGGGGGCTGGAGGGAGCTGGTTTGAATCACATTTTCAATCTACCCATAAGACACTAGGGCTTCCCTGATGGCTCGGTGGTGTAGAATCCACCTGCCAATACAGGAGACACGGAGACGCACGTTCCATCCCTGGATCAGGAACATCCTCTGGCAGGGGAAATGGCAACCCACTCCAGTATTCTTGCCTGGGAAATCTTATCTTCCCGGGATCACAAAGAGTAGGACACAACTGAATGACTAAACACACACACATATAAGGCACTTACGCGGCTGTCTTAAAATTCTGTGCTCAGTAATTCACAGCATCAACAAACAATGAAATGAAATAACAGCAAGAACAAAAGGAAACTGGAAGAGCCCCAGCAGCCTGGGGGAGCTCTGTGGACCATGTGGTGATGATGCTCTAATTGGGCCCCAAACAGACCCTAGCAGTGCTGTCACTGCTGACCCCTGACCACAGGAGCAAGGCCACAGCAAGATCTTGTCCCTTGGGACAATCGCTCTGGGATCAGGGTGTCTCTGTCGAAGGTGACAAGACTATTTTGAGTCATTCTTTAAGGAATGTCACACTGACTGATGGTCCTGTGGGTCCTGTGGCCCCTGCCCCATCTGTGCCCAGTCCCTGGACACCCCACGATGAGGCCTGGTATCCCCAGGACCAGGTGTAAAAGGCTGGGACCCCTCCTGCCTGGAGCAGCTCGCCCCCACGATGATGCCCCCACAATGACACCATCCGTCGCATCCAGGTCATCGAGCCACTGCTCTGGTCTTATACTGAGAATGGGCATGCTCCCTTCTCCACAGGACAAAGGACTTCAGGCAAAGTGCAGGGGGCTTGCTCCACCATGGGCAGCTGGGCTCCACTCCAGCTCAGTGATCTGCTCCAGGCATCTGGAGTCTCCTCAACTTTGGTTAAAATACTGCAAATTTAATGGAGGAAGAGACTGGAAACTGGCCCCATTAAACGTGCAAATCTGTTTTAGTAGCATCATCTCTTTTTCACCAAAGGCCACTTAGGGATCTGAAGCCCATTTCTTCAAGATGTTGACTGTCTTTATACCAGGGCTGCGGATCTCGGTTCACCTTCACTAAGGACCATGTGGCCCGAGGGGTCCTATCACTAACGTCCACGTTTGCCTATGCTCATCTTCACTAAGAACTACGTGGCCTGAGTAGCCCCATCACTAAAGATCACATCCTCCTGAGGGATCCCATCACTAAAGATCATGAATGTCTATGAGGCACCATCATTAAGTTAAGGTCCACGTCCTCCTGAAGGGCCCCATTGCTAAGGACCATGTCTGTCTATGAGGCACCATCATTAAGGTCCATGTCCTCCTGAGGGGCCCCATCACTAAGGACCATGCGGCCTTTGGAGCACCATCACTAAGGACCACATCCTCCTGAGGGGTCCCATCACTAAGGACATGTCCTCCTGAGGGGCCCCATTGCTAAGACCACGTCTGTCTATGAGGCACCATCATTAAGGTCCACATCCTCCTGAGGGGCCCCATCGCTAAGGACCATGTGGCCTTTGGAGCACCATCACTAAGGACCATGTCCACCGGAGGGGTTCCATCATGAAGGACCATGTCCTCCTGAGGGGGTCCTATCACTAAGGTCCACATCCTCCTGAGGGGTCCCATCACTAAAGACCATGTCTGTCTATGAGGCACCATCATTAAGGTCCACGTCCTCCTGAGGGGCCCCATCACTAAGGACCATGTGGCCTTTGGAGCACCATCACTAAGGACCACGTCCTCCTGAGGGGCCCCATTGCTAAAACCACGTCTGTCTGTGGGGTCCTTGGCCCCTCCAGAACCCTGCTCAACGAGCCTTCCCAGGAGCTGAACTGTGCATAATAAGGACTCTGTCCTTCTCAGTATTTTTTTAGGCTGAAAGGAGACTTTCCTGCATTCCCTGCCTTTGGCTTCGGTTAGTTATTTGAAATGGCAAAAGTTATTAAAATTCCAATGTGGGAATTCACTTAATAAACAGGAAGGGAGTTTTGAGGACCCACCACTGAGTATGCAGATTAACCCTGCAGTTGCCAGTCCTGGGGTGTTGGCAGTTTCTACGCTGACCTTGGAGGAGGGTCTGTACTCAGGGGGCTTTCCTTATACTGTTCCTGGGCTGCTATGAGTTTTTGTTATATGTAACACACACTTTCTAAATAGCAAACTTCAAATAGACAGAAACATATGAAATGATCTCATTTATACAAGACCTGTGTAACTACAGATTCACCTCTCAATGGCGACATTTATTCATTCACCAAATATTTATTGGGTGTCAGTTTTACGGGGAAATAAAGAAAACAAACAACTTGAAGAGGTCAAAGAGAAATAAAGCAGAAGGAAGAAACCTTGAGGGGGAAAATAGGCCTGGAGGAACTCAGAGGGCAGTATGCTCCTGGCCCCAAGGGGGAAGCAGGAGAGACTTCCTGGAGAAGGCAGCATCTGAGCTTGCCCTTGAGAAGTGGGGAGGGCAGTGGATTCTTTGACATTCCTTTGACATTCTTTGACATCCTCCCTCTGAGAAATGGCACCTTTGACCCTCCCCAGAATTTCCCCAGGTGGTGGGCTCTGTGACTGCTCCCATCAAGAGAACATGGTGGCACTGACGCAGGTCAGTTTCCAGGCCAAGCCCTTAAGGTGTCAGCTGCTTCCTCTTCTTGTCTTTTGGAACAGCTGATCTTAGAATGCTCTCTCTGGGAGCCCTGAGCCTCCCTGCTGGACCTACCCTAAGGCCCCCATGCTGGACAGGCCACATGTAGGCATGTCAGTGGAGCAGAGGCTGAAGGTGGCAGGTGGGTTTTGGTGGGGCTGGGGACCCAGAAAGCACCCTGAGCAGTGCTTGCATCAGCATCCCCCAGAAAAACAAAGACCCCTGAGCTCCACTCAGGATAAAGTGGATCATAATTCAAAGGAATGTAGCCCAGGAACCTACCTTAACAAGCACCTTGGGACTTTTAGACCCAATCTGAGAAACAGTGGAATGAGGAACAGACCAGCTTCAGCAGAGGGAAGAAGGGGATGGTGGATTTAAGTAAATAGGAAGAAAGGGGCTTTTCTAAGCACTTCATTTTATAAGCAAGTGCAGTTGAACAAGTAAACAAACAGAAAGGAAGGTGGATGTTGGAACAGGCACAGCATCTCCAGCTGGGCACTTGAGCGTGGCAGACCCCAGGAAGGTGGTGGGGGGGGAGAGGGTCCTGCTGCTGACACAGGGCTGTCTTCCTGTGAACGAACATGGGGGATTTCATCACACATCACACCTGAGCCTCTTACTGAAGCATCAGTTATGGCTTCTGGGGCCATCAAAGTCACCTTCCCTCCCCTGCCCTCCTCTACAAGGGAACCTTCTGTGTTTGTGCAGGAGAAAGAGAAAGAGAGAGAGAAAGCCCGGTCAGTGGGACCCAAGCAATCAAAGACCTGGCACTGATGGAAACAGACAAAAGACAGAGAGACAGGAGGATGCAGGGTTCTGTGCGCTGTTATTCATGTTGATAAATGGCACTAATAACATGTAAGGCAGACATGAACATGGGAGCCAAAAACAAGTCACTCCGGAAGACTGTTTGTAGGAATGTCCACTGAGCATCTTGAGAAACAGATATTGATAAGGACTGAACTGAATTAAATTGGATTCAATTGACAGTAATGAATCTGATCCTCTTAATCCTTTTAATCATTAGTGTCTTCCTACCGGTAACCAGGAGTGTTTATTTTGAGGTTGTTGTTTTTTTAAGGAAATGAAAATAAAATACCAATGAAGTGTTTTCAAAAGAGGATCACCTAAGGAACTACCCTGGCAGTCCAGTGGTTAAGACTTTACCTTTCAATGAAGGGGTTGTGGGTTCGATCCCTGGTTGGGGAGCTAAGATTTCACATGCATCCACTCCAAAAAACCCAAAACATAAAACAGGAGCAATACTGTAGCAAATTCAGTAAAGACTTTAAATAATCTTCCCCCCTCAAAACAAGAGGATTGCTTCAAAGTAAACTATTAAGCTACTTGTGGGGGTGAGAAGCTGGGAGGAACATCAGCTCCTGCAGAGCTGGGAAGGTAGCAACATCTCTATTGTGAAGTTATATATTTGATCTGCACACTTTTCTGTATTATGTTGTTGTTTAGTCGTTAATTCCTGTCGGACTCTTTTCTACCCCATGGACTGTAGCCCACCAGGCTCCTCTGTTCATGGGATTTTCCAGACAAGAATACTGGAACCGGTTGCCATTTCCTTCTCCAGGGGATCTTCCCAACCCAGAGATCGAATCCGCGTCTCCTCTGCATTGGCAGGCGGATTCTTTACCTGGTGAGCCATTGGTACAGGTACAGGGTGCGAAGGTGTTAAAGGAGAGGTGGCCGCAGTGTAGATGGCCTAGAGGGGTTAGTTCCCAGAAGCCGCGCTGCCCGCGGGGTCCTCGTGTGTGCACGGGTCCGGGACGGGGGAGGCTGGCTCCAGCTCCCATGGCCTCACGCGGGTGTCGGGTGCCCCTTTAGTATGCGTGGATGGGGCACACGATGGAGACGTGTGAACACTTGCGGAGCTCATTCTCTCCTGATTACTGAAAGGCTAGTCTGTTGGAGTCTCTGGAGCGAGATGTTTTCCTGGAATGCAGCTCTGAGCCCAGAGCGTGGAGACTTAAACAGCACGAAGCACAGAGCTGCCAAAGGCATCTTTAAAGCTGCGACAGAAAGCCAGGACATTCCGAAGGCCTGCGCGGGAGGGAGGGAGCGGACTGGGGGGCCAGGGCGCGCGGTGTGCAGGGGAGGGGACTGTGGTCTGGACGGCCGGTAGCGGCGAGATCCCGAGGCCTGAGCGGGGACCCTCAGAGCACCCAGCCCTTCCCCGCTGGATGCCGCGGCCCCTCCCGGGGCAGTCGGACCTCTCTTGCCCTTCGCCCGCGGTCTTTGGCGGCCCAGGCGCCAGCAGCCCCTAAGCCTTGGAGGAGCCGCGGCCGGAGAGAGGGGCGCGGAGACTTGGCACGGACGCTTGGCCCGCGGCCCGTCGGCACAGCGCCCGCCTGCCGGGTCCCGCCCCGGCCCGGACTCTGGGACCGCCCGCGCGTCCAGTACCCTTGAGCGCGGTTCTCCAGGGCGCAGTCCGCCGGCGCCGGGTCCTCCAGAACAAGCGCCTTCCTTATCCTTCCCGCGCAGTGGCCAAGGCGCGTGCATCTCTCTCCAGCGCATCCGCTGCAACCATGGCCACCTCCTCCGCCCGGCCCGCCTTCCTGGTCATGACCGCACTGGCGCTGCTGCTGCTGCTGTGCGTGGGCCCAGGTAAGGGGGCGATTTCACAGCTCTAACGTCGAGAGGAGGGCGCGGAGACCAAGGCGCCATCTCGAGTCCTGGCAAGGGCCAAGAGTTGAAAGCGTCTTGGGTTCTGCCCTGGCGAGGTGAGAAGTGGCAGAGTTCATGGTCACGGGCAGAGTTCAGGGTCTCAGGTGTCCGCGGCAACCATCGGAAAAGAAGCGGAGGAGCCTTGGACAGAACGTGAGGGGCACGGAGCAGGGGGCCCTGTAGGCAGGTGGCACCCAGAACTCAGAGGAGTCAAAGGGCCTTCATCCCCAGGGTCCCTTCCAGGGGTTCCCTTCCTGGCGCCTCGGCTCAGTTAAGTTCCAGGCCTGCAAATCTGCGCCAGCAGGAGCAGGGCCTCACCTCCTCGCTGGGGAAAAGCTCTGAAAGGAGAAATTCTTCAACTTCTCTGCTTCTTGGAGGCCCTTTTGAATGGGTTGGAAATCCCAGTTCGTTCCCTAGAAAATGCGCGCGTTCACGCACAGGCTGCAGATGAGGTGGGTGGGGTGCAGACCTCTGAACCCTCGGAGCCCACAGAGCCCACCTTAGGGAGGCTTCATCCTGAGCACTATCTTCCCTCTTGCCATCCCTTATGGCTCAGGAGTGGCCTTCTGCAGGCAGGGGTGCCTTTGCAGGTGTGAGGTGGGGTGGTGACCCCAGGTCTCCTGGGAAGGTGCATGGGATGGAAGGTGGGAGGGTGACCTGCTCAAGAACCTGAAACTGAAGTTTCCAACACCACAAAGCAGCCAAGCAAGGTGGATGGAAAGGCAGGACCCCCTTGGTTGCTGAACGTCTGTGTTTTGGGCGGTCAGCACAAGTGGGGAACAGCAAACATGGGCCGGGGAGCAACGGGAGCCCTGGGGGGCATTAGCACAACAGAGGGGCTGGGGTGACTGCTTTTCTAATTTAGGACCACAAGGGGGGCCAGTCAGTCACTCCCCGTCACCTGATTTGTCACCTCCTGCTTGTTCCTCCCATTCTAAGAACCACATCTGAATACAGCAAGTGGATATCAGCTAGAAACCCATTCTTTTCGGGACTTGTATTTTATTTCATTTATACCAAGGCTGCAGTGATAGGAGTTGGTTAAAATATTATGGTCATTGAGCTGGAATGTCAAAGTTTTTATGACACCACATGAAAATCTTTATGGCAAGTCCCCAAGGTGATTTTATGACACCCAAAATCACTTAACGGAGAAAGGGACCATTGCCCTTTCTTGATCAGTTTATCAAGAGCTTCAAAGGGTCATCTTGAAATTCCAAACCCGCTGGGAGATCAAACGCCAGGGAGCTAGACTTGATCAACTCAGGAGGGCATATGAGCACAGCCTGGAAATGGTGACCAGTGGTGTTAGGGTAGAAATCCATGATGCTAGAAGACAAACCCCACAGCGGCTCATTTGTTCTTTATTCCTTTCTTCAAATAAAGTTAGTATGGTGTCCACGTTCATGCATTGATATTTACAGTTCAGTGGGTAGTAACTGGCACCATGGCATTGCTGATATTTATCGTTTTAGGACCTGTTCACCCTTTTCAGTTGTGTAGCTGAATCTGAGGAGGCTCACCTTTCTGGGGTAGGAGTGACACACATTTGCTGGGAGAAATTGCAGCTTCAGTGCAAATGCCACTCAGATGGTAAAGAATCTGTCTGCAATGCGGAAGAGCCGGGTTCAACCGCTGGGTGGGGAAGATTCCCTGGAGGAGAGCATGGCAACCCATTCCAGCATTCTTGCCTGGAGAATTCCACAGACAGAGGAGCCTGGCAGGCTCCAGTCCAAGGGGTCGCAGAGTCAGGCACGACTGAGAGACTAATACTTTTCACTTTTCCAATGTCTGTTTCAATTCATCAGTATTAAAGCGCTCTTACATAATACAGACAGAGGGGTGGTACTTAATTCGGCAGGCTATTCTGAGTCATTGGAGACTCACGCGTATTAAGATACTAAAATACTCTCAGATTTGTGCCCTGTCCATGTTGATAAATGTAGATTCCTTCGCTGGCTCTTGTGGCTGGGAGGGAAGCACAGACTGAAAGTGGTCCCACCCCGTGTAACTAAACCTCCTGTGCAGCAGCCTCCCCAGTGCTGACTCACAACTGATGCTCAGATATCTCTAGCAACTCTGGATGGGAAGCTTCTCTGGTGATTTGCTCCCCGCCTTGGGTGGCTGTCCAGTGCTGGCAGCCTGCTGCCCACCCTAATCTATGGCCCAGTGGGATCTTAGAGCCATTCATTGCTCTGCTCCCAGAAGTTTCTTTCCTCTAGTTAAACATCTATGTGTGTGTTTGTGCGTGTGTGTGTTAGTCACTCAGTCATGTCCAACTTTCTACAGGGCTACAGCCCTGTAGCCCACCAGGCTCCTCTGTCCATGGGATTCTCCAGGCAAGAATACTGGAGTGGGTTGCCTCCTCCAGGGGATCTGCCCAACCCAGGGATCGAACCCGGGTCTCCTGCATTGGCAGGCAGATTCTTTACTGTCTGAACCACCAGGGAAGCCCCAGTTAAACATCAAAATTCCTTTAATTTGTTATCATATCACACACATGGGCCGTTTGTTCCTCTTGGACTTTTTCCTCTTTCTAAAACTTTTTCCTTTTGCCAGAACTCCTGTTTTTCTGTGACCATCCGAAGGTCACAGGTTAGCACCTGAACCAAATAGTAAAGAGGTGGGCTGATCAGAGACAAGCCGAAACAGAGGGAGGACAAGTATTTCCTTTCTGCAAGACGCTCTCCTTTTATTTACACAGCCTAAAATTGTACCTGCTTTTTAAACAACCGCATCTCTGTAGACTGACTGGAAGTGTAGATGATAATTCTGAATTCAGACCACTGCCCACTTAGCCCACTGCCCAGAGACACCAGCCCTCCTCTGAAGACATGAGGGTGGCCCCACTGTGTTCTCGTCTTGCAGTGGGATCCCTAGAGTGCCCCCCAAACCTGGCTCCCTATTCTAAAGGCAGGTGGGAGGCACCCAAATTCAAACACCTGTGGGGGTCTTGAGAGGTAAAGTGCTGTTTACAGACCCCGGGGTCTGCCAAGTGACCTGGGTCTGGAAACATTCGAACACTAAATCTGTAAACATGGGGCACCTGAGAAAACACTCTTGCAGGTCACGTTCAGCGGTGAGCAGCCAATTTGTGACTTTTGGCTACAAATGTGTTCTTTTCCTCCCCAACTACATAATACATTCTTTAAGCAGAGTTTCTTAGTCTTCTTTGGGCCCCACACACTTCTGAAAGTCTGGCCGGAGCTCTGGCTCCTATTCCCAGAAGACCACACCTTTGCAGTTGCAAATTGGTCCACTGCTGGGGAGGGCAGGACCTGCCGAAGGAGGGAATACCACCATCTCAGCATCTCCATCCTTGGGCCAGACTGTGGCTCAAACACCTAAGGACACTCTGCTCTGTCTTTACAAGCCTGGGCTCTCTCCCAGGGCCTCTGGTTCCCCTTCCACAGGTCAAGCCTCATTCCTGTAAGTAGCACTCAGAGACCAGAGGCTTCCACAGTCTTCAAACCAGCTCACGGGCCAGAAGGGACGTTCCATGAGATCAAACTCATCATTTCCTATTAAACGATTGGGCAGGTTATAAACACTTCTAGATCTGAATACAAACCACAGTAAATGGTACAAATGATGCCCGATTGTAAGACAGTCAGGGCAGGTAACAATACAGGGCTGAACTTTGAGAGCACTGAGGCCCGTTCCTTGGCTTGTGGTGGAGAAACCCCACTTCTGCCTTCATCTTCTCGTGACTGCCATCTGTGTGGTGTCACCTCTTCTTGTAAGGACATCAGTCATTGGATTTAGAGCCCAGCCTAAACCCAGCATCATGTTACCTCCAGATCCCTAACTCATTACATCTGCAAAGACCTTATTTTCAAATAAGTTCCCATGCTGAGGTTCTGGGTGGTATGAATCTGGGGGGACACAATTCAGTATCAGTTCAGTTCAGTTCAGTTGCTCAGTCGTATCCGACTCTTTGCTATTCAGTATACCGTACCATGAAAAGTAAAGTCTGCAGGAAGATTCATAAGACAGATAGCTGCCTGAATATTATTTAATAAAAAAATTTTTTATACTAGAATACGGGCTTCCCAGTTGACTCAGTGATAAAGTTTCAGCCTGCCAATGCAGGATTTGAACCAGGGTTCAATCCCTGGGTGGGGAAGATCTCCTGAAAGAAGAAATGGCAACTCCTCACTCCAGTATTCTTGCCTAGAGAATTGCACGGACAGAGGAGCCTGGTAGGCTACAGTCCATGGGGTCACAAAGAGTTGGACATGACTGAACCACTGAGCATGCACGTATACACAGCCAGTTAACAATGTTGTGATAGTTTCAGGTGAACAACAGAGGGACTAAGCCATGTGTGCAATACACATGTATCTCTTCTCCCCCTAACTCCTGGTAACTGCCTGAATACTATGATAGAAGGGCTCAAAGGACAACATTACTTTTCCTAGAGAATAGTTCAGATGGTCTCCAGTAGCTCAAAGTGTCCTGCTCAGCCATAGTCCCATCACCAGTTTGAGCAACGGGCAGCCTGAAGGGCTTTTTCTACACAACAGGAAATGCAGCAAGCACTGGATACCAAGTTGCCAAAGCAGGATAGGGGCATGAAGTGAGTTTATTCCAATGTGGATTTTTGCATGTGAGAAATTTAAGGGTGCAGTACAACCCTGAAATGATTTCTGTCTTCATTCCTTTAGGCGGCATAAGTGGAAACAAACTCAAGTTGCTGCTTCGGAAACGAGAAGGTAAATACAGCCTGCATGGATAAGGGGGCATTCTTCACCGGGTTGCAGGGAAACGGGGATGTTGATGTGTTCACTGGAGGCTTGTGTTTGGAAAATGGAAAGTGTTTACTCCTTAAAAGGTTAGCAGATAGAAGGGGTGGTTCTGTGGGGATGTGGTGCGGTATTTCATCAGATAAATATTATTGCCAGTTAATGCTTCTCTGAAAGCTGTCAGTGTAGATTCAGAAATAAAAGAAACAGAGCAGCAGTGTTCAGTGAAGGCTGTTTTAGAACCCTGATGCCCTTTACAGCATGTGTCCGAGTCTAGAGCACACACAGCCTTAGTCCCGGGGGCAGCACAGAGCGGGCTGTGGGCGTCCTCCATACCCAAGTGGCCCTTGGGAGAGGGTTAACCGGAAAGACCCTTGTGTTGCTGACACCTGTTGTGAAAAACATGCCTCAGGTAGTGGTGGTAGCACATGAACAGCCTGGGAGCCATGCAGGTGAGTCCTGGGCCCCTGTAATGGGTTCCATCCTCCTGTGGTCCTGTGAACACCATTCTCCCTTGGAACATGCATCTTCACCTGGAAAACAGGACTTTATCCGTCTCTTAGAATGAAGACTAAATTTCTGAGGTGAACTTTTAACCACTTATTCTTTTCCCTGAGTTAATGGGGCTCCAGGAGGTTGAATTTGAAGTCTGTTCCCCGCTGTGGGGCCCCGGTGCTTATGCAGCTACTTCCCAGGGGGTCTGCAGTGCCCCCTCCACCTGACACACACCTGCTGAGCACATGCAGCCCCTCTCGGTATGGAGAGGGACTCCCAGCATCTCCCCAGCTCTTCCAGCCGCTCCCGAGGCCCTCATTCACCCCTGACCTCCCAGGCCCCTCAGACGGCCCCTCCCTGGGCTGGGCAGCCATCTCCCAGGGATACCAGGGCTGATGGGAGTTCTGGCAGGGCCACCTGTGGAAGGGATACCAGAGAGAAAGTGACCGAGAAAATCAGGACTCCTCTCTACACCCTCAGCATTTATCCAGCTCAAGTCAAGAAACACATATTGAGCATCTACTGTGTACAAAACTGTGACAGGCCCAGAATGAAATGTCCAAACAAGCAGGTGAGAATACAAACGTGCTGATATGTACCCACGTGAGCAAGGACACAAGGGCACTTGACTTCCTTTTCTTGGGCGATCTCCATGCCAACCTCAAGGCAAAGACCGTCCATCCAGTGTCACAGATGAGGGGACAGGGGCTCAGAGCTGGTTAGCATGGCCAGCCCAGGACCCAGAGCTTCCCTGAGAGTATCTGCAGGAGTGGGGCCCATTGAGCCCTGAGTCCATGACAGAAGGCATTCAGGGAAGCCGTGGGAAAGCAAGGGTCACCCCGTTAAGAGGTGGTCCAATCATCAGTGGTCACACAGTGGGACCCCAGGTGGCACCGCTTGTCCCCGCAACCCCTGCTGTACTCACCTGGCTGGCCTGCCCAGGGCTCCCTTGTTCCAGCTCTCTCCCCTGGACTCCTAAGCAGGCCCAGAGGGCTCTTGTTTACTTGGACAGTGAACACCCACTGGGCAGCACTAGATACACCATGGTTTCCTGACAGCAGAGCCCACAAGGAATCACCAACCCCTATCCAGGGCTGGACCTGGGTCTGGGTGTGGCCAGGGGCTGCAGAAGAGGAGCTGAATTTGGTTCCTGCCCCAACCCCAGGCCTGTGATATGGCAGTGCCCAGAGGGCAGGGCTGGCTACCCCAGAGCCCAGGGTGGGACCCAGTGAGGGAGGCCGCACTGTACCCGTGTCCTGCAGGAAGGATATGCCAGACAGAGCATCTCCTGCCAGGCAGGGTGGGAGGGGATGTGGAAGAGGGATTCACCCCAGTGAGGAAAGAAATCATCTTTGTACTTGGTGGTGGGGGGGAACCCCTCGTTTCAGCCCCTGCTCCCTCTACGACCCCGGTGGCTGTCCAGGAGAGCAGAGCCAAGGAGTTCCTGAGCAGCCTTCGGAGGCCCAAGCGGCAGCTGTGGGACCGCTCGAGGCCAGAGGTGCAGCAGTGGTACCAGCACTTCCTGTACCTGGGCTTCGACGAGGCGGTGGGTGTGGCTTCCTCGGCAGGAGGGGTGGGGCCTGGGAGACTGGGGGCGGGGCTGTGCAGAGGCCTGGCTTCCCCTGGTGGGGATGGGGCCGGGCAGAGGCCTGGATCCCGGGGTGGGTGGAACAGAGGGCTGGCTTCCTACAGGGCAGAGTGGAGGTGAGGGGCAGAAGCCTGGATCTTCCTGAGGGAATGGGGGTTGGGGGACAGAAGCCTGGATTCCCATGGGGGTTGGGAGTGGAGTGGGGGAAAGGAGGCTGGCTTCCTACAGGGCAGGGTTGGGGGTCAGAGGCCTGGATCCTGCGGGGGTGGGTGGGACAGAGGACTGGCTTCCTACAGGGCAGGGTTGAGGGGCAGAGCCCTGGCTCTCCCTGGGGGGATGAGGGTTGCGGGGGTGGGGGAGAGGCTTGGATTCCCACCAAATGGTGGGAGGGCATGCAGGGAAATGGGCAGAGAATGAAGTTCTGTTATTTGCTTTGAAGTCAGAGCCAGAGCTGCCAGGCACTGGACCACGTGACTGTCAGGTGTAAGGGTGTTGGCTGGAATTTTCCATCCCGCTGTGCCCAGTGGGATCCCTCCCATCAGGGTTTGGTAGCAGAATTCCAGAGACTTCCCCGTCCAGAGAGGCTGGGACTGAGATTCAGGGAGAGTCTGAGTTTCCTAGGAACCCTCTGCCCATATCTGTATGGTTTTATCAAAGTGTGAGTAAATGTGAGGATCCAGTAAGGTTCTAACATATGCACAGATGGGACTAGAAAGACATGTATGCATACACCAGTAGGGATTGGCAGTGAAAATAGCCCCTTTCTCTTTGTCTCCCTCCCCCCATGCTTTTTTAAAATGTGAGTCTGCATTATTTCTGTATTTATAAAATATTTTTAAAGTTTTTTGAAAAAATAATATTTTAAGGCAAAACCTCAAACAAGATTATAAAATGAGGAAAACCAAAGAATGGGGCTACTACACTATGTGACAAACTGCAGTATTGTGAGTCAAGCAAGCCATCTTCTTTTGAAAGCAGAGACTGGTGGGGGGCGCTGAGGTCGGTGGAGGTCAGAGCCCCAGGCCAAGCAGATGGAGAGGGTGGAACTGTGCATACATAGTCAGTGTTCGTGGCCTGAGTCAGCGTACCAGACCTGTTTGAGCATCACTACAGGTGCGAGAGAGTCACCACCAGACACACCCTGAGGCTGCCGTGTGATTCTATTCACCATCATTCACTAAGCCCATAGCCTGTGCAGCAGCCCAGGCAGGACTGGCGGTCAGCGTCTGCCACACTAGACACCCAGGCCCAGGTGTTACTGCATTGGGCAGATGTCCGCTTTCTTTACCAAAAAAGAGAAGAATGCTGAAGTCTGGGGTATATTCAGAACTCACACGTAGAGGTTCAAGGGAAGGGGTGTATATGCCTTTGGGGACTAGGCTTTCAGCAGTGCTCTCCTGCTGGTTAGAACTCACCTCTGGTCCAGGGATGCTGTAGCCAGGAGTAATTTTTTTTTAAGTACTATTTATTATTTTTTATTGAAGTGCAGTTGAGAAATACTCTTTTACTGAAGTATGCCTGAAAGTCCCTTGAACTGCAAGATCAAACCAGTCCATCCTAAAGGAAATCAACCCAGAATATTCATTGGAAGGACTGATGCTGAAGCTGGAGCGCCAGTACTTCGGCCACCTGATGACTCACTGGAAAAGACCCTGCTGCTGGGCAAGATTGAGGGCAGGAGGAGAAGGGGGGAACAGAGGACGAGATGGTTAGACAGCATCACAACTCAACGGACATGAATTTGCGCAAGCTCCAGGAGATAGCGAAGGTCAGGAAAGGCATGGCGTGCTACAGTTCACGGGATCACCAGGAGTCGGACATGACCTAGTGACTGAACAACAACAGCAGTTCATTTACAATGTTGTGTTAGTTTCAGGTGCACACACACATATATATGTCCTTTTCCGGGTTCTTTTCCCTTGTAGTCACGGCAGGACATTGACTGTAGCCCCTTCTTGTGCTGTACAGTAGGGCCTTGTTGCAGGAGCTATTCTATTAGGGGTCATTCATTGCTGAAGGAAAACACCAGAGAAACACCACCAGTAAGACGTGCTCCGGGATGTGGCACCCTTAATCCCATCCTTTCTCACCCTCTTCTCCAGAAATTTGAGGATGACATCAGCTATTGGCTGAACAGAAATCGGAATGGGCATGACTACGACGATTACTACCAGCGCCACTACGATGAGGACGCGGCCATCGGCCCCCGGAGCGTCCACAGCTTCCGGCACGGCGCCAGTGTGAATTACGACGACTACTGACCACCCCTTCAGGCAGGTTCAGGCCGTGGGCTCTGCACAGCACTCTGCACAGGGCTGTGTCTGCCGTGTCTGGTCTTGGCCCATCTTCCCTACTCGCTTTCTATGGCCAGAAAGGAAGCATTAACACAGAGAATATAAAGGCCTTTCGAGAGTCCATGCAAGTTCCTAACACTTCATTCCATTTAAAACTAGAAATAAAAGCATTTTGTTTAAAAGTCTGAGTTCATTTCAATGAAACTTTAAGCTGGCGAGAATTTTCCTTCCCTGGATGTTTCTCAACCTCTCAGAGGCACCAAGTGTGACCCCTGCAAGAGTCCCTACCATCCCAAGCCATGGGACAGAGCAGGGGTCTTCAGTGTGTTAGAATTCAGTCCACAGTAAATGCAAACAAGCAAGCAAAACCCAGCAAGAAAATTTATTGGAAATTATTTAAGATCACAGAACACAGTTAAGAGGATCTAATCATTGATGTGATTTTGCAAGTTTGATTGCTCTTCCATGGCCCGAGCGAGAGCTGGACCCGTTTAATATTATTAGGCAGGAAAAATGGGTAATAGAAAAACCACTAAAGTTCAGTTGATTTCAGAGCTTCACTTACCTTAAGAAATTAAACCTTGTCTAATGAATCCAACGTTTAAGAATATACTTCGCATCATGTTTGGAAAAGTGGTGGGGGGTGAAGGGAGGGGAGGCAGATGGGGAGGTAATACCTGCAGAGGGGAGGGGCCCTCAGCATGGCTCTTGTTCTCCCAGACCTTTTGACAGCCTGCTGGAAGCTTTCTCACAAAACTGCTGTGTGATTTGCACATAATCTCTGAGACACCCCGATATTCACAGGCTGCAGGTAATGAAGCCCTAGGCTTGGTGGTGGATCCTGGCTTCAGGAGAGCAGTGTTTATGGACAATCCTTTGGAATCCCTACAACTTTTAAAAATTTGTGGTGAAACACACACAACATAAAATCCCCCGTTTTGAGCATTTTTTGGTGCACAGTTCAGGGACATTAAGTTCATTCATGTTGTTGTGCAACTGTCACCAGTCTCCACCTGCAGAGCCATCTCATCTTCCCAAACAGAAACTCTGTCCATGAAACCATAAGTCCCCAGCCCTGCCCCACCTTCTTTCTATTTGCGTGGATTTGACTCCTCTAGGGACCTCCTGTCGGAGAAGGCAATGGCAACCCACTCCAGTGTTCTTGCCTGGAGAATTCCAGGAATGGGGGAGCCTGGTGGGCTGCCGTCTATTGGGTCGCATAGAGTCGGACACGACTGAAGTGACTTAGCAGCAGCAGCAGCAGCAGGGACCTCCTGTAAGTGGAATCATACAGTATTCGTCTTTTGTTACTGACTCAATATTTCACTGAGCCTTATGTGCTCAAGCTTCATCCCCCTTGTAGCATGCTGCGTTTCTTCCCCTTTTAAGGCTGAGGAATATTCTATTTTGTGTGCAGACCACTCTTTGTTTATCTACCAACAGACACTGGGTTCCTTCCACCTCCCCGCTGGTGTGACTAATGTTGTGAACACAGTCTGCAAATACCCCACTTTCAGTTCTTTGGGGCACATACCCAGAAGTAGAATTATTGGATCATAAAGTAATTTGTTTTGTTTTTTGAGGAACCACTATTTGTTTTCCACATCAGCTGTACTATTTTATATTTTAATAACATAAAGTTGTAATTTGCTGTTCAGTCGCTCAGTCATGTCCGATTCTTTGCGACCCCATGGACTGCAGCATGCCAGGCTTCCCTGTCCATCACCAACTCCCAGAGCTTGCTAAAACTCATGTCCACTGAGTTGGTGATGCTGTCCAACCATCTCATCCTCTGTCATATCCCTCTCCTCTTGCCTTCAATCTTTCCCAGCATTAGGATCTTTTCTAATGAATCGGCTCTTCGTATCAGGTGGCCGAACTATTGGAGCTTCAGCATCAGTTCTTCCAATGAATATTCAGGACTGATTTCCTTTAGGATTGACTAGTTTGATCTCCTTGCAGTCCAAGGGACGCTCAAGAGCCTTCTCCAATACCACAATGCAAAAGCATCAGTTCTTCGGCACTCAGCTTTCTTTATAGTCCAACTCTCACATCCATATATGACTGATGAAAAAACCATAGCTTTGACTAGACCAACCTTTGTTAGCAAAGTAATGTCTCTGCTATTTACCATCAGGGAAGGCCAAGAGTTGTAATAGGAAAGAGCTTTTGTATTCTGTAAAAGTTAGTCACTGAAGGGATATTGCCTTTAAGCCTATATTATACATAATGGCCCATCTTGGGCACCCCTGCCTCCCAGATAATGAGCATGAAGCTAAAATATCTTTGTTTACCTCCCAGGAAACCTCCTGATTAGGCCCACCTGTGAGTGTCTATGCTGCTACTGCTAAGTCACTTCAGTTGTGTCCGACTCTGTGTGACCCCATAGACAGAAGCCCACCAGGCTCCCCCATCCCTGGGATTCTCCAGGCAAGAACACTGGAGTGGGTTGCCATTTCCTTCTCCGTGAGTGTCTATAGGAAGATGAAATTCACATGCCACCTCCAGAGGCTGCTGGTGGGGGGATGGGGAGGTGGAACAGGAAATGCGTCGCTGTAGTCCCTCCCGCTTAGTATAAAAGGAGCCTGACTCTAACTCAGGCAAGATGGTTCTCTGGTGGCATAACTCCATCATCTCCTGCGTCTGCTGGCTTTCTGGATAAAGTCACTGTTCTTTGCCCCAGCAAGTTGTCTCTTGACTTATTGGCCTGTCCTGTGGGTACGAGATTGGACTCCATAATAGAGTTACATTCAGACTTTTGCTTCTGTTTCTTAACCACTATGGTGCTGCTCAAACCCCAGTGCAGTGTTGGGGGGCGCTGGGCAGTGATGGAGAGCATGTCTTAGTTTCGTTTCTAATCTTAAATGTTGCTGTGCTTCTCCATAAATTATGTTTGCTGGTGTTTTTGGTAGATGACTTTTCTCAAGAAAGTTATATTCTTTTAAAAATATGCTAAGAAGATTTTAAAATGTCATATGGATGCTGAATCCTAGATTATCTGTTGATAAATCATCCTTTTAAATCTGTTAATTAACAATTAAATTAATAAAATTCTAATATTAAGCAATTGATTGTGACCCCATGGACTGTAGCTGGCCAGTCTCCTCTGTCCATGGGATTCTCCAGGCAAGAATACTGAAATGGGTTGCCATTCCCTTCTCCAGGGAATCTTCCCGACCCTGGGATCAAACTCAGGTCTCCTGCATTGCAGGCAGATTCTTTACTGTCTGAGTCATCAGTGAAGTGGAATAAAACTAACTCGATCATGATTTTTTTCATTGTTGGATCTGGTTGGATAATATTAGTTCAGAATTTTTGCATCCGCGTCCATAAGGAAGATTGGCCTGTAGTTTTGTTTCTGGTTCTGTTGTGGTCAGTTTGGGTGTCTGGCTTATGCTGGATTCCTAAAATGAATTATTTTCTGATATTTCTCCATATAAGAATGAAATTCTCTGTCCTGAATGGGAGCATTCTGATAAAGCCATTTGGATAGAGTGTTTTCTTCATGGTATTAATAATTTTTTTGTCTATTTGAATGCATTTATTTTACAGGTAAAGGATTATTTTAACTTTGTTTTTCTCCTTGAATTTGTTTTGCAAAATTCTATCTCTCTAGGTAGTCATTGATTATATGAAAGTTTTGAAGTGTGTTGAGAATTGCTCTTAATATCCTTTAATCTTTATTTTTCTGTAGCATCTGTGGTTTTTTTTCATTCCATTTGTGCCTTTAAAAAATGTTTTCAAACATTTGTGCCTTTTTTTTTAATGAATCTTTTCAAACATTCAGTTTTTGCCTTGTTGATGTGCTCTTTTGTATGCTTCTCTATGTCACAAATTTATGTTCAATTAATTTCCTTTCTTCTGCATCTGTGGGTCTTTGATTTAGCTCAGTTTTGAAGCTTATTTTTTTCCAAAGGCAAATACTTACTATTCTAAGTTTCCTCTTCAAGAACTGTTTTCCATGAGTTTGATATGAAAAGCTAGATGATGAAATCACCTAATTTCAATTATAATTTCTCCTTTGACCCATGAGTTGATTGCAAGTGTTATTAAATTTCCAAGTGAATGAATTTTTCTAATTATCTTATTGGCTTTGTTTTCTTACTTAATTGCAGTGTGTGTGTGTTTAATATAGTCAGATCCTAATTCTTTGAAGTATACCAAGGCCAGCTTTACATCTGAGCGTGTGCCACCCCAGCAAGGGTTCCCGTGTGCCTGGAAGGAATATGTGTTTCCCAGACATCAAATGCAGTCAAGTCCATTAGCTCAAGCCCGATTGTGACATTGTTCACATACTCTGTTTTCTTACTAATTTATTTTGGTCCATTTGATCTACTGATTCTGATAGGTGTGTTGAAATCCAGCGATGGATTTGACTAGTTTTTTGTTTAATTTCTGTCAATCTGGCTTCATAGAAAGCTATGGTCTTCCCAGGTGGTTGTAGTGGTAAAGAACCCACCTGCCAATGCAGGGTTCGTAAGAGATGCAGGTTTGATTCCTGGGTCTGGAAGATCCCTTGGAGGGAGGGCATGGCGACCTACTCCAGTATTCTTGCCTGGAGAATCCCATGGACAGAGGAGCCTGGTGGGCTACAGTCCATAGAGTCACAAAGAGTTGGACACGAATGAAATGACTTAACATGTATACACATATTCACACGAGACATGATACATTTTTCCAGTGAATGGAGTCACTTATTTTTATGCATCACATTGCCTTATTGCCGGGAGCCAGCGAGGGAAATCCTACCCGTGGCAAAGGTCAATTGGGGAAGAGGCCTGACGGGCAAAGGCTAATCAGGACTCGAGGAACCCCCTGGACTTACCTGAGCATCTACCCCAAAGAAAACCGGAGTCTGACTGCCCTACTATCTTACGCCTCTTACCAAGTCCTCTAATACTTATGGGGGCTTCCCCCCAATCACCTTTCTCTGAAAACATTAATTCAGAGCTGTAATTAAAAAGTTCTCCTTGGCTTAATAGGAGTGTTCCAATCCAAGCCCTTCTGATAGCTTTCTAACTTGCATGACAAGTTTGTCCGGGCTCTTACAACTATAAATGTGACTGTTTACAGCCTCCCAGCCATGCAAGGACAGAAAGCCTAATATTCTAAAATACAGGAATTTGTTGAAGAAGTTAAAATCATTAGAATAGTACTAAAAAAGATTTCATTGTTGAATCAATGCTTGCTGCAAAGTTTATCTATTGTATCCTTGGAAATATATTAATCACATATAGAGAATATAAGTAGTAGCCTTTGATTTAACCACATCAGATCTTCAGTTCAGTTCAGTTCAGTCGCTCAGTCGTGTCCGACTCTCCGCGACCCCATGAATCACAGCACGCCAGGCCTCCCTGTCCATCACCAACTCCCGGAGTACACTCAAACTCATGTCCACAGAGTCGGTGATGCCATCCAGCCATCTCATTCTCCATCGTCCCCTTCTCCTCCCGCCCCCAACCTTTCCCAGCATCAGAGTCTTTTCCAGTGAGTCAACTCGTCGCACGAGGTGGCCAAAGTATTGGAGTTTCAGCTTTAGCATCAGTCCCTCCAATGAACATCCAGGATTGATCTCCTTTAGAATGGACTGGTTGGATCTCCTTGCAGTATAAGGGACTCTCAAGAGTCTTCTCCAACACCACAGTTCAAAAGCATCGATTCTTCGGCCATCAGCTTTCTTCACAGTCCAACTCTCACATCCATACATGACCACGGGAAAAACCATTGCCTTGACTAGACGGACCTTGGTTGGCAAAGTAATGTCTCTGCTTTTTAATATACTATCAAGGTTGGTCATAACTTTCCTTCCAAGGAGCAAGCGTCTTTTAATTTCATGGCTGCAATCAGCATCTGCAGTGATTTTGGAGCCCCCAAAAATAAAGTCTGACACTGTTTCCACTGTTTTTCCATCTATTTCCCATGAAGTGATGGGACCAGATGCCATGATCTTTGTTTTCTGAATGTTGAGCTTCAAGCCAACCTTTTCACTCTCCTCTTTCACTTTCATCAAGAGGCCTTTGAGTTCACATCAGATCTTAAGTTAATAAATTCCTTTCTTGTAGCTCACTACACCTTTGCCTTATAGGAATGTAACTTTGTCATGTGTCTAGCACCTGACTTTAGGAAAATCACCTTAAAAGAATATAAGACTTTTTCTAGCTAACTAACCTTTGTTAGGAGAGAGGGCCATAAACTGTTAGCAGGCCTCCTGGCCAGAAGATGATGTAAACCACCTAAAACTTTTGTATATCACGAGACATACAAAAATAAGCCCTGATCCTGATAAGGGTCAAGACTGCTGACCCCGCGTGATTTTGGCTTGACTCTATACCTCCCTTTCTCTATTTTTTATGTGCACAACTTAGGGTATAAAAGCAGCACTGGAAAATAAAGTTTTGGGCCTTTCTCACTGAAGCTTGGTCTCCCCATGTCGTTCTTTCTCTTTTTCCATCCTTTTCTCTATTCTCCTTTTTCTGGTTGAGATCCTTGGAGCGCTGGGCCCTCTGCGTTTACTTATCTGCCTGGGCTTCTAAGACCCACTCGAGGGGGTGCCCTGGTGGGGTGCCTCCAGTGATTCGAGAGGGCGCCTGTGGCCTACATAAACAGAGCAAACCCCATGCTGGGGTTTTATTGGTTTCCTGTGTAAACCAAGGAATCATCAGCCTCTGTCTCTCTCTCTCTTTCTCTCTCTCTCACTGACGCCGACGCCATTCATCCTGAGGATACCCTGGGCCATATCGAGGCTGGTCCCCGATACCTTATTTCTAATAATGCTTTTTGCCTGAATTCTCTTTTGCTATTAATATTTGCCTTCTGTTGACAACTAATTGCCTGTTCTCACTTTTCCATAGTTTGACTTTTTATCTTCCTATGTGCTTTAGGTGTGTTTTTTGTAAAGAGTACATCACTGAAATTGTTTTTTGCTTTTTTTAAATAGGGTATAACTTTTAAGGTCTGAACAGGAGAATTTAGTCCATTGACATGTATTAAGATTAGTGATTTTTATCTCTAACATCACACTTTGAACTTGTCCCATTTTACCTGTTCCTCTCCTCCCTTTTCCTCCTGTCTTGCCATCATTTGGACTCTTTTTTTTTTCTTTACCTTTTTATTTTCCCTTCACTTCCTTTGAAGGTTATATTGGATCTGTTCTATTAGTGTTTGCTCATTTAATCCATATTTAACAAGTTATAGGCAGTCAATAGCCATAGTCATCTCCTGGAAAATACAAGGACCCCCAGATGCTTCATTTTGAGATCTCCTCTCCCAATTTATAAGCTACAGTAACTCAGCATTTAAAATCTATCCTGCTGGGCACTTCCCTGGTGGCCCAGTAGTTAAGAATCTGCCTTCCAAATCAGGGGATATGGATTCGATCCCTGGTCCAGGTAGATCCCCCATGCCATGGGGCAACTAAGCCCGTGCGCCACAGATAATGAGTTCACGTCCCGCAACTGCTGAAGCCTGTGTGCCCTAGAGCCTCTGCTCCATAACAAGAAAAGCCACTGCGATGAGAAGCCTGAGTCCTGCAATGAAGAGTAGCCCCCGCTTGCCTCAACTAGAGAGAAGCCCGTGTGCAGCAACAAAGACCTAGCACAGCCTAAACAAATAAATAAAAATCTTGTCTGCTTTACTTCCCCATGTTAGTTACCTTTGCCTCATTTACAGTCACTGGTTTGTTTAGATGTCACCTATCATAGCCAGCCTGGCTTACTATCTATCCTTGAGACTCAGACCCTGCATCTGAGCTCCTCTTCCTTTGACTTCGATACCATCCTCTAAAATCCCTTTAGTGCAGGTCCTTTGATGGTCAATTCCCCAAGTCCACACTTTCCCTTGTATTGCTTGGTTTAGGGTTTTGGTTGAGTTTATCAGCACTTTGGAGACACTGTCCTACAGCTGTGTAGCTTCCACTGCTGTGTGAAGGGTTTCACCATAACCTGTCATTTTAGTTAGGCAAAAATTCATATGTTTTCTGAAATATATATATGTATACAAGAGCTTTTCTAGTACACTTGTCCTCCCCACTTCCTTATATAACAGATGCACCTCCATTCAGTTCAGTTCAGCTCAGTCGCTCAGTCATGTCCGACTCTTTGCAACCCCATGAATCACAGCACACCAGGCCTCCCTGTCCCTCACCAACCTCCGGAGTTCACTCAAACTCATGTCCATCGAGTCGGTGATGCCATCCAGCCATCTCATTCTCTATCGTCCCCTTCTCCTCCCGCTCCCAATCCCTCCCAGCATCAGAGTCTTTTCCAGCGAGTCAACTAACTCATCGCATGAGGTGGCCAAAGTATTGGAGTTTCAGCTTTAGCATCAGTCCTTCCAATGAACACTCAGGACTGATCTCCTTTAGGATGGACTGGTTGGATCTCCTTGCAGTCCAAGGGACTCTCAAGAGTCTTCTCCAACACCACAGTTCAAAAGCATCAGTTCTTCAGCGATCAGCCTTCTTCACAGTTACTTACATCTTTATCTGTGTATTTGTACTGCGTGGGATTATTGGGCTTCATCTCAGGGTTGCTGTTTTACAACAAATTTGGAAAAATTCTATTCCTTTGAATGTTACTTCTCCCCCATTCCATTATTTCTTGAACTTTATTCAGGTTATAAATTTCATCATGTTTCCTTTTTAAAATATGCTTGAAAGAAGTGAAAGTATTAGTCACATAGTCGTTTCTGACTCTTTGCAACCCCATGGACTGTAGCCTGCCAGGCTGTTCTGTCCATGGGATTTCCTGGCAAGACTACTGGAGTGGATTGCCATTCCGCTCTCCAGGGGTTCTTCCCTACCAAGGGACTGAACCCTGGTCTCCTGCATTGCAGGCAGATTCCAGCCTCTGAAGTCTTTGCAGGTCAATTCTGGCTGCCTCATACTGCTTGATGTCATGTGATTTCTTTATTTTTAAATTGAATTTATTTATTTTAAAATGAAACAAAGATGAATATTTTTAATGATAAAAGGTACAATTCACAAAGAAGATAGGCATCATAAACACCTAACAACAAAAAAAACAAAGATACATAAAGCAAAAATCAGAAGAAATATAAAGGAAAAGAAAAAAGTATATCATAGTGACATCTTAACATTTCTCTGAGAATACTTTATCAAGTACAGAAAAAATAAGAATAGGAGCATCTTGAATTATGTCATTAATAATTTAAATATAATAGATTTCTATTTATATTAATCTTATATCCTACACAAATATATTTAAAATTTTGTATCTCATACATTGTTAGATATCCATAGGACATTTATAAAATTGGCAAAAGGGTAAACATTACTAAATTTCAAAGAGTAGAATTCTTCATTTTGTGATTCAGTTGTACATATACATATATAAAATTTTTGAAATTATTTTCCGTTATATATTCTTACACTTATTGACTGCAGTTCCCTGTGCTATACTAAACATTTGTTTGCTTGCAGCATGTCTATTTTTTTAAATTAGAAATCTAGCATTCTATTCATACTAAGTCAAACAAGTGGAAACAAAATGTCATAAATTTTTTAGTTAGGCAAAAATTCGTAAGTTTTCTAAAATATATATATTATACATATTATTTATATATATGTATACAAGAGCTTTTGTACTATACTTGATAAAGGCTTAAGAAAGAACATCAAAAAAAGAGATGGAGAAACTGTAAAACAAACTAAACAAAATGGCAGCACTGAATATGAAATAGAAAAAGTGAAATAAACTAGATAAAAGTAAAAGATCCTCATATAATCCAGGTGTTTGTCGATGTGGCTGCTCATTAGAAACATGTCTGGAACTCTGGTGAAATAAAAGTAATATCTAGACATTTGTATTTTTCAAGAAATTCCAAGATAATTCTGATATCATCTGGGTTTTAAAAGTGATTCCAGTTTTTTCTATTAAATGGTAGTTTTGATGATATAGAATTCTGTAATTTTTCTGTTGACCAATCATGATACAATGGTATTAAGTGAGTAATGGTTTCATAATCACAATAGTGAAAGATGTTTATCAGTTTTCATAATCAATAGCCAGACCAAAAATAAAAGATAATTACAATTGCAAGCCATAATGGGAACGTGATTCACCTAACGATATAAAATAATTACATACAATCTGGGGGATCAAGCAGAGTGATGAGGTAGGTAGACGTGCACACATGCTTTCATCCACAGCCAGTGTATGTCTTATGGTTGGTGCGTTTAATCCATTTACTTTAAAACAATTATCAATATGTATGATCTTATTATCATTTTCTTAATTGTTTTGGGTTTATTTTCTGTTGATAAGACTTTTCCCTCTGTTTCCTGCCTAGAGAAGTTCCTTTAGCATTTGCTATAAAGCTGGTTTGGTGGTGCTGAATTTGCTTAACTTTTGCTTGCCTGAAAGTCTTCTGATTTCTCCATCAAATCTGAAGGAGAGTCTTGCTGGGTAGAGCATTCTTGGTTGTAGGTTCTTTCCTTTCATCACTTTAAATATATCATGGCATTCCCTTCTGGCCTGTAGAGTTTCTGTTGAGAAATCAGCTGATAGAGAGCCTGATGGGAGTTCCCTTGTATGTGATTTGTTGTTTATCCTTGTTGCTTTTAATATTTTATTTCTGACTTTAATATTTGTTGGTTTGATTACTATGTGTCTTGGTGTGTTCCTCCTTGGGTTTATCCTGCCTGGGGCTCTCTGTGCTTCCTGGGCTTGGTTGGATGTCCTGTGATTTCTACCCATAATGTGCTTATTATTATTGGAACTGTTTTGTTCATTAATAACTGAAGCATGAATTAAGTTGGGCTTTTCCAACCAGCACTTGGATTTCTTGTTGCTTGAGGCCCAGAGTGCAGGTGCCAGGGCTGGAGTGTGGGCATCTGCTCACTGGGACCCCTCAGTGTAGACTGACTCCACGTGTGCATCTTCAGATCCTCCCCTTGTGGTTCCTGTTTTGGTGCCCTCTCCCCACCCATCCATCCACCCCCTCCCAGAGCATCCTCAAAGCATGTGTCAGTGTGATGGATTAATCTGACACTGACCCCAAGTCATGGTGGAGCCTCTGGGGGTTCAGCCTGATCTGGGTCGTCTGACTGGGCCTTTGTCTCCTGTCCCAAGTGATGGGCAGACTTCAGAGAAGAATAGGCTCTGTGGGACTCTGCAGACTCCTCCAGGCAAAGTCTATGTGCCCTTCATGTTGGCATTAATGTGCATGCTTGCTTGGTCGTGTCTGACACTTTGCAATCCCCATGGACTCTAGTCTGCCAGGCTCCTC
This sequence comes from Moschus berezovskii, assembly GCF_049115385.1. Lineage (NCBI taxonomy): Eukaryota > Metazoa > Chordata > Mammalia > Artiodactyla > Moschidae > Moschus > Moschus berezovskii. Next base: position 61,747,656 of record NC_142470.1, read on the forward strand.
TGTCCATGGGATTCTCCAGGCAAGAATACTGGAATGAGTTGCCATATGCTCCTCCAGGGGATCGCCCAGGGATTGACCCTGTGTCTCTGGCATTGCAGGTGGATTCTTTACTGCTGAGCCATCGGGGAAGACATGTTCATCTTGGGAATCTGCAGATCCCTGACTTTTGTATCATCTAAGGCAGTGTCCCTAACCTTTTTGGCACTGGGGATGGATTTCTTGGAAGACGGTTTTTCCACAGACTAGGGTTTGGAGGAGTTGGTGTTTGGATGATTCAAGTATGTTACGTTTATTGTGTACTTTGTTTCTATTACATTGCTGCACCTCAGATCAACAGCCATTAGATCCCAGAGGTTGGGAATCCCCACTTTCTAAGAGATGCATTTAAAAAAGATTTTAAAAAATCGTATGTGGCATTTCATTTGCTCCCATTGCATTGATATCCCAGGTTATCTAATCTGTCCTACTGATAGAGACTCTCAGTTGATTATCTATTTATTTAAAAAAATTTTTTTTTGATGTGGACTTTTAAAGTCTTTATTGAATTTGTTACAATGTTGCTTCTGTTTTATGTTTTTGAGGCATGTGGTATCTTAGCTCCCTAACTAGGGATCAAACAAGCACCCCTGCATTGGAAGGTGAGGCCTTAATAAATAATATTTATTTATTTTTGGTTGCACTGGGTCTTCATTGCTGCATGGGCTTTTCTGTAGTTGCAGCAAGTGGGGGTACTCTCTCGTTGTGCATGGGCTTCTCATTGCAGTGGCTTCTCTTGTTGTGGAGCCTGGGCTCCAGGTGCATGGGCTTCAGTAGTTGCAGTGTGTGGGCTCCAGAGTTCCGTCTCAGTAGTTGTGGTATACTGGCCCAGCTGCTCCAAGCCATGTGGGATCTTTCAGGACCAGGGATCGAACCCATGTCCTATGCATCAGCAGGCGGATTCTCAACCACTGGACCACTAGGGATGTCCCCTGACCATTTACTTGAAATCCTGTGGTCTTCAACATTTTTGTGTGTCTGGGAAATCTCTTCTAAAAATAATGCTTTTTAATGCCTAAAGGAGATCAATCCTGGGTGTTCATTGGAAGGACTGATGCTAAAGCTGAAACTCCAATACTTTGGCCACCTCATGCGACGAGTTGACTCACTGGAAAAGACTCTGATGCTGGGAAGGATTGGGGGCGGGAGGAGACGGGGACGACAGAGAAGGAGATGGCTGGATGGTATCACCGACTTGATGGACATGAGTTTTAGTGAACTCCGGGAGTTGGTGATGGACAGGGAGGCCTGGCGTGCTATGATTCATGGGGTCGCAAAGAGTTGGACATGACTGAGCAACTGAACTGAACTGAACTGAATGCCTAAACTAAAATGCACAAGATTACAGATGAAAACAATTACATTGAAAGAGTTATCAACACTTTAAAACATGAATTAGTGATATAGTAACAATTGTGCTTCTGAATGATACAAATAAGATCTACTGACAGCTATGTACTTAGTCGCTCAGTCTTGTCCAACTCTTTGTGACCCCATGGACTGTAGCCTGCCAGGCTCCTCTGTCCATGGGGATTCTCCAGGCAAGAATACTGGAGTGGGTTGCCATGCCCTCCTCCAGCGAATCTTCCCAACCCAGGGATCAAACCCAGGTGACAGGTATACTAGGTATACAAACTCTCAGGTAAGAACCAATACTATTGCAGTTTGTTGTCTACCATTATAATGATAAACATTATAATTGGATTTGATTTGCTAGTATTTTCTTGAGTATTTTTATATCTATGCTCATCAGTGATGCTGGCCTATAATTTTCTTTTTTGTGTGTGTTACCTTTGTCTGGTTTTGGTACCAGGGTGATGATGGCCTCATAGAATGAGTTTGGAAGTGTCTCTTCTTCAGCCTGTTTTGGGAATAATTTCAGAAGGATAGGTGTTGACTCTTCTTATATTTTTAAAGCTAAGACTCTGAGTATATGAATATGAGAGAGGATGACCAGGTCATCCAGGCAACCCCTGCTGGGGATGTCACACCCAGAGTGACCTGGTCACTCATTTACAAACAACTGAAGGCTGTATGGAGAAAGCGTCTTGTTCTTGGAGAGCCTGAGGGCACAACCAGAACCCATGTCTGGATGCTCAGTGAAGCTGAGGTTAGCTCAGAATTCCAAAATTGGAACAGGCTGCTTCACAGAGTGAAACTGCCCCCCAAAGAGTGAGTGAACCTTTGTCAAGATTGTTTATTGAAAATTCTTCACTTGCAAATGAAGATCTCTTACAGTTTGAGGTCACGGAATGGACACCCATTGGCCTTCTTCATGGGCAACACACTGTCCTCCACCCCTACAGACCCTTTGTGAAGGGACCTGGCACCTGATCCCTCTGAAACTGACGAAATGTTTCTCTGGGATAAAACTGCAACAGTGTTCATACAAAAGGAGCACATACAAGACTAGATACTGGGGGAAATGTTAGGGCCCAAGGAATTCACCTCATTCAGGCTGCAGAGCAATGAGTTAAGGTTGAAGTCTTGCTTACAACAGGCCAGTGCTTTTCTAAAATTTTCCAATGTTTCTAACTTTTGGGTTGACCCAAAAGTTCGTTTGGGTTTTTTCACAAGATCTTATGGAAAAACTCGAATGAACCTTTGGGCCAACCCAACAGTTTGATGATTTACCAGCTTCTCAAATCAGGCTGAAGCATTTGTGGGGGGGAAACAGGTGCATAAACCCAGGGAACTGAGATTTATAAAGAGCTGTCTTTCCATGGAATGTACATTTCTTTTTCTCATTAAACAAGCACCTATCACACCTAATATAAGCTGGTCTGGGGAGAGAGCAGAGATACCACTGCTGCCACCACCAGGGGCTTCCCTGGTGGCTCAGTGATAAAAAAAACTTGCCTGCCAGTACAGGAGACACGGGTTCAATCCCTGATCCAGGAAGATCCCACATACCGTGGAGCAGCTAGGCCCTTGTGCCACAACTATTGAGCCTGTGCTCCAGAGCCTGGGAGCCACGGCAAGAGAAGCCACTGCAGTGAGAAGCCCTTGCTCTCTACAACTAGGGAAAGTCCACATAGCAACGGAGACCCAACACAGCCAAAGATAAATAAATAACATTACTTTAAAAACCAAACCAAGAAGCAGCCCATGTATGAGGCAGATGTTACAGTTAATATATTTATACATGGTTTTTCCAGTGGTCATGTATGGATGTGAGAGTTGGACTGTGAAGAAGGCTGATCGCCGAAGAATTGATGCTTTTGAACTGTGGTGCTGGAGAAGACTCTTGAGAGTCCCTTGGACTGCGAGGAGATCCAACCAGTCCATTCTAAAGGAGATCAATCCTGGGTGTTCATTGGAAGGACTGATGCTAAAGCTGAAACTCCAATACTTTGGCCACCTCATACGAAGAGTTGACTCACTGGAAAAGACTCTGATGCTGGGAGGGATTGGGGGCGAAAGGAGAAGGGGACGACAGAGAATGAGATGGCTGGATGGCATCACTGACTCGATGGACATGAGTTTGAGTGAACTCTGGGAGTTGGTGATGGACAGGGAGGCCTGGCGTGCTGCGATTCATGGGGTCACAAAGAGTCAGACACTACTGAGCGACTGAACTGAACTGAATATAATTATGTATAATTAATATATATTAACTAGTTAATAATTATATATATATTTAATATATATTAGAAAAGACCCCAATGCTGATAAAGATTGAAGGCAGGAGGAGCAAAAAGGGGATGACAGAGGATGAGATGCTTGGATGTCATCACTGACACAATGGATATGAGTTTGAGTGAGCTGCAGGAGATGATAAAGGACAAGGAAGTCTGGTGTGCTAAAATAAGTATACAAAATTTTATATAGTTAATATAATTATATATGTATTTATATATAATTATATTATTTTTTAATATAATACAATATATAATTATATGTTTTATATATATATAATAGAAGGAGATATAAGTATGCATGAAGTACAATGAGGGGTTTGGTGGAATTAGGTTATTTCAACACTGATATAGTACTTAAAAATCTTGACAATGCATTACAACAAAATTTCAGGGAATAGTTTAAGTAGAATTTCAGTTTTGGTGGTGATGATGGAGCTTTAGCTTCTTCCTTGAGTCTTAGGGAGATTTATTTTTTTCCCTTTTTTGATTTACAAGACTAGGGTAGTAAATAAACTATGCGGACTCTTCATTTTAGGAGACTATTTTCCATGATACTAGTTACTGGTGTTAGTACTAGAGTTAGGGAAAAATACAGGATTAATGCTAACTGTATGATTGTAATGATGACCCTGTTCTACTGTTTGTCCTCCAACTGCTTGTTAGTGTTCAGTTCAGTTCAGTTCAGTCGCTCAGTTGTGTCAGACTCTTTGTGACCCCATGAATCACAGCACGCCAGGCCTCCCTGTCCATCACCAACTCCTGGAGTTCACTCAAACTCATGTCCATGAGTCAGTGATGCCATCCAGCCATCTCATTCTCTGTTGTCCCCTTGTTCTCCTGCTCCCAATACCTCCCAGCATCAGAGTCTTTTCCAGTGAGTCAACTCTTCGTATGAGGTGGCCAAAGTATTGGAGTTTCAGCTTTACCATCAGTCCTTCCAATGAACACCCAGGACTGATCTCCTTTAGAATGGACTGGTTGGATCTCCTTGCAGTCCAAGGGACTCTCAAGAGTCTTCTCCAACACCACAGTTCAAAAGCATCAGTTCTTCGGCAATCAGCTTTCTTCACAGTCCAACTCTCACATCCATACATGACCACTGAAAAAATCATAGCCTTGACTAGACGGACCTTGGTTGGCAAAGTAATGTCTCTGCTTTTGAATATGCTGTCTAGGTTGGTCATAACTTTCCTTCCAAGTAGTGTTAATAGGTCTGAATTCAGAATAGACATGGGAGAAGGGGTCAGGTAAAGAATCCACCTGCAATGCAGAAAACAAAGGAGACATGGGTTCAATTCCTGGGTAGGGAAGATTCTCTGGAGGAGGGCATGGCAACGACTACAATATTCTTGCCTGGAGAATCCCATGGATGGAGAAGTCTGGCAGGCTACAGTCCATGGGGTCACAAGGAGTTGGACATGACTGAGCGACTAAGCACAGGGGTCAGAATGTTATGCTTCATTGTTTGGATGTATGAAGCAATGATATTAGTACTGATAAGGATAGAAAAGATAAAGGCTAAAATCCTTCCTGGTTTTTTAGGGATCGATCGAAGGATTGAATATGTGAATAAGAAATACAATTCATGTTTAATATGGGGTAGTATATTGAGGGGGTTTGCTGTGGTATAGTTATCAGGGTCTCCTAATAAGTCAGGTGAAAATAGGGCTAATATTATTAATATCAGAACTAGTAACAAGGCACCTAAAATAGCTTGAATTGTATAATATGGGTGAAATGGATTCTTGTCTATGCCAGACGAAATTCCTTTTGGATTATTGGATCCTGTTTCATGGAGGGATAGTTAAGTGGATGGCAGCTAGTGCTGCAATAACAAATGGAAAAATAAAGTGAAAGGCAAAGGAAGAATTGTGCGAGAGTTGCTTTCTCTACTGAAAACTCAGATTCCCTCAACAAGATCTGTGCCAATACATGGGATTGCTGAAAGGAGATTAGCAATTACTATTGCTCCTCAGAATGATGTTTTTACTCAAGGTGGTACATAGCTTATAAATGCTGTGGCTATGACTGTGACTAGTATTAATAGAATAGCCCCGATGTTTCACATTTCTAAGAAGGCATAGTATAGGCCATCTTACCTGGATGAACAGGCAGATAAAGAAAATGGGAACCCTGTTTGCATGTATATATCAGATAATTCATCTGTAATTTACGTTTCCATCTATTTCCCATGAAGTGATGGGACCAGATGCCATGATCTTTGTTTTCTGAATGTTGAGCTTCAAGCCAACCTTTTCACTCTCTTCTTTCACTTTCATCAAGAGGCTTTTGAGTTCCTCTTCACTTTCTGCCATAAGGGTAGTGTCATCTGCATATCTGAGGTTATTGATATTTCTCCCAGCAATCTTGATTCCAGCTTGTGCTTCCTCCAGCCCAGCGTTCCTCATGATGTACTCTGCATATAAGTTAAATAAGCAAGGTGACAATATACAACCTTGACGTACACCTTTTCCTATTTGGAACCAGTCTGTTGTTCCATGTCCAGTGGAAACAGTGTCAGACTTTGTTTTTTTGGGCTCCAAAATCACTGCAGATGCTGATTGCAGCCATGAAATTAAAAGACGCTTGCTCCTTGGAAGGAAAGTTATGACCAACCTTGATAGAATATTAAAAAGCAGAGACATTACTTTGCCAACCAAGGTCCGTCTAGTCAAGGCAATGGTTTTTCCCGTGGTCATGTATGGATGTGAGAGTTGGACTGTGAAGAAGGCTGATCGCCGAAGAATCGATGCTTTTGACCTGTGGTGTTGGAGAAGACTCTTGAGAGTCCCTTATACTGCAAGGAGATCCAACCAGTCCATTCTAAAAGAGATCAATCCTGGATGTTCATTGGAGGGACTGATGCTAAAGCTGAAACTGCAATACTTTGGCCACCTCATGCGACGAGTTGACTCACTGGAAAAGACTCTGATGCTGGGAAAGGTTGGGGGCGGGAGGAGAAGGGGACGACGGAGAATGAGATGGCTGGATGGCATCACTGACTCTGTGGACATGAGTTTGAGTGTACTCCGGGAGTTGGTGATGGACAGGGAGGCCTGGCGTGCTGTGATTCATGGGGTCGTGGAGAGTCGGACACGACTGAGCGACTGAACTGAACTGAACTGAATTTACGTTTTGGCAACTGTGTGTGATTGATTAGGTGATTATTTTATTTGATGTGTAACGTATTGCTAGGTATAAGCCTGTTAAGATTTATAAAATTAAACAGATATCTAGCAGAGAATCAAAATATCATCATGATGAGATGTTTGATGGAGCTGGGAGGTCAATAAAAGCACTATTAATAATTTTTAGTAGTGGGTGTGATTTTCTGTTTTTTATGATATTTTATTTCCAATTTGTTTTCAAACTGTTCAAGACATTATTATCATTTTATACAACTGATTATGGTTAGATCAATTCACATATTTGCTGATTTATTTGGTCAACTCTTTTCTTTCTTTTTTTGGTCTTATTTGTTCTGTCTGAGTTGAAATTCCTTCTTTCTGGTGTTTATCCTTTAGTAATTTTTCTAGTGAGGTTTAGTTAGTGCTTTACATTGTCTAAGTATGCTCTTTCTATTGAATTATTGTTTACCTGAGCTTAGAATTTGGGTCAACAATCATTTCCTTCACTATTTTGCTATTATTATGCCATTGTCTTTTGCAAGTAAGTAGTGTTAGTTGCTCAGTCATGTCCGACTCTTTGTGACCCCATGGACTATAGTTCACCAGGCTCCTCTGACCATAGGATCCTCCAGGCAAGAATACTGGAGTGGGTAGCCATTCCCTTCTCCAGGGGATCTTCCTGACTCAGGGATTGAACCTGAATCTCTCTGCTTGGTAAAGCAGATTCTTTACGAAGTGAGCAACCAGGGAAGCCCTTATCTTCTTTTGGGTGTGATCTTTGAATGTTGGTCATTAGTGTTCTTGCAGTTGAATAACAATGATGATTTTTCATGTCATTGGTCATAGTTAGATTAGTAAGCGTAACAGATAGTAAGAAGAATGATAACATACATTGTATTTATTTTAGGTACAATTTTTGTGATTGGTTTTGTGGGTTTCTCTTCAAAACTACCTATTTGTCGTGCGCTTGATTTGGTTGTATGTAGTAGTATTGTATTAAATTTTGGCGGGTCATTTTTACATTTAATAGCACTTTTAATTTATTTAGCAGGTATGTTAGTGGTGAGATTTGGGTCTCCAATAAGACTGTACTGGAGGCATTTCTTTCTGGTTTAATTATAGAATTTTCAATAGTTTTCTATGCCTTAAAGGATGAGGAGGTGGAGATTGTGTATAAATTTAGTGATTTAGAGGACTGAGTAATTTATGATATAGGGAATTCTGGATTTTTTAGTGAGGAAGCTATAGGAATGATTGGTGATTGCCACTGGTTGGTCATTGTTAATTGGTGTTGTGGTTATTATGAAAATTACTCATGGAAATAAATTAGAATCATGCTAAGGAGAAGGGTGATGAAGAATGAAAGGAAATATAATTTATTTAAGCCTTTCTGATCCAAACTAACATGGATATTTTTATTAGAATAAGGGAGGTGGCTTTTGGTAAAATATTTTCTAATCAGATTAAATCTAGAAAGGCGAATGCTGATTTTTGGTTGTTGATAGATTTAGATAGCGTGCAAGGCAGTGAATCATGATGGGAAACTATCCTAAGAGATTGAAGAACTCTAATGTATTTGATGGATAACTGATTTAGGTTTTGTATAATGCTATTACTTTCAAGTGCTGAAGTGAAACCTAGAATGGTTACAGCAATGGCAGTTAATTGCAAGTAGTAAGGTATACTTGGAGAAGGAAATGGCAACCCACTCCAGTGTTCTTGCCTGGAGAATCCCAGGGATGGGGAGCCTGGTGGGCTGCCGTCTATGGGGTCGCACAGAGTCGGACACAACTGAAGCGACTTAGCAGCAGCAGCAGCAGCAGCAAGGTATACTTATTTGGAGAATTGTTGGAGGAATGTTGTTGGAAATAATAAAACCAGTGAAAACACTTCCAATCAGTAGGCATCTAATAGAATTTATTAGGAGGGGGTTGTTTTCATTAATGGTAGCTAAGGTAGAGAATCGAGGTTGCCCTAGAGGTTCAAAGAAGATATGTGGGTATTGTAGACGGCCGTGAGGGAGGTAGTGATTAGAGTTATTAAAAGGGGTCAGGCATTAATATAAAACATGCTGGGGGTTTTGATGATTAGGTCTTTGGAATAAAATCCAGTGAGGAAAGGTACTCCTGTTGGTGCTAGGCTGCCAATAATGAGGGCTATTGGGGTAAAAGTGTTAGTCACTCAGTCATGTCTGACTCTTGAAATCCCACGGACTGTAGCCCACCAGGCTCCTCTTTCCTCTGTCCACGGGATTTCCTAGGCAAGAATACTGGAGTGGGTTACGATGCCCTCCTCCAGGGGATCTTCCCGACCCAGGGATTGAACCCAGATCTCCTGCATCATGGTAAATGGTATTGCCTTAAATAGATGTCCTATTTTTCTGATGTCTTATTCATTATCCATTATTCAGTGAGTACAAATGTGAAGAAATGCTAGGTAAAGTTAGTTAATGCCAATTGTTACTATTATAAGGCCTGAATGACCAGAGGTAGAGAAGGCAATGGATTTTGGGGTATCATTTTGGGTAAGAGTACATATTCCTGTAAATAGTGTGGTAATGGCTCCTAAACGTAATATAATTGTTTGAGTAAAGTTACTTTCTGTCAAAGGATAACAGTGAATGCGTAAAAAAGGTGACCTGCGACCACTAGGGTGCTGGAGTGGGGTGGGGCCGAGACTGAGGTAGTGCCTTCTACTGCTGAAGGGAATGGGTGCGGGCTGAATTGTGTGGATTTTCCAGTTGTGGCTAGCAGAGGTAAACTGGAGTTATTTAAGTCAAGCACAAAAATTTATAAATCCCATGAATTTATGCTGAATAGGCATCATGCTACTGCTCTGATAAATTTAATATCTCCAATACAGTTATATAAGATTGCTTGTAGGGCTGCTGTGTTTGCATCTGCTCGTCTTTTTCATCATCTGATAAGTAGGAAAGATAAAATTCCTACTCCTTCTCATCCCATGAAGAGCTGGAAGAGGTTATTAGCAGTAACAAGAATTAATACTGTAATAAGGAGAATATACTTAAAGAGTTGATTGATACTGGAGTCTGAGTGCATATATCATATTAAGAATTCTATGATTGATGATGTGACAAATAGTGCTACTGGTGTGAATATTATTGAAAAATAATCTATTTTGAAGCTGAGTGATAATTTAAGAGTTTGAATGGATAGTAATTCAGTGTCAGTTTGAAATAATTATTTCTTGGCCGGTATGAATAAATATTATTGTTAAGATTATGCTAATAATTAAAGCACATTAAATAGTGGTTTTTACATTTGATTGGTATATGTTAGTTTTATAGATGTTGCTACTTGTCATTATGATTGGTATCAGTTCAGTTCAGGTCAATCGCTTAGCCATGTCCGATTCTTTGTGACCCAATGAATTGAAGCTTGCCAGGCCTCCCTGTCCATCACCAACTCCCGGAGTTTACCCAAACTCATGTCCATTGAGTCGGTGATGCCATCCAGTCATCTCATCCTCTGTTGTCCCCGTCTCCTCCTGTTCCCAATCCCTCCCATCATCAGGGTCTTTTCCAATGAGTCAACTCTTCGCATGAGGTGGCCAGAGTATTGGCGTTTCAGCTTTAGTATCAGTCCTTCCAATGAATACCCAGGAGTGATCTCCTTTAGGATGGACTGGTTGGATCTCCTTGCAGTCCAAAGGACTCTCAAGAGTCTTCTCCAACATCACAGTTCCAAAGCATCTATTCTTCGGCGATCAGCTTTCTTCACAGTCCAACTCTCACATCCATACATGATCACTGGAAATGGAACAACAGACTGGTTCCAAATAGGAAAAGGAGTACGTCAAGGTTGTCTATTGTCACCCTGCTTATTTAACTTATATGCAGAGTACATCATGAGGAACGCTGGGCTGGAAGAAGCACAAGCTGGAATCAAGATTGCCGGGAGAAATATCAGTAACCTCAAATATGCAGATGACACCACCCTTATGGCAGAAAGTGAAGAGGAACTAAAAAGCCTCTTGATGAAAGTGAAAGAGAAGAGTGAAAAAGTTGGCTTAAAGCTCAACATTCAGAAAACAAAGATCATGGCATCTGGTCCCATCACTTCATGGGAAATAGATGGGGAAACAGTAGAAACAGTGTCAGAGTTTATTTTTTGGGAAGCCAAAATCACTGCAGATGCTGATTGCAGCCATGAAATTAAAAGACGCTTACTCCTTGGAAGGAAAGTTATGACCAACCTAGATAGCATATTAAAAAGCAGAGACATTACTTTGCCAACAAAGGTCCGTCTAGTCAAGGCTATGGTTTTTCCCGTGGTCATGTATGGATGTGAGAGCTGGACTGTGAAGAAAGCTGATCGCCGAAGAACTGATGCTTTTGAACTGTGATGTTGGAGAAGACTCTTGAGAGTCCCTTGGACTGCAAGGAGATCCAACCAGTCCATTCTAAAGGAGATCAGTTCTGGGTGCTCATTGGAAGGACTGATGCTAAAGCTGAAACTCCAATACTTTGGCCACCTCATATGAAGAGTTGACTCACTAGAAAAGACTGATGCTGGGAGGGATTAGGGGCAGGAGAAGAAGGGGGTGACAGAGAATGAGAGGGCTGGATGGCATCACCGACTCGATGGACATGAGTTTGAGTGAACTCCGGGAGTTGGTGATGGACAGGGAGGCCTGGCGTGCTGTGATTCATGGGGTCACAAAGAGTTGGACACGACTGAGCAACTGAACTGAACTGAACTGAAGTGTGAAAGAGGAGAGTAAGTTTATCACTTTTATTTGAAGTTGCACCATTTTTGGTTCCTAAGACCAATGGATAACTACTATCCTTTAAAAGTTTGAAAAAGCCGTGTTATTAGACATGGAGGCATGTGTTAGCAGTTCTTGCAGAATTTTTCGGTAAATAAAAAGGGGATAATCTTGTGTTACTAGACTCACAATCTAGCATTTTTTAAAAACTATGTTTACAGTATAGGGACCTAAAACAATTTTGGGATCTAGTGATAGGAGTAGGAAGGGTAAGATGTGGCGTGATATGAGGTCATTTTCTCGTGTAAAGGATGATGAGATATTGTTGGTATGGTGTGTGTATTTAACTTGCTGTGTTATGATTAATATGTATAGAGAGTATAAGGCAGTAATTACTATATTGACTCATATTAGAACAATTGTAATGTTTGATTATGAGAAAGATACTACTATAATTAATTCTCCAATTAAATTAATGGTAGAAGGGTAGGTTTGCCAGGTTTGGTAATAATCACCAGGTTGCTATTAATGAGAGAAATATTTCTAGGTCTTGGACTAGAATTATTGTTTGGCTGTAAATTTGTTCATAATTTGAATTTGCCAAACAGAATAGTATAGATTATGCAAGGCTGTGGGCAGTTATTAGAGTGGTAACCCCTATATAAGGGCTTTCCTGTGGCTCTGATGGTAAAGAATCTGCCTGCAATGCAGGAGACCCAGGTTTGATTCCTTGGTCGGGAAGATCCTCTGGAGAAGGAAATGGCAACCCACTCCAGTATTCTCACGTGGAAATCCCATGGACAGAGGGGCCTGGCAGGCTACAGTCCATGGGGTAGCAAAGAGTGGGACACGACTGTGATTAATGGTTTCATTTTCACACCGTGTATAGCTTCAAGGTATTTAGATAAGGCTAGCTACAATTGGAGAAGGCAATGGCAAGCCACTCCAGTACTCTTGCCTGGAAGATCCCATGGACAGAGGAGCCTGGGGGTCGCTATGAGTCAGACACGACTGAGCGACTTCACTTTCACTTTTCACTTTCACACATTGGAGAAGGAAATGGCAACCCACTCCAGTGTTCTTGCATGGAGAATCCCAGGGACGGGGGAGCCTGGTGGGCTGCCGTCTATGGGGTCACACAGAGTCGGACACGACTGAAGTGACTTAGCAGCAGCAACAGCAGCAGCTACAATTACTAGTGCTATATGGTTGTCAGAAGAATATGCAATGGGTGATTTTAGGTCTGTTTGATGTAAGCAATTTGAACTAGTTACAATTATACCTCAAGAAGATAATATAATAAAAGGATATCCTATGAAGTCTGTTAGTGAATTTAGTATTATTGTAATTCATAATATGCTGTAGCCTCCAAGTTTTACTAGCACGGCTGCAAGAACAGTGGAACCTGAAATTGGGCTTCTACATGTGCTTAGGTAATCAAAGATGAAGACAGTGTACTGTTATTTTTACCATAAAGGCTATGATGCATGCTCATCATACAAAAACGCTGGATCAAGAGTGGGATACTGTTTGGGTTCAGTATTGAAGTATTAAGAAATTCAGGGACCCTGTGGTATTTTGGATAGGTACCAGTGTTACTACAAGGGGGAGGGATCCTACTAGTGTATAAAATATGAAATAGAGGCCTGAGTTAAGATGTTCTGTTTAATTATCTCATCGAGCAATAATAATAAGTGTTGGGACTAGTGGTGCTTCAAATAAGATGTAGAAGAGAATTAATTCTGTAGCAATAAATTTTGTGCATAGTTATGATTAGAAATAATTGTAGGTATAACTAATATAGTGTTAACTATAATTAATGTAATATGTAATTTGGGGGGTTAATGATTTTTTTAATAGGTGATATTGGCTAGTTATTATTGTCAGAGACAATAATTATGCTGTTAAAATTAGTAGTGGTATAGATAAGGAGTCAGAGAAAAAAACTAATGAAATATTAAGAGTATTATCATTGAATTGCTTAAGAAGTAGGCTTGTAAGACTAATAATAAGCTGTGAGTAGTAGTATTGATCCAGATTATACTGTTGTTTGATAATTAAATCAGGGGTATTAATATAATTAATGTTCCTGTGGGAATAATGATTTTTAGCATTGGAGTAAATTGAGATTTTTGTACATAGTCAGTATTTGATACTATTACTAGTAGGGATAACCCAAGTATTGTAATTAGGATTATTAGGGTTCCTATAATGAAATAGGCAGAGGCACCAGAGATCAAATTGCCAACATCCGCTGGATCATGGAGAAAGCAAGAGAGTTCCAGAAAAACATCTATTTCTGCTTCATTGACTATGCCAAAGCCTTTGACTGTGTGGATCACAATAAACTGTGGAACATTCTGAAAGAAATGGGAATACCAGACCACCTGACCTGCCTCTTGAGAAACCTGTATGCAGGTCAGGAAGCAACAGTCAGAACTGTACATGGAACAACAGACTGGTTCCAAATAGGAAAAGGAGTACGTCAAGGTTGTATATTGTCACCCTGCTTATGTAACTTATATGCAGAGTACATCATGAGGAACGCTGGGCTGGAAGAAGCACGAGCTGGAATCAAGATTGCTGGGAGAAACATCAATAACCTCAGATATGCAGATGACACCACCCTTATGGCAGAAAGTGAAGAGGAACTCAAAAGCCTCTTGATGAAAGTGAAAGAGGAGAGTGAAAAGGTTGGCTTGAAGCTCAGCATTCAGAAAACTAAGATCATGGCATCTGGTCCCATCACTTCATGGGAAATAGATGGGGTAACAGTGGAAACAGTGTCAGACTTTATTTTTGGGGGCTCCAAAATCACTGCGGATGCTGACTGCAGCCATGAAATTAAAAGACGCTTACTCCTTGGAGGGAAAGTTATGACCAACCTAGATAGTATATTAAAAAGCAGAGACATTACTTTGCCAACAAAGGTCCGTCTAGTCAAGGCTATGGTTTTTCCCGTGGTCATGTATGGATGTGAGAGTTGGACTGTGAAGAAAGCTGACCACTGAAGAATTGATGCTTTTGAACTGTGGTACTGGAGAAGACTCTTGAGAGTCCCTTGGACTGCAAGGAGATCCAACCAGTCCATTCTAAAGGAGATCAATCCTGGGTGTTCATTGGAAGGACTGACGCTAAAGCTGAAACTCCAATACTTTGGCCACCTCATGTGATGAATTGACTCACTGGAAAAGAGTCTGATGCTGGGAAGGATTGGGGGTGGGAGGAGAAGTGGACAACAGAGAATGAGATGGCTGGATGGCATCATCGACTCTATGGACATGAGTTTGAGTGAACTCTGGGAGTTGATGATGGACAGGGAGGCCTGGCGTGCTGTGATTCATGGGGTCACAGAGAGTCGGACACGACTGAGCGACTGAACTGAACTGGTAATGAAATAGGGATAATATCGTGCCTTCTAAGCATAATAATTATATTAAACAAAATGGATATATTAATAGTCTTATAAGGGATACTGTACTATAATAATATTTACATATAGTAAAGACACTTGGTAATTATCAATTTAACCATAATCTAATGAGTCAGAATAGTTTATTTTAAACTCGATACTGTATTTGGCTCATTCTAGTCCTTTTTGAGTTCATTGGTAGGCTAGGCTTAATTGCTAAGAATAAAATTAGGAAAAGGGCTATATTGAGTATTGTGTTTAAATTATGTTCATGATGCTCATGGGAGTGCTAAGAGGAGTGCAATTTCTAAACCAAAGAAAAGAGATGTAATGGCTACTAAAAAGAATTTTATAGAGAAAGGAAGATGAGCTGATCCTAGGGTCAAAGCTGAGGCAGCAGCTTCGAAGCCAAAGAAGTGGTTGGATGTAAAATGGTATTTTAATTGACGTAAAAATCAGACAATAAGAGAGGTAGATCCAAGAATTACACGAAGCCCATGAAATCCTGTGGCCACAAAGAAGGTTGAGCCATACAATCCATCTGAAATGGTAAATGATGTTTCATAATATTCTGAGGCTTGTAGGAGTGCGAGGTAGAGGCACAAGGCAATTGTAATAAAAGGGGCTTGGAGTATATGTTTCCAGTTTCTTTCCATAAAGCTATGATGAGCTCAGGTGATAGATACCCTGCAGGTTAATAATACACAAGAATTTCGGAGTAGGACTTCTGAGGGATTAAGAAAAAAGATCCCTGTGGGTGGTCAGCAGCCAATCCACCCAGCTTGGGTGTTGGGGCAAGACTTGAGAGTGATAAAAAGCCCAGTACTCAGTTGAGTCCAACTCCTTATGACGCCAGGGACTGTAGCCCTTCAGACTCCTCCGTCCATGGGACTTTTCAAGCAAGAACACTGGAGTGGGTTGTCGTTTCTTCCTCCAGGGGATTTTCCCAACCCAGGGATCGAGCCTGTGTCTCCTGCACTGCCGGAAGATTCCCCACCGCTGAGCCACTGTTGCTTGGTCACTCAGTCAGCTGCAGCACACCAGGCCCCCCTGTCCCTCACCATCTCCTGAGGCGTGCCCGAGCTCACATCCATTGAGTCGGTGATGCCATCCAGCCATTCATCCTCTGTTGCCCCCTCCTCCTCTTGCCCTCAATCTTTCCCAACCTCAGGGTCTTTTCCAGCGAGTCATTGGGAAGCCCCAAAGGAGCTGGTAAGAAAAAGAGGACTTCTGAAATGATGAATAGAACTATTCCATACCAAAGTCCTTTTTGTTCGGTTGGTGTGTGGTGACCTTGAGAAGTACACTCTCAAATGATGTCTTGTCATCATTGATATATCGCGAGGACATTAGTTGGTAGACTGAGTAGTAATAATACTGTTGAATTAAAATGAAATCATATAACTAGGCCAGATGTTATTAAAAGAGCTGAAAGGACTCCTGTGAGGGGTCAGGGGCTGGGGTTTAATATGTATATGATAGGTGTGGGTTTAGTGGGTCATTATGCATTGTGATGTAAGTCAAGTCTTACTAATAAACACATAGGGTTGAATTATGGCAACAGCAAATTCAAGAGTAGTAAGTAAAATGAGAATAATAAATGTAACGAGGGTCATGAGGGTGCTGATGCTCATTAGTGCCAGAATGAATTAGAAAGTGACCTGCTGTGATATTGGCTGTTAGTCACCTGGCTAAAGCCATTGGTTGAATAAATAAGCTAATAGTTTCGATGATAATTAATATAGGAATCAGAGGAGCTAATGTTCCTTGTGGTAAAAAATGAGCTAAACATGCTTTTGTTTTATTGCAAAAACCAGTAATGACATTCCCTACTCATAAGGGAATTGCTATTCCCAAGTTTATTGATAATTATGTAGTTGGTGTGAATGAGTGAAGTAATAATCCTAGTAAGTTTGTTGATCCAATAAATAAATTGAGTAATATCAGTATTGATGCTCAAGTCTGTCCTTTATAATCATGGATACTTATTATCATGAAGTGAATTTTTGTTCATGTGGAGTTAAGAACATATCCTGAGAAGAGTGGAAATAACTGTATGAAGCCTCTGATAATAGCAAATACAGCTCCTGTTGAGAGTACATAGTGGAAATGGGCAACTACGTAATGCATATCCTGAGTACAATATCTAAAGGTGAGTCAGCCAGGACAGTTCCGGTTAGTCCTCCTACTGTAAAAAGAAAAATGAAACCCAGGGCTCATGTCATGGCCAGAGAATGTTTAATATTATCCCCATGAAACATGGCTAGTCAACTGGACACTTACTTGTATAAGAATGGCAGCAATCATAGTGGCTGATGTAAAATATTCTCATGTGTCAGCATCTATTCCTAATGTGACTATATGGTGGGCCCATAAGATAAATCCTAAGAATCCAGTTGATACCATAGCTCATACCATTCCTATATACCCCAAAGGCTCTCTGTTCCCTGCATAATAGGTTACAATATGTGAAATTATTCCAAACCCAAGTAAAAGTAAAACGTACACTTCAGGGTGTCTGAAAAATCGGAATAAATGTTGGTACAGGATTGGGTTACCTCCTCCTGAAGGATCAAAAAAAGTTGTATTTAGGTTTTGGTCTGTTAATTATGTAGTAAGCAGTCAGTTCAGTTCAGTTCAGTCACTCAGTTGTGACTCTGCGACCCCATGGACTGCAGCACGCCAGGCATACCAGCCACTCATATAGGTAGTGATAATAGTATGGCAGTAATTAGGACTGATCATACAAATAATGGTGCTTGATACCATTATTGGTATATGGCAATATGGGATATGACAGGGGTTTCATATTAATGATTGTAGTAATAAAATTGATAGCACCTAAAATTTAAAGAAATGCCTGCTAGATATAGGTAAAAAGTGATAAGGTCTACTGAAGCGCCAGTTAAAACCAGTAAGTTTCCAGCCAAAGGTGGGTAGACAGTTCACCCTGTACCAGTACATGCTTCAACTATTGATGATGTAAGCAGAAATGAGAAAGAGGGTGAAGTTCTCAGAAACATAAATGTTATTTACACGGGGAAAGGCTATATCAGAAGCTCCAATTATCGGAAGAACTAGCCAGTCTCCTAAAAACCCAGTTATCAGAGGCATTACTATAAAGAAAATGATTACAAATGCATGTGCTTTTACAATCACATTATAGATCCGGCCATCTTCAAGCGTGGTTCCAAGTTGGTTTAACTCGGCACAGATTAATAAACTTAGGGCTGTGTCTACTATTCCGGCTCAAGCTCCAAATAATAAATAGAAAGTACCTACATCTTCATGATTAGTTGAGAATAATCAGTGGTTAATGAACATAAGTAGAATGACTGAGTAACCATTAGACTCTAAATCTAAAGACAGGGATCTATTCCCCTTTATACCAAGTCCTATGGTGAATTTTACATGTTGAATTGCAAATTGAAAGAAGGAGCTTTGAATTTGAATTTCCAGTGGCTGGAGTAAATTGAATCCAGTTGACTACAGTATTTAGCTGCTAACTAAAAATTTGTGGGAAAATTAGCCCACAAATCTAGAGAGGATTTAGCTTAATTAAAGTGTTTGATTTGCATTCAATTGATGTAAGATATAATCTTGCAATCCTTATTAAGCAGAAATTAAGCAAATTATTCTTGCTTAGGGCTTTGAAGGCACTTGGTCTATTTAACCTAAATTCCTATTCCAGTACTGAAAGAACTGGTGTTAGGGGTAGGATTATTGTAGATACTACAATTGTTGGTAGAAGAATTATTTATTTTGTGAGATCAAATCATCATTTTATTTTTATGCTGTTTGTGGAAGGAAACGTGGTTAGTGTTGTGGAGTATGTAAGTCACATATAGAAATACAGGTTGATTAGTGCCGTAAAAAAGTGTAGCTAATATAATGTTATTATTCTTTATTATTTCTTGAATGATTATTCACTTAGGTATGAATCCTGATGGTGCAGGGAGACCTCCTATTGATAGTAAAGTAAGGAGAATGTGAGTTGTAATGATGGATATTTTGTTTCATATACGTGATAATGATAATGTGGTAGCAGTTGAGTTGCATATAAGTATTGTGAATATGCGGATTACCTGGTGGCTCAGATGGTAAAGAATCTGCCTGCAATGTAAGAGACTCAGGTTCGATCCCTGGGTCAAGAAGATCCCCTGGAGAAAGTAATGGCAACACACTCCATATTCTTGCCTGGAGAATTCCTTGGACAGAGGAGCCTGGCAGGCTACACTATAGCCCATTGGGTTGCAAATAGTCAGATATGACTGAGCCACCAACACTTACCCTTCTTCATCATGAATATCGTGAAAGTTAAAATATAAATGACTAGGTTTAGTAGTGTGACAGTGGGATTATGAGATAAGATAGCTGTTATTCATCCTATGTGGGCAATTGATGAATAGGCTATGATTTTTCATAGCTGTGTTTGGTTTAGTCCTCCTCAGCCCCCAGTTAGGATAGATAGTTTGGATACAGTTAGTATTAGGCTTAAATTAATGATGGTGAGATTTGAAATAGTATGGATACAAGTGCAAGTTTCTGTCATGTTGATAAAATTTGGCCCAATGCTAATTGTGCTGTGCTAAGTTCATTGGAAGGACTGATGCTAAAGCTGAAACTCCAATACTTTGGCCACCTCATGCAAAGAGTTGACTCACTGGAAAAGAGTCTGATGCTGGGAAGGATTGGGGGCGGGAGGAGAAGTGGACGACAGAGAATGAGATGGCTGGATGGCATCACCGACTCAATGGACATGAGTTTGAGTGAACTCCGGGAGGTGGTGATGGACAGGGAAGCCTGGCGTGCTGTGATTCATGGGGTCGCAAAGAGTCGGACACGACTGAGCGACTGAACTGAACTGAAGTTGCTTCAGTCGTGTGTCTGACTCTATGTGATCTCCTGGACTGTAGCCTGCCAGGCTCCTCTGTCCATGGGGTTCTCCAGGCAAGAATACTGGATACTTGATAATATAATGGGTAATGGAACATGTCATATGCATAGGACTAGTGTTAGGGGTAGAAAATTTTTTCAGAGTAAATGTATTAGTTGGTCACACCAGAGTTGGGGGTAAGATGCTCAAATTTATAGGAAGGAAAATTGTTAATAATAGTGACAACAACAAAATTGTATACAATGCTGGCATATGTGGGTTGTGGAATGCTCATAAGACTGTTGTGAAAATAATATCTGCATATTCTGCTGTAAATGATAAGGCAAATGGGCCTGTTGCGTATTCTACCTTAAAGCCTGGTACGAGTTCAGATTCCCCTTCTGTTAGATCAAATGGGGCTCGGCTGGTTTCTGCTGAAGTGGAGATGGGTCATGTTATGACCAGGGGTCACGATGGAAAAATTAGTCACTGTTGTTCTTGTGTGATGATGAGGGCGTAAAGGGTCAAGGACCCATTTATTAGAAAAACTGACAGGAGAATGATTGCTAGTGTTACTTCATATGAGGCTGTCTGTGTTACTGCTCATAAGGCTCCAGTTGGTGCATATCTGAGTTGGAGGCCCATCCAGATCATACAGTCGAATACACGCCTAAACTTGATGTGGCTGGTATAAATAGGACTTCTAAGTTTATGTCAGAGAGAGAGGCAGGCATCAGTAGGAAGGGGATTCAGAGATCTGGGCTAACTTAAGACTAGAATTGACGCTAAGATGAATATAGAGACTGAGGACGTGGCTGGTGATAATGGTTCTTTAATGAACTGCTTGATTGCATTGGCAATGGGTTAAAGTAAACCATACGGTCCTATGACATTTGGGCCTTTTCAAAATTGAATATAACCTAAAACTTTCTGTTCGACGAGTGTTAAGAATGCTACGGCTAAAAAGACAGGGACTGTAAGTATTAAAATATTAATTATGAACATTTTGTCAAGGAGAGAATTTGAATCTCGGGTTATAAAGGTTTAAGTTTTACACAGTTACCAGGCTCTGTCACCTTAATTAAACCCTGTTCTTGGGTAAGATTTTATGCTTATTAATTAAGATGAGATCATTGATTATTTTTAAGGTGCTTGCTTGAAGTTGGCCTTACTCCTCTTGTCGTTTCCTACTGGGAGAAATGTATAATAGATAGAAACCAACCTGGATTATACCGGTCTGAATTCAGATCACATAGGACTTTAATCATCAAACAAATGAAACTTTAATAGTGGTCACACCATTGGGGTGCCCTGATCCAACACAGAGGATATAAAGCCTATTGTCAGTATGGACTCTAGAATAGGACTGTGCTGTTATACCTAGGGTAACTTGTTCTGCTGATCCGTTTTTGGATCAATAAGTGATAATGTGATTTGACCGGTAGGTCTAGGCTTTAAAATCAGAGGAATTTTTGTTCTCCAAGGTCACCCCAACCAAAATTATTAAGCTGTATAGTTTTATTCTGATCTGACTGGTGTTATTTCATCTGATCTGGTCGGTGTGAGGTGATACCTCATTGCAGGATCAAATGCACTTCCCTAATATTTAGCATTGTTGACATCTTTTCATGTGATTTTTTAAAAATGTGTGAGTTAAAGGTACTTATTAAAATTGGTTTTGTGATTGTCTACCCAGTTATGAATTCTTTTTCAATGACCACCCCTAGGAAAGTCCAGGAGATCAGTTGTTTACTTAGAACCCCTTGGACCTTGTGAATACCCTGTACCTGTGTTGTGAGTACCCTGTCAACAAGATTTTATAGTTGTAGTTACAAAACATGGCCACAAGGTAGCAGCATTTCTTCATGCCCCACTTTTTTTTTTTTTTTTTTTAACCTTTTCCATTCTTCATTGTCATTTTATATTGGAGCAGGGCTTCCCAGGTGGCAAAGACCCTGACTGCCAATGCAGGAGACACAAGAAATGTGGGTTCGATCCCTGGGTTGGGAAGATGCCCTGGAGGAAGGCATGGCAACCCACTCCAGTATTCTTGCCTGGAGAATTCCATGGACAGAGGAAACTGATGGGCTGCAGTCCATGGGGTTGCAGAGTCTGAACACAACTGAAGCGACTTAGCACAGTGCACATAGTTTTAGTATCCCTTGATGGATTAATTTTGTATTTTGGGGTTAATGAATTATAGTTCCATAGGGTCTTCTCATCTTGTTTATTCTTGCATGTTCATGAAAAGATCAATTTCACAAATTAAAAGTAGGAGACGGTAAAACCTTTGTGTGGCCATTATATAAATGGCCATAATTTTTAGAGTCCTTATTTAGAGAACAAATGGTTTTGTTACCTTTGCACAGTCAGGATACTGTGACCATTGAACGACTGTCACTGGGCAGGCAGTGTCTCTAATACTACTTATGCTATTAATAGAGGTCACGTTTTTCAAATAGGTGGGGTTTATGATTGCAGAGCTCCTTTTACTCTTTTTAACCTTTCCTTGCGGAGAAGGCAATGGCAGCCACTCCAGTACTCTTGCCTAGAAAATCCCATGGATGGAGGAGCCTGGTAGGCTGCAGTCCGTGGGGTCGCTAAGGGTCGGACACGACTGAGCGACTTCACTTTCACTTTTCACTTTCACACATTGGAGAAGGAAGTGGCAACCCACTCCAGTGTTCTTGCCTGGAGAATCCCAGGGACGGGGGAGCCTGGTGGGCTGCCGTCTGTGGGGTCACACAGTCGGACACGACTGAAGTGACTTAGCAGCAGCAGCAGCAACCTTTCCTTGGGTGCATACCTGTGTTGGGATAACAGTATGGTTCATAAATAATTTAATGCTGAAGTAGTGAAAGTGTTAAGTTGCTCAGTCACGTATGAATCTTTGGGACCCTGTGGACTGTAGCCCTGAAGCCTCTGTCCATGGAAGTCTCCTGGCAAGAATACTGGAGTGGGTTGCCATTCCCTTCTCCAAGGGAGCTTCCTGACCCAGGGATCAAATCTGGGTCTTCAGGACTGGCAAGGTGGATTCTTAACCATCTGAGACACCACGGAAGCCCAGTGTAATGCTAAGTTACGTTTGCTGCTGCTAAGTCACTTCAGTCGTGTCTGACTCTGTGTGACCCCATAGACGGAAGCCCACCAGGCTCCCCCATCCCTGGGATTCTCCAGGCAAGAACACTGGAGTGGGTTGCCACTTCCTTCTCCAATGTGTGAAAGTGAAAAGTGAAAGTGAAGTCTCTCAGTCGTGTTGGACCCTTAGCGACCCCACGGACTGCAGCCCACCAGGTTCCTCCATCCATGGGATTTTCCAGGCAAGAGTACTGGAGTGGCTTGCCAGTTTATTTACTGTTAAATAATAATAGTTGATGATATAAACTTAGGCAAGGAGAAATACTTCTTGTTAGTCATTAACATTATTGCTTCTATTATTTAAAAGATTAGTCCAGTAATTGAGCAATAGGTTGATTTATTTACTATTGGTGTTAAGAAAATGTTGAACTTTACCGCTTTCTTAATTGATGGTTGCTTTTAGGCCAGCTGTGGTGGTGGTGATTTTTTACTCTCTAGTGAAGACTGTGTCTGTTTCTAAAAGGCTGTGTCTTTTAAGATTAACTCCTAAAAATACATTAAGATTTATGGGGATTTGGGGCTTTTTAAAAGTTGAACTAAAATTCATTTCCTGGACAATCAGCTATCAGCAGGCTCGTCCCCTGTACCTACAAACTTCTATTTTGCCACATGGATGAGTTGGTTCTGATCAACTGTTTGTAAGTAACTCACCTGGTTTCGGATAAGTCAGCTTCTCTCTGTTCTGCTCGTTGAATCAACGTGCAGAAGGTACAGGGGGTGACCTGTGCTTTTGTTACTTTTTTCTTTCATCATTCCTTTGTGGCGCTTCCTCTATAGCACCAAATATTATTCAAATTTCTATCTCCTATACTTTGAATATTTAAGTAAATGTTTTATTTAATTTGGCTGTGCTAGCATCACGGGGAAAGGAGTGGGATAGATTTGGTTCACGGCATTCACAACTTATGGTGCTTTATTTAAGCTCTGCTGTGATTTACCCAAGCGCACTTTCTGGTATGTGACCTTGTTATGACTTGTTTCCTCTCACACAGTTAGCACTTACAAATAATTTTAGGTATTTTTTTATATTATTTGAGGGAGATGACAGGCGGTGTGTGCGTGCTTCATGGCCTTATGCAATTAAGCACTCCTATCACTAAATCCTCCTTTAGTTCTTAGAGTTCACAAGAATTTTCAAATAGAGACCATATTCTTAAAATAGAAAATGTGGCCCATTTCTTTCCATCCCAGAGGTTACATCTTGACCTAATATTTTTATGGATAATGATTATGCTTACTTTTATTCCTTTTTAGGGTTTGTTGAGGAGAAGGCAATGGCACCCCACTCGTGTTCTTGCCTGGAGAATCCCAGGGATGGGGGAGCCTGGTGGGCTGCAGTCCATGGGGTCGCTAAGAGTCAGACATGACTGAGTGACTTCACTTTCACTTTTCACTTTCATGCACTGGAGAAGGAAATGGCAACCCACTCCAGTTTTCTTGCCTGGAGAATCCCAGGGACGGGGGAGCCTGGTGGGCTGCCGTCCATGGGGTCGCATAGAGTTGGACAACACGACTGAAGTGACTTAGCAGCAGCAGCAGCAGGGTTTGTTGAAGAGGATGTTATATGTATATATATATAGTACTAAACACATTATATATTGTTTAACATATACATTATATGTTTAATATTTTAATATATATTTATGTATATGTATTATATATTAATATATAATAAATAATGTATATTATACATAAATATGGACTTCCTTGGCAGCTCAGATGGTAAAAAATCTGCCTGCAATGCAGGAGACCCAGTTCAATCCCTGGGTTGGGAAGATCCCCTGGAGAAGAGAAGGGAATGGCAACCCACTCTAGTATTCTTGCCTGGATATCCCATGGACAGAGGAGCCTACAGTCCATGGGGTAACAAACAGTGACTAACATCATCATCATATATACATAATATACACGTATATATATTATACATACACATAATCTAAAAAGGCATGGAATGCACTCTTTGTGTGGTGAGCATCTGATGCCAACTCAGGGTTGGATTTTTATTGCTTTTAATGAAACTCTTTCATCCTATTTTCTGATTTCTAGCTCTTTCCCTTTTTGCTGAGAAGCAAATTTTGTGAAACCAAGCCAGGACCTGTGGAAGGGAACACGTGGAGTGTCCATTAGTAAAGCCTAGATGCTGCTGGGAACATCACTGAGCTGTACCCCCACACTGACAGCAGACAGACTCCACCTTCTGCCATTGGATCAAGGGAGCCAGGGGTGAATAATGTGATGAACTGCCCCTCACTGACCCTCCTATTAGTCAGCCAGGTGACTCAGACACGGTTCTGTTCTGGGAATAAAGAAATACCACCCTCACCATTTCCTCCTTACATCACTGCAACCTCATCTGGCTTCCCAGGTGGCGCTAGTGGTAAAGAATCCACCTGCCAATGCAGAAGACACAAGAGGCGTGGATTTGATCCCTGGGTTGGGAAGATCCCTGAAGGAGGAAATGACAACACACTCCAGTGTTCCTGCCTGGGAAATTCCATGGGGAGAGGAGCCTGGCAGGCTATAGCCCATGGGATTGCAGAGTCAGACACGACTGGGTGAGCACAAGCTGTGAGCGTTTGTACTTGTCCAAGAGTTGGTCTATTTCATCTGTTGTCAAATCTATGTAAAATCCTTTTGATGTCTGTGTATTCCTTGTTTCATTCCTAATTTTGATTATTCATGGCTTCTGTCATTTTGTAAGAAGTCTGAATTTCATATTTTCAAAGCCCTGTAGATAGCAAGTTGTGAAAGTGAAGTGAAAATCTGAGTTGTTCAGTGATGCCCAATTCTTTTCGACCCCATGGACTGTAGCCCACCAGGCTCCTGTGTCCATGGAATTCTCCAGGGACTCTTCCCAACCCAGGGATCGAACCTGAGTCTCCTACCATCTGAGCTCACTTTCACATTTTAAAAAATTTTATTTTATATTGGAGTTGATTAACAATATTGTTAGTTTCAGGTATACAGCAAGGTGATTCTGTTGTACATATACATGTTTCTATTCTTTTTCAAACACTTTTGCCATTTAGCTTTTTGCAGATTATTGAGCAAAGTTCCCTGTGCTATGCAGTAGGTTCTTGTTGCCTACTTTAAATATAGCAGTGTGTACATGTCGATCTGTCCCTCCTGCCCACCATTTCCTCTTGGTAAGTTTCTGTTTTGTAAATTCACTTGTATCCTTTTTTTTTTTGATGCCCCATATAACCAATAGTATATAATATTTGTCTTTAACTTGCTTCACTTAGTACGAGAATCCAGGTCCATCCATGTTGCTGCAAATGGCATTGTTTCATTCTTTTAATGGCTGAGTAGTATTCCCATGTATATGTGTACCACATCTTCTTTATCCGTTCCTCTATTGATGAATATTTAGGGTGTTTCCATGTCTTGACTATTGTAAACATTGCTGCAACGAACATAGGGTTGCATGTGTCCTTTTGCATCGTGTTTTTCTCTGGGTATTTGCCCAGGAGTGGGCTTTGCTGGATGATATGGTAGCTCTGTTTTTAGTTTCTTAAGGACTCTCCTTACTGTTCTCCATAGCGGTTGCACCTATTTACATTACTAACAACAGTGTGGGAGGGTTCCCTTTTCTCCACATCCTCTCCAGCATTTACTATTTGTAGACTTTTTCTTTGCTCCAAACTTTAAACTTTTTATTTTGTATTGGGGTATAGCTGATTAAGGCTATGGTTTTTCCAGTGGTCATGTATGGATGTAAGAGTTGGACTCTGAAGAATGCTGATCGCCGAAGAACTGATGCTTTTGAACTGTGGTGCTGGAGAAGACTCTTGAGAGTCCCTTGGACTGCAAGGAGATCCAACCAGTCTATTCTGAAGGAGATCGATCCTGGGTGTTCATTGGAAGGACTGATGCTAAAGCTGAAACTCCAATACTTTGGCCACCTCATGTGATGAGTTGACTCACTGGAAAAGACTCTGATGCTGGGAAGGATTGGGGGCGGGAGGAGAAGGGGACAACAGAGAATGAGATGGCTGGATGGCATCACCGACTCGATGGACATGAGTCTGAGTGAACTCTGGGAGTCGGTGATGGACAGGGAGGCCTGGCGTGCTGTGATTCATGGGGTCGCCAAGAGTTGGACACGACTGAGCGACTGAACTGAACTGATAGCTGATTAACAGTGTTGTGATAGCTTCAGGTGAAGAGCGAAGGGACTCAGTCATGCATATACATGTACCCATTCTCCTGCAAACTTCCCCCCAATCCAGGCTGCCACATAACAGTGAGCTGAGTTCCCTGCACTATACAGTAGATCCTTGTCGGTTATCCATTTTAAATATAGCAATGTGCACATGTCCATCTCAAACTCCCTATCTCTTCCCCCACCCTTCCCCCACAGCCACCGAAAGTTCCAAGTCTGTGAGTCTTTCTGTTTCGTAAATAAGTTCATTTGTATCACCTCTTTTTAGGTTCCAAATATAAGAGATGTCACACAATATTCCGCTTCCTCTTACTTCACTCAGTATGACTCTCTCTAGGTCCATCCATGTTGCAAACAGCATTATTTCATTCTTTTAATGGCTGAGTAATATTCCATTGCATATATGTACCACGTCTTGATCCACTCCTCCGTTGATGGACATTTAGGCTGCTTCCATGTCCTGGCTAATGTAAACAGTGCTGTAATGAACATTGGGGTATGTGTATCCTTTAGGGTCATGTTTTTCTCCGGATATATCCCAGGAGTGGAATTGCAGGGTATGTTAGCTCTATTTTTGGTTTTCTACAGAACCGCCATACTATTCTCCAGTGGCTGCACCAATCTGCATTCTCATCAACAGTGTAGGAAGGTTCCCTTCTCCTCCAGCATTTGTCTGTGGATTTTTTGATGATAGCCATTCTGGCTGGTGTGAGGTGCTGTCTTATTGAAGTTATACTTGCATTTCTCCAGTAACTAGAGAGGTCGGACATCTTTCATGTGCCTCACGGCCATCGGTATGTCCTCTCTGGAGAAACGTCTCTTTAGGTTTTCTGCCCATTTTTGAGTGGGTTGTTTTGATGATGTTAAGCATCGTGAGCTGTTTGTAAATTCTGGAGACTAATTCTTTTCCAGTTACATCATTTACAAATGTTTTCTCCCAATCTGTGGACAATTTATTATTTCATTTGCTGGGCAAAAGCATTTAAGTAGGTCCCATTTATGTATTTTTATTTTTCTAAGAGATGGATCAAAAAAGATGTTGCTGTGATTAATGTCAGAATGTTCTGCCTATATTTTCCTTCTAGAAGTTTTATAGTGTTTGGCTCACATTTAGGTCTTTAATAATTCGGAGCTTATTTTTGTCTATGGAGTTCATATTATTTGCAGACTTTTTCATGACAGCCATTCTGACTGATGTGAGGTGATACATTATAGTTTTTATTCACATTTCTCTAATAATTAGCAGTGTTGGGCATCTTTTCATGTGCCCCTTGGCCCTAAGTATGTCTTCTTGGAAAAATGTCTCCTCAGGTCTTCTGCCTCTTTTTTGATGGGGCTTCTCTGGTGGCTCAGACAGTAAAGAATTCACCTACAGTGTGGGAGACTTGGGTTCGATCCCTGGGTTGGGAAGATCCCCTGGAGAAGGAAATGGCAACCCACTCCAGTATTCTGACCTGGAGAATTCCATGGACAGAGGAGGCCGGTGGCTACAGTCCATGGGGTTACAAAGAGTTGGACATGTCTGAGTGACTTTCAAGTCTTTTGCCTAAATTTTTATTTATTTATTTAGAGCCACATGAACTGTTTGTAAATTTTGGAGATTAATCCTTTGTCAGTTACATCATTTGCAAATAGTTTCTGGCATTCTGCTGGATGTCTTTTCCTTTTATGGTTTCCTTTGCTGTGCAGAGCTTTTGAATTTAATTAGGTTCCATTTATTTAGTTTTGTTCTTATTTCCATTACTCTAGGAGAGGGATCAAAAAAGATACTGTTGCAATTTATGTCAGAGTGTTCTATGCTTTCCTCTAAGAGTTTTATCAATACCCAGTGTCACATTTAGATCTTTAATCCATTTTGAGTTTAGTGTTCAAAGAGCATTCTAATTTCAGTTTTTTACATATAGCTGTCCAGTTTTTCCAGCACGGTTTATTGAAGAGACTCTTCATTGTATATTCTTGCCTCATCTGTCATAGATTAATTGACCATAGGTGCAAGGGTTTATTTCTGGGCTTTTTATCCTGTTCCATTGATTTGTACTTCTGCTTTTGTGCCAGTACCATACTGTTTTGATTACTTTGTAGCTTTGTAGTATAGTGTGAAGTCAGAGTGCCTGGTTCCTCCAACTTCATTTTTCTTTCTCAAGATTGCTCTGGCTATTTGGGGTTTTTTGTGTCTCCATACATTGAAAACCACAAAACTGTTACAATTTTTGCTTCAACCATCAAACTTAACTCAAAAAACTTGAGAAGAAAAAGAAAACCTATTCCATTTACCCAAGTTTTTACTTTCCATGCTCTTCCTTTCTGATGTCTCAAGGTTCCATTTTATTGTTTCCTTGTTTAGAGAGCTTTTCTTTAGTCATACTTCTAGAGTAGGTCTGCTGGTGAAAACTCAGCTTTACTTCTGAGGATGTCTCAATTTCCCCTCCCTTTCTGAAGGATATTTTCACCAGAATTCTGGAATGACAGTTCTTTCAGTCCATGAGAAATGTGCCACTCACTCCCAGGCCCCTTGCTTTCTGAGGAACTTGCTGCCATTCTGTTAAGACATCACCACCTGGAGGAAACGAGTCATTTCTCTCTGGCCCATTTTTAGGTTCTTTTTCTATGGCTCTAGTTTTGAGTCTTACTGTGAGGTCTTGTTGTGGACTCCTTTGGTTTTATCTTATGCTCATCAGCATTTTGAATCTGAGCCTTTACGTGGCTTTGCCAAAGTCAGGAAACTGTCAGCCCTTTTTCTTGGAATATTTTTTTCAGTTCCCCCTTTCTGTCCCTTGTTCTTTGAACATATTCCATGAAAATCATGGGAAGATAGTTGAAGGAATTAATCTCCCAGAAGAATTCTAGATCCCAGGGACGGGGGGAGCCTGGTGGGCTGCCGTCTACGGGGTCACACAGAGTCGGACATGACTGAAGTGACTTAGCAGCAGCAGCAGCAGCAATAAACAAGGTGAGAGAATTCTGGAGCCTGGGGCTTTGGGGTTCTCCCAAACGTACTACACAGCCGAGCGCCATGGAGCTCCATGTCTGCATGCTTTCCTTGGTGACCCCGGGCACTACCAGTAGTTTCCCAAAAATGGCGTGTCACTCAGTTCAGGCCAAAACAATGACAACTGAATATAAGAAGCTGTCCTCAGTCCTCTCCCTCTCACACCATAACACTCCTACTCTGTACAACAAATACAACAAAACCACAGCTTCCTTGGTGTGAGCCCAGAGGATTAAAAATACATCACAGGAGATTCTGGAGGACAGACAAGCCTAGGTCACCCTGGTAAGTATGGAAACAAGCACAGTGCCCCCTGCGTCATGCTTTGATCCCTTTGGTGTCTGTGCGGGACATGTCACCACCACGCAGCACCAACTGACTCAAAAATGTGTCGCTTTAAGTCCCTACATGTTCTTCCATTTGTTATAATAGGAACCTAGAAAAACCTAACACTAAACTTTGAACGAATTCTTAGTGAAAGTGGAAATTCTGTTTCTACAGCACAGGTTGGTAATGGCACTTCCTTTCCTCCATCTGGTCTGTGCTCCCAGAGGAGGATACAAAACGATGCTAACCTTGGGTACACACAGCAGAGAACACTGCATGCATAGTTTCAGCCCACATCCATGCATCAAGTTACATATTATACCAACCTGGATGTTTACAGAACTTTCTTTAAAATAAAATTCACCATTATTTTTTGTAGCCATTCAATCTTTAAAATCAAATTCTGTAATATTTTTCTTAACATTCAGAGATGCACCATGCAAAGTAGAAAGCCAACTGTTAAAACTTAAAGTGAGCTTAAATTTCTCTTTTAGCCTTGCAAGAGTAAGGCCTCAAAAAATTGGGTACACATTCAGAATTGTTCCTCTTAGAAAAATTAGTAAAAGGCAGAAGATTTATATGGTCTGAAGAGAAACCTGAGTATGAGTTTCAATATTTTATTAAAATAGCATATTTAACCACTGTTAACCAAGAATATTAATTTTGTCCCACCCACCCCAACCCCATATGCAGCACGACACAGTAGTGATTTCAAATATCCTTGATCGTGATAACCAACAGAAACATTTCAAAGTCAAGTTTGCAACTAAAAACTAGACCTTGGAAAAATTCTGCATTAGAAGAAACATCACAAAGCTCTTGAGCAGAATTCTTTTCTCTGCCTGAGAATTAATGCAGAATGCCACCCACCTGACATTACTGCCGGTCTGCTTTTTCTCCTCTATGCATAGAATAACGTCTCATTGATAAGTACCCACTTCATAAATAAATCGGCATTTTCACCTCATTTAATGTTCCTTTTCAGCTTCACAAAGAAACCAGTAAATAAAACTGTCGACGACAGTCACGACATAGGCTCTCACAGCAAGATAAAAAACTTGAAAATATGCAGAGATGCATCGACGCTATTTTACATAAAAAGATTTTAAAAAGTGCAAGGCAAAATCTGCAGGTTTTTTAGGGGAGTTTTTAGGCACATCCATTTCTTAAAGCAAGCTTCAGTATGAATTCCAGTTTTTTTCTTCATGACACCTGTTTTAGTTAGTCTTTCTTTAAAAAAAAAAACAAAAAATACATCCTGTCAAGTGTGAAATAGGGCATCTACGATCCCAAAAGGCGAGGTTTTCAGTTATGGCGTGTCCGTCCTTTCTTTATCCTTGCCGGCTTTGGTTTGGGGATGTACTGGTTATTTGCCTGGTACTCGAGTTCTTTCCGGAAGTAGTGGATGGCTTTGTTTAACCCTTCCTCCAGTGGGACCTGTTTAAAGAGAGGGTGAGAATGAGGGGCAGCCTCCGCCTGCATGGTGCACTTTAACACCAGGTGCACCCTTCTCCCTCTCTCAGAAGTCTCCACAGAGCAAGATGCTCAGGAAGGCAGCCAGGTAAGATCCACACACCTGACTCTCCTGGGGACACTCACCCTCTGGACCTTCACCCCTGCGGACCTGACACCCTCTGCTCTGTCACTCCCAGGGAATCAAAACCATCTGCACCTTCAACCCCGGGGACTCTTCACCCTCCGCACGGGGACCCAGGACAACTGGGCAGCCTCATAATGTGGAGGCCACCAGAGCAAACACGGAGCAGAAATCACAGCAGGTGCCCATGCCGTGCAGGCACAACAAAGGACAGGAAAGCAGCAGCCCCAGGGCAGTCCACCTGGAGAGCCTGGAGGACAGTCAGCCTGGGGACGGGGGACCTCGCCCCAGGAGGATGGCAGTTTGCTCAAGGGGCAAGGGACCCATCCCCAGGGAGGGGGGCAACCGACCCGGGGTGGACAGAAGAACCCGCGCTCCAGGTGGGGGCAGTGAGCCTGGGGAGAGCCCAGGCCCCAAGGAGAGGACCAGTTAGCCCAGAGAGGACTCACAACCCAGGAGGAGGGCAGTCAACTGGAAGAACAGGGGATGGGGAGGGGGCCCCAGGCCCAGAAAGGAGAGCAGTGAGCCCTGGTAGAACAGTCAGCCTGGGGGATAGAGGGACCACAGCCCTAAGGGGGCCAGTTGGCTCAGGGGGAGCAGGGGACCCACACGCCAGGTGGACTCAGTGAACCCAGGGAGATGAGGAAGAGAGGGGCAGTCACTGTCGGGGGACACAGGGGCCTTCGCCCGAGGAGGGAGGCAGGCAGCCTGGGGGCATGCACACTGCAGAGCGGGGGCACTGAGTCCCGCGGGGACAACCATGTCCCAGGAAGGGGGCAGTCTACCAGGAGGAGACAAGGAGACCTTTGCCCCGGGGCAGGAAGGAGACATTTGCCCAAGAAGGGGAGCAGCCATCCCCAAGAGGGATGGGAAACCCAGGTCCCAGGAGGGGGGCAGTCAATCTCAGGGCTGGGAGACGGGATTCTCGTCCTAGGAGGGGGCAGTCAGCCCAGGGAGGACCCAGGCTACAGGGTGGCCTGCAGCCTTCATCACAGGAAGGGGCCCTTAGCCCACAGGGTAGACATCAGTCCGGTAGGGCCAGTCAGCCAGGGGATAGGGGACCCATGCCCCAGGAGGTAGGCAGTCAGCCTGGGGGACCCTCACCTCAGGGGGACAGTCAGGTTGAGGGGGCCCCATGCCCTGGGGGGCAGGAGTCAGCCTCTGGAACCTGGGGACACTGGGTCCAGGGGACAGCATTCCTGGCTTGGGGAGCCACACTGGGAGGCCGAAGGCCTTTAAGAGGGCAAGAAAAGCCGGGAGGTCTGCAGTTTGCAGGCTTAGGCTTCTCACTCGCCCACCCTGCTTGTCCTGCATGGGGGCCAGTTTGGATGAGGTCAGACAGGTAATGGACACCAAGGCTGGCCCTCCTTACCCATGACACGCTGGCTGAATGGACGGCCAGACCCTGCAGGGCTACTCAGTTCTAAGCCTGCACCGTCGCCCTCTCAGTGCGGCTTTCCAAGTGAAGCCAGGGAAGTGAGACCCTCGATGGCAGATGCCCCAAGAGTCCAGGTCACAACCCATAATGGAGGAGGAAGGACACAGGCCTGGAGAGGACCCTGCCAGGGCCGCCCCATTCGGCAGCGCCTGTGAGGGATAAACATGGGGAAAGGCCTTCTCCAGGGGGCGGCGATAGTCCCGACCCCCTCTTACCACTGGTTCCCACCCCAGCATCAGCTTTGCTTTCTTGATGTCTGGTTTCCTTTTCTGGGGGTCATCCTGGGCTTCAGAAAGAAACTGAATTTCACTCCCACTGCCTGAATTTAAGGAAAAAAAAAAAACAGAATCAGAAACCACTGAGGTGTGATTTTTATACATGAACATGTCCCACCTGCACAGGAACACAGATGCAGACGGTGTGATGTGTCCAAGTCTCCTCGCTCTGGCTCCACAGGCCCGAGCCACCCTGAGGTGGGTGAGTGGGGAGGCCCCACGCTGATCACCACCCTCAGCCAACATGGCTGTGTGTGCCCACAGCCATTGCCCACACCCCAGATGCCCCAGCGAGCCATCCTCCAGGCATGGACACCCTACCAGAGCCCCTCGCTTGCAGTCATGCCACCTAACGAGCAGCATGCAAGGGAGTGAACATGGCCCAGCCCTGGCCAACATCTTACATGGGCCTGGCCACTGACACCCTACAAGAGCCACCCTGAGCCTACACAAAGATGTCCAGCCACCCTGGACAGACCACACGCAGAAGGACAGAAGCCTGGCCGGTCCAGCTTCCTTGATGGGCCCATACCCTGCCGGCCAGCGGAATGAAGCCATTCCAGTGACCGCTGGCCAGGCCTGCAGAGGGAGTCCCCACCCCAGAATCTGGAGTGAATAAAACAGCTGCTGTCTGAAGCCACTGGTGTTGGGGGCTGTGTGTCACACAGCTGTCCTCCTGGGATTTAGACAAACTTCTCCATTTCAGAGTGAGCATGATCCTGAGGATCTGGTCACATGCAGGCTCTGCTCCGGGACATGTGGGCAGGTTTGTGGGTCTGCATTTCTCACAAGATGGTGATGAAGCTGCTGGTCGAAGGGCCTCACTTGGGGTGCCAGTGCCCAGGGTCCAAGGTAAGCTTCCCCACTGGGGAAGGGTGGACAGACCCCCAGTGGAGACACCGGGGAAGAATGTAAACAGAGGCTGCTGAGATTTCTGTCTTAGGAAGACTATCCCCTGTCCTGTCCGACTGTCCAGGCTGGTAGCTGACAGCTCAGTGCCAGGACAGACCACCCAACACTGTAGCCGGCTAAAGTGGGGGTCTGGACGGGCCCACATCTTGCTCACGCAGTTTAGCCAAACCCATTCCAATCTGGTTGTGTCTGAAACTTTGATTTCCTGATCGACCGTGGGAAGCAGACACTCCTGAGCCAGGCTCCTGGGAGTCCCAGGACACCTGTGACAAAGGGCAGAGGCCATGGACACCAGCAGCCCACAGACAGCTGGAAATACACCAACTGCTCGTGGCTTAAGAGCACACCCTCTCTGGAGCCACTCCCAGTGTCCACACCGCCTGCCCCCTCGGCCAGGGCGGCCAGGACTGCACACGGAACCGAAAGCCACCAGACTCCATCAGAAGCACACAGGCCACCGCTGCCCTCCTGCTCCCCGAAGCTCTGTGCTCGTCATGGCCGGCATGTGGCAACAGAGAATGGTCACCTGTGGAGAACTGCTGACCATGTCACATCTCAGGCACCGGGGACAACTGGACGGTCCCGCTACACAAAGACCCGCTGTCACCACAGGGACCCAAGCCAGCCCCTTCCCCTTCATCCTTCCACTACTTAAAGCATCTCAAAACAGTGGGGCGCTCCTGACCCAGTTCTGCTTCCCATCCAATTCAGTCAGCGAGTGTTAACAATGTACTGTCCAGACAAGGTGTTACTAACCGACAGGCCAGCTTCTCTCAGGGAGGCCCCTGTTCTACTCACCAACGAGGTTTTTGATGAGCTGAGCAAATTCTAGGATAGTGTGTTCTTCCGGGTTCCCCTAGGAGGAGAGGGTCTCTGGTCAGCAGTGTCGATCCAACAGGACACCACCACCCACATCCTCCGGGGTGCTTGCAGGCTCACGAGGTCACCAGACTCCCACCTCCATGAGGGTTCCGCAGGAGGCGCAGCACGGCTGGGGGCTGCACCATGCCTGTCCCTGCCTTGGCCTTGGTCGGGAGCATCTAATGGGGACACGTTCCCTGGCCCAGGTACAGGATGGTGTCCAGGTGCAAAGGTTCTGTAACCGCAGTGCTGCTGGGCAGGAAAGCCTGGTTCTGCCAGCGAGCTCCCCCCAGGACACTCGGCCCCGATGGGGCACCATGCTCACCACCTCGGTAGTGAAGACCCCTGAGCTCAGACACGAAGACCAACAGAAATGAAATGTATTCAGAGATGTGGGCTGTGGGCAGCCAGCAGGAGAGACAGGACGTGGTTGAAGGTGAGCTGACTTCTGAGGGGTTTGAGGAAAACCATTTTCTCCTTTTCTTCCTCCCCTCACACCTTCTAGCCCCTTCCCTTCTCAGTCCTGCTCATCCCATCATGAGAGACCACCATGAAGTCTGGCAACTGAATGTCCTAAGTACTCTTCGTTCTCAATCTCCTAGTTTCCTCTGAAGCAAGAAGATGACAGAGGCAGGCAGGGTTATTTTTGTTTAACTGCTAACTCATGTCCAACTCTTTGAGAATCCTGGACTGCAGCCTGCCAGGCTCCCCTGTCCACGGGATTCTGCAGGCAAGAATACTGGAGTGGGTTGTCATTTCCTTCTCTAGGGGACATTCCCGAATCCGGGACTGAACCAGCATCTCCTGCATTAGCAGGCAGGTTCTTTACCACTGAGCCACTGGGGAAGCCCAAGGTTGTACTATAAATATACGGAGAGTTTTCTGCCAGCAAGAACCAAAAACAATGAGCTGCTCTGCAGAGAAGCATGTCCTCCAGCATAAGGGGCGAAAGGCTGGATGAGACAGCAGGATAAACCACCTCGCAACCCTGCCAGAAGTGTCTGGGGCTACAGGAAGCCAGACACAGAGCTGCCCAAGGTGGGTCTGGGCCACCCGCAGCCCTGGCAAGGGAAGGAAACCATCCTAACACTTCACTTTCTATGTCCCTGGAAAGCGAGCTTTTAAACACTAGCTGCAGGAGAAGAAGGGGATGACAGAGGAGGAGATGGCTGGATGACATCACTGACTCAATGGACAAGAGTTTGAGCAAAGTCTGGGAGACAGTGAACGACAGGGAAGCCTGGCATGCACAGTCCACGGGGTCACAAAGAGACACGACTGAACGACTGGACAACAAAACTACACAATACATGATGGAGAAAAGACATACAAACAACCCCACAACCAGCAGAGGCTTTGCGAGCTCCGAGACCCGGCCTCCAGGTGGACAGAGTCAGGTCAGTGTTTATTATGCG
The DNA here is from genome assembly GCF_049115385.1 of Moschus berezovskii. NCBI lineage: Eukaryota > Metazoa > Chordata > Mammalia > Artiodactyla > Moschidae > Moschus > Moschus berezovskii. The sequence continues at coordinate 61,784,594 of NC_142470.1, forward strand.
GTTCATCCATCCGTTGCGGACACCTTGCATCTTGGCAGACTCCTGTTTCATTCTGTTCTGTGATTTTTCCTCTAGTGCTGGTTAAGCGGCAAACAGGCGCATGCGCTAAGCTTGCTGACAGCAAGTGAACCGCAGCAGGAACTGGGCAGTGGGCGGCGGGGATGGACTCACCAGGTTGACGGGGCTGCTGACGTTGCTGTTCATGAGTGCCACAAGGCCATTCACCAGGTCACTGGAAAAGAGGGGAGGCCATTCAGGTGCCCGCTGACACCCACAGGTGTGGTGCATCAGACATGAGCCACCTCCCGGGAGGAGAGATGGGACGTCAGAGTAAAATCCTGCACGCTAGAGGGCGTGGAGGATGCTCAAGTATTCTAGGAGACAAGGTGGTGTTGGGGAGCTGCCTTCTGTGGGCAGGTGTAGGCAGACGACTGGACAGGATGGGAGCTGAGTTCCCTACGTTGCGTGTTTCTGAAATTGTTTAACAATTAAAAAGTAAAAGTAGACATACATCCAAAAGAGACGGTGCTTATGCAAGTTTCTGAGGAAGGACGATGTTTAACATGAACCCAGGCAGTTGGCCCATACGGAAAAGCAGATGGTTTTTAAAAAAATAAGTTCCCCTGCAAAAAAAAAGAACTCCAGTATGTGAGTCCTATACTGACAAGTCAGATAAAGCAGACAACCCTGAGCAATAAAACGAGTTCCCTCCTCACCTCCCCCCGGAGCCCCCAGCTCCCAGAGGGGACTGTCGGGGTGTCTAGATGCTGCCAATGGACCGTGAGTGACTGGGCAATGATGTGACGATGAGGAGGCAAACTTCCGCTTACCGAGGTTTGGTTCTTATTTACAGAACCATTAAAGGGTGGTTCTGTCAAAAAAAAAAGTGACTTTGTAAAAATGACACCTCAGTGCTACATGAGCACGGGCTAAGTCACTTCCCCCAGCTGTGTTTCTGACGAGGTTCTGGGGGTTCTGCACATGCAGCCGCCTGGAAGCTCTCCTTCCTCCTCCATCACAACCAGCAAGGACCAGGTTACTGTGCTCACCTCCAAAAAAAGATGTTAGTTTTCCCTCTTCTTTTCATTGAGGGTAAAAAAAAAATCGGGGGGGGGGGTGTAGCTATTTAGCCAACATGATTTTCTAGGATCTTGTTTACAACCAGTGGGTGTTTTGGGAACATGCCTGAAGTCCACTCTGCTCTTGCAGATCAAGCACAGATGCAGATAAACACTCGCTGACCCAGGATGTTTCCTCTCTCCTAGAAACGAACACAGGCCCCTCCATCACTGTGGCGGTAATGACCACATCCCAACTCCCCCTCTGATGACACACGTCTCTGCCTGTTTGGAAAGACATTGAAAGCTGCTGTTCAGTAGCATCCATGAGTTTTTAACACTGAAATGGGGGGGGGGGTCCCCATACTAAGCTGGAAGGTGATAGCATCATGTAATCATGATGGAGAGTCGGGGTGGAGATGGGGCATGCACCTTTTATGCAACAAACTGTCCACTTCTAAGGTCAGAGTTGCACAGATCACACCCATTTAACCTGAAGTTCTTTTAAAGTGGCATTTTGACAAAGCTACTTTTTAAGACAACACTGCATTGCCTCTGTGATGGGGTGAGGATGCAATCTGCCTAGGAGAGTACCAGGTACAGACAGGACAGGACATCAGTGCACAGGCCATCCTGAGACCCCAACAGTCACCCAGAGACTGTGCCATGCTGCTTCAGGGCAACCATGGATTTTGGAAATGGGTAACTTAGTTCAGTAATGCAAGGTCCCGACATTGTGCACTTTGATTAGTAAATGTGAAGTAGAACAGTCTCAGTTTCTATAAACTAGCTTATTTAAAACAGCCTACCCCTGGTGAGCTGACCATCTTGGCCAAGCCTTGAACAAGGTAGAACAGAGGCCAGGAAAGCTCGTTCCCCAAGTTTGGGGAGGTCAAGGGAGCCTCATGTCTCAGGGTCCAGTGACCCCAGAGGCAAGATCAGCAGACAGCGCAGCCCCATGAAGAGACATTCTGCCCAGAGGGTCCCCACAACACTCCAGTGACTGCACCAAGGTCTCTCAGGCTGCACGCTGGTGTCTGGTCGGTGAGGGGCACACGGACTGTGCAGGGCGGGCAGCAAGGCACGTCCTGTCCTGGCTGGGACAGAACGCAAGCCATGTATCACGTGATGCTTAAAAGACTTTAACCGTCAGCAAAAAAAAAAACATCTGAGAGGCTACTTTAAATGATTTCATATCTGATTGATGCCTTTGAAATAAGAATGTGTTTTGACTGATGTCTTGTGTACTGCACAGACTCTGGAATATTCCATGAGGTGGTATGACTGGAGGAGTCTGGGGGCCTTGATGAGGCTGTTGGAGGAGATTCAAAGTGACTAAGATGCCAAGATCCCCGAGAAGTGCACAGACGGGGTTGGGGGCGGGATGGGATGGAGACGTGTCACTAAAGCAGGAGGTACCTGATGCAGACATGCCCCTCCCCCCAGCACAGTCCCACACTGACACTGACCTCGCCCATTCCCTCAGCATGCATGGCTCTGGGGTCAAGTGCCCTGACCTGGAAACGGGCTGCTAGGTCGTGCTCAAATCCCTTCTTAGAATATTTGGGCAACAAAGCAGGCCAGTGACAAGACGGTCTCAGGCACTTTGCCCTCCTGGCCAACATACTAACAGGTGTGAGAAAAAAACACTGCTCATTATACGTTTACTCACAACTTTCCTCTGGACTAAATGTGAAAAATCACAAACACTTGCAGGAAAAAAAAACTCTACAGTGGTTACATGTTTAATTTTTTCTTCCTTTTAAGTCAGGCAAAAGTTAGGGTGACTGCCTGGGCCAGGGTGGGGCTGGGGGCCACCCAGACCTGCCAACACTTCCCCTGACAGCACCCCTGGGGTGGCCACAGAGCACCAGGAATGGCGTTTCCTCATGGACAAGGTACCGAAACACACAACTAGCGTTTGCCCAGTGACTCAGGACACCACAGAACGATGCAGGATTCACCACCTCCCGGCACGTGGGAGAACAGTCTGGTAGATTGCTCACACAATAACTCTTAGAACCTAGACTGCACTGTAAAACTTGTCACCGACCAAAATGACTGACAAAAAAGCTAGATTTAGGAGGATGACCAAGAAAATGTAAATACTACCTGTGAGATAATTCAACAGTTATTAAAAATGCTTGTAACTGTGTGTAGTTTTAATACCACATTCCTTGACAATACGACACTTGGCCTTATCTTTCCCTTAATAAGGACAATCTCGTCCACCCAGGAGGCCATGTCCAAGGGGTCTGATTCCAGCATCTGTGAGTCTGCTGGATGCAGAGGCCAGCGCCTCACTGGGCTGACTTGGAGCCCCGGGGTGACCGTCAGGGCCAGTGGGCTGCCGACCAGACACTAGGTGGCAGCAAGGGACCAGCATGCCTAACCTCTGCTCAGAGAGCTCCAAGGCACCCACGGAGGAGCAGAGCGGTCAGTCCCGCCCGAGGCTGAGCAACTCAGATGGGAGCTGCGGCCAGCCTGGGGTCTTACCTGACATACTGGAAGGCCCTCGTCTGCGATCCGGATCCGTACACCTGTGGGGAGATGGCAGTGAGGGTCCTGAAACCGTAGACGGGGACCTCAACCCTGATGCCCTTGGGATCCAGAGGCTGTGGCTCCAGGCCCTGCCAGGTCACATGGGTGAGGGTCCAGCCCCCATGGATGATATCCCAGGGTCCCGCTGCAGGAGGGCCTCCACCAGACCTGGAGCCTCCCCCAGAGGCACCTTGAGGGGCCCTGAGTACAGAGACACCCCTCCCAGGGGGAGGGGCCCTGAGGAGGGAGACGCCCCAGGGCTAAAAGCATGGAGAGAGGGGTCTCCTGCGCCCAAGGCACCAGGGTCTGTGACTGGTGACAGGGTGACCCAAGCCCGTCCTCAGTCACAGCTCCCGTGAGCTCTCTCACTCCCTCCTTCCCTCCGAGGGCAGCGGGGACATGGGAGTCAGGGTTAGCTCCCCCGGATGGGATGCCCTTACCCCAAGTCCCCCAAACAACATCCCCACGCCCGCCCGCTGGCCACGCACTGTGAGCGGCTCCCCCTGCAGTGCCTGCAGGATGAAGTTGCTGACCACCCGGCCGTCGTTCATGTGCATTCGGGGCCCGAAGGTGTTGAAGATCCTGGCCACACGCACTTCCACGCCCTCCTGCAACAGAGAGAACGTGAGCCCCATGCCCCACAGACGAAGGATTCACCACTGCCGTGCCTCGTGGCTGCTCCTTCTGGATGCAGGGGCCTTGCCCTGCACACACGGGATGTGTGTGCTCTTTAATCAAGCCTGGAGTCTGCAGAGTCACCCCAAACTCACAGGAGCCCCGGATCCCAGTGCCAGGAGGCCCTGGCGTGAACACGCTGCAGAAACCCAAGAGGCAGTTAATCCGGGCAAGAAGAAATGATGGGTGTACATTTTTTGCCCCCGTAAATAAGTATCTATTTTCTCAACAAGCATCATGCTATGCATCTTTCCCAATCTCTTTCACATAGTTTTGTGTAAATTGATCACTCAACAGAGATTTAAATGTCAGTGAATGTTTAATAGCTGATTTGAAGGAAAGTAAGGACAGGGAGGCCTGGCATGCTGTGATTCATGGGGTCGCAGAGAGTCGGACACGACTGAGCGACTGAACTGAAGACAACACTGTGTCCTGGGGAAGGACCACATTGTACCTACATCCCCTTCTGTTCTGCTGAAAAACTCATCTGTTTAGGGAAAAACCAGACCACCTAGCACCTGATACAGGCGATTAGCTCAATGCCTGAGGAGATACACACGTAACACTGATCACAGCAACGGGAGGCCCACGTGGTGAGACTGCAGGCCTCCACTCTCTTCTGCACGTGGTTTCCAACGTTTCCATTTTGATTACAATAAACATCTACTACTTCTGTAATTGGGGAAAACACACTTTCAAACACGTAATCAGGAAAGTATGTATTGTTTAAACCACAAAAGCCTTCTGCAAACTATTAATTTCACAGTCTGCTTTGTCAGTGATAACTGTTCCTATCACCTACTCTGAATCAGTGAACTCTTAGAGCAATCCATCATCCATAGACAACAGATGTGTGTCTCCTGGACCGAATGGCCCCCCACCGGGAGCAGGTGAGGACTGTGGAGAGTGGGGACCCATACATGCCCCCAAGTCCACAGAGCAGGCCTTGCAGGGGGGCATTTCCAGACAGCTGGGACACTGCTCACCTGGGCAGACACAAATCCTGGGGCAGGTGTGCTGACAAGAACCCACAGGTTACTTAGCACTGTTGGCCCAGACCCCAGTGTCACAAAAACTGCTGAGCCTGTGTCCACTGGCAACTCCTAGACCGGACACCATGACAGGGATCAGTCTGTACACTGTCCCCAGGGGGATGACCACTGGCACCCTGACCACCACGCGACTTCTGCACACAGGCAACCTCATCTGCTGGGGTTCCCGGTGGGCAGCCCCGGCAGGTGGCACCTGCAGCAGACGCGTTGGGCAGTGAGTGACACCTCCTGAGGGCCACCACCCAAAGGACTCCCAGTGGGTACATTACTGTACAGATTTTCAGGAGACTGTGACTCTCTCAAGACCTGTGTGTGGGCCACTGGTCCTGGCATACAGTCAGTGCTCAATAAATGCTGGCTATGCTGCTACTAAATACCCGTAGTTATTATGAACTCATACCTTAATATGTACACTTACAACATTAAGTTACGCTACCAATTTTTTAACAAAAACTGAAAGTTCAACAAAAATGTCCTATTTGTGCACCATCTTTATTTAGCTCCGTAAAAGCCAAGAAATACTCCCATAGACTGAACGCAAAAGAAAACAATCTACAGTCTATAAACTTGTCACACAATAAAGTGTAATTATGTCCCCTCACGCGGCTCGAGTTAGTGTTCTTAGACACCAACATACACAGAGGCTGTTCCTGGGAGACCATTTTAACTTTGGCTGTCAAAATATTCTGGGCTCAAAGATGACACAGGTAGCAGTGACCTAACTACACTGCCATGTGTAAACAGATGGCCAGTGGGAAGCTGCTGTACAGCACGGGGAGCTCAGCTTAGTGCTCTGTGATGACCTAGAGGGGTGGGATGGGGTGGTGAGGTGAGAGAGAGGCTCAAGAGGGAGGGGATATATGTATACATATGGCTGATTCACGTTACTGTACAGCAGAAACTAACACAAGATCGTAAAGCAATTATACTCCAATTTAAAAAAAAGATGATATAGGTATGTCTTTTCTAAAACTGATTAAAATAAATGACTAATACAAGTCAATTCAATAATACAAGTCATTTGCCCCCAGAAAAACTTTGAAAGTGATTAGTTCTGCCAAGAAATATGAAATATGCAGAAAAATGTAAATACCTACATCAGCACAAGGTTGTTCTGTGGGTCTTCAACACTTGTAAACGTTAAAAATATAAGGGAGAAAAGTCTCTGGTAACTGCACCCCTCCTCCCAAAAAAAGAAACAAAGTGTTCAGGGCCTCCCAGCCCAGCCCTGAGTTCTTGGCACTGGGTACCCAGGAAGCACCCACCCGACCGTGCACAAAGCCCATGGGCAACTGAGGTCCGACTGGGCCAGGATGATGAACCCTCAATCCAAGGCTGCTCCCAGGATGGATGCCTACTAGTCTCTCAGTCCTCAGAGCTCTCATCTCTCAGTCTAAGAGAGAGAGGCCTCTCTGTCACAGAGTCCTGCCCTGAAAACACCTGGCCACAGTCACCTACCTACATGTCCCTCCAGTAAAGAGTATGTCAGTGAGGACCCCAGAACTGATCAAGCACAACAGATGTCCTGGGCATCTCATTGTTATCTGCACAGCCTTCAGGTGGGCGGGACTGGGCCTGTGAGCAACAGCTCACGGCCCAGGGCAGACAGCGGGAACCCAGACCCCCACCCCTCAGCTGAAAGTGAGCAAATCCTTAACATGGAAAGATCCATGGGCAGGCTGCAGCACAGGGTGACTAAGGAGGCAGGGACTCAGAGGGTGGGTAACAATCCCTGAAGACACCCATGTAAAAGCAAAAATGAAGTATACCCACTAGAAAACAGAAAGAGAAATAAAAAGTTTTAAAAAAAGTGTCCATCGACCCGGAGGCCTTGGGAAAACTGAAGCACTTATTATTAACTGCTGGTGGGCGGTTAGTCATAAAGCTGATCCTGCCACGCTGGGATCTTCAAAACCCAAGGCTTCATCCCCAGAAATCATTTTTTAAAAAAGAGACATGGGAAAGGCTGCCGACAGCACCATTAATTTATGACAGTGGAGAACCGGGGAACCCGTCCCTGGACAGGGTCAACCATGGTCAACTGTACTCGATCCAGCACAGTGACCTGTCTGTACCACCAGCCCCCGATACCTGCTTCATGTAGGCATAGCACATGGTCTCGGCGACTCGCTTCCCTTCGTCATAGCAGGCTCGGGGTCCTATGGGATTCACGTGGCCCCAGTAATCCTCGGTTTGTGGGTGGACTTCAGGGTCTGCGGGAGGGCGGGGGGTAGTGGTGGAAGAGGAAGCGCTTTCAGAACCTCCCTTTGTTCAAGTTCACATGTTTTACAGACAATGGATAATGATGATGCAAAAGGGAGTTTGGGAAAGACCAGGATAAGCATCTCACCTGGAAAGACACCTATCAGAGGGGATTCAGGATTTCTGCTAAGGGCGGGGCAGGCTGGACACCCACAGAGAGGCCCTGAATGCCACAGAGGACCAACAGAAAAGGGTGGGCACAGACACCTGCTCCTCAGCTGGCACCGGTGGGGTAGAAATGCCAGAGATTCATGACTCAGCTTCACCCCCTCACAAAGCCACTTTGCTACTATAACAGTGAGGGTGCAGGGGACATCATCTCAAACCCGTTCACCCTTCAGTACGGGGGGCCGGCAGACCAGATGGGGTTGCCTGCAGGCACCACTGTTGGAGCAGACCCGGGGACCCCCGAGAGTCACCCTAAATCACTGACAAGCTGACGCCAGAGGTGAGATGCTAAGTGAGGGTAGTAGGGGGTCATGGAAAAGGCCCGGGGCAGGATAGGGACTATCAGGGCACTAAGACAGCAACAAGGACACGGCCTCGCTGCTTCCGGGACACATTACAAAGGGCCTCCTGGTACCACGTGGGGACCTGCCAAGCTCTGCAGAGTCCAGAGGCGGGAAGCACAGGGACACAAGGTCCCCACCTCTCAATGCCCCTTCCTGGAGCAGGTGGAAGGAGAGCACTGCCTGGACTTCAGAGTTGTGGGGGTGCTCTGCCTTGCCAGTGGAGGCAAGGAGCAGAGCTGCGTCATTAGAACTACAGCTTCTATGATTTTTTTCACTTGGTTCCCTTATTTAATTTTTTAATTAAATTAAAAAAATCTCTTCTCACATTGCCCTCTCACTCCCCGGCCATGACAGCAACGTCTGGAGAAAATCACACTGCATTAGCATCTGGCTTCTGCGGCATCCACTGAGTGGTTCTCCAGAACCCTGCGCCTGCGGGCAGGCTGGGCAAGAGCCCGAGTGGACAGGCCCCCCAGCCCCCTCTGAATGCGCACATCCTCAAGGTCTGGGTTGGGGAGGGCAAAGCAGGCACCAGGGTTTTCCAGCTCCACCTACTTAAGGCTCTCTCAGAATCTACCCTAAACAGCGGAGGCAACCAGCACACATATGTCTCCCCACCATCTGTCTCCTGACCCCTGAGCTTTCAGGGTTTGGACAGTGGAGGGGCTGGGGGAGCTGCTATTACTAAGGAGCAAACCCTCTGGCTAAATCAGTGAAGCCTCCGTGATCTGACTCCTGAGGTGCCTCTGGAGCAGACACTCCTGTGGATTTTTAAGTGGCCGCTGCTCATTGGCAAGGTGACATAACCCAGTTCTGGTGGGGGGAGGTCCTTCAGCAGAAGAAAAACGCTCATCCCACCCAGAGAAGGGAACCCCTTGGCTGCTGCCCGCTGGAGAGGAACAGCCGGGCGGGCCTTTTGGAAACAAGTCTAGACTCACTGGTCCCTTCTCCCCCAACTGCTGTGACAGGAGTCAGCTGTCCAGGGGGCTGGAGTGATACCCACTCACCTCCGTACACCTCTGAGGTGGAGGCCAGGAGTAGACGGGCCCCAACTCGCTTTGCCAGCCCTGAGGAAACATGACAGGACACTGTCAGCTTCAAGGAACAAGGAAAACACAAGCGTACAGCCAATTTAAGGAATGTTTCAGTATAAACGGTATCTGGTCATCCACGCATTGTAAGTTATCCACTCTTACTGCATCTACTTTGGAATCTAAATTCAAACTGTAAGAAAAGCACAAATGAACTCCCAGAAACACGGCAGTTAGCTGGACATGTGTAACTGTAAACAGGGCCAAACGCACAGTTTGTGGGCTTTATTATAAGGTATGACTTGGGGAATTTTATAAAGATTCCTTCACCTGAACGTAGCCACCAGCACTCCATCAGGTAACTACCCCCACCCCCGTAGGCAGAGGGCAAGGTCCTTTGAACCCTGGCTGCCAGTCTCTCCCTTGATGGTCAGCTTCTAGCCTCTGCTCCCCACGTGCCCCGGACACCTCCAACTATGCCCAAGACTGTCTCCTGTTCAGGCACCTCAGCCCCACTCCTTCTTTCCTTTGAGGTCCAGCTTCCGCAGTATCTTCTCCAAAGCAACTGGCCATGTCTGTGTCCAGCTCTGACCCCTTCTCGCATTCACCCCTCCCAGCAAGAAGGGACTAGAGTATTGTCACCAGCCATGCTCAGGTCAAGCTCGAAGACAGCAGTCCCCAACCTTTTTGGCACCAGGAGACGGTTTAATGGAAGACAATTATTCCGAAGACGCTGCGGGGGTGAGGGGATGGTTTGGGGACAATTCGAGCACATTACTGTGCACTTTATTTCTATTATTATTACACTGTGATATACAGTGAAACAATTACACACTTCGCCAGATGCAGCTTAACTGTCACTTGCCACTCACTGGCAGGGTTCTGACATGAGTCTGCAACTGATTTATTCTGGTCTCTGCAGTCAGACCTCTCTGCCAGTGATACTCTGTAACTGCAGCCGCTCCCCAGCACGAGCATCATCGCCTCAGCTCCAACTGAGATCAACAGGCAGTAGAGTCTTTTAAGGGGCTTTCAACCTAGGTTCCTTGCATGCACAGTTCACAGTGGGGTTTGTGCTCTACGAGACTCTAATGCTGTCCCTGACCTGATAGCAGGCAGAGCTCAGGCAGAAATGTGAGTGATGGGGAGCGACTGTCAATAGAGATGAAGCTTCACTTGCTGCTAACCTCCTACTGTGCGGCCCAGTTCCTAACAGGTCATGGACCGGAACCTAGGGCCCCTGCTCTAAGGGTATTTCAGGGCATCAGCTGTGGGAACCTCTCCATCCCCATGGTCGCCAAGTCCCTGAGTGTAACCTCATCTGACCTACCCCCTGTCAGTGGACAGGAGGGAGCATCCTGTAACAGGTGGGAGGAAGGTCATCTTTCTAAACATCACGAGCATGGTAGCTGTTTCTGCACTGCCTCCAGGTCAACATGGAGGCATGCTGGGGGGCTGGAGAGAGTTGGGGGCAGGTGCGTGCAGTGCTAAGAACAGGGGCGTCTCCACCACATGCTCCTGACAGTCAGGACACCAGTGCCCTCTCTGAGTTAGAGAAAGCGTCCTTCACTTCCTGCACAGCCTGCTGCCTTGAAGATTTTATCTAAGAGACCGCGCTCCCCTCCCCGCTGCCCCTTTCTCAAATTGAAATGCAGGGCTGCTTCCCAAACCCAGTTATAGAATCTGTTTAGATAGTCCACAATTAAACCCACTTTTCACCTGACATTTAAAGAAGTGGTTCCTCTCTTCACTTCATACCTAATCAAAACCCTTGGTTTTTAAGCCCACGGGAACAGAAGCGCCTCTGACCTCAACCACCCGTGTGCATGTGGTCCACGTTCTGGATTTGTCTGCAGGCTCAAACATGGCCGCCCGGGGTGGTGCTCATGCTCACCTTCCACGTCCAGGGTGAGGCCTGCAGTCAGTCTGGTGCTCAGTTTCCTCAACCCCACGAGGAGGCTCTCCCATCCCCAACCTGGTGGGCCCAGGCCATGCCCCACCTCACATCAGAACCTACAGTGCCCCTTCCAGCCCCAAGGGACACATGCCATAAGTAGGGGAAGTGCAGGAGGGGCAGGCGGCCACTTGGAAGGCAGGGGATGTCATTGAGGCAATGCAGACCGATTCCCACAGTGATGGACCCCCATGATGAGTTGTGATGGCAAATCCAGTCACCCTGAGAGCATGCATGGGGAAGGGGGGATGAAGAACAGAACTGTCAGGATCCAACGCCTGGTACTGGCACCCTGACGGCCTGCAGGACGAGGGACTGACTCACCCAGCATGTTCAGTGTCCCGATGGTGTTGGTCTTCAGTGTCTTGATGGGGTTGTACATGTAGTTGGGAGGCGAGGCAGGAGAGGCCAGGTGGTAGATCTGGTCCACTATGAGGAGTGGCGGGAGGCAAAATACACCTGTTACTTACAGGGAAAACACCGAAAAACACGGACCTCCCAGAACTGGACCTTGTGAAAATGGTGCTCATGTATCTTTCACTGAAATTCTACTCACCACCTTTCATTCTTCTTAGAAACTAGTTTACATATGTGACTGGAAGAACTTTAAACAGAAACAAAGTCTGATCATCTGGAACAAGAGCGTGCTGGGGTCCCTCATGTGGCCTGTTCCCCTCTACCTAGAATCGATCTGATCGCCGAGTGGACTGCTCCCTGAGAAGATCTATCTGGATGAAGTGCTCAGATTGGAAGGCAGACTAAGTTCTCAGACATGGAGAGAAGCATGAATATCAAAATGAACAACATTTTAAGTTTATAAAAACAAATCTGACACAAAGGGTAGGAAAGTGTGGGAGATGAGAGAGTTTTTGCTCTGTTTCTACTTATCCTGCATATAAACACCAGATCTGGAGGTGGTTTTAGAGCCACAAACAGCAAAAACCTCTGGATCCCACATGACTCCCCTGGCACAGAGGTAACGCTTTAATATCTGTGCCCTCGACCCCAAAAATGAATGAATAAATAAAAATTGAAAACAACATTCATACGGAAACTCAGTTCAGTTCAGTTCAGTTCAGTTCAGTCGCTCAGTAGTGTCCGACTCTCGGGTGTCCAAATAGCCAAGATAACTTTGAAAAAGTGCAAAGTTGAAGGACTCATATTTTCTGATTTCAAAACACAATACAAAGCTACAGTAACAAAAGGGCGTGTTACTGGTATAAAGACACAGAGACCGAAGGATCAGAGTAGACAGCTCACGAATAAACCCGCTGTGCGTGACCACACGGTCTCTGACAAGGGTGCCGAGCCGCACAGCGGAGAAAGCATAGTCTCTTTGACAAAGGGTGTTGCGAAAACTGCACATCCACGTGCAAAAGAATGAGACTGGACCCTGATCTTACACCACACACAAAAACCAACTCGAAACAGACTAAGAGCCTAAACACAAGACTTAAAGGAATAAAACTCCCAGAAGAAAACACAGGGAAAAACCTGCATGACACTGAATTTAGGAAAGATTTCTTGAATTTGACACCAAAAGTAAACAAAGGAAAAATAAACAAATGAGACTATGTCAAACATTCTGCCAGGATCAAAGGACACCATCAACAAAGTAAAGACAGCCTACAGAACGGGAGAAAATACTTGCAAATTGTATGTGATGAGCTAATATTCAGAATATATAAAGAACTCCTAAAATGAACAACAACACAAAATTAACCAACTTAAAAGATGGCAAACACTGACTATATTGAATATATCATCCAAAGATGATACGCAGGGATGACACAGAGGGAGGATAAGGGGAGGAGGGAGGTGGGAGGGGGGTTCGGGAGGGGGAACTCATGTACACCCGGGGCGGATTCATGTCAATGTATGGCAAAACCAACCAATATAATATTGTAAAATAACTAGCCTCCAATAAAAATAAAAATAAAATAAAATAGCAAGCAAAAAAAAAAAAAAAGTATGAAAAAACGCTCAATGTCACTTATCAGAAACACGCAAATCAAGACCACACTGAGGTACTGCCTCACATGGGATCAGGATGTCCATTAGCAAAAAAACCCCAAAAAAGTAACAAACGCTGTCTTCAAGGGTGTGGAGAAACTGGAGCCCTTGAACACTGCTGGTGGGAATGCAAACACTGCAGCCACCGTGGGAGCAGCGGGGCATTCCCTCAGAATACCAGAAATGGAAGCAACACAGGATAAGACAGTTCACGCCTGGGATTACAGCCAAGGGCATGAAAAAGCAGAGTCTCAAAGAGACGCGCGCGCTCCCACGTGCACAGCAGCATTACTTACAGAAGCCACAAGGTGAGAGCCACGCAGTGTTCCTGGACAGATGAGCCAATGAGCAAATGACCGCCCCCCTCGCCCTGCCCGGCAGGGCCAAGGCACGCCCTGTAACAACAGCCCTCACGCTGCTTTAAGCAGTGTCTCCTTCCTCCGGGGACACGTCTTGCCTGTAACAGTGAGGCCCTAGTGCCCTCGCCAGTCACTCACAGTCTCCCGGAAGGAATTACGGGCAGGACAGCGGGGGAAACTTCAGAACCATCATAAAAAATCAGTCACGAGAGGTGCTAGGAAGATAACACGAAGCATTAATAACCAAGGCGAACTCTCACCACCGAGGAAAATATGCTCAGAGCCTGCCCACTCACTGCATGGCACACTGCACCCAAAACAAGCATGATGTTCAAACCCCTGAGCCGGGGGAGGGTGACCGGCGTGGCGTCCATGCTGGCTGCCAGCCACCAAGCGACTCTCCCACCACCCCAACCCGTGAGCAAGGCTGCATGCAGGAACCACAGCTGGGAAAACAGGAGCCTTGAGAAATGAGCCTGAAAAAGATCAAGTTAAAGAGTGATTAAAACAGTGAGTTCTCAAGTTCTCCTTTCTCACATAATTTCCTTAAATAGGTTCAAAGTAGTGTTCTTGGCAGGCGGTGGGCATGTTATTTTTATGCTGGGAGGAAGACGGGCCCAGGGTGGGGTGGCCACAGAGCACTGGCCCTCCTGTAAATTCTGAAAACCCAGGCAGTCTAACACCAAATGAATGAATTCTGCACATGTGACACACAGAAAAAGCACTCAAAACTAACAGCTCTTGAGGTAATTCAAAATTACTGCTCAGAATCCATACCAAAAAAAAAAAAATCAAGTGCTATCTCCTACCAAAGGGGAAATCCACAGAGACAGACAGAATATTTACATCTTCCTGCAGTATTTTTCTTTATACCATGTTTAATTAACCAAGTTCCCTGCGTGACCTGTGTCAAACCTCTGCTGTGTCATGGCCACTCGTGGCGACATGGCACACACGGCCTGACCACTGCTCCCCGACACCAGCATCCGTGATGGATAACAGGGCTTAAGAAGATACAGAACTTTTCAAACTGTAAAGACCAAATTTCTCTTGGCACAGAAGATTAAGAGTGGGATTGTGCCTTGACTTCGTATCAAATAATACTGACTTAATGCCAAGGGGAGGCTGCCTGCTTGAGGTCTGGCCCAGCCCTGGATCAGCCACCAGCTGGCATGCCCGCCACCCCCCCGCCACAATAACAGGAGGCACCCAACGTGCTGGCTTCCCTGGAGGAATTCCACGTTACATGGAGGGTCTCTGAGTTCCACAGCCTCTGTGTTCAATGCTTACACTTGCACCATCGCTGTAAGTGGGAAAATTTCTAAACTATTGAATATAATTCCACAGAAACATTCCAATCTGAGGGGCACTCTTCAAATGCTCAGAGAAACACAGACCCAAAGCTCTCAGCAAATGCCGTTTTCAGTCCCACCTCTTACCATCACCTGGCAGGGTGGCAGGGGGCAGTCAGGAGTTGTACCCCACCCCCACCCCACCCCCCGCCCAGGTCTCCCCTTGGATTCCTCCGCCTGGTACAAGGCACTAACAGAAAGGGCTCGGCACCCAGGGCTAACAGCACCCCCGACACACACGTTCAGAGAACTCAGTGTCCACCACAGAGAGGTGACAGCAGTGCCCAGGACACAGCAGGGCACATCAGGGCCACTACTGCCACCTGCCCACGGCTCTGGGCTCCTGGATGTCCTCCCAGGGCACCGTCAGGGCCAGGACCCAGCTCCCCAGACACGGGGTCCTCTCTGCCTGATTCCTTCTCTGCAGACACACTGCCCATGAAGTGTGGGGACAAGCTCTCAGGGAAGCTCTGGGGAGTCACACGCTTCACACATCAGGAGCCCAGACACATCCCAGGGTGACGACAGCAGTGACCTCACATCCGTTCTGGGCATTTCGCGAGCCACGTCCACCTCCTGGACAGCCAGTTGCAGCAACAAGCCCCTTCCCCAGCAGCGTGGGGTAACGAAGCTGTGCTGTGCTCACACCGTGGGGGATGTGAACAGCGCAGAGTGGGGGGAGACACGCTATGTTCACGCCGTGGGGGATGCGAACAGCGCAGAGTGGGGGGAGACAAGTCTCTGTAAAAAGACCTGGTGCACAACAGAGCACGACTAAGTGCCGAAGAAGAAAACAAGAATGAAGCAGCACCGCGTCAGCGACACAGAAAGATCCCCAGGACAGAAAAAGCGAGGGGGAAAGGTCAGAGCAACACAAAGAATCTACTTTCTCTACCGCGGGGCCTTGTGTTAACTGGGTCACAGACGGAAACTGCAGAGGAGCGAATGTTAAGAGCGGTCTCCTGGAGGGAGGAGGCAGACAGAGGCAAGAGGAAGACTTTTCAAGGCATTTAAAAAAAAAATGTTTTTTAATTGAACCATATAATTTATATTGCTTATTAACCATACATTTAATCTAAAAAGATCACATTTAAAGAAATTATTAGATGTTAAAAAGAACAGAGAGCGTTTTTGGATAAGAGGATTAATTTTCTATTTTCTTTTTTATACTTTTCCAAATGTTCTGTAGCATCTGTGTATTACTTTTATCACTAGGAAAAAATCATCTTTTGAAAGGAGAGAAAAAATTAAGATTCTCTTCTATGTAACTTTTTAAAATTTTGCTTATTTTTAATTTTTTCTGGCCTTTTAGTTATTTAATTATTTCTGGTCTTTGTGGCTGCTCGGACTTGGCTGCTCTGCAGCATGTGGGAACTCCCCAGATCAGGGATCAAACCTGTGTCCCCTGCATAGAAAGCCAGACTCTTAACCCCTTGACCACAACATTCTCTCTCTCAGCCCCATGACCCTCCCATCTCTGCAGACTCCACTTTACCCATCCTCTGCACATGGATCAGAGGTATTTAAGCAGTCCTTCTGGTAACTCCATGTCCCTGCTCTGTCTGCTCCAGGTCTGATGTTGGCTTTGCCTCTTCAGACCAAGTCTGTACCATGGACGTGCACCACGCACCAGGAACAGTGGGGATAAACAGGCTGGACACAAGCTGCGCCCGCTGCCCTGCAGCCCTTGGGGTCAGAGGCTGACCCCCGGGACCTTGCTGTGGTCTCCCTGGTTGTCCCTGGGTTTCCCTAGAGACTCTTCCTTACCCAGGCCCGGTGCCCTGGGACTCCTCTGGTGCACCTGTTGTCCTCGGGGTCACCACTGGGGGGAGGGGGGTCCCAGGATGGGGTCTCCGCGTTGTGAGCCTGGGCTGGGGGCATCCCTCCATGTTGGTTAGGCTGTGGGGGGAGGTCTCCCCTGAGGAGCCTTCAGGGGAGAACTGGGTGCTCTGGGTGGATTTTTAGGAGGGCTCGTTCCCCCTGCCCCCTCGCCCCTTGCTGGAAACCTGTCACTGAGAATCCCCCTCATGGGGCTCCTGGAGGGGAAACTTAACACAAGGGCCCCCGACCCCCAGAGCTGAGGCTGGGACTTACAGCCCATCCACACTGTCCCGGCCCCTGGGCAGCTCCCACTCACTTCCACCCAGTCTGGGTTCTATGTCCAGCACCATCTCGGGATCCCAGGGGGCAGTGTGCCCTGGGCCCTCCGTCCCCTGAAGGAGCGGAGAAGGCTGCCGGCCATCAGTCTGCTCATCTCCCCGCTGTGAGAACAGGAGGGGCTACTCCAGGCTCCCAATTGGTCAGACCAGAAACCTGAAGTCCACCCGCCCATGAAGATAGCTCCTTCCTCTTCCAGCTCATCTTCCGAAGGGCTCCCCCTCCCTTCAGGAGCATCTGATTAGCTCTGACAGCCTGGTCACCACCCGCTGTCCTGTCCCTAGGGCCCTCTCCTGGGACAGACACCTGCCTGCATCCAAGAAGCCATCCCGGGCCACAGCTCAGTGACCACCATCCCGACGGCCTGGCGTCCACCCCACAAACCACACACACCCTCCACTGGCCCTGGCTTCTCAGAAACTTTCCATGTCCTGAATGGGTTGGGGGGGCGGGAATAATTCACTTTACTGCTTCCAGAGCCAGTCTGCAGGGTAGATTCAACATCAGAAACTTAAACGCTGTGGTGGGTAAAATCCAGAATTGTTTTAAAGCCATAGACAATCTGATTAAGTTATTTCAGTGATTACAATTCCTTCCAAAGCAACAACTTTCTTTCTCAATCCTCTAACCCCGACAATGCAGAGGCCTCTGTTGCAACCCCTGTGACAATAAGGCTTCCTGTCTGACCATTTCATAATTCATCACCACAAGGGGGCCCTGAGGCCACTGCGCCCACCCAGACCCGAGCCACCCCAGTTATAATCTCCTCCTCCACACGGACCACCCCGTCCAGAGTCCAGACAACAGCTACTTTCCCACTGGAAATAGGAAATCAGAATAAACCACAGTGGTCACACTTTGAAAATAACAAGATGTGTGCCAAGAAGAAGCTGGCAGAGCTCTGCTGGGGAGATGAAGATCAAGTGGTACCACTGGGACCCTGTTAAAACCCACACAGCATGCCAGCCCGGGAGACAGACCAACAGAGTCCCACAAAATGCTTGTCAAAGCAGGAGAACATTCCTGCCCTGCTGTAAATATCAGATCGACAGCCATTAACAGTGAATCCAGACCATTCCCCAATTCAGTCTCCTTCACAGAGGCCAGGGTAGAGCCTGAGATGTGGTGAGACTGTTTCCAAAACCAGACAGGGACTCGGCATGACCGAGTCAGCCACCCATCCGGGGCCCCACCCATCCGTCGACCTCACCCACCCACCAGACACCAACCAGCCCAGCAGCCCTCGCTCACCTTCGATGTATAGTGGCTCCACCACGTCGTGGTTGATCAGCTCAAAGTTCTCGTGGCCGATCCAGTGCTCCACGTTCCTCTTCCTGCCGGTGAAGAAGTTGTCCACCACGGTCACTTCGTGACCGTCCATCATGAGTTTGTCTGTGAGGTGGGAACCCACAAAGCCTGCACCCCCAGTTACCTGCGTGGGGACAGCAGGGAAGAGCACGGTGATCATTCTGTACAAGGGATGTGCACCAGTGTAGCCTCTACTGAACAGGGGAGGGTGTGTGTGGGCAGGGAAGGTTGTGTGTGGGCAGGGGGTGTGTGTGCGGGCACGGGTGTATGTGTGTGGGCAGAGGGGTGTGTGCGGGCAGGGGAGGGTGTGTGTGTGGGCAGGGGTGTATGTGCAGGCAGGGGCATGTGTGTGCGGGCAGGGGTGTGTGTGCGGGCAGGGGCGTGTGTGTGCGGGCAGGGGAGGGTGCGTGCAGGCAGGGGAGGGTGTATGAGTGCAAGGGATTGTGTGTGCGGGGAGGGGGTTGTGTGTGCAGGGAGGGGGTTGTGTGTGAGGGGAGGGGGTTGTGTGTGGGCAGGGGAGGGTGTATGAGCGCAAGGGGCTGTGTGTGCGGGGAGGGGGTTGTGTGTGCGGGAATGCGGGAAGGGGGTTGTGTGTGCAGGCAGAGGGGTGTGTGTGGGCAGGGGAGGGTGTATGAGTGCAAGGGGTTGTGTGTGCGGGGAGGGGGTTGTGTGTGAGGGCAAGGGGCTGTGTGTGTGGGCAGGGGAGGGTGTGTGAGGGCAAGGGGGTGTCTGTGTGGGTGGCGGAGGATGTGTGCGGGCAGGGGAGGGTGTGTGAGGGCAGGGGAGGGTGTGTGTGGGGAGAGGGTTGTTTGTGTGGGCAGGGGAGGGTGTGTGCGGGCAGGGGAGGGTGTATGCGGGGAGAGGGTTGTGTGTGTGGGCAGGGGAGGGTGTATGAGTGCAAGGGGTTATGTGTGTGGGCAGGGGAGTATGTGTGCGAGCATAGGGGTGTGTGTGGGTAGGGGAGGATGTGTGTGTGGGCAGGGGTGTATGTGGGCAGGGGTGTGTGTGGGCAGGGGTGTGTGTGTGGATAGAAGGGGCTGTGTGTGGGTAGGGGAGGGTGTATGCGAGGAGGGGGTTGTGTGCGGGCAGAGGGGTGCGTGCGGGCAGGGGAGGGTGTATGAGTGCAAGGGGTTGTGTGTGCGAGCAGGGGAGGGTGTGTGAGGGCAAGGGAGTGTGTGTGTGGGCAGGAGAGGGTGTGTGCAGGCAGGCTGTGGAGGTGCGGGTTCTCTGACTCCAGAGCAGGGAGTTGGACCTGTATATGTCCAGGCAGCCTGGAAATCCAAACTGTCGCCAATAAGTGATATGGAAAGTAGCAGCTATGAGTTCAAAGTGCACTCTTCGACGGGGAACCTGACATTACTAAAAGATCCTGTTCTATATGGTGGGACACTGAATATCACCGATGGGATTCTAATTCTTTCAGAATTGCTTTTGTAAAAAGTGACCAGAACATGCATCTATTTGGTGAACTACCAAAAAGAAGGATGTCATGTTTAAACTGGACTCAGAAACCTCATAAAAAGCTGCGATCTTTCAAGCTGCTCAAGAACAAAATAAGCAGCAGCAGACACTGTGCAGACCAAGGCCCTACGTGAGTAAGTCACACTGTCTGGTTATGCGCTGTCAGAGACCCAGCTGAACAGAAGTGGGCAGCTTTGAATGACCACCAGAGGCCGGAGATCACCAGGAACATGCTTCTAAAACAGACACCCAGCAACTGTGAAAAGGCAATTATGACTGAAAAAAATTTTACCTAATAAAAAGACTTGATCCAGATCATGTGAGCAGAGGGGGCTAGATAAAGTGCATTTTGTTTTTGGAGGGTAGGAGCAAAAATAATATAACAGAAGACAGATGTGTGATGGAAACTACATTCTCTACTCATCCTGGCAACCCATCCCACCTTCGCCTCCTTCAAAATTCACATTCCTGTCACCCTCCTGTTCCAAACTGAAAGAATTAACAGTAGAGAAAACATGCACTCTTTTTAACCTCTAGGTCTATGGTTGTAAAACATTTATTTACTCTGCATGAAGTCCTCTGTTCATAGAAAACCTGATGTGTCTTTCCAGTGTTTATCCCAGGTGTGAGCAAAGTTACCTGGGGAGAAAGGGAGAAGGCTGACTGTGGCAGGGGTGGGGAACGACACATCAGCCCAAGAAGAACCACCTGCCCACCACCGGAGGATGTGCTCAGATGAAAATACAAATATGAAGGTTTAGAACATGCACAACCAAGAAGCCCTGATGCCCCTCAGTCTCCTATCAGCTCCATCTGTTCTCTGTTGGGAACCTTGTATTCTACTCCCCTTTGCTTCAGGGATGAGAACCGACATCTGGGGGCTGGAGTTTTGGGCCAGGATCCCTGGATCCCTGAGAAAGACATATCAGCCTGTCCTGATTCCATAGTCTGTCCGCCACCTGTCCACTTGTCTGGGGTGTGTTTTATCTTCACATTTATCTCCCACATTTTCATCTATACACCTGCACAGTGATTTGCAAGAATAATTTTCAGGAAAAATAACTAACTTCCAATCTGGCTCACCCCTAGTGCTTGACTCAGGTGAGATTTCATTGTGTTTTACCTTTGTTTAATTACATTTTCCCACAGTTTCTACATCAATAAAATTACATCTTTTTAGAAGAAATTTCATGTATGGATGTGAGAACTGGACTGTGAAGAAAGCTGATCGCCGAAGAATTGATGCTTTTGAACTGTGTGGTGCTGGAGAAGACTGTTGAGTCCCTTGGACTACAACCAGTCCATTCTAAAGGAGATCAATCCTGGGTGTTCATTGGAAGGACTGATGCTAAAGCTGAAACTCCAATACTTTGGCCACCTCATGCGACGAGTTGACTCACTGGAAAAGACTCTGATGCTGGGAGGGATTGGGGGTGGGAGGAGAAGGGGACGACAGAGGATGAGATGGCTGGATGGCATCACCAACTCGATGGACATTAGTTTGAGTGAACTTTGGGAGCTGGTGATGGACAGGGAGGCCTGGCGTGCTGTGATTCATGGGGTCGCAAAGAGTCGGACACGACTGAGCGACTGAACTGAACTGAATGTAACTCTATATCGATATGCAAACACTTCCTAAAATAAGATGTCCCATAGCATGCCAACTTTATCTCTGCACCTAAAATAACTGGGTGAGACCTGGGCGCCTGCAGAAAAGCAGTGTATTAAGTCATACAGGATCAGTTCAGTTCAGTCGCTCAGTCGTGTCTGACTCTTTGTGACCCCATGAATCGCAGCACGCCAGGCCTCCCTGTCCATCACCAACTCCCGGAGTTTACCCAAACTTATGTCCATTGAGTTAGTGATGCCATCCAGCCATCTCATCCTCTGTCGTCCCCTTCTCCTCCTGCCCCCAATCCCTCCCAGCATCAGGGTCTTTTCCGATGAGTCAACTCTTCGCATGAGGTGGCCAAAGTACTGCAGTTTCAGCTTTAGCATCAGTCCTTCCAATGAACACCCAGGATTGATCTTTAGAATGGACTGGTTGGATCTCCTTGCAGTCCAAGGGACTCTCAAGAGTCTTCTCCAACACTACAGTTCAAAAACATCAATTCTTCGGCACTTAGCTTTCTTCACAGTCCAACTCTCACATCCATATATGACCACTGGACCTTTGTTGGCAAAGTAATGTCTCTGCTTTTTAATATGTTATCTAAGTTGGTCATAACTTTCCTTCCAAGGAGTAAGCGTCTTTTAATTTCATGGCTGCAATCAGCATCTGCAGTGATTTTGGAGCCCAAAAAATAATGTCTGACACTGTTTCCACTGTTTCCCCATCTATTTCCCATGAAGTGATGGGACCAGATGCCATGATCTTAGTTTTCTGAATGTTGAGCTTTAAGCCAACTTTTTCATTCTACTCTTTCACTTTTATCAAGAGGCTCTTTAGTTCCTCTTCACTTTCTGCCATAAGGGTGGTGTCATTTGCATATATGAGGTTATTGATAGGAGTTCTCCCAGCAATCTTGATTCCAGCTTGTGCTTCTGCCAGCCCAGCATTTCTCATGATGTATTTTGCATATAAGTTAAATAAGCAGGGTGACGATATGCAGCCTTGACGTACTCCTTTTCCTATTTGGAACGAGTCTGTTGTTCCATGACATACAGGATAGCCACCAACATTTCACTAGTCTCAGTGGTGACGAAAAACTGCTTGAAGCACCTTTGTTACTGTTTAGTTGCTACGTCATGTCTGACTCTTTGCAACCACATGGACTGTAGCCCACCGGACTCCTCTGTGCATGGGATTTCCCAGGTAAGAATACAGTTACAGTTGCTCAGTCTTGTCTGACGCTTTGCAACCCCATGGACTGTAGCAAGCCAGCAACCCTGTCCATCACCAACTCCCAGAACCTGCTCAAACTCATGTCCATTGAGTCAGTGATGCCATTCAACCATCTCATCCTCTGTCGTCCCCTTCTCCTCCTGCCTTCAGTCTTTCCCAGCATCAAGGTCTTTTCCAGTGAGTTAGTTCTTCACATCAGGTAGCCAAAGTACTGCAGCTTCAGCTTTAGTCCTTCCAATGAAATCAGGACTGATTTCCTTTAGGATTGACTGGTTTGACCTTCTTGCTGTCCAAGGGATTCTCAAGAGTCTTCTCCAACACCACAGGTCAAAACAATCAATTCTTCGGTGCTCAGCTTTCTTTATGGTCCAGCTCTCACATACATACATGACTACTGGAAAAACCATAGCTTTGACTAGACAGACCTTTGTAGGTAATGTTTCTGCTTTTTAATATGCTGTCTAGGTTGGTCATAGCTTTTCTTCCAAGGAGCAAGCGATTTTAATTTCATGGCTTCAGGAGTGGTAAAGAAAATGCCTGCCAAAGAAGGAGATGTAGGTTCAACCCCTGGATCAGGAAGATCCCCTGGAGAAGGAAGTGCCTTAGCCTTTCTTAATATAGGTTAAAGATTTTTTCTGGAATAATTCCTTTCTATCTAAAGTATTTAGGTTTATGTAACACAGCTACATGTGTGCGTGCTAGGTCGCTTCAGTCCTGTCTGACACTTTGTGATCCCATGGACTGTAGCCTGCCATGCTCCTCTGTCCATGGGATTCTCCAGGCAAGAATACTGTAGTGGGTTGCCATTTCCTTCTCCAGGGGATCTTCCTGACCCAGAGGCTAAACCCACTCTTATATCTCCTGAACTGGCAGGCAGATTCTTCGCCACTAGAGCCACCGTGTAACATAGCGGGGTGGTTATAAAACGTTTCTTCTACTCGGCTTCATCCCCTCAGGCAGGCATTTCAAATGGAAACAGAATGGGCAGAAGCTGAGCACTCGGGAAAGCTTCCTCAGGCCTCACACGTGGAATGGATCAGGCCCTGAACAGCTCCGCTTGCCTCTGTGGCCCGTGATCTCAGTCCCACATGCTCCTGTGGGAGCCAGCAGGGTCCAGCTCAGGTCAGCACCCAAACTCATGCCTCACAGTTCATCAGCAAAAAGAAAAAAAAGTCTGTTGGAGCAAATCTCTTCTTTGTGCTGAGGCTTCAACAATTACTGAGAAGGCTTTAAGTTTCAGCAGCAATATTCAGGCCTTGGACACCAAATAACTCTGAAATGTGGCTTAATCAATGAGGTGGTGAAAAGTGAAAAACACTAAGCCTATTAACTGTAATTGTACGGAAAGTGAAATTAATTCCACAGGGCTCAGCGTTGACAGGAAAACCATCCCCCCTGGCAGAGACAGGAACCCACGAGAGGCTACACAGGGCTCATATATTAGCACAGAGTCTCAGATTTTCTGATCACTCTGACGGCTGGTAGCAGGAAGATTAGGAAAATCAGCTTTTCACTGATGTGTGTGTGGCTAAGTCACTTCTGTTATGTCCAACTCTTTGTGACCCCATGGACTGTAGCCCGCCAGGCTCCTGTCTCCATGGGATTCTCCAGGCAAGAACACTGGAGTGGGTCGCCATGCCTTTCTCCAGGGCATCTTCCCGACCCAGGGACTGGACCTGCTTATTGTCTTAGATTGAGCGTCTCTTATGTCTAACCTGCATTGGCACCACTAGTACCACCTGGGAGGCCCTCTTCACTGATGTCTCTCCCGATCTGTGACTGAAGGCTTGCACATTTTTGATACGATAGAAAATACCCAGAACACAAATGTACAAAGGCTTCAGTCTGCTTGTGGTGAGAGTTATGGAGCCACTCGAACAGGCAGGGACCTTCTGTAACTTCTAAAAGAAAAGGGAGGCTGTGTGGGGGAAGTAGTTTAATTCTGAGTCATTGAAACATGTATATTATCATATGTGAAATGAATCACCAGTCCAGGTTCAACACATGATACAGGATGCTCGGGGCTGGTGCATGGGGATGACCCAGAGGGAGGATATGGGGAGAAGGGAGGTGGGAGGGGGGTTCAAAAAGGGGAACACATGTACACCCGGGGTGGATTCATGTCAATGAATGGCAAAACCAACCAATATAATATTGTAAAGTAATTAGCCTCCAATAAAAAAAAATAACAAAATAAAATAAATAAATAAATAATTCCGAGTCATGAGTGTCAACTCTGGTATCCAGGACACATGGTCCCTCAACAGAGATGTTGGCTATGAACAGATTCCCCTGCATCCTAACCTTTCATACGTCAAGGTCACACGTCAATCAGGTGCTCCACATACCTGGTGAAACTAGACAACCACAACTGGTGAAAACTCACTCCAGAACCCAATATTGAAGTCTTTGGATTTTGTCCTAAGGTAAATGGCAGATGAAGAAACTTTTATCCAAGAAAATCCACTAAAGTTCAGTATGGACACAGGAGTCCCAGCCCACTCACTACCTCACCGTCCACCCCCTCAACCCCCGTCTCCACCAGTTCAGAGCAGGTGAGAAGGTGAGATTCTCAGGGATGGCCAAAAGCAGGGGCTCCCATTGACAAAATTCAGCATCTCACCGGGGCGGGCAAATCCTGCCCCCAGCATTTCTCATTTCTGGTCCCCTCTGGCTTGGACTCTGACCCCTGAGCCTGGTGGTGCCCTTTCCCCACCCAGCTCCCACCTGCGCCCTAGAGCAGAAGCTCCTCCCAACCCCCAGGGAAGGCTGTGACTCTGGGGCCCTGGTCACCCCTGCTCAGCCCCCATGTGGCCTAGGGGCGAGGCAAGAAGATCAGGGGCTACTCCTCCTGCCCCACCCCCTGCCTGTAAGCAGGGTTCATTCCCTCCTCCAGCTCCAGAGGTTTCCCATCAGGTGGCTCAGAGACTGCTCCCTGGGGACAGAAGGAGTCAATAAAAAAGGAGAACAAAGCTATCCCTAAGGAGCTGACTTTACTTGGAATAAAGGGGCAAAAGTTCAAGTGTAAGAGGGACTGGGGAGAGCAGCCAAGAGGGGCCGGCACCCCACAAGGACAGCTGGTTCAGCAGACAGACCCGGGAGAGACCCTGGAGCCCCCGAGTGAGGACAAACCTCCACAGCTTGGCTCAAAGCACCCTCTGCAAAGGGGTGAGAATTTAACTGGGTAGGACCAAGGGACAATTTATTATATAAGGTCCTGATGAAAGAAAGGCCACAGCACAGGCCAGTTATAGGAGCCTAACAGTTGCTGTGACCCCACACAAGGGGAATGGCTCAACAGGGCCATCAGGGAAAGAAACAGTGACAAAGACCATGCTGGGACCACCTTCCAGGGTGACTGTGTCCACGTCCGAGGCTGCAGCCTCTGAGGAGCAGCCACCACTCTCACACTCCCGGGGAAACATGTCAGCAACACAGACCAGCCAGGCTACTGAACAAACACAAACACACCAACAAACAAGATACAACAGGCCTGGTGGGGAGGGGTGAACAGGATCCAGAGCTGCCGCAGGTCCCACCTAAAGTGGCCAGTTTTCACCAAAAATGCCGAGATGCACAAAGGAACAGCTGTGTGGGAGTCACGCATAGCACAGCAACCAGGCGACACACAGTGGGACCCAGACATCAGATTCAGGGGTCGCCAAAGTAGCCACCACAAGTATACGCAAAGAACTGGAGGAAGCCAGCTGAAGAAGTGGAGAGAGACTAAAGAGAAGAAAGTTGTAAGACAGAAATGGATGGAGATTCTGTCATCAAGTGCAGTAACCAAGGAGGAAAATGCACCAGAGAGTCAACAATCTGGATCCAGCAGAAGAACGAACATGCAAATGTGAAGCCAGAACCAGAAGGGGTTTATGCAACATGCAGAACAGAGAGAACTTGAAAGGGGATGTGAGCAGAGCTTCTAACAAACAGGAGGTGCCGATGACCACCCAAACATGCAGGTAAGGGGAAAATACTAAGGAAAGAATAGCTGAAACCCCCCAAAACTATGAAACATGGTAATCCACACATTCAAGAAGTTCCACAAGCTCCAAGCAGGAAAACGTAAACACGGGTAGACACGTCACAGGCAGACACGTCATGCTAAAAATGATGATAACCAGAGACAAAGGTGAAGTCTGAAAGCAGCTGCGCTGGGCTGAATACTGTCCAGCGAACTATATGTCCTGGGAGCCTCAGAACGTGACGTGATTTGGAAAACAGGGTCACTGCAGGTGTGATTAGTTAAAGTGAGGTCACTATGGAGTAGGGTGGACCCCAAGTCCAGCATGGGACACAGGGAGAGCACCATGTGACAGTGGAGGCAGAGACTAGGGTGAAGCCCCACAGAGCAGGGGGCTCAGGGACTCCCAGCCAAAGTACAGTGGAGAGAAAGGCCTGGAATGATCCCCACAGAGCCATCAGAGAGGACAGCCCTGCCAACAACGTGGGTGTAGACATCCAGCTTCCAGAACTGGGAGTATCTGCTGGTATAAGTTACAGAGTCAGTGGAACTGTTACTGCAGCCACAGGAAACTGAACAGGAGGAAAAGAAAATGACCCCTGAAGTGCAGGGAACCCCATGACTCACTGCTGATGTTTCATAACAAATGACAGAGGAAGCAGTAGAGAGAAACTGCAGCCAAGAATTACACACACCAAAGATAACTTCTAGAGATAAAAACAAAAATAAGATAAGAAACGAGTGAATTCATTGCTAGCAGACCTGCCATACAAGAAACACTAAATTCTTCAGCTGAAAGCAAATGATTCCAGAAGGCAGGGGGAGAACAAAGTAATTGAGTAACTAACTATAAAAGGCAATAAAATCACATT
This sequence comes from Moschus berezovskii, assembly GCF_049115385.1. Lineage (NCBI taxonomy): Eukaryota > Metazoa > Chordata > Mammalia > Artiodactyla > Moschidae > Moschus > Moschus berezovskii. The sequence goes on from NC_142470.1 coordinate 61,812,013, forward strand.
TTTTCTGTCTCTTCTGAAATGCTTCCAATTTAAAGACCAAACTACTTAGCACAGCATTGTGGACACACTTAAAGCCAAAGAACTATATACTTACTGGTTAAAATAAAAATTTTAAGTTATATGTTTTAGCACTTACAACAAAAAAGAAAAAGCCAACTGAAAACAATATGTATATAATTGTATTATGTATCCCTATAAAAATGTATTATCCTTCAAAAACTGTGTTATTTATCCTTATAAAATATAGAAACATATCTGACAACAATAAAACAAAGAAGGTAGGTGAGAGCAAAGTTGTTTGCAGTAAAGAAATGACACCAAAGTTAATGCAAATCCACAGGAACAAAAAAAGCAAAGTGGACTTGGTGATAAAAAGATTAACATTCTATAAAGAAATGGCAACCCATGCCAGTATTCTTGCCTGGGAAATCCCATGGACAGAGGAGCCTAGTGGACTACAGTTCATGGGATCACAAAGAGTTGGATACAACTAGCAACTGAGTAGCAGCAGCGGCGGCACACATGGTCTAAAGGGGTCACTGTAGACTCAAAACTATAACACACTGAACGTAAAAATGTAAAATACAGTATCACAGAAATAGCAATAAGAAAGATGGAGCAGCTGTAATGCTACCAGACAAATAAAGTTAAAACAAAAAAATGTTCACAGACAAAGAGGGGGCATTTTGTAAGAATAAAAGAGTCAATCTATCAGGTGAATACAACAGGTATAAACATTCACACACCTAACAGCAGATATACAAAATATGTAAAGCAAAGCTGAAAGAACTGAAGAGAGAAACTGAATTCAACAGGAATAACCGGAAACATCAACATCTCCTTCTCAACACTGCACAGAACTACGCAGCAGAAATAAAGGAAATAAACACTCAAAAAGCACAACAAGCCAGCTGGACCTACCAGATACCTCTGGAACACTCCATTCAACAGCAGTATAATACACAGTTCTTCTCACACATTATTGACCAGGGGATCTTTGTAGAAACCAACACCTGTGTCAGGTAATTTGTTATATAAGTGAATATTGATACATCTCAGGTCAATACCATTTGGGTAACAAAACACATATTAATACATCTCTGGTCAGTAAGTTGTTAAGAGAACAGGAAATATTCTCCAGGACAGACCATATTCTAGGACACTAAACAAACCTCAATAAATTTAAAGGGGTTCAAAGCATACAAAGCATGTTCTCTGAGTATAAGGGAATGAAGTTAGACCTCAGTAACAAATCTGAGAAATCAGCAAGTGTTTAGGCTAATGGATCAAACAGTAAATTATAAAGTAAATTAGAAAATACTTTGACATGAATGACAAAGAAGAAAGAGCACTGCCAAAACTTAGGGTATGCAGCCAAAGCAGTAAATTCCTAGAAAGACAGAAACTACCAAAACTAATTCAAGAAAAAACAGAAAACTGCATAGATTTATAACAAGAGATTGAATTACGCACAAGTGCAGATGGCTTCCCTGGTGAACTTCACCAAACATTTAAAGAATTACAGCTGACCCTCAAACAACTCAACATTCAGGGGTGCCAAACCACCACACACTGGGAAATCCAAGGTAACTTTACAGCGGGCCGTCCACATCTGTGGTTCCACATCTGCAGATTCAACTAACCATGGACCGTGTAGTAAGTATTGTTGTTGTTTAGTCACTAAGTCAAGTCCAACTCTGTGACCCCATAGACAGTAGCCTGTAGGAGGAAATGACAACCCACTCCAGTATTCTTGCTTGGAAAATCCCAAGGACAGAGAGGCCTGGTGGGCTACAGTCTTGTATTTGTTGTTTAGTCACTAAGTTGTGTCCAACTCTTTTGCAACTCCTGGACTATAGCCCACCAAGCTCCTCTGTTCATGGGATTTTCCAGGCAAGAATATTGAAGTAGGTTGCCCATTTCCTTCTCCAAGGGATCTTTCCAACTCAGGAATCAAACCCACATCTCCTGCATTGGCTGGAGGATTCTTTACCCCTGAGCCACCTGGTAAGTCAAGTACTGTAGTGTGTATTTACTGAAAAAAATCCAGCAGTGCAGCTCAAACCCATGTTTTTCAAAGGCCAAATTAACATCAAATCTACACAAAGTCTTCCCGAAAAGTAGAAGAGGAAGAAACACTACTCCACTTATCAAACAAGGCCATTATTCCTCTGACACAAAAACTAGGAAGAGACATCACAAGAAGGGAAAATGACAGACCAATAGCTCTTATAAACGTGGACATAAGAATTCTCAAAATACGAGCAAATCAAAGCCAGCAAGATATGAAAAAGGATTATACATGGTAATCAGCCGGGATTTATCCTGGGTTGCATGAATAAACTAGGAAGAGAAGGGAAATCCCTTAGTCTGATAAAGGCACCTCTGAAAACCCACAGGTAACACCGTATTCAACAGCGAAAGGCTGAAACCTCTCCCCTGAGGTCAGGAAGGAGACAAGGAGGTCTGCTCCACTCACTTCTATTCAGCATTAAGTGTTAGAGATTCCAGCAAGGACAATTAGGCAAGAAAGTGAAATACAATGCACCTATATTGAAAGGGCAGAAGCTAAACCACCTGTATTTACAGGTAACATGACCTGCATGAAAATACCAAGGAATCCATTTAAAACTATTAGAACTCATCAGTGAATTCAGCATGGCCGCAAGACATTAAGAAAATACAAAAATTAATTGTGTTTCTATTTACCAAGAGAATTTCTTTTTTGGTTTCTTTAGTCACTAAGTTGTGTCCAACTCTTTGTAAACCAATGGACTGTAGCCCACCAGGCTCCTCTGTCCATGGGCTTTCCCACTCAAAAGTACTGGAGTGAATTGCCATTTCCTTTTCCAGGGGATCTTTCTGACCCAGGAATGGAATCCACGTCCTCTGCATGACAGGTGAATTTTTCACCACTGAGCCACCAGGAAAGCAACAAGAGAATACACAATATAAAAATGAAACTGACAATTCAATTTATACTAGCATCAAAAAGGATAAGACACTTTAGAATAAATTCAATGAAGGAAGTACAAAACTTGTATTCTGAAAACTACAAAAGAAAAAATTAAAAGAAAGTAATGAAGACCTAAATAAATATAAAGACACCCCATGTTCAAGAACTGGAATACCATTAACCTGGCTATGTGCCCCAAACTGGCCTACAGATGCAATTCATCTCTATCAGAATCTCAGCAGGCTTCTTTGGGGAAAATGACAGGCTGATCTGAGAATTCACAAGGAACCATAAAGGGTCCAGAACAGTCAAACCTATCTTGAAAAAGAAGAACAAAGTTGAAGAACTCACAATTCCCAATTTTAAAACTTACTACAAAGCTACAGTGATGAAGACAGTGTGGTCCTGGCACAAAGACAGACATCAATCAATGGATAGAATTGAGAGTTCAGAAATAAACATTTGGGTTTATGGACAGCTCATTTTTTATAAGGGTGGCAAGACAATTTGACGGGCACTGGACCACTGGGCAATCAGATGCAAAAGGATGGGAGACCCTTATCTAAATCCACATATAATAACGAACACAAAATACCTAAATGTAAGAACTAAACCTATAAAAAACTCTTAGGAAAAAACATAGCAAATTGGTGACCTTGGATTAGACTATGTCTGCTTCAATGTGACACCAAAGCACAAGGAACAAAATAAAAAATAAACTTCATCAATATTTAAATCTTTTGAGCTTCGAAGAATACCAACAAAAGACAATGAACAGAATGGTTAAAAAAAAGATATCTGCATATCGTGTATCTGATAAGAAACTTGTATCTAGGGTAAAGAACTCTTATAACACAAAAATGAAAAGAAAAAGAACCCAATTTTGAAACGGGCTAAGGGTCTGAAAAGACATTTCTCCATGGAAATAAAAGAAATGGCTAACAGGCCCATTAAAAGATGTTCAACATCTTCAGCCACTGAGAAACTCAAATCAAAACCACAATGAGAGGGACGTCCCTGGTAGTGTTGTGGTTAAGACTGTGCTCCCAATGCAGGGGCCCTGGTTTGATTCCTGCATGAGGAACTAAGATCTTGCATGCTGCACAGAGAGCCAATATAAATAAATGAAGAGACATTATCTGAAACAGACACACAATTAGACGCCACGAGGAGGCTACCGACAGAGACATATAGTGACAAACGCTGGCAGGGACAAGGAAAAATCGGACCCCGCACACACTAAAGTTTGTAATGGGATGTGAAACGGTGCAGTCACTTCAGGGAAAGGTCTGGCAGTTCCTCCGAAGGTTAAACAGAGCTGCCATGTGACTCCTAGGATAAATGGATAAAGTGTGGCCTATCCATAAAATATTACTTGAAAGAAAAAATATGAGGTACAGATAAATACTGCAACGTGTGCATATGCTCAGTCGTGTCTGACTCTTTGTGGCCCCGTGGACTGTAGCCCACCAGGCTCCTCTGTCCATGGGATTTCCGAGAAAAGAACAATGGAGTGGGTTGCCGTTTCCTTCTCCAGGGGATCTTTTCAATCAACCCAGGGATTGAACCTGTGTCTCCTGCATTGGCAGGCAGAGTCTTTAAAACTGAGCCACCTCGGAAGCCCACTGCAACATTAATAAATCTTAAAAACACACTAAGTGAAAGAAGCCAGTCACAAAAGGCCAAATCGTGTATTATTCCACCTGTATTAAGCACCCAGAGTTGACAAATGTCCACAGACAGAAAGTAACCCCATGGCTGCCTCGGGGTGGCAGGGCTGGGGGAATGGGGAGTGACTGCTCATGGGCTTGGGGTGTCTTTGGGGACAAGATGTTCTGAAGCCAGCGATGGCTGCACAACTGTGGACATGCTAGAGCTACTGAAATACACACCTCGGAGCATCTCACATCTCCCAGCTGGCACTGGCTCAAAACGCAAAGGGGCCAGTCTCTGGGAACACACTGTCCTACACGACACCCACATTGGGGTTCTTTAACTGATGAATTCGTGTTCATGTTTAACAAGGCAACCACTAGCTGGGAAAGCCCCCACCATATTCATCAAGGTGGTCTGTGAACCAGAAAAGGTTTTTTAAGACCACTGTTCTGGGAACCGTTTCACATTTCTTCAAAAAGTTAAACACAGGGTCACCACATGATCCAGTAAGTCCTCTCCCAGGTGTATATATGCTGAGAGGAACAAGAAAGCTATGTCGACAGAGCCTTATAGCTTATGTTCACAGTAACCTCAAAGCAGAAACAACCCTAAATGCCCATCAAATGATGACTGGATGACCAAAACGTGGCCCAGCCTCACAACGGAATACTATTCAACCAGAAAGAGGAATGGAACCTGGATTGTCTACAGCATGGATGAACCCCAGAAACATTACTCAGCGTAAGAAAAAGACCACATATTACAACATTTGAAATACAGAAAACAGGCAAATCCAGAGAGACAGAAGGTCATTCACATGGTTGCTAGGAGCTTTGGGGACAGGGGGGTAGGTTGGGAGATGACTGCTGATGGGTGTGGGGTTTCTCTGGAATCAAGATATGAACAAACCATAAACCACTGAACTGCATACGCTGTACCTGTGATTTTTATGGGTTGCAAATTACACTGCCATTTAAAAATCAAATTCCTTGACACCACAAATATGAATCAGATGTGTAAACTTACCAAAATTCTTTTACGGTCCTTTTCTGATAAAAATTTTACTGGTGGGTATTTCTGGGTGAAGCTGCAGAGCAGAAAGAGATTATAAAAGAAAAAGTCAAACGTCTATTTGAGTATTTTCTCCATCTGGCCCCAAAACAAATGCGGATATGAGAACTGCTACTGTCGGCTCCCCTCTCATCTCCAAACGAGTGCTGTAGGAACCAAGCCCTCACTGGCTAACTTGAGTTCAACATGAATCTGCTCCTTGTCTAGGATCAAACAGGTGTGACAAGAGATGTTATCCCTGGGAGTGGGGGGAGGGAATTGAAGGATGAACCAGCCACTGGCAGCCAGAGCTAAACACAAACCAGAGATCACGGCACTGAGATGCTGGGCCTGGGCCAGGGAGGACGATGCCAGCTGTGTGGGGTCACAGACCCAGCCCTGAGAGTGAGAGAGGAAGGTGCTGACCACAACGCTGTCTGCCTATCCCGACTGGGCAGCTTCACAATTCCAGCCTCCCCTGCCCAGAGGCCCCGGGACCAAGTGACTGGGAATCAGTCCTTCCTACCCTCCGGGGTCCATCTGATCCTGTCTTGAGTCTCGTCTTGTCTTTCAATGTCTCCCACCCCCGTGAAGGCACCACCGGTCCCCCAACCCACACGGATGTCCCAGGACCTGTACAGCACAAAGAGCAGAGAAAGTATCAAATGCAGATCTGAAATATCCCCTTAAAGTGACTCGGTCAGAAACAAAAGTGCTTTAAAGGAACGTGGAGAGACCAGCTCTGGAGTCACTATTTTAACTGGAGAGATGCTGGGCGGGGGCCCAGTCTCCATCCCCTCCACCTCCCCAGCACACCCAAGAGATGGAACACATCTTCTCTGCTGGTGGAACTGGAGAGCAGGACAGGTCCTCGGACAGACCCCGGGGCTGGGAGCTGGGCATGGTGGGGGGGCGCTGTGACAGGGCACATGACTCCCCCATAAGCACTTCTGGACTCTCGAGACGTCAGTTCCCTTTGCAAACACCAAACACAGGCAGGCAGGTGGGAGATGCCCAGGGGGTGGATGAGAATTCCACACTCACTGTTAGTTCTGTGACCTCCCCCCTCAAGTGCTCCAGGCACATGGGCGCTTCCTGCTCCGTGGAGCCAAGGGCAACCCACAGGCCGCCTAAGCTCTGGCTGCCATGTAAGTGCTTGATGTAGTGGAGTTGGGGAGGACAGCAAAGCCAAGCCCAGCACTGGCCAGGGCACCCTCACACCTGCCCGGCCCCCTTCTCCGAGGATTCCATGCCCCTTGCTCAAGTCACAGTCTGAACTCCCAGAAACTTGAGGCACAGGGGACCCGACTCCGTCCCACCTCCAGGCCTGCGCGCCTTCTCCAGGTCCTCCTGATGCCCCCCTCCCCTCCCCCACTGAGGCTCACCCCTGCAGGGTTCACAGTCAGGGCTGCACTTGGGACAGAAGGGGCAAAAGGAACAGAGGGTAAGGTGGGGGTGGGGCCCAAATGTGGACACTGAAATCGACATTCATCCAAGTGATGAGCTTAGAACAGCACCTGAGTGAGAACTTAACATGAAACTGGATACTCTATCTACACATGGTGCTTCCTTGGTGGCTCAGTGGTAAACAAATTTCAAATCCTGCCAATGCAGGAGACACAGAAGACATGGGTTCGATCCCTGGGCTTGGAAGATCCCCTCAAGAGGAAATATCAACCCACTCCAATATTCTTGCCTGGAGAATCCCATGGACAGATGAGCCTGGTGGGCTACAGTCCACAGGGGTAACAAAGAGTCGGACATGACTGAGCACCAATAATTTACACCAGGCAGAAACAGCAAACATTTTCTTGTAGGAAATACACTTAAAAGAAAACTGCTTCAAAGAGTGTGTGCTAAGCCTCTGGTTTACAAAACCCGAAAACACAACACTAGCTGGGTTTCATGCCTTGTTTCTCTTCCATGTGTAGCGACTGAGTTTCAGACTCCACATGTGTGACTGTGTTACTAACTTTGAAAAAATGATCTCACAGCTCTCATTTCTTGCTTTGATGACCCACGGCACAGAGCTCTAGGAGCTAAGCAATGGCCCGCCCAGACCACAGTGACAGAGCTGGGTGACCAAGGTGGCCAGGCCCGGGGCCCCACACTGGGCGGGCAGGGCAAGGGCAAGGCATGGGCTTCTTTTAAGCCTGCTGGTGCTGCTGCTAAGTCGCTTCAGTCGTCTTACTCTGTGTGACCCCGCAGACGGCAGCCCACCAGGCTCCCATCCCTGGGATTCTCCAGGCAAGAACACTGGAGTGGGTCGCCATTTCCTTCTCCAATGCATGAAAGTGAAAAGTGAAAGTGAAGTTGCTCAGTCGTGTCCGACTCTTTGCGACCCCATGGACTGCAGCCCACCAGGGTCCTCCGCCCATGGGATTTTCCAGGCAAGAGTACTGGAGCCCCTTTAAAACTGCTCAGATGTTGGCTCAGCCACATATCTGTGTATTCAAGCACCTTCTCCTGAGCACCTATTCTAGGTCATGCCCTGTTCTGCGGGCACAGTGGCCACAGGCTGGACATGGGAGCCCACCCACCAGAGCCTACATTTCTGAGTGAGAAACAGCAAGAAGACCGGGGGAGTTGTGAATTCAGTAATAATGGACCTTCCCTCACCTCCAAATCAATCTTGCAGTCATCACTTACCTCATTTCAGACTCAAACCTTCCTGTTCATTAGCACAGCCTCAGTACTTAGAATTTTTTTTTTTTTTAAATCAAAGGTTTTATTTTTTGGCTGTGATGCATAGCATGTGGGACCTTAGTTCTCCAACCAGGAATCAAACCCATGCCTCCTGCAGCAGAAGCTCAGAGTTTTAACCACTGTACCACCAGGCAAGTCCCTGGAATTTTAATTAGCATTGAAACTGAAAGTGTTAAGTCGTTCAGCTGTTCTTTGACTCTTTACAACCCTACAGTCTGTAGCCCACCAGGCTCCTCTGTCCATGGGATTTCCCAGGCAAGAACATTGGAGTGGGTTGCCATTTCCTTCTCCAGGGTATCTTACTGACCCAGGGATTGAACCCAGGTCTTCTGCACTATAGATGGATTCTTTATCGTTTGAGCTACCAGGGAAGCCCTAATTAGCTTTATTTTCTGCTATCTATCCAAAGAATATTTCAAGATGGGGAATGGAATCAAGCACATAATCAAGTTATTAGGGTGTGTGATCAGGAAGACAGAAAGACCGTGGAGTCACAACACTATGGATCGACTATACTTCAGTAAAATTTAAAAAAGAAATCAAACTTGCCTGCATATGAGAATGACTTGGGGAAATCTGCAAACCCCCAAAGCCCAGTCTGCATGCCCAGTTACATCATAATTTCAGGGAGTAGGGCCCAGGGAGTCATCCATAGCATCCACAACCCAGGCTTCTAAGATAGCTCTGATCCCTGAGTCTCCCTGTGCAAACTGGCCCTAACCTCTCAAATGTATCCTTTCTTCTTGTGGGCCCAGTGTCCCCATGTAATGAGTTCATGTTCCCTCCAGGGACGTTCTTATGCTGCCATGGTCAGGATGGCTGTATGGACGTTCCTAACACAAAGTCAGGAAACATGAAACTAGACAGAGTTCCGTCGGTTTCCACCACAAGGTCACATCCACATCTGACTTTCTAACTCCAACAATAACCTGGTCAGTCAGATGCCACCTGCCTGGCTCAACTACCTGGGGGACAGAACCCTTCAGGATGAGTCCCCAGGGAAGCAGCCCCAAGTTACAGGTGACTCATGTTTGACAGGAATGAGTTACCAGAAAATTCTTTAGGATGATGGTCATATGTGTGGTACTGAAAGGAGTCATGCAGTTCTCATATTTCAAGAGATCCCGTGTGTAAAGCCACCGTCTTAGAAGAGTTACCCAAATGATTCATTTTCTTTTCAAAACAGTTAATGTGAAAATGATCACTGGTGAGCAGATTTTTTTCTCTTTCCACCAACGTAAAACTTGTGGTGGGTTTCTTCTTAAACTATTTATTTTAAAGCTTCAATTAAAATTGCTCAAGCTACGGCAGTCCTGTCAAAGGCAGAATTTCTGGACCCCATCCACTGAAATGTTATAGGCAGTATAACTTCAGCACAAAATGGTGGCAAGAAAGATTAAACCACAAATAACAGGTACACATACCTCTTTTCCAAATCTCTGATTTTCTCCCTCAGTGGTTCAATGATCTGAAACAAAAATAACCAGAATCAGTTTTGAAGCAGAAACACAGTCCTCCAGCACTTCCACCCGCTCTGACATTCCAGGAGGATGGGACATGACACAAAACAGATTTTCAATTACTTCTACGACCCACCTCCAGCTTGAAATTAAGTCAGAACCCTGAAATCACAATTTCAGAACCAAGATGATGAACTGCATGCTGGAATCTCTGACTCCAGAGACGCCTGAACTCTGAGGAAATTCACCTTCTTCCTTCCAGACCACTCGGGCATCGTTCGAGGTGGTGCAGGCTCACAAAAGCAGGTGAATCTCCACCCCTGCCTCTCTTCATGTGAGACAGAGAACCGCCAGGAGCTGTGTCACCTGCCATTAGTCCAGCACACACGTCCACCAGGTACTGTGTGTCCACCGCACCCACAGTGGACCGGGGCTGCACGGAACGACCAGCATGTGGCTCCAAATCCCAGTGAGCAACTCCCCACCAAGTCCGTGTTACAAGAGTCTGTCTGCACAGACACTGGACTAAAACAGAAGCAATCGTTCTAAACAGGTGTGGAGCAGGCCAGACTTCCAGACTCTCGTCGAGGCCCCCCGCTCCACCCCTGTGTCCCCGCTGCTCTGTGCGCTCCCAGGGTCCCTGCATCTGAGTCCAGCCGTGTTTCCATTTACACTAGCTCAGGTAAGCAGAGGCGGACCCCTGTCTCCATCCAGGTAAAGATCCTCACTGCCCTTTCTCTTTGGAACCCTGGAAAGGCTCTTCTGAAAAGTCACATAAAACCGTGAACCCATCTTGCCTGTGGGGCAGAATTCAACATGTCGCACCATTATAAATGGGCAAAGCTGACACAGAGGTGCATCCACAGCCTCACAGACAGCAAGTCTCTTCAATAAGGTAGCGGATCACGGTTGGCATGATGTGGCCACAATAAAGGTACCAGCACAGACAAAGGAACAAAGTGGAGAGGCAGCAGACAGAGTGGGACAAAACACAGAGGAGACTCACCTCTTCAAGCCTGCTCTCAATTCTGAGCTCCCCGTTTTCCTGGATGGACCTGTCGAGTACAACACTGCAAGGCTGAGACAGACTGAGAGGCTCTGTGACCGCGGGGTCCACTTCTGAACAAATCACCCCAACATGCAGCACACCAGCGCAGACCATCGCCTCCTCCCAAGCAATCAGCCCAGCCCCACCCCCTGAGGGGAGGCCAGGGGACCAGACAACCGGGGGGTGGGTCTCCAGGGATCACAACCACCTCCGGGGTGTTTCTGCTAAACTAAGATCGCCTCACTTTCCCAGGATGCCCAATGTATGATTTTAACTCAGAGGCAGGAAGTGTGTCTACAGGAGCACAAGTTCCTGCTGGGCTGTCCTGGGATTTAAGGCAAAGTGGAATTTTTCCAACTGAAAAGACTGAGCTCCTTTAACGGGACCTGAGTAGCCCTCCAGCCACACACAGAGGCCTCTGTTGGCAGACACACACCAGCCAAGGGGGAGGAGTCGGTGCCCGCAGCCCCACCCGCCCTGCAAACCCCACTGGGCATGCCGAGCGGATGGGGCAGAGCTACCCTCCCCACAGCCCTGCAGCCCCCGCTGTCATCACAATGTGACTGCTGTTCTTTGACTGTCACACAACAAAATACGAAGTGGAGAGGGCTGTTCTTTAAATATGAAATTGTACTCATGGCGCCAAATCTGGTTTTACAGTGAATGCCTATTACTTTGACTGATCCTTTTTTAAGAAACAACAGTTGACACGGGATTTGACTTGTACAAGGGCCCCTCGTTCTCTGTTGAGCAGCACAAATGATGCCTACCCAGAGTGGAAGGTCCTTGGGCCTCCCCTCCCCTGTGATGGAAAGTGGTCTCAGCATCCACTGGTCTGCTCCTGGGGTGGTGGGCAGTCTCTGTTTCCCTAATGGGCTTAGGAAAGGCACCCCAGTACTCGCTCCAACCACCCTGAAATGCTAATTACATCTCAGGAGCCCGAAAGCCAGGAAGGCAGGTGCGGACAACACCAAGGAGCCACCACTGCTGCCCAGAGACCCCTCTTCTCATCTGGGCTGACCTGGGGCAGCCTGAACACTAGCTGCATCCTCCGGAGCACCCAGAAGAGAGATGCACACGGGTGTGTGCAGCAAGGAGCTCAGTTCCACTTTTACACTATCCTAAAATCGGCCTGTGCCACCGAGGTATGTGTGTAACAGTGACGTGTCATTTCAGCCCAAAAGTAACAGCCAAGTTATTAAAAATCAATTACCTTATGTTAACCAAGTTGCCCCAAACAGCTGTAAGAGAAAGAAAAAGGAAAGGTCAATATTTAAGTTTGCAACATTCAAGGACTCCAACTAATACAACATTAATTTTTAACCTATATCTTAAAGCACACTAAGAAAACTATAGCTCACGAAGACAGTAAAATGCACACTTTTAAAATAATAAGCCTCATTAAACTTAAGTGGGAAGATGATCCTATATATCTCCTAATTTAGAATAACATTTTGGGATCTGGAGTGCAATGGTGCACGTGCCTTTTTTTTTAAGGTTCTTTTGGAGGGGGGACAAGGGGGTATCTGGACCATTTTTAAAGTCTTTATTGAAATGTGAACATTATAATATTGGTTCTATTTTGCTTTTTTGGCCACAAGGCATGTGGGATCCTAGCTCCCTGACCAGGAATCAAACCCACAGCCCCTGCATTAGAAGGCGAAGTCCCAACCACTGGACCACCAGGGAAGTCCCAGGGCAGGCGTTGTGATACACAGTATGTCCAGCCTTTGGGGAGGAGCCAGTCACAGAAATCAAAGAACCACATGAATAAAAGAGATGCCAGGGCTCAGTCCCACCGCTTCCATCAAACATCAATGAGACCCAGAGAAGCTACAGGCGGCCTGACTCTGTGGTCAGCCCTCACTCATCTCTCCTGCATCAGTTTCCCCTGCAGGGCTACCTCCTGGATGACAGACACCTGAGTAACTGTGAACCAGTTATAAATATCTCACCAGGGGTGACCACCGACACAGGAGACCGTGGCACCCACTTGAAGCTCCCAATCAGAGGGTTACGTCACAAGGAAACCTTCACAGAGAGTGGTGTGGCTCCCGCTGTGTCCACATCCCGATGCGGGCCCCAGATGGCCACTCCCCCAATGCTGCTCACCTTCAGGGACCAGGTGCCCCTGGTGCTGCCAGGTGCTGGGAGAGGCCCAGAGCAAACACACACGCCCTGGAGGCCAGGACTGGTGATTCTGTGGGTTTGGGCGGGGGGCGAGGTGAGGGGCAACCCCAGGCACGCTCTCACTGCATCCTCAGGTACACAGCAGGGACAACAAATGTTCACTGGATAGCTCTCAGGGTCCAAAATCACACCCCACATCACAGCCCCCACAAGAAATTCCCATTGCTAACAAAGCAGTGTTGAAAGCATAAAAGCACAGCCCTTGTTCAAACAGAAGAAACTATGATAGTAAAAGATAAGCAATAAATAACTAAAAAGTGGCAAGTAAGCATGAAATGGGAGGATTTTAAAATACAGCTGAACTATATTCACTATTTGGGCTTCCCTGGTGGCTCAGATCTGGTAAAGAATCCACCTGCAGTGTGGGAGACCTGAGTTTGATCCCTGAGTCAGGAAGATCCCCTGGAGGAGGTCACGACAACCTACTCCAGTATATTCTTACTTGGAATATTCAATGGACAGAGAAGCCTACAGCCAATGGTGTCGCAAAGAGTCAGACACGACTAAGCGACAGCACACAGCATGTATTTTTCACTATTCACTAAAAAATATATATATATATATATTTATACTTTTGGACCATGTGACCTTACTTTTGAGTATTACCCTCAGGAAATAAGTATATACACAAGAAAGCTATCTTCACAAATGATGGCCTTATTTATAATTTTAAAAATGGCATAAATCAAAGTATCTTACAATTGGAGAACTATCATATAAAGTATGATATCAGTTCATCTTGGTTCAGTCATTCAGTCGTGTACAACTCTTTGTGACCTCATGACTGCAGCACACCAGGCTTCCCTGTCCACCACCAACTCCCGGAGTTTACTCAAACACATGTCCATTGAGTCGGTGATGCCATCCCACCATCTCATCCTCTGTTGTCCCCTTCTCCTCCCATCTTCAATCTTTCCCAGCATCAGGGTCAGTTCTTCACATCAGGTGGCCAAAGTATTGGAGCTTCAGCTTCAACATCAGTCCTTCCAATGAATATTCAGGACTGATTTCCTTTAGGACAGACTGATGGATCTCCCTGAAGTCCAAGGGACTCTCAAGAGTCTTCTCCAGCACCACAGTTCAAAAGCACCAATTCTTCGGCGCTCAGCTTTCTTTATAGTCCAACTCTCACATTCATACATGACTACTGGAAAAACCACACCTTTGACTAGACAGACCTTTGCTGGCACAGTAATGTCTCTGCTTTTTAATATGTTGTCTAGGTTGGGCATAGCTCGTCCAAGGAGCGTTTTATAATTTCATGGCTGCCTTCACCATCTGCAGTGATTTTGGAGTCCAAAAAAATAAAGTCTGTCACTGTTTCCATTGTTCCCCCATCTATTTCCATGAAGTGATGGGACCAGATGCCATGATCTTAGTTTTCTGAATGTTGAGTTTTAAGCCAACTTTTTCATTCTCTTTTTCACTTTCATCAAGAGGCTCTTTAGTTCTTCGCTTTCTGCCATAAGGGTGATGTCATCTGCATATCTGAGGTAACTGATATTTCTCTCAGCAATCTTGATTCCAGCTTGTGCTTCATCCAGTCCAGGATTTCATATGATGTACTCTGCATAAAAGTTAAATAAGCAGGTGACAATATACAGCCTTGACGCACTCCTTTTCCGATTTGGAACCAGTCTGTTGTTCCACATCCAGTTCTGTTGCTTTTAGACCTGTACACAGGTTTCTCAGGAGGCAGGTCAGGTGGTCTGGTATTCCCATCTCTTTCAGAATTTTCCACAGTGTGTTGTGATCCACACAGTCAAGGCTTTGGCACAGTCAATAAGCAGAAGTACATGTTTTTCTGGAACTCTCTTGATTTTTGATGATCCAAGGGATGTTGGCAATTTGATCTCTGGTTCCTCTGCCTTTTATAAATCCAGCTTGAACATCTGGAATTTCACGGTTCACATACTGTCAAAGCCTGGCTTGGAAGATTTTGAGCATTACTTTGTTAGCGTGTGAGATGAGTACAACTGCGCGGTAGTTTTAACATCCTTTGGCATTGCCTTTCTTTGGGACTGGAATGAAAACTGACCTTTTCCAGTCCTGTGGCCACTGCCAAGTTTTCCAAAGTTGCTGGCATATTGAGTGCAGCACTTTCACAGCATCATCTTTTAGGATTTGAAATAGCTCAACTGGAATTCCATCACCTCCGCTAGCTTTGTTCAGAGTGATGCTTCCTAAGGCCCACTTGACTTTGCATTCCAGGATGTCTGGCTCTAGGTGAGTGATCACACCACTGTGGTTATCTGGGTCATGAAGATCTTTTTTGTATACTTCTGTGTATTCTTGCCACCTCTTCTTAGTATCTTCTGCTTCTGTTAGGTCCATACCATTTCTGTCCTTTATTGAGCCCATCTTTGCAGGAAATGTCCCCTTGGTATTTCAGAATGAAATGAAGAGTACAGAATGAAGCAGGGCAAAGGCTAATAGAGTTTTGCCAAGAGAACGCACTGGTCATAGCAAACACCCTCTTCCAACAACACAAGAGAAGACTCTACACATGGACATCACCAGATGGTCAATACCAAAATAAGATGGGGAAGCTCTATACAGTCAGCAAAACAAGACCAGGAGCTGAGTGTGGCTCAGATCATGAACTCCTTATTGCCAAATTCAGACTGAAATAGAAGAAAGTAGGGAAAATCACTAGACAATTCAGGTATGACCTAAATCAAATTCCTTATGATTATACAGTGGAAGTGACTAACAGATTCAAGGGACTAGATCTGACAGAGTGCCTGAAGAACTATGGACAGAGGTTCATGACACTGTACAGGAGGCAGTGATTAAGACCATCCCCAAGAAAAAGAAACACAAAAAGGCAACATGGTTGTCTGAGGCGACCTTACAAATAGCTGAGAATATGATATAGCCATTCATTCAATGAAATCATAAAGTCATTAAGTATGACTGTAACTATTATCAAAAAGATAAGAGATAACAAGTGTTGGCGAGGATCTAGACAAAAGGGAACCCTAGTTCACTCACCAGGGATGGGAATACAAAGTGGTGTACTATGGAAAATAGTATGGAGGTTCCTCAAAAAATTAAATATAGGACTACCATACAACCCAGGAATTCCAATTCTGGGCATTTATCCAAAGGCAATGAAAACACTAATTCAAAAGGATACATGCACCTCCATGCTCTTAGCAGCATATACAACAGCCAGGACACAGAAGCAACTGAAGTGTTCAAGAGATAAGGCTGGATAAAGAAGCTGTGGAAAATACATGCAATGGAATAGGTTTCAGCTGTAATGAGAAGGAAATCCTAACAACTGCAGTAACCCGGATGGATCTTCAGGACACTGCGCTAAGTGAAGTCAGCCAGGGAAAGACAAACGTTGTGCCATCTCACTTATGTGCGTGTACACTAAGTCGCACAGTCATGTGCAACTCTTTGCAACCCCATGGACTGTGGCCTGCCAGACTCCTCTGTTCCTGGGATTCTCCAGGCAATCATACTGGAGAGGGTTGCCTTGCCCTCCTCACTTATATGTAGAATCTAAAGACAAACAACAAAAACCCAAGCTCACAGATACAGAGAACAGACTACTGGTTGCCAGAGATGGAGGTGGGTGAAATAGGTGCATGCAGTTAAAATAAATCCTAGGAACTGACACACACACTACTGTATACAAAACAGAAAACCACTAAGGACTTAGTGCACAGCACAGGGAAGTCTGCTCAATACTTTGTAACGACCTGTATGGGAAGAGAAGGGCAGGGCCTCTGGAAGTGGACCCTCCAGTCCCGCTGTCTGAGTCCCAGCCATCATCCCAGATGACACCAAAAAGAGAACAGACTCTTCAAACTCCCACCCCCACAGAGCTGTGAGCATGGTGAACCACTGCTGCTCCATGCCACCAGGTCCTGAGGTGGTCACTTACGCAGCACGACCACCAGAACCAGAGCACGGACAGGAACCTGGCCTTTAATCCCGTGTCGACCCTGGATCTGGGCTACACTCCTCCCAGCGCCCAGCACCCATGTCGCATGCCCAGGGTGCCTACCTGGGCAGAACACCTGGCTCCAGACTGAAGCTCTGGGGGACCCTGCACCCCAACCACGCAGGCTGCCTGCCTTGTGTGATCAAAGTATTAAACATGCCCAGGACAGTGGTGCCCTGCTCACCCCATGAACCCCGACAACCTTGGCCCCAGAGAAGCTGACACCTGCCCGCCCTGAATAAACTCCATGGTGGCACAAAGCATCGTTGGTGTAACAGGAGAAGCATCGGAAGAGCTGTTTAAACAGATCAGAAGGTTCAAACAGAAGATACTCTTCTGCTAAAATTCTCCAAATACGAAATGAGGTTATCAGAGGGGGGAGCCTCCCTCTCAGTTATCCTGAAAGAATCAGGTGCTCAGGTTCAGACAGCATCACACACAGAAGAGCAAGGAGTTTTTCTGCTCCCTGACCTGGAGAGAGCTGGCCTCAAACCCCACACCTGTGCCTAGCTGGCCAGGCCTGAGTTCACCCGTGTGGTTACACAGGAGGAAGCTGCACAGGTGAGAAGGTGACCTGGGGAGCCCAGCAGGCTGCCAGCTGGCATCCTTCACAGGCCACACGTGGGGGCACTGTTTGTGGGACCCTGTGCCAGCCCCGCATTATCCCCACCCCCAGGCTGAGCCCCAGAACAGGCTCCCCAATTCTCTGCTCTGTAGCCCCAGCAGTCCCCACTGGCAGGTCTGAGCTCCAGCAATAGAACACCTTTGAGTGACTCACAGACTTTCCTAAGAAAACCACACTAACATTCCTATGGGAAATTTTTTTTGCCCCAAGAAGTGAAGTCGCTCAGTCGTGTCTGACTCACAGTGACCCCATGGACTGCAGCCTACCAGGCTCCTCCATCCATGGGATTTTCCAGGCAAGAGTACTGGAGTGGGTTGCTATTTCCTTCTCCAGGGGATCTTCCCGACCCAGGGATCCAATCCAGGTCTCCTGCATTGCAGACAGTGATGTTCCCTTTTTAAAAAATTTTTAAACAAAATGGTTAAAAATGCAAGAAACCATGGGCTGCGTAGATGACACCTGTTCCTTTAAACAGTCTTCCCGTGTAAAATGCCACTGAGTGAGAAGGGAAGCCTCCCAGAAGCCACTTCTGCCGTCACCCGAGACGCACGTTTAAAATGCCGAGTGGGGACAGCTGCTCAGAGGAGGCGGCGGGGGACACAAGGAAGAACTTTCTGGGCTCCAGCATTACTCCAATTCCCATAGCTCACAGTGACAGAGCTCAAAGCTCAAAGGATGGTCCCTTGAGGTCTGCTGAGGAGCCGAGGGGTTCTGTCCATCCAGGTGGGGGAGTGCCTCGCTTGCAAGGTACAGGGTGACCAATGAAATCCCCAACTGGCCAGTTAGCAAGCCCCAAACCCAATGGTCACTTTGAGGAATCCTGCTGGACACCTGGACGTTTCTTAAGGACCATGTGGGGAAACAGGCAAACTGTGCTAAGGTCTGTTTTCACTCCCAGAACACAGCTGACTCCCAGAGTGTGGGTTTTCCACACTACTGACCAGCCCTCCAGCTCTCTGGACACTAGCGACCTGCCCTGAGCGCAGACCCCACAGGTGAGGGGCCCAGGCCCACAGGACACCCCCATTTCAGATGCCTGCCTCCAGGCCCAGGGCCACCTGTGCTTCTGACTAACCAACCAGCTCTAAGTCAGGGCACCCACAACCACCTTCTTGGGTTTGATCGTTTGCTAGAAAGGACTCAGAGAAACAGCTTCCTTACAACGACCAGTTCATCATGAAGAACAGAAGGTCTCGGGGGGAACCCGAGCCTCATCTACTGGGAAGCTATCAGATCTCATTGTTGAGGAGTTTCTTTTATTTTCCACAAAGCTCCACCTCCAGCTCCAACCCCTTCCTGGAGGTGGGTGGATAAGGCTGACAGTGACCTGCCTCCATCCCAGGCCAACCTAGGGCCCACCCTGAGACACCCTCTGGGCAAAAATTCAGAGTGATCAAAGGGGGCCTCTTAGGAACAACAGAAGATGCCCCTACAGCTTGGGAAACCCTGAGGGTTCTGGGAGATCTGTACCACCAAGGGACCGAGACCACAGACATTTTTCCTCTGTTCCACCCAAGGCGTGAGAAAACAGTTGCGATTCACTTCACAGAGGCCAGCTGACATCCCCACTAGATGAAGAGTTCTTAAAAATGAAGCAAAAGGAGAGCCAAAGTTCAACAGAAAAGTGGGCAAAAACGGAACAGTTTTCAGAAGAAGAGGTATTAACAGTCCTTTAACGCTTGCAAAGATGCTCAACATCACTCCTATGAAGAAAGAGACCCCTTGAAGCAGGAGGTGCCATTTCTGCCTGGTATGCCATCCACAAGCTCTGATGGTGTGTGTGTGGGGGTGGGGCACAGCTGTTCTGGGACATGGCTGGGGGACAGCGGGCACAAGCTTGCTCACTGCGGTGGTCATTTCTAAGAGCAGGGCATCTGAAATAAGGAAAGTGTCCTGCACAGGAGGTGGTCATGGCGAGTTCAGGGCATGGACGTGTGAGTGACAGACAGAGCAAGGGTGCGCTCCTTACACTGACGCCAGAGCTTTCCAGGAAATACAAAGCAGGAAAAAAAGAGAACAAAATGATCCAGGTGGTTTGATACCTTCCGGGAATGATGAATAGCACGTGCTTGTACACACGCAGATGAATGCCTGCATTTGCAGAGAAACCTAAGATGCATAAAAGGACTAGTAACAGTGGGAAAGAGGGTGGGGGCCAGCAATTGCAGCAAGACACGTCTGCACATAACTTTTCATTCAGTTTGACTTTTGAACCATGTAAATGGCTTATACATTTTAACAATTGGAAAGAAGAAAGCAAATCCTAAAATAAACGGAACACAAACAAACAAAAAAAGGGAACATGACTTGTATCAGACACAGAAAAACACATTTCACGGAGCTTTTTCAACACAGTGACAGCACACCCTGAACAAGACAGAGTCTAAGGACAAAAGGAATGACAGAGGAATTCTGAATTTTCTTGGTACTAGTCATGATGCAGTAATTCTGAAACTTTTGCCTGGTGGTACGCATCAAATGAGTTTGGACTGATGTCAGAAACAAGATTTTCACTGTGGGAAGAAGGAACTAGCAAGATGGGAAGGAGGAGGAAGAACCTCATCATGACTTAAATTGGGGGTAGCAGCATAAACTCATGGTGGGAAAAAATCTGTACCTGGCTCCATCCACTAAGGGCACCTCAGCCAGTGCTGAGACCCCCAAGTTCTAGTCCACACTCTCCACTGAAAGGAAGCAGAATGCCTTGGAAGAGTGGCTGCTCCATCCACTAAGGGCACCTCAGCCAACGCTGAGACCCTGAGTTCGAGTCCACACTCTTCACTGAAAGTGAGCAGGGCACCTTGGAGGAGTGGCTGACTGCAGGTTTGGGCACGGAAAACACAGGATGAGCATGGAGCATCTGGAGATCAAGGAAGTGCTCAAAGATTGGGAGAAACTCTGAGTCCTCAGTGATTTTTTAAAAGAAGAAAAGAAAAGAGGAGTGTAAATTGATGGTGTCCTCAAAACATGTCCACAACCTAATTCCTAGAACCTGGGGATCTGATTTGGAAAAAGGGTCTTCAGTCCAGTTCAGTCCAGTCGCTCAGTAGCGTCTGACTCTTTGCGACCCCATGAATCACAGCACGCCAAGCCTCCCGGTCCATCACCAACTCCCGGAGTTCACCCCAACTCATGTCCATCAAGTCAGTGATGCCATCCAGCCATCACGTTCTCTGTCGTCCCCTTCTCCTCCCGCCCCCAATCCCTCCCAGCATCAGAGTCTTTTCCAGTGAGTCAACTCGTCGCATGAGGTGGCCAAAGTATTGGAGTTTCAGCTTTGGCATCAGTCCTTCCAATGAACACCCAGGATTGATCTCCTTTAGAATGGATGGGTTGGATCCCCTTGCAGTCCAAGCGACTTTCAAGAGTCTTCTCCAGCACCACAGTTCAAAAGCATCAATTCTTCGGCGATCAGCTTTCTTCACAGTCCAACTCTCACATCCATACATGACCACTGGAAAAACCCAGGTGTAATTAAGCATCTTGAGACCAAAAGATAATCCTAAATTATCCTGTTGGGTCCTTCATCCCTTGACCAGTGTCCTTAAAAGGGACAGAGGAGACAAGACAGGCAGAAGGGGAGGGGCCCTGGGACCAGCACAGAAGAGTGAAGCACCTATAGCCTGTGGAGGGTGAGGAAGAAGCCTGCCTGGTACCCCGGATATGGGGCACCTGCCAGCTGCAGCCCTGCCCAGTCCCATCTCTGCAGAGGGTAGGACGGAGGCTCTGCAGCAGGCGAGCCCCTGTCAGTTGGGGAGATGACTAGGGTACCACTCAGCCCCACAGCTCTCCCTTGGGGCCCCTGAGATGTCCAGGCAAGCTGGCACTGCCCCTAGGGGATGCTGAGTGATCCACCAACAAGGGAGGCAGCTGAGGGTCTGGAGCAGTGGGCGGTCCTCCACTCACCTAGGATCCACTCAAATGGAGCAGATGGCCCAGGGTCCCTCCAGGAAAAGGGAACCCCCAAAAGGGAAGAGACTCTCCATGGGAAGAAAAGGGAGCAAAGGACCACCAAGCAGAAGACTCTAAAACAAAGACTACATGCTTTAGTTTTTTAAATTAAGAGGGGGGGAAAAAAAAACCAAGTCTCATGAGCAAAAAATAACAGCAAAAACAAATGTTTTACATCACTGGAAGCGTTTGGTTATAAAGACGACAAAGTTCCTGAAAGGTTGAGCAGAAGTCTAAAATGACAGACGTGAAGAAACAAGATGGATGAGATCTGGCAAGCCCACACCTGTGGGAGAATGTTCCGGGGAGGGGGCAGCCAAAGGGCAGTTCAGAAGTTTTCAGAACGGCAAAGCAAGGACCCTGGTGGCCAGGGCTTGGAGGTGCCTGGCACAAGTCACCAGCATCCATGGACTGGCAGGTGCCCCTGGTTTCCGCCCCCCACCCCCAGCACAGAGGTCTCACTCTGGGACGGGCTCTGCGTGTGAGCACCGTGGTCCTGAAGGAGGCCAGTGATCTACCGCAGGGACACCGTTCACAAGCACACACTCTGGGCACATGGGCCGAGGGAGGCCACACGAGTGAGGAGGGGCCAAGCCCAAGCCGAGGTGTGCGGTGGGAGGACGGCACCAGGACAGAGGAGCACCTAGCATCTCCCAGGAGAAATCAAGTCGCAGGGAGAGAGAGGGGTGACGGCTAGAGCCTGGACCCAGAAGGGATGGAGACTTGCCTGAGAGGCTCTGAGGGGCCTTTTCTAGAATTCTGCACCACCCGCCCATCACTTAAATGTGAAGACAGAGAAGGCATGGCCAACATCTGCCAACCCTCCTCCCTGACATCAGGTGAGGTAAGTCTGGGGACAGGTGATCTCCAGGCCAACAGAGCCGGGCAGCTGAGGCCAGGGGCCTCTCCTCGGGGAAATCTCGGGGGAGACGACATGGGTGACAAACGCTGGAGTTCAGTGAGTTAACAGAGCAGAGTCATCGGCTCCAGGAAGAATAAAAGGTGACACATGTCCAACGTGGGCTCATGTGGATTACATTTAGTCGTACTGTGAACACCAAATGCTGTACTCAGTCCCTCAGTCATGTCTGACTCTTTGCGAACCCATGGATGTAGCCTGCCAGGCTCCTCTGTCCACAGGATTCTCCAGGCAAAAATACTGGAGTGGGCTGTTATTTCCTCCTCCAACATTTAGTCATACACGTAAACATGAAATGCTGACCTCCTCAAAATCACACTAAGTCTATGTGGGGGTGAGCATGGGTGGGGGACAGTAAGAGAACAGTCACCTTCTAAAGGGGAGAGTCACGAGGTATACAACAGTGTCTACAAACGAAAAACCAGGAAGCATAGCATTCTATGGCACAAACACCAAGATCTTCAGTTCAGAGAAGAGAAGCGCCTGCCCCTGGGTAGAGAAGAGATGCCCCGGGACACCAAGAAACCTGGAAAAGGCAATCAGACTTTCTAAACTGTACTCATGTCAAAAACACTACAGGTAATTCCAGCTGAGTCTCTGCCGAGGGATTCCCAGGAGCAGGTTGGTGTCACTCTCAGACAATCAGGCCTCTGAGCTCCTCCAACCAGTGACCAGCACTGACCTGAGAGCTACAAGGACTGGAACCCCATAGGAGAAAACACCTGCAGGCAAAGAACCCAGGGCAGCACAAGCTGGCTGGGCTCAGGCCCTGGGACCTGGACCGAAGAGTTACGTGCCAGCAGGGAGGAGGATGGGCCTGCATGGGCTCAAGAAACAGAGGAAGGTGGGAGAGAGCCTGAGAGGACCAGGGAGAGCCTTTCCAGAAGGGGCTGTGTGTCATTTGACAGCCAGGACAGTTTTCTCAAACAAGGAGACAAGATTATTACATTAACGAGGAGAGCCAAGACTAGAAATCACCGCTCTCAGACATTGTCAGGAGTCGCCATCTCGCTTTTCCTGTAAAGCGTCTTGGAGTTGCCATCCCATGCCCATTACTGACACTGCCTGCACACCTATTTTAAACCTCACAGCTAAACTCACCCATACAGTCAGCTGGCACAAGGCCCGCCTACCCCAGCCCGTCAGCCAGGGCAGCCTCATCACCGCTCCAACCACACCCCACCCCACCCCCCTGCCCCGTTCTCTGCATTCTTAGAACACGCCCTGCTCTGGATGCCACAGGGCATCCCACTCTTTGCGACCCCATGGACTGTAGCCCGCCAGGCTCCTCTGTCCATGGGTTTCTCCAGGCAAGAATACTGGAGTGGGTTGCCATGGCCTCCTCCAGGCAATCTTCCTGACCCAGGGATGCAAGCCAAGTCTCTAGCACTGGCAGGCGGGTTCTTTACCACTAGCGCCACCTCGGAAGCCCATTAACTCCCACATATGCCTCACTTCTCAGCTCAAGTCTCACTTCTGCGAGAAAACATGCCGGTTGCCCCTGTCAGGAGCCCTCATGCATTCCTTCCCTTCCCTCCTACCAGTTTGTAATTTCACCCTGAATCTAATTCGTGGCCAACTCACCATCTAAGCCAGTGGTTCTCAAGGCGGGGGTCGCCAGAACACACCAACAGTATGTGAGGTGAAACTATTAGCTGAGCCACAGCCCAGACCTACTGAATCAGAAGCTTGAGATGGGAGGCAGCAGCCTGTGTTTGGAAAGCCCTCCAGTTGATTCCGATGCACACAGCAGGTTGAGAACCACTGCCCAGGTGTCCTACATGCCTTGGGGATCCCTGGGACCTAGCACAGGGACAAAGACAAGGGCTTGGCAGACAAAAGTAAGGACACAGGAGGATCTCCTGATCTGCAGAATGGTGAATGACATTCCATGACCTCTGACCTGAAGAAGCCTCAAAATCAACATGGAGCCTGTGGGCAGACCTGGGTTCCAGTCCCAGGTCCCCAGCCCTTCTGGGTTCAAATTCTTGATCCTTGTAGTTTCTCACCTGTGCGATCATCATTCACCTCATTTCTCTTGGTCTTAACAGACTCACCTCTAGAATGGGAATAATGATAGGAACTATTTCTTAGGACTGCTGAGATACTTAAATGAGACAAGGAAATAGACTCACCACACAAGGGGAAACTGGCAAGTTTGAAAATTGTTGCTATAGTCCCAACAGGAATTACACAACTTGAAGCAGTCTTCCCCCTGGGGTCTCCGCTTCCTGACTCAAGACTGGCATACACTTCAGAAGCCATCTTCCTCCTTGGCAAACTACTTGCATCTAACAGCCCTCAGCTGGGCTGCAGACAGGCCAGGTCTCAATGACTGCGCATCTGCCCTGCGCTCAACTGAAGCCACGTCTGGAGGCCCTCTTCAACTCGGGAGTCAGACCTCGGTAACTCAACCGGTGAGCAGGTGTTTCGTCTCAGCGTGGCTCAGCCTCGTGGCTAGGATTCAAACGAGCTCACACTTGGTCCAATTTTGGTACTTGGGGAAATATTTATAGCATCAAGGAAAACACATTCCCATCCAATAGGTTTTGTTTTTTTTAAGGGACGGCTTCTGCCTCTAAGACACAGGATGTACCACCTGCCAGCAAAGTGTCCCCTCCTGCCCTCTGTCCCGCAGCCTCAGCGAGTGATGACAAGAAAACCACACAAAATGAAGCGGCGCCGAGACACCCCCCAACCCCGCGGTGCGCCTCGGCTCTGGGTCGACCCTCACCCTCAGAACATAGGCGCAGACAACCCTTGGGGCGTGCGGAGACCTGGGCTCGGGGACCCCCGCCTTGGTGCCAGTACCCCTGGAGCGGACAACTGGGCGCGCGGACCCCCCTGGGCGCCAGGACCCCCCCCTCCCCAGGTGCAGACACCTGGGGGCAGAGACCCCCCCCGGGCGTACAGACACTTGTGCTCCAGGACCCCTGGGCTCGGCCGCGGGCCGGCGGGGTCGGGTGACACTGGGCTCCCAGCAGCCAAACGCTCAGTAATTTTCCTGGGAGCAGACAGCCGCGATGGGGGCTCTGCCAGCAGACAGCCCTCGCAGCCCCGCGTCCCGCCCGGCGGCGCCGCACGCTCGGGAGCCGTGGACCGCAGCCCGGTGTGCGGCGGGGCCGAGGGCCGAGGGTCTGCTGTTCGGGTGGCGGCCGCGCGCGGAGCCGGAGGGAGCAGGCCGCGGGCGGGAATGAATGGCCGAAGCACTCACAGGCCACGTAGGCGAGCAGAGCGATGCCCAGCAGCAGCTTCATCCTCCTGCGGCTGACGGCGGACGCTAGGCGAAGCAGCGGCTGGCTCAGCATCCCGGGCCGCGCGCTGCGGCCGCCCGACTCCGAGCGCGGCGGCGGGGGCGGCCCGGAGGCCCCGCCCCGCCCCGCGCGCGCTTCCTGCCGGCGGGGCCCGCGCGCATGCTCCGCGTTCGCCCCGCCCCACTCCGCAGGCGCAGTGCGGCGGCCCCAGCGGGCGGCGCCTGCGCATGCGCGAGCGAAAGCGTGGACGCTGCGGTGGGCGGTGCGCCCCAGACCTGGGTACCAGCGCACGAGGCGGTCGCCGGGTTGGTTTGTGCTATATTTGGGCAGGTGTTTGGAGTTCTTTACCCGCTCACTCTGAAAGTTACCTGTTCTCCCGGCTTCTTTAGCTGAAATAGCGGCAACGATTAGTCCCCTACATATCACTGATGTCCAGATTCCGTGCGTTTTCCCCTCTGATCGGCTAGGACGTCTTTCTTTTAAGAATAAGGCGTTTGTTATTATTATTTTAAAAAGTAGTGCTAGTGATGTAGAATGAAGATAGACTAGGAAGGAAAGGGTGGACCGCGCTGTCTGCCTGCAGAAAAACGGATGCCTCGTTGCAGGAGAGTGAGTGCACTAGCCATAGCTATGCGCCGAGAACACACGGATGCACGCGCTGTCCTGGCTCATTTCTTCCATAAGCGGGTATTGCATGCCTGCTCCCAGCGAGGAGCTGTGCCCAAAGACGCACAGATGCCGAAGGAGTCCTGGACCCGCGGGGAGCTGGGCCCCTGGCGGGGTAAGACAGGTTCGCTCGGACCTTAGCCATACCTGGACTGGAGCGACCCGGAGGGAGAACCAAAGTGCGGGGGCTGCAGGCTGACCTTATAGACCTTGCAGAGCGGCCCGCAGCGCCTCTAACCCCGTGAGCGCCGGGCTCTTTTGCTAAACCGAATGCCCTTCTTCAACTTTGTTACAAACCTCCGAGAAAAATAACCATGATGATAAGAAATAAATCAAAGCAGTAATTGGTTACATCTTTCTAGCTACTCAGCACAAATGGCCATGACTCTGTGATTGTAAGACAGCCTTCCCCGTTCCAGGCCTCCCCATTAACCTTGAGAACTGTGAAACAAGAGGAAAATCGTTA
This sequence comes from Moschus berezovskii, assembly GCF_049115385.1. Classification (NCBI taxonomy): domain Eukaryota; kingdom Metazoa; phylum Chordata; class Mammalia; order Artiodactyla; family Moschidae; genus Moschus; species Moschus berezovskii. The sequence goes on from NC_142470.1 coordinate 61,838,918, forward strand.
AGCCCTTTCCCAGAGGATGACACTCACGTCTGAAGCGGCCTCCTATCAGGACGCCCACTTCTCAACACACTCTCAACCCATTCCAGTATCCAAGAAGGCTGCCAGGTGACCCTTCCTTTGGAGGCAGTCAGAGACCACTGGGTGGGCTTCCAGGTGAACACACCAGCCAAGGACAAGTTTCTTTTTGTCCGGGAGTCTTTTTCCCTTGTTGACTCCATAATATCTGCCAAGTAGAAGATCCCAATTCCGTCCCAGAGTGGGGAAGATCCCCTGGAGAAGGGAATGGCAACCCACTCCAGTGTTCTTGCCCGGGAAATCCCATGGACAGAGGAGCCTGGCAGGCTACAGTCCATGGAGTCAAAACAGTGCAACACAACTTAGTGGCTAAACAACAACAAGAGCAACTTTATTTCCTCATCGTTAACATTTTAAGTTTGGGTTAAACCTCTAATTTTTGAAAAGCTGTATCTAGAGCATGTAGTGCCCTGAGCTCCTCTGATCCTATGACTTCATGATTTTTATTTTACTTTTTTATTTACCATGATCACTTTATTCTTCTAATTTTTTCAATCCTGGGTCAGGAGGATCTCCTGGAGGAGGAAATGGCAACCCACTCCGGTATTCTTGCCTGGAAAATGGCATAGACAGAGAAGCCTGGCAGGGTACAGTCCATGGGGGTCGCAAAGAGTCAGACACAACTAAGTGACTAAACCACCACCAGACATATATCTATTCTTTTTCAGATTCTTTTCCCATTTAGGTTATTTAGAGTATTGAGTAGAGTTCCCTGTCCTAAGCAGTAGGAATTCCATGATTTTTAGTTAAAAGATGAGCAGCAGAGACATGAGAAAAGATTAACATTTGCCCGAAGGCAAAATCAGAGAAGCTGTAAGTGGATTCCAAGCTTTTTGGGTGTAGGTGGTATTTCATTGATATATACTTATCTGTTCAAGCAGGCCAGAAATTGTGAAACACATGCCACCTATGCACAAAAATCCCTAAATCCAGCTTTCCTACCTGAGCCTCCTTTCCACCACCAGACACTGCTGCCAAGGTCTCCTGCCCCAAGGGATGAAGTATATGGGAACACCATCAACAACTACATGTAGATTAGCCACTGCTGTCCTTATGACCCCTCAGGAGGTTGTGGGTGGCCCTGACCCTGATTTTCAGCTCAACCAAAGCCAGAATTTGGGAGTAAGCAGCATTAAGGTCTTGCCCAGCAGAGATGAGAAGTCCCCAGAGAAGGAGGCGACACCTCAGGCCCTGAGCTTCTCTTCCCTCTTCTGGCTGCCCACTCCCTCTGCCCCAGTGAGTTCTATGCTCAGGTCCCCTTCCTGCCTCAACCTTGCTGTCAGCTACTCCTTTTTTTCAGTGGATACATCAACAAGATTTCGACAGTGACTAAGTTACAAGGCACTGTTCTTGATACTTGGGATGATTAAAAAATGAATCATAACAGGACTCCTGTCTTAGAGTGTTAAAGGCCTAAGAAGAGGGGACTTCCCTGGTGGCTCAGTGGTGAAGGATCTGCCTGCCAAAGTAGGGACATGCATTTGATTCCTTTTACAGGAAGATTAAACATGCCTCAGAGCAACTCAGCCCATGCACCACAACTCCTGAGCTTACGTACCTAGAGCTGCTGATGCTCAAAATGAGAAGCCTGTGGACTACAACTAGAGAGTAACCCCTGTTCACTGCAACCAGAGAAAGCAAGGAAGATCCAGTGCAGCCAAAAAAAAAACAAAAAAAAACAAAAAAAACTAAGAAGAGTAGGGCTTCCCTGGTGGCTCAGACAGTAAAGAATCTGCCTGCAATGCAGGAGACCCAGGTTTGATCCCTGAATCGGGAAGAAACCCTGGAGAAGGTAATGGCTACCCACTCTAGTATTCTTGCCTGGGAAATCCATGGACAGAGGAACCTGGCGGGCTGCAGCTCATGGGATCGCAAAGCTGGACAGGACTGAGCAACTAACACTTTTCAAGAAGAGTAGAAAACCTCCGTCTATTCAGTGTCCACCAGGAGCCAGGCAGGGACTGTGATGGGAGATGCTCGCACGTGTCACCTCACCTGAGTTCTGTAACAGCCCTAAGATGCGGGGTTGCTGATGGGACTGTGCTTAATAGAAAACAGGCTCTGAAAGTTGTCGGTGTCCACACAGCTGGGGTGGGAGTGGGCGGGGGGATGCTTTTGGGGAGGAGAGCAAAGGTGTGCAGAAGCCATCATACTTCATGGTAGAAAGTGGTGAGTACCAGGACAGTGCGGATGGATGGCCAAGGCATTCACAAGAAAGAGACAGCACTCCCTGGGAGTGCGGTTTGCCCAATTAGTTTGCTGAACAGCTTCCTGGCTCTGAAAACAGTGTTCACAACTCTTCCTGCGGGGTGCTCCTTCCCATGTGAATGAGCAATTGCAGCAAATTAGGACTTTTTCTGTTTTGTGTTTTATGACCAGCACACCTCCCCTTCCAGGTGAGAACAGCAAGAGGGAGACTGTACAGAGCCAGCACTATGTGGGCTGAATTTGAAATCACGTGTAAGGTTTTTGCTCACACACATCGGGCAAGGGCACTGGGGAGATGACCCTATAGGACATAGTGGAATCTGTTTGGCTGGAGGAGCAGGAAAAAAAGGTGCAGATGTTGGATAAGAAAGCCTCTAGCGATGTATCTGAGAGTGCTGAAGCAAGGCCTCCAACCACTGCGCACTTTACCTACTTCTCTTCCTGATACTTTTCTTATTAAGCCAATGCTTCCCTGATGGCTCAATGAGTGGTGAAGAACCCACATGCCAATGCAGGAGATGCGGGTTCCATCCCCAGGTTGGGAAGATCCCCTGGAGTAGGAAACGGCAACCCACTCCAATCGGTTTTCCACTTACCTGGGAAACTCCATAGACAAAGGAGCCTGGCAGGCTACAGTCCATGGGGTCCCAGAGTCGGACACAACTGAGCTACTGACACTTTTTTTTTCTTTTTATATCCAAAGGGTTGGTTGTTGCAAACAGATACAAAGGTTAAGGTAAAAGGATACAAAGGTTAGGTTAAAAAAAAACAGATCTGATAGGGAGTCAGTTGTGTTCTTCCTGTTACAATGTGACAGCGTTTCCCCTCTGCACCTCCCTGGTCCATCTGGCTTATGTGCCCCAGAGTATCTGAGCAGAGGATTTTACCGGCAGTCAGCCAAGATCAGGTTGAGAAGTAGATCATGCTGCTGGGACTAGTCATTTTTAAAGCGCTTAATTCTAAACTCTGTAGAACTTGAAGGATCTGCTGAAGGACCTATTGAGCTCTTGTTGCTGAGGAGTGGAGGGGAGAAAAAGACACTGCCTTTTGGGTCTCCTTAAGGCTCTCCCTCTGCGTCCTTTGGGAACCGTAAACTGATTTGTATATCTGACTGGTAATATCGTCTCTCTGCTAGAGCCAGGTTTCTGATGAGCAAGTAATAAATTCTGGTTGTTAATGTGCGTGCCAGCTGTAGTGTGAATGCCCAGTGAATACTTAACAACCAATGGACTTGGGGGAAGTGCCAGATACAGGAAAATTACATTTTCAACTTGTTATTTTCTGAAGTTTGCATTAGCTATTAAAGAAGGTGATTTCTCTGGGGTGTGTTGAGTAATTAACTTCCCATCAGCGAAGATAAAAAGCAGTCATCAGACATACATCACAATTCACAAAGTCTGCTTTTGACAATTATTATATGCAGTTGAGAGGCAGATGCCTTGTCTTTTCAACAGGCACCTTATCTACTGTGAATCTGTTCACTATTAGAAGTCCAATTAATTTTTAAGCACTCTGACTACATGGTTATATAGTGATACCAGATGATTTTGAGTGAAAACTCAAAAGCCTTGCAAAAAAAGGGTGGGGTTTAATAACCCATCTTTGTTTTTTTCTTTCCCAGGAGAAGAGGTGAAACCTGTTTGAAATGGAAAGGATATCTCCCTAACTGTTTGGAAAAGATGACCGATTCCCAACTGCTTAATTAGTATTGAAATCGCAAATTAGTATCATGTATCACCCTTTACGGGGGAGGACAGCCTTGTAAAATATGCTTGGTCAAGTGGGTTTGCGTAATATCCACCTCTCTTCATTCCTTTGGCTGAATACCAATGATGTTCTGAGTGGGCTGCTGAAAATGTACCACAGGACGTCACTTTGGCTCACCTAGACATAAGTTTGCTCTCTAAATTATAAACAAGTTTTCAAATAAAAAAGCTGTTGGGAAGTTTACTGTGCATACTGCAATACTTTGAATACTTCCCTCAGGAGTAGGTAGAAAGGACACTGTGGTTTTCTTTAATGATCCTCTCAGCATTTTAAAACAAGACAGAGCACTTTGATGAGCCATCAGAGATCACACATCCCTAAGCAGACTGCTTAAAGTGGCAGATGAACGGTCCCCACTAGCCCATGATCGTGCAGGAACTGGCATCAGAATGGCCTTCCTGTTGTGTCCTACTTAACCCATCCTGGTTGCCCTGGGGTGATGCAGAGAAAGCAGCCTCCTCTCCAGGAAAACCTCCACTCGCTGGGCAGGCCCACTTGGAAAAAGCACAAAACCTCAACATGAGGAAATGTATCCCGGAAACTAGTCATCTGAGAACTGGAGGGGGTCATCCTCAAGTAGCGATTAACCTGGAAGGACCAATCCTATAAGGTTTCTTTAGGAGATGAGTTTTGAGTTGGAATTAAAAAAAAAAATTACACGACACAGTCTGATTGAAAGAACCAGGGGAGGAAAGAAGAGGCACTTTAACTTTTTTGTGTGGTTGGTTAGTTATTTTGGCTGAGTGGTGCTGCTTTCAGGATCCCAGTTCCCCAACCAGCGTTTGAACCTGGACCCTCGGCAGTGAAAGCGTGGAGTCCTAACCACCGGACCCCTAGGAAGTTCCATGGAGGGACTTTAGGGATACAATGCATGCTCTGTATGCATGCATGTTAGGTCGCTTCAGTTGTGTCTGACTCTTTGCGACCCCTGGACTGTAGCCTGCCAGGCTCCTCTGTCCATGGGATTCTCCAGGCAAGAATACTGGAGTGGGTTGCCCTCCTCCAGAGGATCTTCCTGACCCAGGGATCAAACCCGTGCTTCTTTTCTCTCCAGGATTGACAGGAGGGTTCTATACCACTAGCACCACCTGGTAAGCCCAATACAAAGCTACACAGAGCTGGAATGCAGGCTGGCTTTTATTTGCCTAGGACCTCTGTTAAAGAAAATTTGCAAATAATATTATGCCTTTAAACCAAATCCTTTGAAACAATTCTGATCGGGAGTCATCCATCAACTCCCAGGGGGACCCCTTTACTTTTTCTGTCATCTTCTCTATCAGTTCTCCTGCCCGGAGATTTGTATCTTGAGGCATGCAGAGGTACCTTGTTTCCTAGTTTTGTTGTAAATGTTTTCTGTGAGTCTCTCATTTTGATGTCTAGTTGTTCTGTGTCTGGGAGCACCACTGATCTTCCCCCACCCTCCCTACACTTAAGGGATCAGCTCAACACTGCACAGGTACTCCATTTACGGGAGTAGGTAGGGTTAGGGTTAGTTGTTAACTTGTTAGTTGTTTTTGCTCCCTCCTACTGCTCTAGCACAAGTCCCAATAAAGCCTGAATTTCTCATCTGGCCTCAATTTTTATGGATTAAAGAGTCCAAGAACCTATGTAGGTAATACTTGCTTTGTGCTGAGAAATGTAAGTCCTCCTACTTTGTTCTTCTTTTAAAAGATTATTTTGGCTATTCTGGATCCATTGCAATTTCATAAGGATTTTAGAATCAGTTTATCAATTTCTGCAAGGAAGTTGGCCAAGATTCTGATTGTTGTTCAGTCGCTCGTCATGTCTGACTCTTTGGGACCCCATGGACTGCAGCACACCAGCCTTCCCTGTCTTTCACTTTTTCCCTGAGTTAGTTCTAACTCATGTCCATTGAGTCAGTGATGCCATCCAACCAATAGGAATTGACTTAATTTGTAAATCAGTCAGGGGAATATTGCCATCATAACAGTAAATCTTTAGATCCATGGTCATGGGATCCTTCCCCAATTATGTAGATGAAATTATTTGTTTCATAGTTTTGCTGTTTAAGTTTGTACTTCTTTTTAAAAATTCACTCCTAGGTATTCTTTCTGCTACTCTTTTTTGATGTTATTGCAAATGCAAGTGTATTTTAAAATTTTATTTTTGGATTGTCCTAAAAGTTTTCGAAAGTACTTTTTGTTATTGAAAATTTCAAGCATATGCAAAGTTCATTGCCACCAGCTTCATTAATTATCAAGTCACAGCTGATCTGATTTCATTTTTATTCCACCCACTGCTTCCACCCTGAATTTTAGAACAAATTTCAGACACTAGCATTTCACTTATAAATATTTCAGAAATTATCTTCAAAAGACAAAGTTCTTAAAAAATCACTACATGATTTAGGGTTAGGGTTAGGGTTATTATTATTGCATGCATGCTAAGTCAGTTCAATCATGTCTGACTCCTTGTGATCCCATGGACTGTAGCCCACCAGGCTGCTCTGTCTATGGGATTCTCCAGGCAAGAATACTAGAGTGGAGTGCCATGCCCTCCTCCAAGAGATCCTCCCAACCCAGGGATTGAACCCGCATCTCTTTTGTCTCCTGCATTGACAGGTGGGTTCTTTACCACTAGAGCCACCATTATTATTATTATTATAGAGCCACCCATTATTATTATGCTTACCATATTAACATGAATCTATATCATCATAAATCTAAGTTATTTCTCTCTACTCAAGGAAAAGTATTATATGATTAAATGTGTTGATAGAATGCTTTACAGAGTTTTCATCCACTTTTGAAGATTTCTTAGAATTAACCAACAACCAATCAACCATCGCTATTAACAGTGATCATGCTTAGTTGCTCAGTCATGTCCAACTCTTTTGTGACTCCATAGACTATAGCCCCCCAGACACTTCTGTCCATGCGATTTTTCAGGCAAGAATACTGGAGTGGGTTGCCATTTCCTTCTCCAGAGGATCTTCCCATCCCAGGGACTGAACCCATGTCTCCCACATTGCAGTCAGATTCTTAACTGCTGAGCCATCAGGTAAGCCCCCTACTAACAGTAGAAAGGATGAGAGAAAACAGTAATGTGATTGGTAACATCTATTTCAGCCTGAAACATTTTGTGACAAATTCCATCAGATTCACTGTCCAAAATATAAAAGAAAGCATGGCTGTTAATAAATCGGTCTAACCTTTTCAAACAAAACTCTAACATGTTTATTGCTGAAGCAGCCTATAATTGTGGAAGCAGAAGAGCAAAAAAAATCAATAAGATCAAGAAAAACTAATAAAATATGTTCATCTGTTCAAAGAGTAGCCGCTTTTCCAGCTTGCTCTGGGAAGATCCTAGTGACCCATGCATTATAAATGTGCCCTGCCAGTCATAAGATTCTTTATGGACCCAACATGGCTGATTTCCTGATTTCATTACCAGCTTTTATTCAAATCCATTGAAGGTGAATTAAAGTTACCAACTAGTCCTAATATGATAGAATGGAAATATCAATTATCGCAATGATTTGATTGAGGAGCAGAGATGAGCTTATGAAGGTGGCAAGTCTAGATTTTAATGTGACCTCATGCTCCCATTAAATTTCACTTCTGAGGAGAGGAAGGGGCTTCCCTGGTGATCAGCAATAAAGAATCCACCTGCAATGCAGAAGATGCAAGAGGCATGGATTCAGTCCTTGGGTGGGGAAGATCCCCTGGAGGAGGGCATGGCAATGCACTCCAGTATTCTTGCCTGGAGAATCCCATGACAGAGGAGCCTGGCAGCCTACAGTCATGGGGTCGCAAAGAGTTGGACAGGACTGAAGCAATTGAGCATGCAAGGATACCCAGGGTCATAATTAAGGATTCTAAGACCAGATGCTATCAAGTAAGACAGTTTAGGATGCAAATAATCCCAGGTCCATTGATGGAAAGCAGCAGACATCAAATGTCCACTGTCCTGTGAGTCCAGAGAAGGGGCAAGCGTGACACTCCATCCTAACTTTAGGCACCAGGAGCCTTGTCCCTCTGTGCTGCCCTCAGCCTGGCCGCTTCCCACTCTGCTTCACCATGAAGATGGCTGTCTGGGTACCACATCCAGGTAGGACGAGGTCTGCTGAGAGGTGAGATGCTGTCCTGCCTGGCCCCTTGGATGACCGAGGGAAACCTTTCTGAGAGGAACCCACAACCTCCTTCAAGTCCCTCAAGGCTCCTTGGGCCGCCTGGAACGATTCCCGAAGAGAGAATACCTCAGATCAATCAGATTCACCCAAGTGTCAGAGCAAAGCTGGGCTCTGCTATGAGACTTCCCTGGTGGTCCACTGGTTAAAGCTCCTGACTTCCAATGTTCAATCCCTGGCTGGGGGACTGAGGTCCCACATGCTGCTCTTGTGGCCAATAAACACATAATTTAAACAACAACAACAACAACAAACTGGTCTCTGGCATCCAGGGAGGGGAAGTGGCTTTACAGGCAGTAAATCTTCCTGCCTCCATGTTCTGGATTCAGAAGCGAGAGACAGAAAAGTGATATATACGGCAACCTGAGGGTGAGCCCCTGTGCATCTTCCTTGGAGAGAAAATGGCAAATGAGGTGCATTGCTTTTCTCCATCATAAATCTCTACGAGAGGCATTTATCATCGCCTGCGAGCAGCTGGCAGTGGGCTTTTAATGACTCATTTGAATAGATGCCCATCACTTTGCTAGAATCTATTTCTGTTCAAATGAAAATAAAGAGAGGTTAATTAACAGGAACCATGGTCACATTTTCAGTGGTTGTGTTAAAGGCAATTTGTCCCCAGTGGATGTGCTGTATGGGGGATTGGATGAACTCCGGGAGTGATCCAGGTGGTAACAGCATTTATGAGAAGGGGCCACACATTCAGATTCTGACCTTACTTGGTGAAACCGGATAGGTGCCTGGTGGGGTTGTGGGCGGTCATTGGCACTGTCACCCGCCTATCTGAGGTCGGGATGCTGCCCTACCTGTGTGACTCTGGGTTACAGTCAGAGAATGAGGGTATGTGTGAGGTTTGGGAGGGGAAGACCCCACTGTAGGAGGGCTGCTGGTAGGACGGGACTGGTCTGTGGGTCTCTCCCCGGGTGCCTATGTGGGGGGCACACAGCCCTGCAGGAGCTCCTGCCTGATAGAGGCAGTGGATTCCCGTTCTCCCCCTGATGCCTGCCCCTGACACTTTCACTGATGTTTTCACCTTCGTCTTCTCTGACCTTCACTGGCAGCCTCCTGACATGCTCTCCTCCTGCTCTTCCCAGAGTCAGGAGGCCCGGATGATGCTGTGAACACAGACTGTGCAGAGTGGAGACTGTTTCCTCATCAGACCCGGACAGGTCAGGTCCTCGGACATTTCTCTTCCCAAATCCACCTCTACACACACACACACACACACCCCTACATATGTGCATGCACATGTAAACATATACACACACTCATATTCACACACAAACACTATACACATACATCTACACATGTATGTATACACACAAACACACAATATACGTACGCACAGATCTACACAAATGTACGTACACACATAAACACAATATACATACAGGTCTATAGAAATACACATATACACTTAAACATACACATAAACACAATATACATATACACATCTACATATATATACACAGGTAAACACATAAACACACCATACACTACACGTCTATACATCCAGGAAAAGCCTGCTGGGAGATGGGTTGGGATGATATTGAGTCACTAGATCAATTTGGGAAGAATTTTCATTTGAACGGTGCTGACTCTTCCAGCCCCTGAGCATCCTCTGTTTCTTTTTGGAAAGTAGCCTCTGTAGCATTTATTAGTTAAAAGGCAAGTGAGGGCTTTGGCATGTCTACTTCACTACCCTGTTTTTCTTACAGTGCCGGCAACTCTCAGAACAAATGCTACAACCCAATCCATAATCGTCAGGTAGCATAAAGCCATCCTGTCTGGTCTCTGAGTGTCTCCTTGTAGTTCATTAGAAGCACACACCACAGCCTTCTCTGTTGGCTGATTCCTGATTTCTCCCTGGTGATGGCATATAACTGCTACTTCACTTGCTGCAGGCTTCCTTTTAAGGCTCTGGGCTTCAACTCCTGGCCTCCTCTAGCTTTTCTTTGATCCCATTTGAAAAAATGTTTCCTGCAGTCCCATTGTTTCCTGCCTGGCTATGTTTGATCTACTGTGCATGGTGGTATATTCTTACTGATACAGCATCAAAATGTTTGTACCAGCAGGGTCCTGCCGGGTGACTTCCCTTGGAAAATACTGCTTTTGTTGTTTTTGCTATAAATGAGATCTGTCTGCAGCCACTGGACTCAATTCATTGGGGTTGCACTTTGTCCAAGCTGAACATTTCAAAGAAAAGGAAATGGTAGATAACTTAATTAATACTTGTAACAGTCAAATTAGTGATAACAGTCCTGCTTGTAAACCAGTAAATGGAGTCACTTTGAAAAAACTATTAATGATTGATTATTTATCTTTCTAAAAGCTCCCGACAGTCAAAGATATTATAATGCAAGGGAATTTGTTTACTCTTGAAGTGGAAATCTATAATTTAGTCATCAACAGGTAAAGATTCAATGTGGTAGCATGATTATAACGTGCGTCAATTTGCTTGGCTAATCGCTAAGTTTTCCTACAATCAGAACGCATTTTTAAGGGTAATGCAGTTCATCTTAAAGTTGATTGCTAATTGTAACCTTTCAGTGAATTCTTTTTTTAATTTTTTGGTTTATTTTTGGCTGTGCTAGGTCTCCACTGCTGGGCAGGCTTTCTCTAGTCAAGGTGAGAGGGCGCTACTCTAGTTGATCCGCTATCTTCTCGTTGCGGTGGCTTCTCTTGTTGAAAAGCAGGGCTCTGGGGTGGGCAGGCTTCTGTAGTTGCAGTTCACAGGCTTGGTTGCTTGGCAGCATGTGGGATCTTCCCAGACCAGGGATCAAACCCCTGTCTCCTGGATTGGCAGATGATTCTTTACCACTGAGCCACCAGAGAAGCCCTCAGTGAATTCTTAACACCTGTGAAGGGGAAGAGACTATGCCACCCCAAATATGCCATCTTGGCATATTGATTATTTTGAATTAAAGTTACTTAAGAAACAGCTGATACACTCTGACCCCCTCTGTCCCCCTGAACACAGAAAATAAGTCTTCTGGGTGAAGGTGCCCTTACTGGACAGGAGGAAGAAGCCTCCTTACCCCTGGAGACCAGGCTTTAAGGGCTGAGAAGGTTGTACAAACAGACCTTGTTACTTCCTCTCCAATTCACTGCTGCTGCTGCTGCTGCTGCTGCTAAGTCGCTTCAGTCGTGTCCAACTCTGTGCAACCCCATAGACGGCAGCCCACCAGGCTCCCCCGTCCCTGGGATTCTCCAGGCAAGAATACTGGAGTGGGTTGCCATTTCCTTCTCCAATGCAGGAAAGTTAAAAGTGAAAGTGAAGTCGCTCAGTCGTGTCCAACTCTTAGCGACCCCATGGACTACAGCCTACCAGGCTCCTCTGCCCATGGGATTTTCCAGGCAAGAGTACTGTAGTGGGGTGCCATTGCTTTCTCCTTCCAATTCACTAACCTAGCCCAAACCCCTTTTGTTGGGTCAATTCTTCAAAAATGTGCAGTTGCTTTGAAAAGTATCAAAGCTGCCTGCTTTGGTCACTTCTTTGAATCCCCTATTTTATGAGATCTTTTGGAGTAAGAAATGGCAACCCACTCCACTATTCTTGCCTGGAGAATTCCATGGATGGCAGAGCCTGAAGGACTACAGTCCACGGGGGTCACATAAGAGTCAGACAGGGCTGAGCGACTGAGCATGCACGTATGGGCAAAACTGAATTTGTTTTTTGCTCTGTTAGTCTGTCTTCTGTCAATTTCATTATTAGACCAGCCAACGAACCAAGAAGGGAAGAGGGCAAAGTTTTCCATCCCTCTGCCTATGATTAGGGGACCATGTGTTTCATCCTTGGGTTTCCCCGGTGGCTCAGACCGTAAAGAATCCGCCTGTAATGCAAGAGCTGCAGGAGATGTGGGTTCAGTACCTGGATGGGGCAAGATTTCCTGGAGGAGGGCATGGCAACCTGCTCCAGTATTCTTGCCTGGAGAATGCCTTGAACAGAGGAGCCGGGCATGCTACAGTCCATGGGGTTGCAAGGAGTCAGACACGACCGAAGTGACTTAGCACGCATGTGCTTCATCCTTAAAGTCTTGGGTAGTGAAGCAAGTAACTGTTTTCATTTGAAAGGTGGTTGGTTTTCCCTGGAAAGGACGTCAGAGAAGCTGCTCCTGGACGGGTATATGGTGGGCATCAGGGGGAGGGTGTGGGGATGGCAGGGGAGGCTGAGGCGGAGGGAAAGTCTTGTGGATCTGCTGTTATGTCAAGTTTCTGCTGAGGTGCTGGGTCAGCCCCTGTGGAACGACAGTGTTCTTGGTGACAACAGTCAGCTTTGGGGGCATTTAGTTTTTGACCCTTCAGGGTGGCTGATCAAGGACACTGGTTCTGGAGACATCTTTCCCTGGCAGAGTCAGGAGGGGTCAGCTGGCATCTGTGAGCAGACACCAGAGAGGCTACTGAGTCCTCTACAGAGCCCAGGATACCCCCCCATCCCAACACAACAGAGACTTTCTGGTCCTGATGCTGGGAACTTGCCTGGATGCAATGCTTTTTGCTTCTTTGGAGGCTGCGCGGGCCTCTCAGGTCCATGCTGCTCAGCCTCCCTGCAGCCTGGTGATGACAGCACAGCAGCTGGTGTGTGGAGACAGCTGTTCCCACCGGCCTCTGCTTCGCTTCTCCACGCGGCCCCACCTGGACATCCTTACTGGGCTGTGTTCCAGTCTCCAGAAAACCAGGTCAGAAAGCTAAATGCTTTAGGCTTGTTTGCTTTTAATTTGTTCTGAACAGTCAAATATGTATGTATACATGTATAATTTTATTAAAATACATAAAATTAACTTGTATATTAAATTTTAAATAATAAATATATGTAAATGTTATATATAAATATATATTTAAGCTGATTTAAAGTCAAGGAAGTATTTCCTTTGGGAGTTTTAAAAAAATTTCCTGTCCTTTTTTCCTTCTTTTTCTTTTTAAACAAATTTCTCCGTGTCTGCCATTGTCCATTGTGTTATAGATAAAAGAAAGCGGGCTGGGACAGTGGGAAGTCTTTTTCCCAGTAGAGAAACACTTCACTGGGATAAGCCTCCAAAGGAAGTAATAGCTATATAAATGAGCAAACCGAAGGCACAGAGAAACACCCCTCCTCCCCACGCAAGCTCCTCGCCTGTTTGGAGGAAGATGTGAAGAGGGGCAGACCCACTGCCAGGGAGGAGCCCACCAAGGCTGGGCTGTGGGACACAGAGCTGGATCTCTCATTGACTTTGAACAGGTTGGCTTGGCTACTCACCTTTTCTGTCTGCTGCCTTTAAAACTCTGCATCAGAGATGTGAAAATCGATAAGAAGACATTTGCAAAGCACTTTGGGCTCCTCGGAGGAAGTCAAGAGGCAGAAGCTGTACCATTATCTGCATGAGGGTCAGCACAGCCATAAACCAGAGTGATGGACTGAGCCAAGCGCTCTGTACTGATCTCATCTTTTTCAGAGCTTATTAGCAGCTCATATGTGTCCATATGGAGTGCCTGTCAAGCAGCTCATATTACCAGCCTGATGCTTTGTCTGGGCCCCTCTTTGTGAGGCTCCAACAGAAAAAACAGGCAAATAAATTTTTAACAGGCAAGGCATGAGCCTCCAGTAAATGCCAGGCAAATTTTCAGATTGATTCACTTTGCTCAGTGTTCAGCGTTCGTTTCGTCGGTAACACAGGGTTCAGGGTTTGTTTCATCTTAGCAAAGATGTCACTGGCAGTAAAAATGCGTCAGAATACAAAGGCAGATAGAAACCTAGAATGGTAAAGTTTGCCTCAGAAATCATTTAACATCTAATCTTATTTGACAATGTATTAGTTATTAGGAATTTATGAAACACTTTCTTTTGTATAGAAGAAATCAAAACAGACTGTAAGATTCAACACATACGTTAAACCCGAAAAAGACAAGGAAAGTACACAGAGATAGAATAGAGAGGTGCCGATCACATGGAGGCGTGTTAGAGCTAGGAAGGCATTTGACTGTTTGCAATCCAGTGATTGTGTTGGGGGAAGTCTCCTTGAATAAAAATGATTTCTGTGTGGAAAAGAAACATACAGATGCCTCAAAAGGACACTGGGGCTTTGGTCAGAACAGCAGCAGCAGAGTAATTGCCAACTGGCAGGAGCCTGGCCGGAGGTCAGTTGAGGGCAGATGCTGGTCTAGATGGCTTTTGTGGGGCTGAGGGTCACACAGGTGCCTCAGCTAGCTGCTTCAGAGTTATGTGAGCCAAGAAAGTCAAGGGAGACCACTGCAGATCACTGTCTTCCTCAAGAGACTGGGGTATTCAGACAAAACTATTATTTTAAAAGGCACATGCACCCCTATGTTCATAGCAGCACTATTTACAGCAGCCAAGACATGGAAGTAACCTAAGTGTCCACTGACAGATGAAGGGATAAAGCTGTGGCACATATATCCAATGGGATATTACTCAGCCATAAAAGGAATAAAATAATTCCATTTGCTGGAACACAGATGGACCTAGAGATTATCATACTAAGAAAATGTATGCATATTTATATTATCATACTAAGACAGAGAAAGGCAAATATATAATATCACTTATATGTGGAATCTAAAAAAAATGATACAAACAGAAACAGATTCACAGACACAGAGAATAGATCTGTGGTTGCCAAGGGAGAGGGGTGTGGGGGGTAGATTGGGAGTTTGGGATTAGCAGATCCAAACTATTATATATATTAATAGAATGGTCCCACTGCATAACTCAGGGAACTGTATTATCCTGTGATAAGCCATAATAGGAAAGAATATGAAAAATAATATATATGTATAACTGAATCACTTTGCTGCACAACAGAAATTAACACAACATTGTAAATCAACTAAACTTTAGTAAAATTAAAAGAACCTGGGTATTTATCACATGGTCAAGAAAGGGGCATGGACCAATTACTAATCCATCAACAGAGACTGTTTGTGACCATAGGCAGTGTGTGTGTGTTAGGGGGTGAAGTTTTCTTCCAGACTGAAAGTTACTTAATCTCATCATCGGATGCAATCCTCTTATTTCTCTTTTCTTTTTCTGTCAGGAAACCTATTGCATGTCAAATCTCTGATCTTTCATCACTAAATTAAGCATTTCTTACTTTTATAGACAAAGTGACTTGAAAGTTAATGTAAGTTGAACTCACAGTCACCCAGTAGTGAACTACAGGGTCTGAGTTCCAGCCTCAAGGCACCAAGCTTGGTGCATAAATTCTGAGTGTGCCATGTAAACTTAATATTTGAATGACAGCTTGGTTAGAAATACAATAATTAGATTGGGTGTGTCAGATAATAAGAAAGGGTAGCAGGATTTCATGTTTTACTTTATATCTAAGAAACTCAATGTAGTTCAAGTCTGAGAAGACTTTATAAATCACAAGATTTTCAATCTCATTCTTGAAAACAAGGATGGACAGTCACTATAATGAATTAATGAAATGTTGAATCAGACGTTTTTAAATCTCTGTTCCAAAAAAATCTTCTTTTGGTTGATATAGAGATCAATCGAGAGAACTATTGTAAGAAGAGAATTGAAAATTATGTTGTTATTCAATCCAGAAATTCCAATCCTGCTTTTATACCATGGAGAAATGTTCACACATGTGCTAACAAAAGTGTGTGGAAGAATGTTTATTTCGACACTGTTTACAAGAGCTTAACATGTGGAAATGACCTAAGTGGCCATCAGCAGGAGAATAAATAACTGTGGTTCATTCCTATTGTGTGATGCTACGCATCAGTGAAAATAACGAACAACAGAAGAAGCATAAATAAGTCCCAACTACGTGCTGAAGTAAGAAGAAAAGTTGCAGAAGAAGACATGAAGTACAACATTCATGTCAAAGACTGAAAACATGCAGAAAGATAATCTACATTGTCCATGGACACATAGGAAAGTGCTTCAGGGTGAGAGCATTCTGTTATAAACACCTGACCCCGGTCAGCATGAGTGGGAGCTGCAAGGGACCTGGGCAGGAGGCCACGGCAGCGCGGATGGTCCAGAGCCATCTGTGTTTGTGCTGTTTCATTTCATAAACTCAAGTTGCAGGTTTACTCTCTTGGTCCTTTGTGTTTGTACATTGAGTAGAATAGAGATATTTAATATTAACTAAAGAAAGCTGTGTTGTTAAGAAAAATTTAACCTCTGATGATTGAAGTTGACCTCAGTGTTTTTGCTGACTCCGGCAGCTCAGCAGTTCCCAGGACCTGTTTCACACCCAGTGGTTTTCCAACTCCTCCCCACATTTCCCCAGTGCCTTCCACTCCCTTCCTTGCTCCTCCCCGGCCTGCGGTGACCTGAAGATTTGCAAGTATATCCTGTCTCGTCTATCTATCATCTCTACATCCATCGATCGATCGATCCATCCATCCATCCTTTACCTGTCTAGATATCTGTCTATACTGAATGGTAAAAAATAAAATTCAACTAAGTGTCAGTGATCTCATTGGCTTTATTCAACTATTCATGCGTCAGGCAGCATCCCATCAGCAGACAGACAGGAGCCCCAGGAGTTGGACAGAATGAAGGACTGTATGGGCGAAAGGGCGTGGGGAGCAGGTTATGTTGGACAGAGCGGGTCGGTTATTAAGGTCAGTTTCCTGTGGGGGACGGACAGCAGGGGTCTGCCAGGTAGGTGTCCTCACCAGTGCTGGTCCGGGGATGCCTGATGAACCAGGTTCGGATTCTGTTTCTGGGAGAGTGGCAACAGTAGTGAAGTCTCGGTTTGATGATGTGGGGCTTAGGTAAGTGACTCCATTTATGAGAAGTGCTGCTCTCCTTTATTGATTTCAGGTTCTCTTACCTCCCTCTAGTTGTTGGCACTGGTTCTAAAATGCTGTACACGCTGAACTTGGGGAAAACTCCCCAGATGGGGTGGGGAGGGACGTGTGAGCCCAGGAGAGTCCCCGAGTGGCTGAGCGCCAGTCACACCAGCTGCCCAGCGACTTCTGAGCGGGACGAACTGCCAGGCGCCCTGTGAGCTTCTCTGGTTGCCAAGCGAGTCACTGACCGGTCTTTTATGCTGATTTTCTTGGAAGACCTCAGATGCTGTGCACTGTTCCAGCCTCACTCATCGCTGCTGCCCTTAACGGCTGGGAACTCTCCATCCATCTGACATCACTCACTGGATGCCTGGAGTGGGGTAGAGTGGGACCTGGGGACCTGGGAAGAAAAGAAATCCTGCATTTTGCACATGTTGTGCTGTTTTCAGGGTTTGCCCAGAGGGTAGAAACATGTTAAACCCTCTTTAAGGCATTATGAAAGGCAGTTATCTGGGGGAGTGACTCTGCTGCTATTTTGAGAAGACTGAACAAAATATTGTGCTTTTTTTCCCTGTATCTGAACCTATGACGCCATCGGGGTGATTCAGTGACTCTGCAGTTTAGGACACTTTGCAGACTTTGAAGATGGGGTTAGCAGGTTAGGGTGTGGTTGTTGCCAGATGAAAAGCAAGAAGGGTCAAATGGTGACTTTAATGTAGGGCTTCTCAAACTGCCTTCCCCTAGAGCATCCATGCTAGGGAAGATGGTCTGGGAACGACTGAGATTTCCCCAAGACCAGGCTGAGACCTGGGTCCCGCCCCTGCCTCCACCACCGCCCTCTCCTTACCCGGTGTGTGCTCTGACAGCTGGAGTGGAGCTGTCACTGGCTTATAGGAAACTCAGAGTTTCTAGAATATTTCACCTTGAAAAATCTTGCTCTGAAATTTGGTTGGCAGTGACTTAGGGACAGCTGGCATCTTTGCACTATTAATTATTTCCACTAAAGAAATAGGTGTGTATGTCCATTCATTCAGGTTCTCAGTGTCATTCACTAGAGTTCTGCTATGTACAGGTTAGACGTTTAAGTCTGTTGATGGGCAGACAATGGAGATGGCCTAACCACCCTTGCTCCCTCATAGCTTGTTTCTTGCAGAGAATAAGAGGCCGAGAGCCACATTTTCATGCTCCGGTCCCCAGGGTTCTGCAGGGGACTTGAGTTCCATGGAGCAGAAGCAACCATACTTTAGGGTGTGAGTCACAGCTCCCAGACCACTGTGTGCTACTTAGAACAGCCCTCTGATGAAAAGCAGCAGAAAATAACAATATCGATATTTGAATTCTCCAAAGGTGACCCCCTAACAAGATAACTCTTACTGTGGGATTTGGGAAGCCTATACTTTGTTTTCTCACGTGCAGGTGAGTTAAAGTTTTGTCATGTGCATTTAGGGCTGTGATTACTCCCTGGTTTTGGACACACTGAGATCTCTGCATCTGACTCAGTCAGATGGCAGCTCCACGTCCGTCTCTGATGAAAATGAGAACAGTTTGCCTTTAGCCTTCCTCACACATGCTGTCCACTGTGTGCAGATCACCAGAGTCATGTAAAATGTGACACTCTGATACGTAGCAAGTGTTGCTTCATCTTAAATACTGAGCTCCTTTGATTCCGGGGTCTCTATTTCTATTCAGTAATAGAATGATACTAATAAGATAAAACTTCCACAGCGTGATATTCTGACCCCATTCTTCCAGAAGAATTTTAAACATATCCACTCTGGGTGCCTCGGACTGATTCAATTTGAAAGAGTCTCTGTGGGGTATTATTGCCAGATTCAGCCAATAAAATTCAAGACATGTGTTCCCTGGCTGTGTAGTGGTTAGGACTAGGTGTGTTTGCTGCCAGTGGCCCTAGTTCAATCTCTGATCAGGGAATTAAGATCCTGCAAACCTCTCAATGTGGCCAAAAAAAAAAAAAAAAAAAAGGAACATACCTACAGTTAAAAAACGGAAAAGGAAAAGAAAAAGAAAAAACTGTTTACCTGAAATTTCAATTGAACTGAGCGATCTGTGTTTCATCTGGCAACACTTCTTTGGGGTAACAGAAAGTGAATGTTCACGTCATCTGGACCTTTGCCTGCTTGCCTTTGGGGGACATCTGGGTTTTCAGTTCAGTTCAGTAGCTCCGTCGTGTCTGACTGTTTTCAACCCCATGAACCACAGCACGCCAGGCCTCCCTGTCCATCACCAACTCCCGGAGTTCACTCAAACTCACGTCCATCGAATCAGTGATGCCATCCAGCCATCTCATTCTCTGTTGTCCCCTTCTCCTCCCATCCTCAATCTTTCCCAGCATCAGGGTCTTTTCAAATGGGTCAGTTATTCACATCAGGTGGTCAAAGTATTGGAGTTTCAGCTTTAACATCAGTCCTTCCAATGAATACCCAGGACTGATCTCCTTTAGGATGGACTGGTTGTATCTCCTTGCAGTCCAAGGGACTCTCAGGAGTCTTCACCAACACCACAGTTCAAAAGCATCAATTCTTCGGCGCTCAGCTTTCTTTATAGTCCAACCCCTACATCCATACATGACCACTGGAAAAACCATAGCCTTGACTAGATGGACCTTTGTTGGCAAACTAATGTCTCTGCTTTTTAATATGCTGTCTAGGTTGGTCATAACTTTCCTTCCAAGGAGTAAGCGTCTTTTAATTTCATGGCTGCCATTACCATCTGGGTTTTGGGGAGTCCTAAATTATATCTGTGGGGCCTGTAGGACTGTTGCTGGATGGTGAGCAAATTGGAATTTTAATAACACTGGAGACAAATTTAGCTTCTTAAACAGAAGTGGGTTTTTTTGTTTTTGTTTTTTTTTGTATCAGGAAAGAAAGAATATTTCCTTATCAAATTTAGTATACTTCACCCTCAGTGGAGAAGTCATGCCAAACAGGAAAGTCCGTGTCTATGTTCCAGTTTCTGCAGAATAAACAAGAGGAACGCTGGCTTCTGGCTTCTGTGCTGCATAAGCAAGGCTGGGGACCATCAGTGTCACTTCAGCTCTAAATTCTGTGACTTTCTGACCATTTGCCATAAAATGGATATCTGAATTCTTAAGGAGAATGCCTGTAAAATTAGAACAGCACACTTTTGGTTGTAACTAAATGTTTTAACATTTAAATATAAACGTACTTAACTCCATAGACCCATCTGTTGTAGAAAAAACTCTTTACCAAACATTTTCTTTTCAAGATAACAATGCTCTTCTCTTTTGATGTCTGTTTTAGTTTTTTGCTGCAAAACAACCCACCCCAATGCTGAGTGGATTCAAACAACACACAACATGTATTTTGCTCATGAATCTGCAGTTTGAGAAGGGACTGGGGCGGGGTGGGGGGTTCTGACTCCTTTCCGGTTAGCAGCTGGGCAGTGTGGGGGCTGAAACCCCAGCTGGGGCTGCTGCCGGACCTTGGGGCCTCTCCCTGTGGCCTAAGGCTCTCAGGGTGAGGGGGGTGGGCAGGCAGGAGGAAGCCCTATTGCTTTTCATGACCTAATCTCAGAAAACCTGTGAGGTCATTTTGGCCATCTTTTATCCATCCTAAAATGACCAGTAGCTCAGAGGGTCAAGAATCTGACTGAAATGCAGGAGACCTGGGTTTGATCCCTGGATCTGGACAATCCCCTGGAGAAGGGAATGGCAACCCGCTCCAGTATTCTTGCCTGAAGAATTCCATGGACAGAGAAGCCTGGCGGGCTACAGTCCATGGGGTCGCAAAAGTGTCAAACACCACTGAGTGACTAACACATTCCTTTTTGGTAACCAAGATTTTGTTTTCTAAGTCCCCACGGATATGTCTGGTTTTCAGAAAATGATAAACTTTTATCATTTACACTTTCATTTGGAATCATGTAACATTTATACAGTTTATACAGTTGGACTCATTGATTTCTTGCATACCTTACACTTTATGTTATTATACTCCGCACTCTACTAAGATGTTTTTTATCATTTTGGCATCAAGACATTTAAATTCTGGAAGTGTTGCTATCGGGTACATCTCACATGTCACTGCTGTCTGCTTAGGCAGCGCGTTCAGTGATGCTCAAATTGCAAAGTCAGAGGCAGATACTCAAGGTTTGTTTAGGGTCCTACTCATGGCATCTGGTCCCATCACTTCATGGGAAATAGATGGGAAAACAGTGGAAACAGTGTCAGACTTTATTTTTTTGGGCTCCAAAATCACTGCAGATGCTGATTGCAGCCATGAAATTAAAAGACACTTGCTCCTTGGAAGGAAAGTTATGACCAACCTTGATAGAGACATTACTTTGCCAACCAAGGTCCGTCTAGTCAAGGCAATGGTTTTTCCCGTGGTCATGTATGGATGTAAGAGTTGGACTGTGAAGAAAGCTGATCACCGAAGAATCGATGCTTTTGAACTGTGGTGTTGGAGAAGACTCTTGAGAGTCCCTTATACTGCAAGGAGATCCAACCAGTCCATTCTAAAGGAGATCAATCCTGGATGTTCATTGGAGGGACTGATGCTAAAGCTGAAACTGCAATACTTTGGCCACCTCATGCGACGAGTTGACTCACTGGAAAAGACTCTGATGCTGGGAAAGGTTGGGGGCGGGAGGAGAAGGGGACGACAGAGAATGAGATGGCTGGATGGCATCACCGACTCTGTGGACATGAGTTTGAGTGTACTGCGGGAGTTGGTGATGGACAGGGAGGCCTGGCGTGCTGTGATTCATGGGGTCGTAAAGAGTCTGACACGACTGAGCGACTGAACTGAACTGCAGTGAGATGTGGGCCCACTGCTGCCCTCTGCTGCTCCTTGAGGAAACTGCATCCACTTTTTTTTTTTTCTGATGAAAAAGATGGTAAATACTGTCCTTTGCCCACCAGTCTTTCCTGTCCTCCTCTGCTAATAAGGCCCCAATTTTGTAGTGAGCAGGGGATATGGAGGTGTTATTGACATTTGAATAGGAAAACAAAAGTTATTTCCTTTGCAAAATTTCTCTGAAAATTGCCTGAACGGGGATGTATCTTCAGTTCAGTTCAGTCGCTCAGTCGTGTCCGACTCTCCGCGACCCCATGAATCACAGCACGCCAGGCCTCCCTGTTCATCACCAACTCCCGGAGTTCACTCAAACTCATGTCCACAGAGTCGGTGATGCCATCCAGCCATCTCATTCTCTGCCGTCCCCTTCTCCTCCCGCCCCCAACCTTTCCCAGCATCAGAGTCTTTTCCAGTGAGTCAACTCGTCGCATGAGGTGGCCAAAGTATTGGAGTTTCAGCTTTAGCATCAGTCCTTCCAATGAACACCCAGGATTGATCTCACAAGGCAGCAAATCAACAAAATGCATGATTACAGCTGCTACCGTTGTCTTACTGACCTTTAAAAAAATAATTGTATTTATTTATGTATTTAGGCGGCACTGGGTGTTTGTTGCTGTGTGGGCTTTTTTCTGGTTGTGGCGAGTGGGGGCTTCTCACTGAAGTGGCTTCTCTTGCTGTGGAGCACGGGCTCCAGGGGCATGGGCTTTGGAAGCTGCAGCGTGTCGGCTCAGCAGCTGCAGCTCCCGGGCACAGGCTCAGTAGCTGTGGCACATGGATTGAGTTGCCCCACAGCATGAGGGATCTTCCCAGACGAGGGGTGGAACCTGTGTCCTCTGCATTGGCAGGTGGATTCTGATCCACCGCGCCACCATGGATGTCCCACATTGACTTTTTAAGAATGCAGTTTTGAAAATTTCACACCAATTATTTTTTCTATACAAGGGAGTGTCCATCCATGAACTTTATCAATGAGGGGCTCAGATTTTAGCACTTTGACCTCAGGTCTCCTGGGTTTATTTATTCTCCTGCTGTTCCTTCAAGAAGAGAAAATGTGTTTGGGTCTTCAAAACTATATGGACTGCACACATCTCTTACTTCCCAGCGGTTGTCTAGCCCTGGTAGGAACCACAGTTTCCAGTAAGAAACATGACTTTAATTCAATGCAACCACGATTGATTGTGTCTCTTCCATGATGGGCACCATCGCAGGCCCTGGGGGTAGGACGATGGATAAATAGGATAGCTTTCCTCAACAAGTTCATAGCCAGATGTGAGGGGCGGGTCATAGATATTTGACAATAAAAACATCTTAGCTGCAAAGAAAGGGCTCATGTCAGTGCTTGTCTTGCCAGATTCTCTCAGCATGTCCCCTCTCTTCTGCAGATTCTGTTCTAGACGGAGCTCCGAGTGGTGGGGCAGCCTGTGGTACCGGACAGCTCAGGTAGAGACCTGCATCCAGCATCTCCAGGAAAGCTGAGTGCTGAGGGATCCCTACCCACCCCAGTGCCTGTGCCCAGGACCAGGGGGGCCTTGGTCCTCCTCCAGAAGGAGCAGAGAGAAGGTAGGACAACCCCAGGGGGAGGGCGGGCACTGGTGGGGCAGGCTGAGCTGGAGGGGGCCCTGGGGTGTCTGCAGGGCTGTGTGAGGTGCTGAGAGGTTGGGATCAGGCACAGGAAGGCCCCAATCCTGGAAAGGAAACTTTCTCCCAGAGATTCCCACAGGGGAAATTGCCAGTAGACTCTCTTTAGAGGGAGAAGGGGTCATGGTGACAAAGGAGGAAGAAGGGCAGACTGAAGTGGGGGCAGGGACGCAGAGCGGGAAAAGCATCGGCCCCTCCGTCTCTGCAAATCACAGAAGCAGGAGAGACTGGCTCCCTGTTCCTGCCAAAATGTGCAGAGACTCTCTGCTAAGATAACAACAGTGACAATAATAATACCACTACAAGAAACCAAGATGAGTCATGGTTAAATCGCCCCACCCTTGCCGTAAGAAATGGACAGTAGGAGGAAAAAACCATCATTTCAGAGGCCACAATGCCTCCTCCTTGGCAGCTGTACATGCTGATGTTTAGGGACAAAGCACTCCAAGAAGCCAGGGATTTGTGTCCAGGGAATCCGGGAGAGACAGCGGCCAAGCTGCGGCACTCGGATTGATCCCTTCCGGAGGAGGGGTGAGGCTGGATGAGGGCACAGGTTTTCACCCTCACTGGTACATTCTGGCCCCTCCCCAGCCCTGCTCCTCCCCGCCCCACAGGTGGGCACAGGCATCTTCTTCAACCCTCTTTCCCCGGGTCCATGTTGTTTGTTTTTAGTTGCTCAACCTCCTGCATCGGCAGGCAGGTTCTTTACCCCCAGTGCTTTCTGGGAAGCCCCTGTGTCATTTGGAAAGGAGAAAAAATCATAAGTTGTACATCAGATGCATTGTTGGAAACTTTCTAATTTTCTTATGGAAAGGATCCATCAGTGGAGAAGCTGAAATGGTGGAGGACTTTTTATTGGCAGCAAATGAGAAACCGGAATAATTGGCTCTGGATTTATGGACATATTATAAATGATACGACAATAAACACAGCAAAGTGATGGGTTTTTGAAGCAGCAGCGGCTGTGAAACCAAAAAAATGAGATAGATATTTTTAATCTCAAGCTGATTATGTCATAAACTCCGTTTAGAGATGCTCTATGATCGAACTTCAGAAGGCAATCAGAGAAATGAGTCTTGTACCTTCAAAGGTGGGAGAGAGACTTACTCTGATTGGACCACATGACAAAAATTCATCCAGTTACACATGCTGTTGGCCAATTTAGACGTTTAAATATTGTTAGCTCTATGGGGACATGAATGTTGGGGCAGATCTGAAATCAGAGTAAATCAGGAAAGTGAAATGTCTGCAGAAACCACAAACTAAGTTGTCAATGGTCTTTTTTTTTTCATTCTGCACGTCATGTCCAGGGTTTCTTGTCAGCTTGGATGTATGAAAACTCCCAGGCAGCCAGCAAAATAAAGAAGGCACCGCTTCACCTCCCAGGGGTCACCTCCTGCCCAGTGCCCAGGGTCAAAGCCCTCGCTGACCGGCACAGCTGTCCGGGGTGGCTCCCAGAGAACACTTTCCCATCTTCACCTCGGCGCCTGGTGAACTTGGTGAGCCGGGGTCAGAACTGCCCCGGAGGATGTCCGCTGCCCCACGAGCAGAGAGGAATTGTGTGAACAGACCTGACTGGCTGTTCCTGAGACTGAACAGCTGCTCCCCAGGAGCCAGGGGAGGCCGGGCAGTGGGCTGTGTCTCCCAGGGCACTGGCCCCGGGGGCCGTGTCTACAGGCTGCATCACGGCCTGCCGACTGCCTCCCACCTGCATGCACAGAGGATGCTGGTGGTGCCAGAGGCCCCTCAGGCGTGGTCCTCCCCAGCTATTTTGTAAGTTTCTATTGCAAGCACCTGGGGTTCTCCACTGAGCGGTTTCTTTGCCAGGCCTGGCTTGCTCAGAACATTCCAGAAGTACCCAGGAGACGACACCAGCAGGAGCAGCCTTTGGCCATGACATGAGAACTGAGGCTGACGTGTTGGTTCCCTGGTCCCTCAGGAAGAAGGAGGCTGTCCCCCTGGGCTGGTAGAAGCATACCAGGAATCCATCGAGGGACCTGCTCTTGAGCACACATTCTATGGACTCCTTCAAACGGGCTTCATTTTCAGACCTGTTTATAGATTTTCACATAAGAATTCACAAATCAGAAACATACTTTTGTCCAGCCATATATTCATTTTTTTTCCTTAAAAATATGGTACCTGTAATATCAACTTTCAGTTCAGTTCAGTTCAGTCGTTCAGTCGTGTCCGACTCTTTGTGACCCCATGAATCACAGCACACCAGGCCTCCCTGTCCATCACACATATACATAATACACATATTTTATATATACCAGTATGGTATGTATATGCTTATTTTTTATTTAACATATATCATGCATATATATGTATACATATATATTTACACATATGTGTGAAGTTTCCCTGGTGGCTCAGATGGTAGCCATCTGAGCCTGCAATGCAGGAGACCCGGGTTCAATCCCTGGGTCAGGAAGATCCCCTGGAGAAGGGAATGGCAACCCACTCCAGTATTCTTATCCAGTATCCATATCCAGTAAATATGTATATTTGCACATATACATGTATCTATTCTTTTTAAAATTCTTTCCCCAATTAGGTTGTTACCTAACACTGAGCAGAGTTCTCTGTGCTATACAGTAGGTCCTTGCTGGTTATCCATTTTAAATATTGCAGTGTGTACATGTCCATCCGAAACTCCCTAACGATCCCTTCCCCCATCCGTCCCTCCCTTCCCCCCGACAACCATAATTTCATTCTCTAAGTCTGTAAGTCTGTTTCTATTTTATAAATAAGTTCCTTTTTGTCATCTTTTCAAAGGTTCTTCATATAAGCGATGTCATAGGTTTATCCTTTTCTGACTTCCCTCAGTATGATGATCGCTAGGTCCATCCATGTTGCTGCAAATGGCATTGTCTCATCCTTACTCTGCTGAGCGTACAGGTTATATTTAAACATAAATACTTGTAATCCTAGTTCCTGATTTCCCCAAATAGCCAGCTTTTCCAGGACCCCCCACCCCTCTGCCACCGCTCATCTGAGGGTGATGCTGTCTTTTCAGCTCTCCCATCACCTCAGGGACTTCCTTCCCCTTCTCTCTGCTGTTCACCTTGTGGATTCTGACCCGCTGGGTGTTGTCACTTAAACCCAAGGAGCAAGGCTGGCAGAAACTCACTGTCCTGCTCCAGGGCCACGATTGGGGAGGGAGGAAAGAATGGAACAGAACCGAGATTTTCAAGGCCAATGCTCACCCCTCCCAAATTGGCTGCTGAACTCATGCTTCCCTGCTTGTCAACACTTCACTCCAGGGAGGGAATGTTTTGGATCTTCGTCTAATTTCCTTGGTGAGTGGCCTGGAGGTTGCTGTCATCACCAGGGCTCTTTAGATCTCTGCACTGATTTATGTCAACAAAGCTGCTGGGTCTTTTCTGTTCTTTTCTGCATCTTTTTTTCCCCCCAAATGTTCTCTGTTCTTCAACTTTTAACAAAATTTGTTTATTTATTTGTCTGTGCTGGTCTTGCTTGCTGCTTGGGCTTCTCTCTGGTTGCCATAAAAAGGGGCTACACTCTAGCTGTGGTGTGCGGATTTCTCATTGCAGTGGCTTCTCTTGTGAAGCAGGGGCTCTAGAGCACATGAGCTTCAGTAATTGTGGCACATGGGCTTACTTGCCCTGAGGCATGTGAGATCTTCCTGGACGGGGACGGATCTGGTGTCCCCTGCAATGCAGGCTGGATTCTTAACCACTGGACCACCAGGGAAGCCCAGTTTCAATCTCAGTCTGGGTCCCGTGGCAGAGGTCCTGGCTTTTTCAGATGCTTCACGGTTGCCACCTTCAGGTCGACCTGCTCGGGGCACTCTGTGCTGTCTGCCACGTGTCTGCCAGCTGTGGGCTGTGGACTCCTGCAGTGTCTCTTCACCGCCCCCCCCCCGCCCCACCTGTTCTATCAAGTGGAACCACTCGTTCAAAATCCCCCCCACCCCCACCAGCAGAAGCCGGGCCTTCTGTTCCTTCCACTTCCCTAACGAGATGAGAGACTCAAGTGACATATTTGCTGGCGAGACAGGCTGGCAGGGTTTCTTTTAGCCGTTCCTGCCTGTCAGTCTGCCCCGCTCCCATCTCACATCTGTGCGCTCCTCTCATCCAGCTCTCCCTTCCCACATTTTACATGCAGTGTGTATGAAAGACGGAGACAGACAGGACAGAAAGCCACAGAGAGAGCAGGTTCCCTTGCCTCCTCATTTTGGAGCCTCAGCATCCGTGCTTCAGGAAGACGCTGTGCTGCTTGTTTATGTCTTCTGTTTCTGCTCCCTGACTCCTGGGCTGCTCGGCCCTCTCTCATCACTGCTTTCCTTCCCTTTTCATCTGTAAGTGTGTTTTTTAGGCTGTCCTTCCAGGTGAACAGAAAGAGCGGAGGGTCCAGCACTGCAGGTGTGGCCCCTGGTCCTCTGTTCCTCCTGCACAGAACAGCTGGAAGGAGACCTTATGGGCCTTAGCCCGGGTGGTCCCAAGGGGTCTGTGGACACCACACAGGCTGTGCAATCCTGGGACCCAGCTGGACCAGGCACGGTGGAGCAGCTTTGGGGTCACCCCATGAAACGTTAGGGTGGTCCTTGAAGTGAAAATGTTAGTCGCTCAGTCATGTCCAACTCTCTGTGACCCCGTGGACTGTAGCCTGTCAGGTTCCTCAGTCCATGGGACTCTCCAGGCAGGAATACTGGAGTGGGTTGCCATTTCCTTCTCCAGGGATTGAACCCGTTTTCCGTCATTGCAGGAGGGTTCTTTATTAATGGAGCCACCAGGTAAGCCCAGGAATGCCCGTTGGATTGGTGCAAACCCCCTAATCAAACAGACCACAGCTCCCTCTCTGAACTTGAAAGTGCGTTATGACTTGAGTTTGCAGGTATTGAGCGAATGGGCCAGCTGTGTGCAATGAGGAGACCCCCTCTCACTCTGGCCGGCTGTACCCACGCCTACGAGGAGGGCGCGGAACCCCTCACTTGCACCCGCACAGCTGCTGCGTAGGCTCCTTGGCCCGGATAGAGAAAGACGCGGGTTGTGCTGCCACCTGGCGTCCACACGAGGTAAGACAGCCAAATCCAACCACCGAGATCTGAGAGCTGGCTTCCCTCTCATCACTCACCTTGTAATCTGCACTGGCCTGGCAGGAACAGCAGGAGCGCATCAAAGGATCTCAGAGTACCTCTGTCCTCAGCCCTCTGGTTGATATTTATTCACACCTCTGCCCTGCGTGTGACCTTCCCCTTCCAGAAATCCTCTAAATGCAAATAGGGAATAAATATTCTTATATCAATTAAACTGAGACCTATGGAGACCCATCAAATCAATGACTATAAAGGGATGGATTTCTCTGTGAAATAGAATTTAAGAAGGATAATTGCTGGGTCATTGGTTATGTGCATTTAAAATGCCGGCTTCCCCCCGCCCCCCCCCCCAAACTAATACCTGTGACGGCAATGTTTATTTTGGCTGGCCTTAAATTATTTATTTCACTAGCACTTCACAGGTTATTATATTCAAGAGTTACACCTGACACACCAGATTCTTTACCATTTGAGCCACCAGGGATGGCTCAGTTGAGGCTCAGGTGACTCAGATGGGGTTAAATGTTTCTATTTTGCAATCTAATTTTCAAATTTTCTCTTCACAGATATCTCGTAGAATACCACATGCATGCTTTAAAGATTCAAGCACCTCTGAAGTTTCCTCTTTTCTGTCACTAAAGGTTTTTAAGTCTAGTAAATTAAACTTCAGGAAATAAAATGAATGCTAATAAGCTGGCACTTTGTCCACAGAAATGGCTGGAGGCTTTTTTGGTTCCAACATACTTGCTTTATTTCCTGACTTGTCATGCAATTTGGTCAGGTTTAGGAACAGATGGGGTTTAAACTGAGGATGAAAGAGGACGGACATGATGCTCTCACATAAAACAAGAGCATTTACTTGTCATTCCACTGTTACATATTGATGGTTTTAGATTTTTAATTTACCTTTTAGTGTTTGAGTCAGTTAAATACACTGGAGGATGTCATTTAATATAGCTCATGAGTCACTGGCTTCAAGGGAGTTATTGGTAGCTGAGAGAGGGGAGCATTGTGGAATGGGACAGAGTACAGGCTCCTGGGCATATGCATGCATGCATGTGTGTGCACATGTGCGTGTGTGCATGCAGTGTGTATATGTGTGCACACACATGTAACGGAAGGTGTATGTATGTGTTCGTTCATTCATGCATGTGATGTCCAAAAGCATGTAACATGAGTGCATATGTGTGCATGCATGTAATGTAAGCACGCGTGTCTGTGACGCATGTGTACAATGCATGCATGTATGAACGTGTGTATATGTGATGCTCACGTGTAATGGGCATTTAAACTGTTTCAGGTTTTTGCTGTTACACTGTTGTCCTGAACTCGCCATCATCTGCCTCTTTGGACACATGTCAGCGGACTGTTAGAAGTGGGATCCTGGGATGTAAGGTCGTGAGCCTGAATGGAGGTGAATGTGTTTATTTCATTTACAGGCAGTTTGGCTTCCTCTTCTGGGTCACCTCATCTTTTGGCCTATTATTCTCTGGGGATTTCTACTATTTTTTCCTTATTAACATCCGGGAATTTCTTATGTTTTCTGTACCCAAATCTTTTCTCAGGAATGTGCATTGCAAAATATTTTTTCAATCTGTGCCTTACCCTTCAGTTTGTTTTGGTGCCTTTCTTTGAAAAGATGTCTTTAATTTCAGTGTCCTTAGACTTGTAAATGTCTTCCTTCATGGTTTATCCTTTTTGGTTTTGTTGTTTGAGACAAGTCATTTCACTTTGATTTCCTCTCTATTTCAATATCATGGCTGGTAGCAGAGGGAGTGGACCAGAGCATGAATTTATTATTCCATCTAGACCCTCTAAATAACTTTTTTAAAAAAAATTTATTTAATTTTATTTTTTTTGGAGGCTAATTACTTTACAATATTATATTGGTTGGTTTTGCCATACATTGACATGAATCCGCCCCAGGTGTACATGTGTTCCCCTTCCTGAACCCCCCTCCCACCTCCCTCCTCCCCTTATCCTCCCTCTGGGTCATCCCCGTGCACCAGCCCCGAGCATCCTGTATCATGCTTCGAACCTGGACTGGTGATTCGTTTCACATATGATATTATACATGTTTCAATGCCATTCTCCCAAATCATCCCACCCTCGTCCTCTCCCACAGAGTCCCAAAGACTGTTCTATATACCTGTGTCTCTTTTGCTGTCTTGTATACAGGGTTAAGGTTACCATCTTTCTAAATTCCATATATATGCATTAGTATACTGTATTGGTGTTTTTCTTTCTGGTTTACTTCACTCTGTAGACCCTCTAAATAACTTTTAAAGAGACTTATGAGGGTCCAAAAGGACATAGGGTAGCGGCTAAGGTCAAGTGAAGGTCACCCTGTGCTATGCTCAAATAGTGGTGTCTGACTCTTTGCAAACCCATGGACTGTAGCCCGTCAGGTCCCTCCGTCCATGGGATTTCCCAGGCAAGAATACTGGAGTGGGTTGCCATTTTGTCCTCCAGGGGATCTTCCTGACCCAGGGATCGAATCCTTATTTCCTACATCTCTTGCATTGAGGGAGATAGACTCTTTACCAGTAGCACCACCCAGTCATCCCAGTGTGCTTTAAAATACAGGAAGCAGAAACTTACTCAAAAGCAGTGGAAAGGATCTCAGAGTAGGAGGTGGTTAATTTAAAGCCGGTGGACGTGTCTGATTAAAGAGGGTGAATTGCAGCAGAGACAGTTATTACATATACCCACACATGATCGTCCTGTAGAGGACAAGGCCCTGGAGACTGGCTGATGGGGTGAACGGCTTGGGGGGGGTCACTGCTCGCAGGTGGGAAGATGGACAGTATCCTCACTGTCAGCTCAGAGGACAAAGCTGGGGTGTGTGAGGTGCTGCTGTGTTCCTGTCTGAGGAGTCAGGGGTGATGCTGCCATGCCGCAGTGCCATTTTCTCTGTAAGACGAACGGATGGATGCATCACTGTTGAGTGGGAAAGGCACTGGAGCAGCAGCAGATGA
This sequence comes from Moschus berezovskii, assembly GCF_049115385.1. NCBI lineage: Eukaryota > Metazoa > Chordata > Mammalia > Artiodactyla > Moschidae > Moschus > Moschus berezovskii. The sequence goes on from NC_142470.1 coordinate 61,870,385, forward strand.
GTCATTCTCCTCCTTTTAGGGGAAGTGGAGCAGCCGTGCTCGCTGAGACGCGTGGGAGGAGAAGCTGCTGGGAGGAAGCCAGTAGGGTGGTCGGTAGGTCGGTGGGCACTGAGGACCACAGGAAGGTCTCCCCTCGGATCCCATCCCCTGCATGGCCGCCTGCGGGCTAGGTACAGGCTGCCTCCCAGCCCCTCCCTAGAAGGAAGCTGAACCTGAAATTCCAGCAGCTTCCAGGCTTGCAGATGCTGCTGACTTAGGGCACCTTTGGGGGGCAGGGGTGCCCTTGGGCTGTCACCTGGTGAGGGGAGGGGCAGGAGACCACTTGGAGCCCGAGCTACCTGGTTACCCTGCAGAGAGCTGGCGTCACCTGCTGGGCCTTGCCCCATGGAATAAATACTGTATTTGGTTATCTGGTTGCTGTTCAGACGGGACTTGGTCACCTTTCCAGTATTAAAAGGAAAAATTAATAGACTGGTTTTAAGAGTGGTTTTAAGTTTGTGGAAAATCAGGTAGAAAGTAGAGCTGTTTCCCATAGGTACCATGCACAGTCCCTCAGGGGCCCCAGTTAACACCTGGCACAGGTGCGGTGCGTTTGTTAAAGTGGATGGCCCAGCACATAGTTTACATCAGGGTTCGCTCTCTGTGTTGTACATTCTATAGATTTATGACAACTGCATAATGTCATTTATCGACCATTATAGTATACAGCCTCCGCCCTATTGGAATGATTTTTAAGTTTTATTTAATTTATTAAAAAATCAATGCATAGTTGCTATTCAACATTGTTTAAATTATAGGTGTGCAGTCAGTGGTTCACAGTTCTTAAAGTTTATGTTCTGTTGATAGTTCTTATAATGCTGCCTGTGTTGCCCTGTTCCCTGTGTTGTAGAATATGCCCTTGTAGTATTGCCCACATAGTAGTTTGTATAGATTCTTAAATGTTTGGTAGAATGTACCAGTGAACCCTCCTGGAGCTGGAGCTTTCTATGTTGAAAATTTATTAAATGTTCGGATTATCTATTTTTCCTGTGTGAGTTTGGTAGATTATATCTTTTAAAAACTCAGTCTATGTCATTTAAGCTACCAAATTTGTGGATATAGAGTTATGTACAATGTTCTTGTCATTTTAATGTCCATCAAGTCGGTAGTAATGACATCTCTTTCATTTTTGATACTAGTAACTTATGTCTTCTCTTTTTTCTTGGTTAACTTGGCTAGAAGTCTATTCTTCTTATTCACCTTTACAAAGAGACACCTTCTATTTTTATTGATATCTTCATTATTTTTTTGTTTTCAATTTCATTGATTTCTGCTCCGATTTTAAAAATTTATTTTCTTCCACTTAAATTTGCATTGAATCTCTTCTGATTTGTATTGTTTCCTAAGGTGAAAGCTTCAATTACTGAGTTTAGATCTTTCTTCTCTGCTAATGTACGCATTCAATGTTATAAATTTTCCTCTAAGCACTTCTGTCATTACATCTCACAAATTTTGATAGACTGTGGTTTCAGTCTCATTTAGCTGAAAATGTATTTGAATTTCTGCTGAAATTCTTCTGTTATTTAGAAGTGTGTTGCTTAATTTCCAAATATTTTGGGATTTTCATTCTGTTATTGACTTTTAGTTCCATTATGGTCTGAGAGCACACTTTGTATGATATATATTATTTTAAATCTGTTAAGGTAGGTTTTATGGCCCAGAATGTGGTATGTATTGGTGAATGTCCCTTGAGAAGAATGTTTATGATGCTGTTGTTGGATGAGGTATTTTATAAATGTCAGTTTAGTCCAGTTTATGTATGGTGCCATGCAGATCCTTCCTGATTTTCTGCCTGCTAGCAGGGCGTTACATTCTCTGGCCTATAACAGTGGATTCATCTGTTTCTTCTTGCAGTTCTAGCCTCATGGATTTGGGTGCTTTCTTTTGGATACACACATATTAAATATTGTCAAGGGCTTCCCTAGTGGCTCAGATGGTAAAGAATCTGCCTGCAATACAGGAGACCTGGGTTTGATCCCTGGGTCAGGAAGATCCCCTAGAGAAGGGAATAGCAACCTACTCTAGTATTCTTGCCTGGAAAATTCCATGGACAGAGGAACCTGATGGGCTACAGTCCAAGGGATGGCAAAGAGTCAGACACAAACAAAGGCACCATGTTTGGCTTCAAACAAAACCTTGTGCAAGCCAGGACCCAAAGACCCCACAGAGACTGAGGCAGATCTGTGTTTGAGTCTTCTGTGGAGGTATGGGTCAGCAGTGGCCTGCCGTAGAGGCAGGGGCTCTGGGTGCGGCTACCTGAGTCACACAGCCTATGGCCTAAGCCCTCTTGGATGAGGTTGCTATTAACCCCACCATAGAGCCACCGAGCAGATGGCCCACAAACTGCAGAACAATTATACCAAAGAAATTCTCGCACTGTTAAGAAAGTTCTAGGACCCACAACAGATTTCCCAACCTGGGGATCTGGCAAAGGGACTGAAAACTCCCAGAGAATTTGACTTTGGAGGCCAGTGGGATTTGATTACAGAACTTATAGAACTTACACAGGACTGGGGAAACAGATACTTGGAGGGCACAAATAAAACCTTGTATGCACCAGGTCCCAGGAGAAAGGAGCAGTGATCCCACAAGAGACTGACTCAGACTTGCCTGTGAGTGTCCAGGAGTCTCTGGCAGAGGCATGGGTTGGCGGTGGCCTGCTAAAGGGTGGGGGGCACTGAGAATGGCAGTGCATAGAGGGACCTTTTGAAGGAGGTCACCATTATCTTCATTACCTCCACCATAATTTGGCCTCAGGTCGAACAACAGGGAGGGAACAGAGCCCTGCCCATCAACAGAAAATTTGATTAAAGATTTACTGAGTGTGGCTCTGCCCATCAGAACAAGATCCAGTTTCCCCCACAGTCAGTCTTTCCTATCAGGAAGCTTCCACAAGCCTCTTATCCTTATCTGTCAAAGGGTGGACAGAACGAAAACCACAATTACAGAAGACTATGGTTTTTCCCGTGGTCATGTATGGATGTGAGAGTTGGACTGTGAAGAAAGCTGATCGTCAAAGAATTGATGCTTTTGAACTGTGGTGCTGGAGAAGACTCTTGAGTCCCTTGGACTACAACCAGTCCATTCTAAAGGAGATCAATCCTGGGTGTTCATTGGAAGGACTGATGCTGAAGCTGAAACTCCAATACTTTGACTACCTCATGAGACGAGTTGACTCACTGGAAAAGACTCTGATGCTGGGAGGGATTGGGAGCAGGAGAACAAGGGGACGACAGAGAATGAGATGGCTGGATGGCATCACTGACTCGATGGACATGAGTTTGAGTGAACTCTGGGGGTTGGTGATGGACAGGGAGGTCTGGCGTGCTGTGATTCATGGGGTCGCAGAGAGTCGGACACGACTGAGCGACTGAACTGAACTGAACTGAACTGAATCAAACTGATCACATGGATCACAGCCTTGTCTAACTCAATGAAATTATGAGCCATGCCATGTAGGACCACCAAAGATGGATGGGTCATGGTGGAAAGTTCTGACGAAACATGTCCACTGGAGAAGGAAATGGCAAACCACTTCAGTATTCTTGACTTCAGAACCCCATGAACAATATGAAAAGGCAAAAAGATATGATACTGAAAGATGAACTCCCCAGGTTGGTTCAGTTCAGTTCAGTCGCTCAGTCGTGTCTGACTCTCTGCGACCCCATGAATCACAGCACGCCAGGCCTACCTGTCCATCACCAACTCACGGAGTTCACTCAAACTCATGTCCACAGAGTCGGTGATGCCATCCAGCCATCTCATTCTCGGTTGTCCCCTTCTCCTCCCGCCCCCAACCTTTCCCAGCATCAGAGTCTTTTCCAGTGAGTCAACTCATCGCATGAGGTGGCCAAAGTATTGCAGTTTCAGCTTTAGCATCAGTCCTTCCAATGAACACCCATGATCGATCTCCCTTAGAATGGACTGGTTGGATCTCCTTGCAGTCCAAGGGACTCTCAAGAGTCTTCTCCAACACCACAGTTCAAAAGCATCAATTCTTCGGTGATCAGCTTTCTTCACAGTCCAACTCTCACATCCATACATGACCACGGGAAAAACCATAGCCTTGACTAGACGGACCTTTGTTGGCAAAGTAATGTCTCTGCTTTTTAATATATTATCAAGGTTGGTCATAACTTTCCTTCCAAGGAGCAAGCGTCTTTTAATTTCATGGCTTCAATCATCATCTGCAGTGATTTTGGAGCCCCCAAAAATAAAGTCTGACACTGTTTCCACTGTTTTTCCATCTATTTCCCATGAAGTGATGGGACCAGATGCCATGATCTTTGTTTTCTGAATGTTGAGCTTCAAGCCAACCTTTTCACTCTCCTCTTTCACTTTCATCAAGAGGCTTTTGAGTTCCTCTTCACTTTCTGCCATAAGGGTAGTGTCATCTGCATATCTGAGATTATTGATATTTCTCCCAGCAATCTTGATTCCAGCTTGTGCTTCTTCCAGCCCAGCGTTCCTCATGATGTACTCTGCATATAAGTTAAATAAGCAAGATGACAATATACAGCCTTTACGTACTCCTTTTCCTATTTGGAACCAGTCTGTTGTTCCATGTCCAGTTCTGACTGTTGCTTCCTGACCTGTATACAGGTTTCTCAAGAGGCAGGTCAGGTGGTCTGGGATTCCCATCTTTCAGAATGTTCCACAGTTTATTGTGATCCACACAGTCAAAGGCTTTGGCATAGTCAATGAAGCAGAAATAGATGCTCTTCTGGAACTCTCTCGCTTTCTCCATGATCCAGCAGATGTTGGCAATTTGATCTCTGGTTCCTCTGCCTTTTCTAAAACCTGCTTGAACATCTGGAAGTTCATGGTTCACTTAGAAGTGGTCAAACAGGAGATGTCAAGAGTGAACATGGACAGTTTAGGAATCAGTGAACTGAAATGGACTGGCATGGGTGAATTTAGTTCAGATGACCATTATGCCTACTACTGTGGGCAAGAATCCCTTAGAAGAAATGGAGTAGCCCTCATACTCAACAAGAGTCTGAAATGTAGTACTTGGGTGCAATCTCAAAAATAACAGAATGATCTCTGCTTGTGTCCAAGGCAAATCATTCAATATCACAGTAATCCAAGTCTATACTCCAACCACTAATGCTGAAGAAGCTGAAATTGAACAGTTTTATGAAGACCTACAAGACGTTCTAGAACTAATACCCCAGAAAGATGTCCTTTTCATTATAGGGGACTACAATGCAAAAGTAGGAAGTCAAGAGATACCTGGAGTACCAGGCAAACTTGGCTTTGGAGTACAGAATGAAGTAGGGCAAAGGCTGAGTTTTGCCAAGAGAACACATTGGTCATAGCAAACACCCTCTTCCAACAACACAAGAGAAGACTCTACACATGGACATCACCAGATTGATTAAATATAATCAGGTTGATTATATTCTTTGCAGCCAAAGATGGAGAAGCTCTACACAGTGAGCAAAAACAAGACTGGGAGCTGACTGTGGCTCAGATCCTGAACTCCTTATTGCCAAATTCAGACTTAAATTGAAGAGAGTAGGGAAAACCACTAGACCATTCAGTTCAGTTCAGTTCAGTTCAGTCGCTCAGTCGTATCCGACTATTTGTGACCCCATGAATCACAGCACACCAGGCCTCCCTGTCCATCACCATCTCCCAGAGTTCACTCAAACTCATGTCCATCGAGTCGGTGATGCCATCCAGCCCCCTCTCCTCCCACCCCCAATCCCTCCCAGCATCAGAGACTTTTCCAGTGAGTCAACTCGTCACATGAGGTGGCCAAAGTATTGGAGTTTCAGCTTTAGCATCAGTCCTTCCAATGAACACCCAGGATTGATCTCCTTTAGAATGGACTGGTTGGATCTCCTTGCAGTCCAAGGGACTCTCAGGAGTCTTCTCCAGCACCACAGTTCGAAAGCATCAATTCTTTGGTGATCAGCTTTCTTCACAGTCCAACTCTCACATCCATACATGACCACGGGAAAAACCATAGCCTTGACTAGATGGACCTTGTTGGCAAAGTAATGTCTCTGCTTTTTAATATGCTATCTAGGTTGGTCATAACTTTCCTTCCAAGGTATGACCTAAATCAAATCCCTTACAATTATACAGTGGAAGTGTCAAATAGATCAAGGGATTAGATCTGATAGAGTGCCTGAAGAACTATGGATGGATGTTTGTACATTGTACAGGAGGCAGTGATCAAAACCATCCCCCCGAAAAGAAATGCAGAATGGCAAAAATGGTTGTCTGAGGAGGCCTTCGAAATAGTTGAGAAAAGAAGAGAAGCTAAGGCAAAGGAGAAAAGGAAAGATACATCCATTTGAATGCTGAGTTCCAAAGAATAGCAAGGAGAGATAAGAAAGCCTTCCTCAGTGATCAATGCAAATAAATAGAGGAAAACAATAGAATGGGAAAGACTAGAGATCTCTTCAAGAAAATTAGAGATACCAAGGGAATATTTCATGCAAAGATGGGTTCAATAAAGATCAGAAATGGTGTGGACCTAATAGAAACAGAAGAGATTAGGAAGAGGTGGCAAGAATACACAGAAGAACTATACAAAAAAGATCTTCATGACCAAGATAATCATGATGGTGTGATCACTCACCCGGAGCCAGACATCCTGGAATGTGAAGTCAAGTGGGCCTTAGGAAGCATCACTCTGAACAAAGCTAATTCCAGCTGAGCTGTTTCAAATCCTAAAAGATAATGCTGTGAAAGTATTGCACTCAATATGCCAGCAAATTTGGAAAACTCAGTAGTGGCCATAGGACTGGAAAAAGTTTTCATTCCAATCTCAAAGAAAGGCAATGCTAAAGAATGTTCAAACTACCACACAATTGCACTCAAATCACACACTCGCAAAGTAATGCTCAAAATTCCTGACAGGCTTCAACAGTATGTGAACTATGAACTTCCAGATGTTTGAGCTGGATTTAGAAAAGGTAGAAGAACCAGAGATCAAGTTGACAACATCCCTTGGATCATAGAAAAAGCAAGAGAATTCCAGAAAAAATCTACTTCTGCTTTATTGACTATGCCAAAGCCTTTGACTGTGTGAATCACAACAAACTGTGGAAAATTCCAGAGACGGGAATACCAGACCACCTTAACTGCCTCCTGAGAAATCTGTATGCAGGTCAAGAAGCAAAAGTTAGAACTGGACGTGGAACATCAGACTGTTTCCAAATTGGGAAAGGAGTATGTCAAGGCTGTGTACTGTCACCTTGCTTATTTAACTTATAGGCAGAGTACATCATGAGAAATGCTGGATTGGATGAAGCACAATTAGAATCAAGATTGCTGGGAGAAATATCAATAAACTCAGATAGGCAGATGACACCACTCTCATGGCAGAAAGGGAAGAGGAACTAAAAAGCCACTTGATGGAAGTGAAAGAGGAGAGAGAAGAAGCTGGTTTAAAACTCAACATTCAGAAAACTAAGATCACGGCATCAGTCCCATCACTTCATGGAAAATAGATGGGGAAACAATGGAAACAGAGACAGACTTAATTTTCTTGGGCTCCAAAATCACTGCAGACGGTGACTGCAGCCAGGAAATTAAAAGACGCTTACTCCTTGGAAGAAAAGCTATGACCAACCAGACAGCATATTAAAAAGCAGAGACATTACTTTGCCAACAAATGTTCATCTGGTCAAAGCTATGGTTTCTCCAATAGTCATGTATGGATGTGAGAGTTGGACCATTAAGAAGGCTGAGCGCTGAAGAATCGATGCTTTCAAGTTGTGGTGCCAGAGAAGACTCTTGAGAGTCCCTTGGACTGCAAGGAGGAGATCAAGCCAGTCAATCCTAAAGGAAATCTGTCCTGAATATTCTTTGAAAGGACTGATGCTGAAGCTGAAACTCCAATACTTTGGCCACCTGATGTGAAGAACTGACTCATTGGAAAAGACTCTGATGCTGAGAAAGATTAAAGGAAGGAGAAGGAGAGTACTACAGAGGATGAGATGGTTTGGATGGCATCACCGACTCGATGGACGTGAGTTTGAACAAGCTCTGTTTGTTGGCGATGGACAGGGAGGCCTAGTGTGCTATGATTCATGGGGTCACAAAGAGTCGGACACGACTGAGCGACTGAACTGAACTGAAGTATTGTCATGTCTTCTGGAAGAATTGACCCCTTTTGCCATTGTAATCCCTCTGTCTGAGCTAATAATTTTCTTTCTTCGCTCTGAGGTCCACTCTGTCTTAACCTGAATTACCCGCTCCTCTTTCTTTCACTTAGTGTTACTGTAGCATGTTTTTCTCTGTTCCTTTCCTTTTTTTGGGTGCAAGGGGCAGGTTTAGAAATTGTTTTATTTGGCAAAAGTGCCTCTTACAAAAGGGTAGTTGCAGAATACAAACACCTCTGCAACAATTACTGTTGTTGTTTTCTTCTTAACATGAAAAGAATGAGTGATATCCGAGGCATCAGAGCAGTAGATGGACACATCCGGGGCACCTTCAAGTTATTTTCGGGAAAGAGAGCAACAAAACACAAAGCTAAAATTGCTGATCGAGGGATTCTCCTAACAATTTAACATTAGCTTATCTTGTGGATTACCACCCTCTGTTTTCCCTTTTAGTGGGAAAGCCTGAGTTACTATACTGCCAACCAATGACTCCACTACAGGAAACACCTTAGAACATAGATTTGAATCACACTGTCTAGCAGAAAAGGTTGGGGATGGAATGAGGCAGATATCCACAAAAAAAAGGAACACAAAAACCTGACAAGAAACCCTCAAATGAGGACAAAGGTTTGTCAAAAAGTGCTTGGACTGGGAAGTCTTGGAGATCATACAACATTAAACACAATTGTGGACCCAAGCCTCATACATGGGATAACCAGATAGTTTTACACTTCTATGGCTAAGCCTGTTTCTCTATTTATACAGAGCTAGCTCTGCTCTGTTAACAGCTACCAATAAACCACTTTGTTTTTTAAGATCTATTTGCCCCATGAGGCTGAAACCACTAAACCGAGATTTTTCGCTAAGGTTACAAACACTGCGCCTAGGCAGGAATGGGAAGCTTGTCATGCAGTCACACTCGCACATCCCAAGTCCATCAGCCTTGGAGAGTCAGTTTCCAACTCTGCATTATTTTCTTCCCCTCCCGTCTTTTATACATGTTCTTTTACAATTTTCCTGTCACTTTGCTGCTGCTGCTGCTGCTAAGTCACTTCAGTCGTGTCCGACTCTGTGTGACCCCATAGACGGAAGCCCACCAGGCTCCCCTGTCCCTGGGATTCTCCAGGCAAGAACACTGGAGTGGGTTGCCATTTTCTTCTCCAATGTGTGAAAGTGAAAAGTGAAAGTGAAGTCACTCAGTCGTGTCCGACCCCCAGCGACCCCACGGACTGCAGCCCACCAGGCTCCTCCACCCATGGGATTTTCCAGGCAAGAGTACTGGAGTGGCTTGCCATTGCCTTCTCCGTCCTGTCACTCTAGACATGGTAAAAATCTCAAATACACTCACACCTGGTTCTGGCTACCCAGTAGTATTATTTGCGTGCAATGAAAGAAGAGATCAAAACCACAGGATGAGTGCACAGGGGCGGGGGGTGGAAGACGGGACAGGGACCAGATAGAAAACACAGATGTGCAGATTTCTTCAGAAACCCAGTACCCACCTCCCAAGTTTAGAGCAGAAGGCAGCTTCTTGCTACAGTTCACATCCTTCACCCATCACCCCAATTCCTGGACCCCCAAAGCCGGGGCCAGTGCTTCTGAACCCAGGGTCCTCAACAATGAGTCCTGGAAATCCAGAAACACTCCCCTCGAACTGTGTGGATCTGGTGGAAAACGTGACGGGCCAAACCTACACTAACTGTCTAGACAGTTAAATTCATGTTATAAAAAAAAACTAACTTTCAGATTTATTTTTGTAACTTTTTTAAACAGAGAAAGCAACATACTCCTCGGGGAAAGGTGAGGGGTTGAGAAGACAGGCCTTGGGTAAAAATGACTACTCCAGCACCTGGAGTTGAGATGCCTGCCTAGGAGAGCAGCCCCAGGCACGGCCACCACCCCGGAGGCCTACTACCATCTGAGGCTAGGCAGACCGGTTCACGCACCCGGCTGAGCTGCTATAGATCCAAGTCATAAAACTCTTCCAGCTCATTGTGAAACAAGTCCCACTCATCTTCGGTGTCTGTCAGGTCGTTGTCCCCACCTGCGGTTAAAAGCCTAAGCCACATCTTGCCCAGCTCAAAGGTGACAACCTCCTCTTCGTTGTCAAAAGGGCTGCCGTTCTGTCATTCCTCGATGAGCTCCCAGAACTGGTTCCTTCGTTGGGCCCAGTATCTGCTTGCTGTTCCCACTTTTTGTCTCTGTGACTCCTCTCTACGGCCATCAGGGTACTGCTGCTGCTGCTAAGTTGCTTCAGTCGTGGCCAAGTCTGTTTGACCCCATTGACAGCAGCCCACCAGGCTCCTCTGTCCCTGGGATTCTCCAGGCAAGAATACTGGAATGGGTTGCCATTTCCTTCTCCACATCAGGGTACACAAGCTTGTAAAAACAGTTGCCTCCAAATGGGCAGCTCCCATGGCCTTCATCAGAATACCTGCCCTCCTTGTTGCTCATTGCCTCCTTGCATTTCTGAACGAGTTTCTGCTTCTCTTCTTTCTCCTTCACCCAGTACTCACTTGAAATGACAGATGTGATCCAGCATTCTGGGTAGGACTTGACGATCTTGCTCTCAAATTGCTTAGCACTCCTCCACTTGCAAATACACTTGAGACAGTAGGTATGGTTGCAGTTGGAGAGGACCCCGAAGCGGCGCTCGCAGGGTTGGCTTTCTCGTAGACCACCTCCATGCAGATGCCACACACCATGTCCTTGCTGCGCTGCACGGCGAACAAGAGCGCCATGTCCTTCTCATTGGCCTCGATGCAGGATTTTATATGCTGTGACCTCTGGGCAGCATCCATGGGGTGGAGGACCTGCAGCTCACACTTATCACACGTGTCTCTGTGCAGATACACCCAGTTCTCCCCATAGTGGCAATTCCCCACCGCGGCATAGGGCGAGAGCTGCTTCTTGGTCTCCACTGCACTTTGCAACTTCTCCAAGTCTTCCTTGGTCACTGAGCCCTGCAGAGGGGCTTCAGTGGAGGAAGGGGCAGTCTGGCCACAGTAGGGTTGCCCTGGAACAAATCGATGGTGTTCACTCAGTCTTCTGAACCAGCTCCTACAGTTGCAAGCTTCGAATTTCTTGACTCAGCCTCTCCCATATTCATTTCAACGGTTGGTCCAAATGATGAGAGACTCCAGGAAGCAGCAAGGGATGACTCTACAGTTAGATCTGTAGCAGTTGCTTCTTCCTGTTTCAGTGGCTTGCTATGTTCATATCAGGAGTGGTCTCTGTAAATACAGTACCCTCACTGAAAATGACGGCACACTACCATATGGGCTGTCAGAGAGGTCGTGTGAGTAGGGACAGTTGTCTCCTTCCTTACAAACCCCATGCATGAACTACTATTTGGGTTTCTGGTTTGTTTGTCTTGCCTTTTGTCTCTCAATCTTCACAGTGATATCCCTCCTTGCCAACCCATCTCTACCTCTGCAGGTGGCCTGCTTAGTCCAGCCGTTGTCACTGCCTATCCCTTCACCTTCGATCCAGCTGTGTTTTCATACTCAGCATTGCAGCTTTAGAATTCAGCTGTATGCTCACCTTTACCAGTGGGTTTTACATTTTCACGTTAGTGATTAGCGTCTGTTCATTTCAGCTTGAAGAAGTATTTCTACGCTTCTTGTGAAGCAGGACTAGTGGTGATGAACTCCCTCAGCTTTTGTTTGTCTGGGAAAGTCTTTCTCTTTTTTTTCTGAAGTACATATTTTCTGGGTAAAGTATTCTTGGTTGGACCTTCTTCCCTTTCTGCATTTTGAGTATGTTATTTTGCCGTCTGCAGATTGCAGAGTTTCAGCTGAGAAATCTAATTGAAGCCTTATCACATTTTCCCTACATATGAGGAATTTTTCTTTTGCTGCTTCTAAAATTCTTTCTTTGATTTTTATTAATGCTCTCTTCCCCCTGCCATGCATGCTCAGTCGTGTCTGACTCTTTGTGACTCCATGAACTACAGCCCACCAGGTTCCTCTGTCCATGGGATTTCCCAGACAAGAATACTAGAGTGGATTGCCATTTCCTTCTCCAAGGGATCTTCCCAACCCAGGGATTGAACCTGAGTCTCCTGCATTGGCAGGTGGATTCTTTACCACTGAGCCATCTGGGAATCCAGTGCTATCTTGAAATAGAATTTTTTTGGAAACTATGAATTTCTTGAACTTGGATGTCCGAACCTCTCCATAGCTTTGGGAAGTTCTCAAGAATTAATATTTTAAATAAGCTTCCTCTCTTCTCTTTCTGGGACTTCAGTAACTGTAGATTGTTTCTTTTAGTTGTCTCCCATGGTTCATGTATTCTTTCTTCCCCCTCTGTCCATTCTTTTATTTCCTTTGTTTTCTTCTGAATGGATAATTTCCAGTGACCTGTTTTTGACTTCTCAAGGTCTTTTTCTTCTACTTGATCAAGTCTCCTGTTGCTCCCTAGGGCATTTTTCACTTTATTCCCTGTAGTTTCCAAGCTCCAGAATTTCTGTTTACTTCTTTTTTTATAATTTCTGTCTTTCAGTTAAGTTTCTCATTTTGTGTGTGTATCAATTCCTTGATTTAGGACTGTCTTTTTGTGTTTTCTTGTAGCACACTGAGCTTTCTTAAAACAACTATTTTGAATTATTTATCTGGCAAATCACAGATCTCCGTTTCCTTCGCATTGTGTTTCTTTGGTGGTGTCATGTTTCCTTGTTTTTCCATGCTTCTTGAAGTCTTGCGTTTCTGTCTTTGCATTTAAAGAGTCACCTCCTCCAGTCTTTACTCATTGGCTTCAGAAGACTAACACCTTCCATCAGTTTTGCTCAGGATTCTGAGATTTCTCAGTCTTTTCTATGGATATCCTTGCTTCACACTGCTTTTTTCTTTTGGAGGGAATTCCTAGAATTGTATTCTTTGGGCTTTCCAGGTGACACAGTGGTAAAGAACCTGCCTGCCAGTGCAGGAGACCTGGGTTCAGTCTCTGGGTGGGGATGATCCCTTGGAGAAGGAAATGGCAACCCAATCCAGGATTCTTGCCTGGGAAATCCCATGGACAGAGGAACCTGGTGGGCTACAGTCCACGGAGTTGCAAAGAGTCGGACATCACTGAACGATTTAGCACACATGTATCTTTAGATCCTGCAAATCTGAACTTCGTGCTTCCCCTCTGGTGGTGCCAACTGCTCAAGTGTGTGTATGTTTCTCCCAGTCTTGCAGAACCTGACTGACTTTCTACATGTGCTCACCAGCCATCTGCAGTGGCTCATACTTTCCTCCCCTGGAGGCACGCCCAGGGAGCCAGCCCCAGGGTGTGGCACGTGGAGGTGCGTGTGGGCCAGCGGGGGTGGGGGAAGTTGCAGGCAGGGCGTCCCTCGTGGCTCATGGGAGTCTTCCTGTTGGAGATGATGAGGTGAGGAGCAGGGTCTGCTCCCCTCTGGTGCTCTCTGAGAGCTCTGGCTGCTGTCCTCCCAAGCGCTCCTCACCCTCATCGTGCTGCACACCGTGGTGTTCTGCAAGGGACATGTACGAAATGGGCCTCTCTGGCAGTGCTGTGCGCTGCCCTGGAAGAAAGGCATTCACTCATCTCCTCTCCCTCTTCCCCTGAGAAAGATCGTGGACCTCAGTCCTGGCCCTGAACTGTGACCCTGGGGAAGGGGTGACTTGGTAAAGTGATACTGTTCCTCTTACTAGTGTGCCCAAGGTGCTCAATGTTTGTGCCAATGGCATGTTGGAACCCTTCTGCTGGACTTCCACAAAGGTTCTCTCGCTGGTGGTAATTATTAAAATTGCTGGTCAACCCTTTTATATTTAAAATGGATAACCAACAAGGACCTGCTGTATAGCACATGGAATTCTGCTCAATGTTATGTGGCAGTCTGGAGGGGAGGGGAGTTTGGGGAGAGTGGATACATACACATGTATGTCTAGTCCTTTTGCTGTTCATCTGAAATTATCACAGCATCGTTAATCGGCTATACCCCAATACAAAATAAAAAGTGTGTTTTTTTTAACTGGTATTCTTTGGGGAGAAGGTTTTTAGAAAATAAAACCATTTTGATGATGTCTTTCTCCCATACTTGCTCAGTCATTTCTAATATTCCCCTTAGGATAAAGAATGCTGAGATGAGCCCTATTGTGTCTAGAGCCTTTCCCTACATCCAGGATTATTTCTCTAGATTATTTCTTCAAACAGACATGACTCACTGCAGAGGAAGAGCAGTTATAAGGGTACCCAGACATCCTGCCAAACCATCCTTCTGAAAGGTTCTGCCAATTTTTAGTTCTGCCACCACGAGGCAATCCTGTTTGTTTAATTTCCCTCCTTATCACTGAGAATTACCAGAAAACATCTGCTAATTTTATGGGTAGTTTCCTGTGTTTTCTGGTTTCAAGTTTGCTCATAGTGTCCCACTTGTCCTCAAATACAAGAGGGAAGCGTATCTATACAGCACGGAGAAAGAGTACTTTTCACTTTGCTTTTGTTCAATGATTGTTAACATAAAAAATTTAAAACACACATTGTATTGCTTTCCCTGTGATGTATATAATTATTTGTATGTGTGAGTGCGTGCTAAGTCCCTTCAGTCGTGTATGACTCTGTGTGACCCCATAGACTGTAGCCTGCCAGGCTCCTCTGTCCACAGGATTCTCCAGGCAAGAATACTGGAGTGAGTTGCTATCCTCCAGGGGATCTTCCTGAGCCAGGGATCAAACACAAGTCTCTTATGTCTCTTGCATTGGCAGGCGGGTTCTTTACCACTGGCGCCACTAGGGAAGTCCAAAATTACTTGCATACCCATTTTCAAATCAAAATCACTAGCTGGTTATCTCAAAAATGAACCAGTGTTCAATCAAACATCATTAGTATTCATAGCAGAACCACCATGATCTTCATCATGAAACATCAAGGTGCCCAACCTGCAGAAAGAAATGGAACAGAGACAATAACTAGAAACAAAGAGCACAGCACTTTCAAAGTCCCATAAAAGCACCCATTTCTCTTCCTGCGCATCTGCTTTTACTGGTGCTTTCACATGGAAAGACGTTTATAGCGAGCCCCGGAGCAGGACAGGCCAGACATATGAGACAGTCATTGCCTCAGCCTCTGGCTTGCCTGTAAGAATCGTAGGTGAGAAATGCCATTTACCATCTTCCATGGAGGGAATAGGGCAGCTCTTGTCTTTTGTGTGTCTCTGAGTTGCTTCCATTGCTCCCACGCTTTGGCACTGATATCTACACAAACACAGCAAGATACATCATCTGGGAGACAGGCTCCAGTAAGGATGAGCATATGTTAATGGTTTTAGCCCAAATAGTGTTTTTTTTGTCTTCTGTCTTTGGAAATGGTCTCTGTTCAGCCTTGCCACCAGTCTCTGGGGGTAGAGGGCACCTTGGAGGAGACAGAGTTGAGCCCAGGAGAGCCCGCTGGTTTGTAGTTGGACTTAAACCCAGGATTCTCTTTAAACCCAGGGTTCTCCCCCTTGTGACCCCAGGCAGTCTGTCTCACTTCTCATCTGAGATCCAGGGACAACACCTTATTTCTGCTGCTCTTTTCTTGGTGGCTGGGGTGGTGCTGTGCCTCCAATGGGTTTCTTTAAATTGCATGGATTTACACCTCCATCCAAAGCACCCCTTTTACCCACTCAATGGTGCAGTCCAAGGATGGGGATGAAACGGGTGTGGAGCTTTTCATCTCGTGGGGCTGCATATATTTGACTGGTAAAAATGATGTGATTTTGCAATTCATCTTTTAAAAAAATCATTATATAATGATTTTTTAAAAAATTCTTAATTTTTTTGTGGCACTGCGTAGTAGGTGGGATCTTAGCACCCCGACCAGGGATCAAACTGCACCCCATGCGTTGGAAGCACAGAGTCTTAACTACTGGACTGCCAGGAAAGTCCCTGCAATTCATCTTTGTTTGAGAGAGCAACCTTAGTCAGCATCAGTTGGAAAGCTAGCTGGGCAGGCATCTCTGTTCCCAGGATTCAGATCCGGTTTCCTTCAGCTCTATTTTCAGGTGTGTAGCATCTCCGAGAACGTGGCCAGCCGTGCTCACTGAGGCCTGAGAGGCTCTGGCCACTGGGCCTGCAGAAAGGGAAGGGCGGTTGGAGGCGGCTTCCACTCAGCAGAAGGCTGGCATCGTGGGCACCTGGATCTTATTGTGGGCAGATGGAGAAGACTTCTTTAAGAAAACAACAGAAATTAGTGACAGGAAAAGTCCAGACTATGTCATAACAGATGCTGGTCCTGGCTTCACATTAACTTGCTTTTTGTTCTGAGCAGCCTTCTTAAATGCACTGAAGATTCTCTCAAGGTTTGTCTTCTTATCTGAACAACAGGGATAAGAAGTCTGATATATTGCAAAGTTTTTCTGTATCAAATGAGATAATAAGTGGGAAATGTGTGTGTACTCAGTTGTGTCCAACTCTTTGCAACCCCATGGACTGTAGCCTGCCAGGCTCCTCTGTCCATGGGTTTATCCCACGCAAGAATACTGGAGTGGGTTGCCATTTCTTTCTCCAGGGCATCTTCCTGACCCAAGTATCGAAACTTTCATCTCTTGTGTCTCCTGCATTGGCAGGCAGATTCTTTACCATTGAGCCACCTGGGAAGCCCAATTAGTGGGAAATGCTTGGTAAAATCAAATGGTAACAATGGTAAATATAGTTTTCCACCAACCACCCTTCACCTAAGATAGGCCTGAAGTCCAAAAAGGAAGATTATCATCAGACATAACTTTCACCTGACCTTTCATGTTATCTAGGGTGGCTGATATATAGCCAGATAAATCAGGAATATATACACAAAATTTAGCTTTAATTATAGCACAGGTCCCTCTTTGTACTGAAACTACGGCTAGTCTCAAGATGATACCAGCAAGTCCTTGTAGCAGCAGTTGACTGTAGAGCTTCACCTCTTCTTCTTTGAGATGACCTTGGGTTCACGGGGCTCAGTGGGGTCTTTTGTGTGGTCCACTTGGCGTCTACCTGGTCTGCGTGGTCTGCTCTCCTCCCTCGCGTGTGGTGGACCCAGGGAGTGACGCCTGCAACTTTAACTGCAGCAGGGCTGGTTAGAACAACAGTATATGGACCCTTCCAATGTGCGGCCAAGGAGTCGTGTTTCCAGTCCTTGACCACACCTGATCCCTGGGCACAAATTCCTGAACCTGTTCCTCAAGGGGGAATGGCACCCTTTCTTGTACAAACTTAGTTGCAAGATTCATTACCTTACCCAGATGTTCCATCTGCTGTGAAATCTCATCTCCCCTTACAAGGCAAATTTGTTGACACCTGTTTTATTATGGGAGGGGGCCTCCCATACACAATTTTGTACAGAGAAGAGCCATGGGACTGTGGGGTCATCCTGAGTCTGAGCAGAGCCGTTGGAAACAAGTCCACCCAGGAATAGTCAGTCTCTAAGATCCACTTGGAGAGTGTTTCTTTAAGTGTCCGGTTGGTTCCTTCCACCATCCCAGAACTCTGGGGCCTATATGCTGTATGTAATTTCCACTTGATGTTTAAAGTTTTGCTTACTTGTTATACTAAATCAGTTATGAAAGCCGGGCCATTGTCCGATCCGATGCAGGTTCAGTTCAGTTCAGTTCAGTTCAGTCGCTCAGTCGTGTCCGACTCTCCGCGACCCCATGGATCACAGCACGCCAGACCTCCCTGTCCATCACCAACTCCCGGAGTTCACTCAAACTCTTGTCCACAGAGTCGGTGATGCCATCCAGCCATCTCATTCTCCGTCGTCCCCTTCTCCTCCCGCCCCCAACCTTTCCCAGCATCAGAGTCTTTTCCAGTGAGTCAACTCGTCGCAAATCTGGGAACTATCTCCCTAAGCAGGCACCAGGCTAATTTTGGTGCTCTTTCAGTCCAGGTAGGAAAAGCTTCTACCCATCCCGAGAACGTACATACTATGACCAGCAAGTGATGGTAGTGTCGGTGAGGTTTCATTTCAGTGAAGTCCACTTCCAGGTGTTCAAAGGGCAGCGTGTCTTTTACCTGAATCCCTGGAGGTTTCTGTCTGTGCTGAGAGGCAGCATTGACCTGTGAGCAGGCAGTGCAGTTCTGAGATTTTTGTCCTGCGTAGGAAAGAGAGGCGGGAAACCAAGAAATACTTTCAAATTAGCCCTTCCAGCTCTTTATCATGGCCTAGATGTGTCGCTTGGTGTGTTTGGCTTACCAGAGTGGGTGCCAGCTCCTCCGGTACCAATAATTTGCCACTTGGCAATTCCCACCATCCCTTTTCAGTCTTGATGGCCCCTTCTGCTTTGGCTAGTTGGTTTTGGGCTTCAGTGTATTTTGGAGAGCCTAGTGTTAGCTCAGGTAGCTCCACCAATATGAGAGCTTTAATAGGGGCTTCACTGGTCACCCCCAAGCCCTCAGCTGCTTGTTTAGCGGTCTTATCTGCCAATCTGTTCCCTGAGCCCCTGGGGTATCCTCTTTTTGACGTCCTCAGCAGTGTATGACTACAACCCTTTCTGGTTCCCAGGCAGCATCTAATAAGATATTAATTTCTTCCTTATTTTTAATATCTTTTTCACTAGCTGTCAAAGGCCTCTCTCCTTAAACAGAGCCCTGCAGTGTGGCAAAAGCATACCTGGAGTCTGTGTAAGTGCTTGTCTTCTTACCTTTTGACAGCTGGAGGGCCTGGGTTAGAGCATAGAGTTCGGCCTGTTGAGCAGACCAGTGTGATGGCAGAGAGCCGGCCTCAACGATGGTTTCTTCCGTGACTACTGCATATCCCAACGACCATTGTCCTTGTTTCACCAGGCTGGTGCCATTGGCAGGACCCAATCTGGGTCCGGGATTGGCTGGTCTCTCAAGTCAGGTCTGCTGGCATATTTCCATGCAATCATGTGAGGGCCCACCTTCTCCCACAGGAAGGATAGTGGCTGGATTCAGGGCCTGATAAGGCTCAGTAGTAACATGGGGGTTCTCACATAACAGTCCCTGGTATTGAGTAATCTGGGGTGTTGACAGCTATTTATGGGGGTCTCCTTGCAGGAGAGTGTTAACCTCATGCGGGACTTTTACTAACAAATCTTGGCCCAAAGTCAGCTTGGTTGCCTCCCGGACCAGCAAAGAAACTGCAGCAATTGCCCGTAAGCATCCCGGCCACTCAGTGGCAACGTTGTCCAGTTGATTAGAGATAAGTCACCGGTCTGTCCACTGTCCCCATAGCCTGGGACAACACTCCCACAGCCCTCTTGTCCTGTTCAGTCACATAAAGAGTAAACTGCTTAGCAAGGTCTGGCAGGCCCAAGGCGGGTGCTGACATAATCATAAAGGGTTTGAATTCTATTACCAGTGGGACTTGTTTTGCAAGCCTGGGAGGGTTGTCTTCCGCCCCGACCTCAGACAATTGTTGAGTTAACTCTCTCTCTCTCTCTTGACTGTTTAGCCCGTCCAGTTTCCTTTCTGGGAGATCGTGCAACCTCCATTCATCTTGAGGGGTTACTGAGAGGAAGAGTAAATAGGTGGTTGAGCCCACTCGAACAGTGGGTCTTTTGTGGGGGGAAAGGTCACTTGTGCCCCCAATTTAGACAGCAAGTATCTTCCTAACAAAGGTACTGGGCATTCAGGGATGTATAAAAATTCATGAGTCACTTGCTGTCCCCCATCTGACATTTTCGGGGTAGGCTAGAGACACAAAAACTGCATTTATCACCATCTGAGACCCAGCAGCCTCTGGCTGGGTCTATTGGCGTATAAAGTCTATAGGCCTCGCACAGTCTTTCACAGAACTCAGAGGGTGATTCGCTTTCCCTTTGAATCACTTTGGAGGATTTTGCAATACTCATAGCTTTTCGGGCCCCCCTCTTGAGACCTTGTA
Organism: Moschus berezovskii; assembly: GCF_049115385.1. Lineage (NCBI taxonomy): Eukaryota > Metazoa > Chordata > Mammalia > Artiodactyla > Moschidae > Moschus > Moschus berezovskii. Next base: position 61,890,352 of record NC_142470.1, read on the forward strand.
AAATAGTCACCCATATCTCTCCAGGTGGCCCCTCCCTTCCTGTGTGTTACAGTCCCAGTTGGGCCTCTCATCGGGGGTGGCTGGTTCTGCCCACCATTGCGGGTTTGCAGTACCCTCAGGTGCCATTTCTCTTAACCATTTTCTGGCCTCAGTTAAAAACCTGTGTCTTTCCTCAGGGCTGAAAAGGGAGACTAGTAGTTGGATTATGTCATCCTGTGTAGGGCAGTGGGATCGAAAAATAGTCTCCATTACCCTCGTCATGGCTTGTGGCTCCCCCAAGTATGGTGGACTGTGTCTCTGCCAGTTTAATATATCTGTAGAGGAAAATGGCTGGTAATAACAGGCTACAGGGGGTGGATGGTAGTGCCCCCTGCGTCCTGAACCGGAGGCTGTTGTAGCTCCCTGAGGGGCATCTGTAGTGGGGTTCTTTCCCCCTGTTCCTTGGCTGAGCGAGCCTCTGTCTAATTCCTGGGTTTTCTTCCCCCTTCCCATCAGTACTCACCGGGAGAGGTGGATACAATCTAGGAGGTCCAGCTGAGGTGGAATTCTGGGGGCATTCACCAGAGGTCTCCGTTGCTGGGATTGGAGCCTGCCGAAACAGCAGCTCTACGAACTCTGGGAAAGCTGGTGGAAGAGCAGTGGCTGCTGCAGGAACTTCACCTGGCCCTGGATCGGGCATTAAGGTGGCCTCCAGTCCTGGTGGAGCACTGGGCGGCGGGCGAGTCATTATCCAGTATGGGGGAGGGGCGGGTCATCCCTGTCCATATCTTGTAGAATTTCCATTTTAATCATCAGTCAGTTTTTGTGCCATTAATATTTTCCCCTTTCCCTTCTGAATACAGAACCTTATCCAAGTAGGAGGGTCTTGAGCTAACCCTAGCCATGAGTCAATATATGGATATTGATCCAGGTGTCCTGGCTCTCCTGTGACTACTGTATAGACTGCTTCCACTGTTTTTAAGTTCATGGTGTTCTCTGGTGGCCATCCTACTCCCACAGGGGGCCATTCGACCTCACAGAGTGTGTGGGAGTGGTTAGGCTTCATCTTCACTCCATAGTCTCCTCCAAATCCCTTCTTTAAATTTTTAATCATGCACTCCAATATAGTTGCCTTAGATTCACTTCTCCCCATCTTGCTAACCTCTCGGACCTTCTTCTACTTTTCATTCTGTCTACGAAGTTCTCAGTACCCTATGTACTTCTGATCTTTCCACTCAACGACACTTAAATTGCCATTCTGCCTCCTTCCTAATTGGGGTGAGAAGAGCCTTACCTGCAAGATCCCAGAGGGAGAAGGGGGATCGGCATGTCTTCACCTGCTGGTCAGCACAGCCGAACCAGAACACCATGTGATCCAAGACTGTTTCTCCCTTAACTTTTAAAGTCCGTTCTGCCTTGGTGGGCTTGATCAGGTGTGGATGAAAGTACAGATGGGTTAAATACCCCACATCCCAGGCCGTCTCCGGAAAAGCCAATTCGTACTCACTTATGTATCCCCGTCCTTCTAGCCTGACAATTCCGAGGGGGGGTCAAGAATTTCATAGCAGATGGAACACCTCCTTCGGGAGGGCAGAATACGAGCACACAAAAACCAAGTTTCTTCTCCGAAAAATCTCCTGGCAATTGCTTGGTAATAATTTTCCCCAAGATGGCGTGGACACCACCTCCTAAATGACCTTCACAAATTTCCTTCCTAAGCCCTAACACACTCATCGACCTGTGTACCAAGCAATCGCTGCCACCTGCCTATTCCAGGCTCCTGTGGGTCTGTGCCCCTTCTAGTCCCTCCTGGGTTGGGGGGATCAGGCCCCCTCTTCCACCCTGCTGGGTGGGCTCCTCCTCACCTGAGTGCTCGGTTCCCTGCTGCCGTCCACTACCTGCTAACATGAAAGGTCCGGGCATTGAGAAGCAGAAGCCTTCCGGAAGGGCGAGGCACCTTCCCCTTCCCCTCCCCCAAGAATATTTGAGCCGCAAGGCCTCGGAGTAGTCCCAAATGGGACTCGTCTCCTCAAAGTGAGGAATTTCCCGGTCCATGCACCAAATGTTGTAGCCATGCGTTCTGGGAAACAAACTCACTCAGAAGGACAATGCAGATGGTGGAGTGCAGTTTATTACACTGGCGGGCCCAAGGCAGAGTCTCCTCTTAGCCAAGGACCCTGACCAATTTTTCTGAGAACCTTATATACCCTAAGTGTACGTGCCCAAACTCACCTCCCCAAACTCACTGAAACTAGTCTGAACAAAAGAAAAGAAAGATACAATCAAAGTTAACCTGTGATTCATATGCCTTCAGCCTAGGTAGTTAACAGTGGACAATTATCAATAGGCCTGTGGTCATACCCCAGTAAGCATAATAGAATTTATGATTCTATTCGGTTACACAGATAATTAGGGTATTCTTTTAGGCGACTAGCGTCTAGGTACGAGCCCTGGGGCTTTTCCATCCAGGGGGCCTGGTTTTCCAGGTGGTTTGTCGTTTCCGTAGATACTGGGCATATAGCTCAAAGTCCACAGTCTGGCCCAAGATGGAGTCCTGCTTTCAAGATGGAGCCTGTTCTGCCTGTTTCCTCCTTCAGAGAGAATTACCTTTGCATTAGTCTCCCCTTCTGGGAGGAAATTGTTGTTTTGTGGTTGGCTAGAATTAGGCAGAAGAAAAGAAGACATTAGTAGCCTGCATGGAAAGCCATAAAATGGGATTTAGTCCCTCAATCTATTGTGAAATTAGGAGACCAATAAAACAGGGAGCAGAGAACACAACTCACAGAAGGGAAAGATGGCTGTGAGCAGGTGGCAATGGCATGACTGGTGGATGCAACAGCCTGAGAGCAGAAATTGTGAGTGTCTCCTAATTCAGGACTCAGACTGTACCTGGAAGCGTGTTTTCTTTAGGACTATGTGGTTCAAGGGCTTCCCTGGTGGCTCAGATGGTAAAGAACCTGTCCGTAATGTGGGATACCTGGGTTGGAAAGATTCCCTTGGAGAAGCGAATGTCTACCCATTCCTGTATTCTTGCCTGGGAAACCTCATGGACAGAGGAAGGGGCCTGGTGGGCTACAGTCCACAGGGCCACAGAAGAGTTGGGCATCACTGAGCAACTAATGCACACACGTGGTTCAAAGTCAAGTCTTCAAGCTAGGTTTGAAGCTGAATCCAGCCTCTGTACCCCAATACAGATTTAATTCTTGGAGACAGAGTTTTGGGTGAAGTCGAAAAGAATAACTTTATTGCTTTGCCAGGCAAAGCGGGCCACAGCTGGCTAAAGCCCTGCAAAACTGTGTCTTGCCCTGGACGGGTAGTGAGGAGTGTCGTAGTCAAGGTTCAGAGGGGGTGATCAGCTCTGGACTGATTGGCGGGTGGTGAGGTAAGTGGGAGTCAGCATCATCAGCCTTCTGGTTCCAACAGGTCTGGGTTCTCCTTGCTTGTGGGCAATGAACAGTTAACTTCTCCCACCTGGTGGGGGTTTCAGTGTCTGCAGAGCAACTCTAAGGTGTTGTTGTTTGTGCCCCTTGATGGGGAACCAGGACCTGCCCCAAGGCTGCACTATAGTTTCTTGACTGCTCCTCCCTTGTCTCTGCATCCCCTCCCTTCTGATTAACAAATGTTTGAACTGGCTCTTTGGAACTCAGGGAAGGTCCTAGAGGCTGAATGCTGCCTATTTTCTATAATCAAGAAAACAGGGTCGGGGCCGGGGGGGGGGGGCGGGGGGGGAAGCGGGGGACTGAGAAAGGCTTTTGTGTCCACAGGATCCTACACAGTACCAGGTTTTAAAATAAACAAAGCAAGAATGACTCTGGAACAGGTACAGGGTCATTTCTTCCAGGTGTTCGCTCAATGGTGCTTGAACTTCCTTTTAAAGAATCTTTAAATTTTGATCTACTTTTAAGCTTGCAGAAAAGGGTTTCTGTACATCCTTTAATCCCACTCCCCTTAATGTGAACATCTTGCCCTACTGTTAGAACAATTATGAAAACTAAGGCATCAATGTAAAAACTAAGCATAATACAGTTAACAAAATAAAGACTTGATTCAAATCTCATCCATTTTGACTCAGTGACCGATCTTGGCAAAAAAGGTTGAAAGCTGAGTGGATGGACACCCCTGAGACAGGGTCAGTGGCCCAAGACCGCCAAGGCTGAAGGTGTGGGTTTACCTGCTGAAAAAGACCCTGATGTTGGGAAAGACTGAAGGCAGGAGGAGAAGGGGGTGGAGAAGGAGTCAACGGACGATGAGATGGTTGGATGGTATCACCAACTCAATGGACTTGAGTTTGAACAAACTCTGGGAGATAGTGAAGGACAGAGGAGCCTGGCATGCTGCAGTCCATGGAGTCGCAAAGAGTAGGAGACGACTAAGTGACTGAATGACAGCAACAACGTCCTGCTGCAACTGAGTGCCCTCATCCATAAAAGTATAAATGGGTGAGCTGTCCTCCAAGGCTCTCCTAAGCTCCACAATGTTACTGTTTCATATTCTACTCTGTGAACATAGGCAGCTTGGACTATTTTTGGAGGGAGCGTGGGCAGGAAGTCTATTTGGGAGGCAATAAGTACATTTGGAAATTTGCAAACCAATCTGCAAAAATGCCATTTGTCGCCTGCAAAGACTTACTGGTTGATTCAGTCTGGCCTACACCTTGATGCTGTAAGTGGCATTACCGTTTGCTGATTTCCTCCTATTTATTTATGTGTACCTGTATTTATTAGAATCTCCCAATGAAGATAGGATTTAAGGTGGAATTTCTGCCAGCCTTCAACTTCCTGATCTTTTCATAATTTTTACCCGGAGCACTAGGTGGCGATGTTGTATTTTAAATTTTCTTTCTTTTTTTTTTAAAAGAGGCAATCAATGATGGGTGAGGTGCTAGTTAAGAATAATAATTAAGTTTTCAATTTTAGCTCATTTTGGAATCATATTTCCTTATCAATTCAGATGTGTTTGTTGTTGTTCTTCCAGATAACAATCCCAATATGGAAATAAATTAATATCTATCCAAAGGTGAAACAGGAATTTGAATTTTCCCTTAAAAGGGAATTGAGAATTTATGCTGACAGTAGTTTGTGAATCAACAGAGAGGTTCTTATTCTCATGGAAGTGTGTGTCAAACCTAGGATTAGCCGTTTGTTTGTTTGTTTTTTAGTATATCTGTTTTCAGTGGAAAAAAATATAAAGGCAATTCTAAGAAGCAAAGATGATTTTGGGTCATTATAGCCTAACGATTTGGGAAAAAGAAGGACATAAATCTATCTGAGAGAGAACTCTTTGCAAAGAGAACAATTACCCAGGGCACTGCTCACTAGAAAGATGGTGAGTGCCAGAAAGAAAGAGAATTATATGAGACCAAGAGTATGATGAGATGGCAGAGGACGAGATGTTTGGCTGGCATCACTGACTCGATGGACATGAGTTTGAACAAATTCTGGGAGATAGTGGAGGACAGAGGAGCTTGGCAGGCTGTGGTCCATGGGGTTGCAGAGAGTCGGAGACGACTGAGCGACTGAACACCACCACCAAGAGAGTATGATGAGTATCCACAGATACAGGCTCTCAAAACTGTTAATTTAGAGAAGTCATTTGTGTGATCATGATCTGAGACTGGTTTTCTGCAAGTTCTATTGTGTTGACACTGGGCAGATGGAAGGAGGGTGGATGAGGTGGTGCTAATCTTTTTTGCTCTGTCATTTAAATCACGAGTCCTCAGTCATTGTTAAACACACAGTAGCCAGAGTTGTGGAAGGACATTGCCTTCAGTCAGTTCAGTTGCTCAGTCTTGTCTTACTCTTTGTGACCCCATGGACTGGAGAATTTTGAACATTATGTGAGATGAGTGCAGTTGTGCTGTAGTTAGAACAGTAGAGTTTGGGAGGACATTTTGGTGTGCCATGATGGCTTCAAAGCTAGGGCCAGCAAGGAGATCCAACCAGTCCATCCTAAAGGAAATCAGTCCTGAATATTCATTGGAAAGGTTGATGCTGAAGTTGAAATTCCAATACTTTGGCCACCTGATTCGAAGAACTGACTCATTTGGAAAGACCCTGATGCTGGGGAAGATTGAAGGTGGGAGGAGAAAGGGATGATAGAGGATGAGATGGTTGGATGGCATCACCAACTCAATGGACATGGGTTTGGGTAGACTTTGGGAGTTGGTGATGGACAGGGAGGCCTGGCATGCTGCAGTCCATGCGGTTGCAAAGAGTCGGATACAACTGAGCGACTGAACTGAAACTGAACTGAACCAGGCCTTTGGTGTTTAGATTTATCTGCTAAAAGGGAGTTCCCATCTCTTAGGATTGCTGTGAGAACTCAGTAAATGAGGATTAAAACAGAGTAAAGTACAGTACTTGGGAACTAGTAGTGACTATCGTTGTTCTGCTTTTTTCCTAAAGGTTGATCAAAAATGACAATAAGTTCACCTAACTTGAATGATTGGGCAAGTTAGGTTTAGATGTCAAAAGCCAACTCAGACCCTAAAAATGATCACAACTGTATTTTAATTTAATGAATGTTTATATCTTTCCCTATATCTTATTGAAAATTCAAAAGTTGTTTTACATTCAAAATGAGTCCTTGTCCTTTAAAAACCGAGTGGATTTCTCCTCCACAAATAAAGAGCAAAAGAAACCAATGAAAACCACCAATTGTGAAGTGCCAATGTGTGACTGTATAAGCGACTTAATCCTATATGTTTCTAAAACTGCTCTGACTTAGATGTTCAGAAATTCTCAAGAGAAAGAATATGAATATAAATGTGAAAATTTGGTTTTTATTTGATTTCCCAGACTTATTTAAGTTTTAGATGTAAAGTCTAGGTGAGCATAAATCATTTCCATTTTCTTTCATTGAGCAGGTAAAGAGGAAAGGATGCTAGAATCTATGGTGCTACACAGTATTCATCAAAGTGACTGAAAAAATGAAACTTTGTTTCATATATGAATTTAAATTTTGTTATATTTGTCAACTTGTTTAGACTATTGTTTCATTTATGTGTTTTGATGTATATATATATATATATATATATATATATATATATATATATATATATATATATATATATATAAAATTGATGGCTCCTAGAAGCAGTGCCTATGAAAGAGGTGAGTCTTCTCACTGTCATGCAGAAGAAAACATACTCTTTCTACTCTTTCTAATTCTTGGTCTCATACTTTTTTTCTTTCATACTCTGGGTGATTCTCCCTGTTTGCAAAGAATCTGTTTGCTCTCAGATAGACTGATATCTTTTTTCCCTCTAAAGCATACGCTTTGAAACACTGAAACCTTGAGTTCAGAAGGTGTTTTCTTTCCAGTGTGACAAAAGTGCTGAGAAGCCCAGGCACCTAAGTAACTGGAATGGGTAGATGGACTCCTTTGTTATGAAAGGAGGGGCAGGGAGCCGTGTCACTAAGGTGCAAAGAAGTCGTGATGATGATGGTGATGATGGCGACGGCAGTTGTAGTGATAATGGCGCTGATGGTAATGTGGATGCTGCTGCTGGTGATAATGGTGATGATGGTGGTGTTGTTAGTAAGGATGATGATGATGGTGACAATGGAAGCCAGCTGCTCCCCTGGGGACCCTTACTGAGCCTCTAGCCTGTGCCTGACATCAGGTCTGCATCAGTGTTCCTGGGTCTTCACAGTAATTCTCAACTGGGGATAGTCTCACCTCTTCCTTGTCGTGTGACATGTGACAATGCCTAGAAACACTTTTGTTTGATTTGGGGGGAGGGCAGTGCTGGTACCTAGTGGACAGAGGTCAGGGATGATGCTAAACACCCACAACACACAGAGAAGCCCCCATGACCAAGAACTTTGCAGCCCAAGTGTCACTTGTGACCCTGAAGAGGGATGACCCCTCGCCCTGAAGAGGGTGCTGACCCATCATTGTGTGGGTTGAGACTGTGAGGTAATCATGGACATCTGGAACCAGGTAAGCACTTCAGGATTTCCTGTAATGGAAAGATACAGTTTTTTAGTCTTTGTTTTTTTTTTCTTCTGACAGTTCTATTTTTTTAAGTCACACCAATTTATTTATTTATTTATGTATTTTTGGTTGTGCTGGGTCTTTGTTGCTGTGAGTGGACTTTTCTCTGGTTGCAACGAGCAGGGGTGCTCTCCAGTTTTGGTGCTGGGGCTTCTCTTGTTGCTGAGCACAGGCTCTAGATAATGCACGGGCTTCGGTAACTGTGGCAGGTGGGCCTCAGTCATTGAAGCTCCTGGGTTATAGAGCACAGGCTCAGTAGCTGTGGTGCGTGGGCTTAATTGCCCCCTCTCCCTCCCTTTACCCCCGCCTCTGGCATGTAGGATCTTCCCGTACTAGGGATTGCAATATCCTGCATTGCAAGGTAGATTCTTAACCACCGGACTACCAGGGAAGGCCCCTCTTTGCTCTTTTTATCAGTGTGTCCACAAGATATGAAAGCTCATAGCTTTTAAAGGCTTTTTAAAGGCTATTTTAGAAGGCTTCAATAATCTTTCTAAGAAAATTGCACGATGAAACTGTGTGCTACTAATGTTACATGATTGCTCTAACAATGTGAGCTGTCATTCTGATGAGCCTGTTAGAAATAATTGGTGTTTTACTGCATATCGAACCAGAGAGATGTGTTTTTTAAAACCAGAATTTTCAGTAGAGGATGTATTACATTGCAGTCCCTGGAGAAAGGCTGGTGGGTGAAAAGAGTCACTTGCTGACTTCATGGAACCACTAGTCTCAGGGAAAAGTTACTATCAGGTTACTGATAGTAACCTCAGTCAACGTGGAGTTGCAGTGGACTCCATGCTGTGATGGAGAACAGCCTGGTCTCCAGGAGCAGAAGGTGGAGAAGGGCTGGGTAGCAGGTCAAGAAGGGCCAGTGTGTGCTGTATTCAAAGTGGGTCACCAACAAGGACCTACTGTACAGCACAGAGAACTCTACTCAGTGTTATGTGCCAGCCTGGATGGGATGGGGCTTTGAAGGAGAATCATCCATTTGTATGTATGGCTAAGTCCCTTTGCTGTCCACTTGAAACTGTCACAACATTGTTAATGGGCTATACCTCAGTACAAAATAAAAAGTTAAAACAAAAGAAGGGCCAGTGTGGCTGGGGGGATGGGGTGTGGCTGAAAGGTAGAGTTGGGGAGTGGACTTGGGGGCAAGTCCTGCTAGAATTGGAGTTGCTTAGTTGCTAAGTTGTGTCCGACTCTTTGTGACCCCACAGACTGTTAGTCCACCATGCTCCTCGGTCCATGGGATTTCCCAGACAAGAATACTGGAGTGGGTTGCCATTTCCTCCTCCAGGGTATCTTCCCAACCCAGAGATCAAACCTGTGTCTCCTGCAGTGGCAGACTCTTTACCACTGAGTCACCAGGGAAGCCCTAGGAATGGAGACCTTTATCACAAAGTAGTGAGAAGCATTACCTTAATTGGAAGCATGTCATAATTGGTTTTTCTTTTTTCTTTTTTTTTAAAAATCACTCTAGCTGCAGGATGGAGACTGGATTGAGGAAAATAATTTTATTGTTCTTATTTCCATTATTTAAGAGATCTTTTTATATTTATGTTTATAGTTAAGAGATCTTTTAAATAATGGAAATAAGAATAACAAAATGTTATTCCCCAAACAGCCCTTGGTCACATGAAACAGAGACCTTGCCTATAATATCCTGGGTGTAAGGCTGGATTCATAACAGGTTGGGTGTTTGGAACCCAACGTGAAAATTCTAAAAGCAGTGTCCTGAAGGTGGAGCAAAGTCTGAGTTGGGGCAAGTGATGTAAAACCAAAAATTCAGGGTTTTGATGAAAAGCAGAACCAGGTTGGGCACTAAGACAAGAAATTCAATGATGGAGGACACATGAGCAACAGAAGGGAAGAGCCTGGCGGTCCGAGAGGCGGGCATATTCCCTGTGGCTGTCCCTGGACACAGCAGGGCAGGTTCCCTTCCTCAGATGACCTCTCTCTCAGACGACCTCTCTTTCAGGAAAAGTGGGAATCAGAGGCTTCTTGAGTTTGAGTAATAAGCCTTCTTACTTGGGTTTTGTAAATTTCCAGTATGGAATATGAATTTCCCAAACCACCATCTCAGCATCTTCCCCACTGTGCCCATGCAGGATCAGCTGTGGTGTCGCCAGGGATGTTCCAGCATCTTTGTCTGAGAGTCTCCAGATTTCCCCTTGGGACAGGCTGCCAGGGTGCATGCGAGAATAGGGGGTCCCAGCAGGTTGGGAGAGGAAGCAGTTGGAGAGACAGGTCGGATGCCTGCAGGAGCGACAGTGGAGTGCAGAGGCCAGAGAACGGGTGACCTCGCCGCCCCAGGGCTGTTTGTTTCCAAGTTAAATAAACCATATGAGACTGGGTTTCCCCACGCTCTTGTTCAAACTCCCCTGCTTCCAGTAGTGGGGGCTTTCTTCTTCTGTACTGTTCTGCCTCTCTGGTCAGCCAGGCCCTGCCGTCTGCATATTTTGAGGGGGACACTTAATGTCCTGGGTCATCGGCGTGGGGCTGTCCTCCCAAGCAGGCCTCCCCACATAAGGAGGCGCCATGCCCACCGAACGGGAGGTGTTCAAGGCACAAACCATGCAATTCTGTGACACACTGGTCACAGTGACTCCGCTGGGGGGCTTCTGATGGCACTTGGGGAAACTGGGCAGCACGTCTGGTGACCTGCTGGTTGACCCACAGGGCATGTTGCCCCCAGGGCCTCCCTCGTCTGTGATGGGCAGGACCCACAAGTCTGCATCTGAGTGGGGACTGTGTACAGCTGGGGGCTGATCATCGTGGGTTCCTTCTGCTCCCTGAGAGGTGGGGCTCTGTGTCCTTTCAGTGCTGAACCCTCGTCCTTGCTCCCCACTACCCCGGGGTCTGTCCTCCCATTTCAGTACCTGACAACTTCCTCCACTGACCCCACCGCCTCCCTTCCCCCAGCCCCCCACTGCAGCCCTCACCTGTCTTCCTAGGAAAGGAGCTCTTATCTCTCTCTCTGCCACATTTCACTTTACGGCTCATGGTCTCTGCTCCTTGCAGGCTTTTCTCCTTTGATCATTTTCAGTCATTTTGGTCATCAGGCCCTTTATCCTATGATCAAGGTTCACATCTGGAAGTTAAAAATAGTCAAGACCCATGGAAAAGAAAAAGTACAGAAATTAATCCCCCAGGAGGTTACCTCTGGATAGGTTATCAGTAGATGCCTGGCTCTCTTGCCCTCCTGGTGAGTTCTCGAGGGGTCGGGCCTTTTTTTTAAAAAAAATTATTTACTTTTAATTGAAGGATAATTGCTTTAGGATATCGTGTTGGTTTCTGCCGTACAGCAACATGAATTAGCCACAGGTATATCCATGTCCCGTCCATCCTCAACCCCCCTCCCACTTCCCACTGCATCCCACCCCTCTAGGTTGTCACAGAGCCCCGGGTTGAGTTCTCTGAGTCATACAGCAAATTCCCACTGGCTACATACATACGGTAGCGTACATGTTTCCACGCTGCTCTTTCAATTTGTCCCACCTTCTCCTTATCTCGTTCTCTGCGTTTGCCCAGCTCCTGAGACTGTGTCCAACCCAAGATACCAAGCAAACATTCATGGGATAAATAAACAGACCTTTTCATTTTTGCGGGCGCCGTTTTATATCAGTTAGGGAGCTGAATCATTACCACAGAGGCTTCACCACATGAGGAGGCAACCCTGGATGGAGCAGCACACCGGAGTCACCAGGCAGCCTGGTGTTTCGCTGCTTGGCTCTTTGCATGAGGCTTTTGCAGTCATGGTTGCAAGATGGTTGTGCCAACTGCAGGCAGGATAAAGAGAAGGTCCGGGGTAAAGTCAGATGAGTCCGGACCTTCTCATTGGGAAATAAGTCACTTTCTCAGAAGCTTCACTAATGTCTCAGTAACCAGCTATACCATGTGGTGTCCTTTTTTTCAGGGAGCAGAAATCAAGTTATTTTATTTAGTCCCAGCACATTGTCCCCTGGGTTCCTTTGGCTTCTGCTGTAGTCATAAAGCGTATTTTGGAGGTGACATATTGAATTACATTTAATACCTAGGTTTTCAATTTATATAAAAAATATGTCTTTATGTTATTTACTAACAAAGAAGAATTTTATAAGCATAATGCCTAGTATGGTCATTTTGAGAAGCATTTTGGAGAAGACCTTAAAGTTCCTTTCCTTAAAATAGGAGCCTGGGAAGAGTTCTAATGAGAGTACTAAAGGCTGAAGCTTAACCCAGACACTCATTTCTCTCAGTCCTCACAGAGGCTGGATGTCCAGGATCAAGCACTGGCAGGTTTGGCTTCTCTTGAGGCCTCTCTCCATGGCTGTGGATGGTCACCTTCTGTGTCCTCACGTGGCCTTTCCTCTGTACACACAATCTAGATATCTCTCAGAAGTGTATCCAAATTCTCTCTTCTTCTAAGGACACCTATCAGGTTGGATTAGGGTCCACCCTAATGCCTCACTTTAACTCGATCACCTCTTTAAAGGCTATCTGTCCATGCTGAGGTCCTGGGGACACGATGGCAACATATGAATTTTAAAAATAACTTTATTTATTTATGGCTACACTGAAGTCGTCACTGCAGCACGGGCTGTCTCTAGTTGGGGCCCAGGAGCTGCTCTCTGTCTGTGGTGTACGGGCTTCTCATAGCAGTGGCTTCTCTTGTTGCATGCACCCACTCTCCTCCCCACCTGCCCCCTTGTCTCCTTGAAGCCATGTTGGCTGCCTGGTTTGTATCTTTCTCTTTTTCCTCTAGGAGCTGTTGCTCATTTACTGATACCTACCCAACTATGTGTATGTTAGTCACTCAGTCATGTCTGACTCTTTGCGACCCCATAGACTGTAGCCCGCCAGCCTCCTCTGTCCATGTGAGTTTCCAGGCAAGAATACTGGAGCGGGTTGCCATTCTCTTCTCCAGAGGATCTTCCTGATCTATGGATTGAACTGCGGTCTCCTGCATTGCAGACAGATTCTTTCACATCTGAGCTACCAGGGAAGCCCTGACTACAGGTACATCTTAAAGCTAATGTCTGTTTTACAAAATAAGATCTCAGATGAATTGCCTGCATATTCGAGCACCCATTTTCCTCATCCTCACTCCTGATCCCCCACTTCCTTGTGAGCCTTCTGTCTCACAGGTGCTCAGAGTGTGTCTGCTTGCTTCCTTAAGCTCAAGTTCTGTGCCAGTTGAGATGCTGTGTTGCATCAGTGCCCCTCTGTGGGTATTCTGTCCTTGTCCAGCAGTGCCCTGGCTCCGCTTGTCTGTGGAAGCTGGGTGGACAGATGAGGGTGCTCACGGCGCACCCTCCATGGGGCTTCCTCAGCACTCTCTCCCCACACGGCGAACTCATCCGAATGTCAGTGAGTCAGAGGACATGTCTCTACATTGTTATTCCTGGTGATGCTCCATCTGGGTCATTGTTCACATTGACCCTGACATTGGTTTGGAAATTCACAAAGTGGTTCCCTGGCCTTTCGACCCTTGTCGCTGCTTCTCACAAAGCTAGAGACTTGTTCTTTGCTCTTCTCTGGAGATACAGACTTGTGACTTTTCCTCCTGCAGAGCCCACCAGGTCCCTCTCCTCCCACCTGCTGGCCACCCCCACACCCTGGTCTCCAGTCAGAGAGTGAGCACCACTCAGCTGCACCTGCTAGGAATCAAGGTGGCTTCTGTTAAAATCATGTTCCAGTCCTTAAAGGAAACATCATCAATTTGGGGAGGCTTGGGCAGTGGAGTGGAACATTGGTGTGTCATTCTGATTAGAAAACTTTCCACTGATGGAAATATTCCTCCTGTAGACCTTGACCCCACAGAGTGATATGGTCTTCGGCTGTCATGTTCGGTTCAGTTCAGTTCAGTTGCTCAGTTCAGTTCAGTTCAGTTCAGTCGCTCAGTCGTGACCGACTCTTTGCGACCCCATGAATCACAGCACGCCAGGCCTCCCTGTCCATCACCAACTCCCGGAGTTCACTCAAACTCATGTCCATCGAGTCGGTGATACCATCCAGCCATCTCATTCTCTGTCATCCCCTTCTCCTTCCGCCCCCAATCCCTCCCAGCATCAGAGTCTTTTCCAGTGAGTCAACTCTTCGTATGAGGTGGCCAAAGTATTGGAGTTTCAGCTTCAGCATCAGTCCTTCCAATGAACACCCAGGATCGATCTCCTTTAGAATGGACTGGTTGGACCTCAAGAGTCTTCTCCAGCACCACAGTTCAAAAGCATCAATAGTTGATCAATAGTGCCCAGCTCTTTTCGACCCCATGGACTGCAGCATGCCAGGCTTCCCTGTCCACCACCAACTCCTATAGCCTGATCAAACTCATGTCCATCGAGTTGGTGATGCCATCCAACCATCTCATCCTCCATTGTCCCCTTCTCCTGCCTCAATCTTTCCTAGCATCAGAGTCTTTTCAAATGAATCAGTTCGTCACATCAGGTGGCCAAAGTGTTGGAACTTTGGCTTCAGCATCAGTCCTTCCAATGAATATTCAGGACTGATTTCCCTTAGGATTGTCTGGTTTGATCTCCTTGCAGTCCAAGGGACTCTCAAGAGTCTTCTCTAGCACACAGTTCAAAAGCATCAACTTTTCAGTGCTCAGCTTTCATGTTATGAAATCTTAACCCAAAAGGGCAAAGCAGGTATTTCTGGTTGTTCAGACTTTGTGGTTGTTCAGTCTCTTAGTCATGTCTGACTCTTTGTGACCCCATGGACTGCAGCACGCCAGGCCTCACTGTCCTTCACTGTCTCCTGGAGTTTGCTCAAACTTGTGTCCACTGAGTTGATAATGCTATCCAACCATCTTGTCCAAACTTAATAACATGGTAAATGAGTCGCAACCATGTATATAGAGAAAATAAAAGTGAATGGAAACTCTTATATGCTATTATAAGAGTTTCATAGAAACTTAAGATTTTATCTAAAATACCATATGAAAAGTCAACTTATAATGAAACTGTGTAGAAGGAAGAGTTGCTGAATGACCAAAAAAATAGATGAACCATCAGAAAGTTCTCCACGGTGGCACCATATCCTGCGGTAGCTTGGGCACTAGCTGACTTGCACCTGTGTCCACAGGCACAGTGTGTCCCAGCCACGGCTCAGATTTGGTCTCACTGGGTATGGCATTGCCCCAGGCGAGGTTGAATGCTGAGATCCAGAGACTGGCTCATCCTGCAGCCAGGTGTCCTGTCCTCTTGAGCAGGGAGTCTGAGCCTGCACGTGAGGGTGGGATGGGGTGATAACTGGGGGCACATTGGGACTAGGATGGAGGTGGTGACAGCTGTCTGGCTCCAGTGATGCCCAGAGTGCTGAGCGGCTCCCAGCATGGTTTCTGCTGCAAGAAGGATGCCAAGAAAACTGTCACCAGGATTCAGAGCTCTCCAGGGGGTATGTCAGGCAGATTGATGATCCCTGGGTTTGGTCCTGCTGTTACTATTTCCAGGAAAGTGCAGGAAAAGCAATCTTTTGTTGCTTAAAAAGGTGGCCTCAGCTACTGGAATGTTTCCATATTACAGACCTTCAGCAGCTAAATATTGTCCTGCTGTGTGCATGCTGGTGCTCACGGATGCAAATGAACTGACCTTATTTTAGCAACTGAAATGCAGGTTAAATCTCCTCTGACTGAACTTGGTTTTCCTGCTGCGTGGGTGCCTGGGAAATTTAACTGAATTTAACTCTGTTAAAGGGAGAGATGCATTTTCAGTGTGGAGGCAGAGAGTCCCATGTGGTTGGGAACTGGGAGACGGCCTGTCAGAGTGAAATGAACCCCACACCAGGAGTTCAGCAATCTAGTCCCCACTCTGTCTTGTTAGTTATTCCTGCAAGTCTCTGCGGGTCATTTAAACTCTCAAATATTTTACATCAAGATTTGATCAACAGGAAAAGGACTAGACTGACCAGCTGACTTAGAGAGACCCCAGAACATTGGAATTGACCCTTCAAGGGTGAAATGAGAGAAGAGTTATTACCTTTGTCATCAGATGCATAGTCACAAAATGTATTAAATACAAAAGCATTTGAAAAATCACGTGATATGCAGAAGAACTCAGTAATGTCCAGCACTGAAGTTATAACTAGGGGAGAAATTAGACACTTCTAAACTCCCTCCCCTTATTAATTACTGCATGTCACAATCATTGCCCTGATCATTTATTCATTTATAAGATATTTTCAAGTTCATACTCTGGGAGGCGCCAGGGAAGTACAGGAATTAGGACTTGGTCTTCTTCCCCAAGGATGCCATGGAAGGTGGGTCTTGGAGAAAGAATGTGAAGTACAGGGTAGAGTAACTCATTGCCATGCTGGGTACCAGAGGCTGCCACGGGGTGTATCGCCAGAGGACCCCTGGTTGTGCAAGATGGTGATCTTGGTGACTATTTTCCACCCACATCCTGAAAATGCAAGATGGAGAGATTGCAAGATGTTAATATCTGCTCCTAACTTGCTGGCTTTTCAGAAGCTAAACTCCATCATAATACATGGCAAATGTTCATGTGAATGTAACATAGTCACAGTTTTGGGTGAAATGATGGAGAGGGGCACAAGTTTTGCAGTAGATGTGAATCCAGATTCTGACTCCTCCTGAATCTGCAACCTTCATCTAATGATGTCACTTTGTTTCCATCCCCTTGTTTATGAAAGCAAAGCATATCTCCACGGCTGCTGAGATAAAGAAACAGAATGAAGTGAAAGTATCTCATCTTCAGACCATCTGTGAGTGTTCTCATTGTTTGCTTCTGTCTGCAACTGTATTTTTCATTTGCTGAAATCCCCCATCAACCCTGAATAGTCAATGGAAGGATTCGTGCTGAAGTTGAAGCTCCAATACTTTGGCCACTTGATGCAAAGAACCAACTAATTGGAAAAGACCCTGAAGCTGGGAAAGATTGAAGGCAGGAGGAGAAGGAGCCAACAGAGGATGAAATGGTTGGATGGCACCACCGACCCAATGGAAATGAGTTTGAACAAACTCCAGGAGATAGTGGAGGACAGGGAAGCCTGCTGTGCTGCAGTCCATGGGGTCTCAAAGAGTTGGACGCGTCTGAGTGAACAATAACAGCAACCCATCATACAAGTGAGAAGAGGCCCCTCTGGTCTCTGCTACAGTGGAGCCCCCTTGTTGTCTGAGATACAGTTTGTCTTGTTGAGAAGTTCCCACTTCCACAGCAGTGGGGCAGCCACCTATTGTAAGTCTCCCTGGGCAGTGTGGGGACAGCCGCTTCCCTCTGCTCCTCCCTCTCCTACCACGCCTCCTTCCTCTCTGAGCTTGGTTATCTCCCCAGGAGGCTCAGCAGGTGCCAGGCTGCATATCTTCTGCTTCATGGGCTCTGCTTCTGTGATGCCTGGGCAGCCAGTGCAATGCCTGCCTTATCCTCTGCCCTCTTTCTCTGCATTGGCTTACCTTGTTGTTTTTTTTTTTTTTCTTTTTGTGGTTGTTGTTTAGTTGCTAAGTTTTATCTGACTTACGGTGTGACCCCATGCACTGTAGCCCACCAGGCTCCTCTGTCCATGGGATTCTCCAGGCAAGAACACTGGAGTGGGTTGCATTTCCTCCTCTAGGGATTAAACCTGCATCTTTTTTGTCTCCTGCATTGGCAGGCAGGTTCTTTACCTGTTGTGCTACCTGGGAAGCCCATAAGACTACTGGAGTGGGTTGCCATTCCCTTCTCCAGGGGGATCATCCCGACACAGGGAGAGACACTCATCTCCTTCATTCGCACGTGGATTCTTTACCACTGAGCCACCTGGGAAGCCCCACACCTCATTTTTACTCACAGAAAAATGGCATCTCCTCCTTGGAAGGCCTCCTTTTGGGGGTCTTTGTTGCATGGTGGACTGAGCCCAAGGGACTTATAACTTTTTACATTTGCACATCATTTTTCTTCCCAGTGCTACTTGCGGCAGAGTTGCCGGGCTAATCAGTGTCCCTGAGCCCACACTAGTTTAGTTCCGGATTCTCCTGTCACTGTTTACTTCAGCTTTCTTTTGTGGCCGCAATCATTGCTCTCAAATAAGGTCTGACCTCTTTCCGGGAGGCTCCTTAACTCCCGTGTGAACTGGTGGCAACAGAGACACCTGGGACAGCTTTACTTAACTGCACTCATGGACGTGACTTTACGTAGTGTCAAGTTGGGAAAGGCAGAGATGCTTTGAGATTTAAAACAAAACAGAATATTCCTTTGAAAAAATGCTTTTGACTTTCCGTCAAGTTGATGGGTTGAACATAGCAAATCTTCTTCTATTCCAAACACAAAGAATTTCTGGGTGAAATATGTTTAAATATGTTCAAAGGCTCAAGAATCAAAGGTGGAAACCGTGGCAGTGAGCTGAGCCCTGGATAACAGCCCTAGATTCAGGACTTTTAATACTGTGTGGGGTTGGAAAATGAAATCTGCAGGGTTCACACTAAGCTGAGAGCAGAACCTGAGCCCCCAGGGGAAACCAGGACCTGGGAGATTGATGCTCGACCCTGAGTAGGGACTGTCTGCCTGTGGCTGTAAGCAGAATCATCTCTGAGCAGGCTGTCAGGCCTCTGGAACACCTACTGATGGAATTCAGAACTACCCTCCCCTAGAGATTCAGCACCAGACCCACAATAGGGCTTGGGCAAAAGCCATCAATAAACTGCTACCCACTGAAGTCTCCAAGACTCAGAGGAAGCACACTCATGCAGAACCTGTGATGTGAAGTGGGGCTGAACAGAAGACGGACAGTATTTGATAGAGTTTGTTTCATAAAAATTGGTCTCTAACCCCTGTCCACTGGCTCCAAATTAGAGAATGCATGTCCAAGGGAGAAGCCATAGTAGGAGGATATGAGTGCAACTTAAATAAGTACATTTAAAAACAAAGAGATAAAGGAGAAATTAGTGAGTGTCATGTAAGAATAAAAGAGGTTATGAAATTGAACGAGTAGATATGAAAAATAACCTAACATACAGTAATTTTATGGGGATGTAAACTGGTGTAGCCACTATGGAGAACAGTGTGAAGGTTCCTTAAAAATTGAAGATAGAGTTGCCATATGGTCCAGCAATCCCACTCCTAGGCACATATCCAGAGAAAGCTCTAATTTGAAAGGATACATACACTCCTATATTCATAGCAGCACTATTTACAACAGCCAAGATAAGAAAGCAACCTAAGTGTCCATTGACAGATGAACGGATTAAGAAGATGCACAATAGAATACTACTCAGTCATAAAAAGCATGAAATAATGCCATTTGCAGCAACATGGATAGATGTTGAGATTATCATACTAAGTGAAGCAAGTCAAAGATAAATGCTATACAATATTACTTAAATGTGGAACCTATGAACTTATCTACAAAACAGAAACAGACTCGTAGACGTAGAGAACAAGCTTATGATTACCAAAGGGAAAGGGGGAGGGATAAATTAGGAATTTGGGATTAACAGATATAAATTCCCAGGTGGTGCTACTGGTAAAGAATACACCTGCCAATACAGGAAACCCAGGAGACCCAGGTTCGATCCCTGGGTCAGGAAGATCCCCTGGAGAAGGAAATGGCAACTCTCTCCAGTATTCTTGCCTGGGAAATCCCATGGACAGGCAAGCCTGGTGGGCTACAGCCCATGGTGTCACAGGGAGTCAGACACGACTGAGCATGTTGAATAAATAAATAAGTAAGTAAGATAGATAACCAACAAGGCCCTACTGCATAGCACAAGGAACTGTATTCAGTACCTTATAATACTCTTTAATAGAAAAGAATCTGAATAATAAAAAATATATATGCATATATATTTGAATCATTTTGGTGTACCCCTGAAATATTGTATATCAACTATACATCAATTAAAACTTTTTTTTTTAAGTCAGATGGGTTAAATGATACATTAAACAAAACCAGAAAGGTCTTGTAGGTCTTCATAGAACTGTTCAACTTTGGCTTCTTCAGCGTTACTGGTTGGGGCATAGGCCTGCATTACTGTAATATTGAATGGTTGGCCTTGGAAACAAACAGAAATCATTCTGTCGTTTTTAAGATTGCATCCAAGTACTGCATTTTGGATTCTTTTGTTGACCATGATGGCTACTCCATTTCTTCTAGGGGATTCCTGCCCACAGTAGTAGATATAATGGTCATCCGAGTTAAATTCACCCATTCCAGTCCATTTTAATTAATCGATTCCTAGAATGTCTATGTTCACTCTTGCCATCTCCTGTTTGACCACTTCCAATTTGCCTTGATTCATGGACCTAACATTCCAGGTTCCTATGCAATATTGCTCTTTACAGCACCGGACCTTGCTTCTATCATCAGTCACATCCACAACTGGGTATTGGTTTTACTTTTGCTCCATCCCTTTATTCCTTCTATAGTTATTTCTCCACTGAGCTCCAGTAGCATACTGGGCACCTACTGACCTGGGGAATTCCTCATTCAGTATCCTGTCATTTTGCCCTTTGATACTGTTCATGGGGTTCTCAAGGCAAGTATACTGAAGTGGTTTGCCATTCCCTTCTTCAGTGGACCACATTCGGCTGTGGTCCATGTGATCAGATCGACTAGTTTCCTGTGATTATGATTTCAGTGTGTCTGCCCTCTGATGTCCCCTCGCAATACCTACCGTCTTATTTGGGTTTTTCTTACCTTGGGCATGTGATATCTCTTCACAGCTGCTCCAAGAAAGCGCAGCCACTTCACCTTACCTTGGATGAGGGGTATCTCCTCAAGGCCGCCCCTCCTGACCTTGAACGTGGAGTAGACACAAGAGACGCCGGCCCCAGTGGCGCAGACGCGACAGACCTACAAGACCTTTTAGAACTAACACCCAAAAAAGATGTCCTTTTCATTATAGGGGACTGGAATGCAAAAGTAGGAAGTCAAGAAACACCTGGAGTAACAGGCAAATTTGGCCTTGGAGCATGGAATGAAGCAGGGCAAAGTCTAATAGAGTTTTGTCAAGAGAATGCACTGGTCATAGCAAACACCCTCTTCTAACAACACAAGAGAAGACTCTACACATGGACATCACCAGATGGTCATAACAGAAATCAGATTGATTATATTCTTTGCAGCCAAAGATGGAGAAGCTCTATACAGTTAGCAAAAACAAGACCAGGAGCTGACTGTGGCTCAGATCATGAACTCCTTACTGCCAAATTCAGACTTAAATTGAAGAAAGTAGGGAAAACCACTAGACCATTCAGATATGACCTAAATCAAATCCCTTATGATTATACAGTGGAAGTGAGAAATAGATTTAAGGGACTAGATCTGATAGATAGAGTGCCTGATGAACTCTGGACGGAGGTTCGTGACATTGTACAGGAGACAGGGACCAAGACCATCCTCATGGAAAAGAAATGCAGAAGAGCGAAATGGCTGTCTGAGGAGGCCTTACAAATAGCTGTGAAAAGAAGAGAAGCGAAAAGCAAAGGAGAAAATGAAAGATATAAGCATCTGAATGCAGAGTTCCAAAGAATAGCAAGGAGAGACAAGAAAGCCTTCCTCAGCGATCAATGCAAAGAAATAGAGGAAAACAACAGAATAGGAAAAACAAGAGATCTCTTCAAAAATTAGAGATTCCAAGGGAACATTTCATGCAAAGATGGGCTCGATAAAGGACAGAAATGGTATGGACTTAACAGAAGCAGAAGATATTAAGAAGAGGTGGCAAGAATACACAGAAGAACTGTACAAAAAAGATCTTCACGACCAAGATAGTCACGATAACGTGATCACTGACCTAGAGCCAGACATCTTGGAATGTGAAGTCAAGTGGGCCTTAGAAAGCATCACTATGAACAAAGCTAGTGGAGGTGATGGAATTCCAGTTGAGCTATTTCAAATCTTGAAAGATGATGCTGTGAAAGTGCTGCACTCAATATGTCAGCAAATTTGGAAAACTCAGGAGTGGCCACAGGACTGGAAAAGGTCAGTCTTCATTCCAATCCCAAAGAAAGGGAATGCCAAAGAATGCTCAAACTACCGCACAATTGCACTCATCTCACACGCTAGTAAAGTCATGCTCAAAATTCTCCAAGCCAGGCTTCAGCAATATGTGAACCGTGAACTCCCAGATGTTCAAGCAGGTTTTAGAAAAGGCAGAGGCACCAGAGATCAAATTGCCAACATCCGCTGGATCATGGAGGAAGCAAGAGAGTTCCAGAAGAGCATCTATTTCTGCTTCATTGACTATGCCAAAGCTTTTGACTGTGTGGATCACAATAAACTGTGGAACATTCTGAAAGAGATGGGAATACCAGACCACCTGACCTGCCTCTTGAGAAACCTGTATGCAGGTCAGGAAGCAACAGTCAGAACTGGACATGGAACAACAGACTGGTTCCAAATAGGAAAAGGAGTACGTCAAGGCTGTATATTGTCACCTTGCTTATTTAACTTATAAGCAGAGTACATCATAAGGAACGCTGGGCTCCAAGAAGCACAAGCTGGAATCAAGATTACTGGGAGAAATATCAATAACCTCAGATATGCAGATGACACTACCCTTATGGCAGAAAGTGAAGAGGAACTAAAAAGCCTCTTGATGACAGTGAAAGAGGAGAGTGAAAAGGTTGGCTTGAAGCTCAACATTCAGAAAACAAAGATCATGGCATCTGGTCCCATCACTTCATGGGAAATAGATGGAAAAACAGTGGAAAGAGTGTCAGACTTTATTTTTTGGGCTCCAAAATCACTGCAGATGGTGATTGCAGCCATGAAATTAAAAGACGCTTACTCCTTGGAAGGAAAGTTATGACCAACCTTGATAGCATATTAAAAAGCAGAGACATTACTTTGCCAACCAAGGTCCGTCTAGTCAAGGCAATGGTTTTTCCCGTGGTCATGTATGGATGTGAGAGTTGGACTGTGAAGAAAGCTGATCACCGAAGAATTGATGCTTTTGAACTGTGGTGTTGGAGAAGACTCTTGAGAGTCCCTTGGACTGCAAGGAGATCCAACCAGTCCATTCTAAAGGAGATCAATCCTGGGTGTTCATTGGAGGGACTGATGCTAAAGCTGAAACTGCAATACTTTGGCCACCTCATGCGACGATTTGACTCACTGGAAAAGACTCTGATGCTGGGAAAGGTTGGGGGCGGGAGGAGAAGGGGAAGACTGAGAATGAGATGGCTGGATGGCATCACCGACTTGATGGACATGAGTTTGTGTGAACTCCGGGAGTTGGTGATGGACAGGGAGGCCTGGCGTGCTGTGATTCATGGGGTCGCGGAGAGTCGGACACGACTGAGTGACTGAACTGAACTGAACTGAAAGAAAACTATAGGAAGAGTCAGTGAAATGGAATGCAGATTAAATCTTTCAGAAATCAGCACAGATAAATAATGAGATAAAAATAGAAAAGGTAGGAGACAAGAAAGACAACTTGAGAGGGTCCAGTACAGGCTAACTGGAGTTGTATGATGTTGTGGAGGGGATGGTACGAATGCGATGTCTCCAGAAGTGAAGGAGTCATAATTTGAAAAGTTAGAATAGAATAAACATATTTTTATGTAGACGAAACGTTGTAATGGAACTGCAATGTGTAAAGAGAAAATCTACCCCCCGCCACCAGAAAGATACCAGAGTACCAATAAAAGAACAGCAGTATAATTACTTCAGCCTTTTCATCAGGAAGAGGACAGAAGACAACAGAGCAAAGTCTTTACAGTCCAAGAAAAATACTGTGAACTTAGAACTTTTGCCTAGATGCATGAGCTTTTAAGAATGAAGGCAAATAAAAGACATTTCAGTATACAAAGACTGAATGTGAAGGTTGTAAATGTTACTAAAGACTCTTTCAACAAGATACATTAAGTGTACATATAGTGTACTCAAGCAAGAATCATGAATTCATAAGGAAGCAGTGGATTCAAGAAGTAAGGTGAGAGAAAAGATATGCAGGACATGGTAGTGTATTTAAATACATATTCATTGCAAAATAAAATAGTAGTGATGACAACAGAGTGAAACAGTTTGAATGCATGTGAGTTCACAAACCATGTACAAACAAGTAACAGGATCTGAGTCAGATGAATTGATGATCAGGAGCGTGGAAAGTCTGGAGGGAAATTGTTACTAATTTCTGTCCTGTTTGGGAAGACAGGAGAGATTATCTATCTGTCGATCTATCTGTTATTTTCTCTTATCTTTATTATTTTCTTCTTTCTACTGACTTTGAGCTTTGCTTATTCTCTTTCTAATTCTTTTAGGAGGTAGGTTACATTGTTTGAGATTTTTCTTGTTTTGTAAGGAAAGCCTGTATCAATATCAACTTCTGTCTTAGGATTGCATTTGTCACATTCTGCAGATTTTGGAAAGTTGTGTTTCCCTTCTCATTTATCTTGAGGTATTTTCTGATTTCCTCTTTGATTTCCTTACTTATCCACTTTGTTTTTCAGTAGCATGTTGTATATCTTCCACAAGATCATTCTTTTCCTGTTTTTCTTTCCATGGTTGACTTCTAGCTTTATACTTTTGTAGTAAAAACAAAAGAAGATAATTTCTATCCTCTTAAATTTGTTGAGGGTTATTTCATGGTCTAGTGTGTGATCAATCCTGGAGGGCATTCTGTCTGTGCTTGGAAAGAATGTGCTTTTGCTGTTTTTGGATGTAATGTTCTGTAGACATATATTATCCAACTGTTCTATTGTGTCATTTAAGGCCACTATTGCCTTACTGACTTTCTATTTGGATGATCTGTGATTTCAGTGGGGTATTAAAGTCCCCTAGTGTTATTGTCTTATTGTCAAGTTCTCTATTTATGTCTGTTAGTATTTGCTTTACGTATTTAGGTGTTCCTCTATGGGGCGAATATGTGTTAATGAGTAATGAGTGTAATATCCTCGTCTTATATCGATCTCTTTCTCTTTATGTAATGCTCTTCTTTGTCTTTCTTTATGGCCTTTGTTTTAAAGCCCATTTTGTCTGAAATGAGTATTGTTACTCCTGCTTTCTTATCGTTTCCATCTGCGTGAGATATCTTTTTCCAGCCTCTCACTTTCAGTCTTTGTCCCTCTTTAGCTCTGAAGTCAGCTTTTGGTAGGCAGCATTGATAACTATTAATGTATTATTATTAACAATTATCACATGTCTTTGTAATGCACAGTATGCAATTGTAGTGTATCCATTTTCTTGAGGACCTTTTATATGAGTTGGGAGGAATATATCTTCATTGTGTACATAAAGAATTTGGAGCTACAGATACAATAATGAAATATAAACCTGTTCCTTGGCTGGCACATTTTGAACATGGTTTGTAAATTTCTTGTTTAAAATTTAGCATGTATTTTTCCACAACAAAAATGTTAGAAAAGCTGTTGGGTTCCCAAGCTAACTCAAAGGCGCTAATTTAAAGACGCATTAAACCAGACTAGAATGGACTATAGAACTGAAAGTACTAACAAACTGAATTACCATTCACAACAGTGTTTTAAATTACTGCGGGTACCAGAAATTCATTTCTACTGACACATCTTCCTTCTTATTGGTCCCTGATGAAACTCAGAGAAGATCCTTTGGGGTGGATTTTCTTACTTTGAAAGGAAATAGCAAGACATTCTCAGTGTGGCAGAGGGCTGGAACTCTGGCTGCAGGGCTAAGAAAGAAGTACATCTCACGGTCCACGTGGTAATTTCTCATAACGGGAGTGACCAAGTGGAATAAAGCTGTTGTGAGAATGGTGAAATAGGAAACACCAAAAAAATGAAAAAGCAATGAAGTGGCTTAAAATATGAAGTATGAACAGTAAAAGATATGGAGGGAGTATCTGGAAGCAACCACTCATTTCCTTATGTGGTGGTAGAAATTGAAATAGAAAAGCTGCAGTAACACAGAGTAATAAGAGCTCCTCTGGTAAAGAATCTGCTTGCAATGTAGGAGACCCTGGCTGGATTCCTGGGTTGGGAAGATCTGCTGGAACAGGGTGTGTGCCCCAGAGTTTCCTAGTCTGTTCAACAGAATATTGTAATCGCATCACCATTTCTGTTTTAGAATGCACAACTTGTAGAGTCATTAAATCTTATTAAATCAGTTTAAGACTCTTGGGAGTTGTAATTGTCAGTTTTTATGCACTGTGTAAAGTCTTATTAAACCATAGGCTTCTATAATTGTATTTGAGATGCTTTCTTCCAGAGCACACACAAATAATTACCAATACCAAGGTGCTCAGAGACTCCACTTCTTTTATGTTTAGGTCTTATAGGACCAAACATATGGCTGATTTAACCCTCCAGCGAAGTAATGAAGTGAATTAATTTCTGGATGATTAGCAACTTTTTATGGTGACTATACTGGCTTAATAATACAAGAAGCCATATGTCTATGAGCTTTTGTATGGTTATGGATTAAGAAAACAGGGGAAAGCAAATGCTTTGTTATGAGACCAGAATGTTGCGTTTATATTATCTTCATTCTACTCCAAGCAAGAGATTGGCATTTGAATAACTCAGCTAATCAGCTTAGGTAATAAATGTTGTGAGTATTTATCTTGCATCTCATTCTTCCCAAACAGAAGTAAGCAGCAACACTGCACCATATTATAATTGTCCAAAAGAGCCTGAGAATCTGATAAAAATGAAAATGAATTACTGAATTGAATAACAACATAATTTTCTATTTTCAGCTGACAGGTGGGGAAGTCAGTGAGGTAAATTTTCTCTCAAGTTTCTAGAATTGTAAATGTTTTATTGACTCTTGACAAAGCCTGTTGTTACAGACCTTCCATCCTTCTGCTGTGCTGGCTACTTATTTATTTATTGCCATGTTTTGCTGTGTGTATATTTCTTGTTTAATCTCATGAGCAGATGGGGAGTTGATTATAATTTAGTAATCTCTAAGATCTTGAAACAGAATGGAGTCGCTGGTGTTGTATCTTTTCTTTCTTCTTTTTCCTTTTTTTTTTTTTTAAATTGAGGTATAATTGACATATAATGTTATATAGGTTAAAAGTACAATGCACTGATTTGATTTAATTATATACTGCAGTATGACTGTCCTCTTAGTGTGAGCTGACACCTCTGTGGGCTCACGTAACTGTTAATTCTTTGTTGTGGTGAGAACAGTTAATATCTAGTCTTTTAGCAACTTTGAATCTATAATACAGTATTGTTGCCTGTAGTCACTAGGTTGTGTTTTAGCTCTTGGGGGCTTATTTTCAAGAAACATGCAACTAATCGATAATCAAGTCCTGTTTGTTTATCAAATAGTACTTCTAGTTCTTTTTTTAAAATATTCTTTCTCCTAAACATTCTTATTTTGACATTTTTTGTGAGATAGACATTTGAAACAGTAATTTAGTCAATGCCAAATACAGAATCTGCCTTCTGTTAACCTAAGAATTTTCTTAGAGTTTCTTCTGTATTTGAGTTCCCTTCTTGTTTAATGGGGCTCTAATTGTGCTAAACCTTTAGAGGAAGCAAATTCTTCTGGTACAGATGGAAGAGTGTGTATTTGTGTCAGGGCTGTGTCTCTAACTGGGGCATTGATCTGTGTTTGTCTTGTCACACCCATGATGAAAGATTTATTTTTTATCTGCTAAATTGCCACCACATTTCTTTGTGACATATTGAATATTTTATATATATTTTGGGTTAAAATTTAAACTGTGGCCTAAGTTAGAACTAGATACACATTTTGGTGGGGGTAGGAATGGGTACAATCAGGTCGAGAAATATCTCCAGCCACCCACCTGGCACCATGGGCTTTTTACTAGTCACCACACCCAGTGACCCCTCTAGAGGGAACACTATCCTGAATTTCATGGCTATCTGTCCTTGCTTTCGCTTTTCTGAAAAAAATTATTTATGTATTCATTTTATTTTTGGCTGTGAGGGTCTTCATTGTTGCATGGGCTTTCTATAATAGCTGCAGAGAGCAGGGGCTACTCTTTATTGTGGTGACTTCTCTTGTGGAGCACGGGCTCTGGAGCACATGAGCTTCAGGAGTTGTCGCTTGCAGGCTCTTGAGCACAGGCTCAGTATTGTGGCTCATGGGTTTAGCTGCTCCGCAGCATGTGGGATCTTCCTGGACCACGGATCAAACCCCGAGTCTCCTGCATCGACAGGAGGATTCTTTACCACTGAGCTATCAGGGAAGTCCTTGCTTTTGCTTTTAACTGGATGAACTAAATATAAACCTTAAACAGTTTATTTTGGAATTTTCTATAAGCAGACTCATGCTAGATGTATCTTGTGTATCTTGCTCCTTTTAATCGAAGTTTTATTTGCAAGTTTCATCTCTTATTGCATAACTATATTGCATGTAGCTGTGGCTCATTAACTTGTACTATTAGATAGAGTTCCATTTTATGCCTTTACTGCAACTCAGGGGTCCTTTTGAGGGTGGGCTTGGCCTTGTTTCCAGCTTTTGGCCTTTGTGAGCCCTGCAGCTGTGGGCATTCCTGCTCAGCACTGGCCCTGGCGCCTCTCAGGTTGAAGAACTGACTCCCATGCATGCGTGCTCAGTCAGTTGTGTCCAACTTTTTGTGATCCCATGGACTGTAGCCTGCAAAGCTCCTCTATCCATGGGATTTCTCAGGCAAGAATATTGGAGTGGGTTGCCATTTCCTTCTCCAGGGAATTTTCCAGACCCAGGGATAGATCTCACATCTCTTGTGTCTCCTGCACTGCGGGCAAGTTCTTTACCATTTGAGCCACAAGGGGAAGCCCTTGGCTCCAGTGACAACCACGATTTTGAACCTTTGATTTCCCTCAGAGTTTTACCTCCCGTGTCTGCATCTCTAAAATAATATCTCACTACATTTTGAATATATTTCAACTCTATCAGTTTACCTCTGCTACTTCTGTTTTCCTCTCACCTTTGTGTTTGGAGGTTTATCTACGGTATGTGCAGCTGTAGTTGGTTTCTTTTCACTGAAATAAGCTCTTCTGTGCAATCCCATTTTTATGACTACATCACAATTTTATTCTCCTGTCCAGGGGCATCTGAGTTATTTGCAATGTAATTTTACAAATGATTTTACTATGAGCACTCCTGTACATGAAAACTTTGGCACCCAGGCATGGGTCCTTCACCATATAACTAAGAGAATGACAGTTTCATATAATGATCTGCTTTGGGCTTTCCTGGGGGCTCAGAAGGTAAAGAATCTGCCTGCAATGCAGGAGACCCGGGTTCAGTCCCTGGGTTGGGAAGATCCCCTGGAGAAGGGAATAGCAACCCACTCCAGTTTTCTTGCCTTGAGAAGTCCATGGACAGAGGAACCTGGTAGGCAACAGTCCATGGGACTGAAAAGATTTGCACATGACTGAGTGACTAACGCTCTGGCATCAGCACCGGGTGAGTGTTTTCATTCCTCAGTAGCCTTGCTAATGCAGGTAGGAATAAAGTTGTATGCTATGTGGTTTTAATTTCTATTTCCTGTTAATAAAGTCAAGCATCTTTTCATATATTTTTCTCTACTGATGGATCCTTTACTGTGACGTGCCTGTTGATGGATTTTTTTCCATTTTTTTCTATTGAATTTCTTCTTTCTTTACTGATATTTATAAGTTCTTTTTATTTTTATTGGAGTATAGTTGCTTTACAGTGTTGTGTTAGTTTCTGCTGTACAGCAAAGTGAATCAGCCACATGTACACATATGTGCCCTCCCCTTTGGACCTCCCTACATCCCACCCACCCCCATCTCACCCTGTAGGTCATCACAGAGCCTCAAGCTGAGCTCCCTCTGCTGGACAGCAGCTTCCCACTAGCTATCTGTTTTACTCACGATAGTGTATATATGTCATGTATGTCAACGCTGCTGTCTCAGTTCATTCCACTCTCCCCTTCCCCCTCAACTCCACGTTACATGTCAGTTCTCTTTGTTTGCATCTCTATTCCCGTCCTGAAAATAGGTTCATCTGTATAAGAACATTATGCTATATCGTCTTCTAAAATTTGACACATTTGCTTTACATGATTAATCTTTGCTCCACATGGAACTGATTTTTTTTAACTGCTGTGAGATTTGAACCCAGTTTTATTTTTTCTCACATCTTACAACCACACCCGCTCTCCTAATTGATTCTTTTTCTCCAGTGACCTGCCTTTTATTTCTCTAGTTTCTAGATCCAGGCAAGTTTGTTTCCATTGTCTGTTATGTGGTGCCGATCCATTGTTCTGTCTTTAGGCGGACATGACACTGTTTTAACTATCACTTTAATAAATCTGGATATTTGGTGAGTTCTCTGCTCTTGTTCCATCTTTTGGTCTGAGGGAGGATACAGCGTTATTTTGCAGCTTATTACAACTGCTAGGGTTCACCTGAGGAATTACACGCAGACTCTTGTGTGTTGTATCTTTCAGCGTGGACACACCTCACAGCAATTTGGGGTGATTGGTACTGACTTGTATTGACATGACCTCCTGAGAGGATGGTGCTCTGTGATCCGCCAGCCTCCAGCATTGCCCCATCCACGTGGCAGGCAAGATCTTAGTTCCCTGATCAGGGATTGAACCTGTGTCTCCTGCAGGGGAAGCTTGGAGTCTTAACCACCAGGCACCAGTGAAGTCCCAAAACTAAGATTTAAAAAAAGTAAACCAGTCATAGAAAAGTAAAATAATGAAGCCTCAAAGCACACATTTTACACACCCTTGGATTTGGGGTGCCCCGCATGGAGTGTGTGTCAGTTTTCCTGCAGTTGAAAGAGCTTGTGTGAAACTGTTGAGTTTACTATTACAATAAATAATTTTTTTTTAATTTTGTATTTGAGTTTGTATTTATAATAAAAAAAATTGAGTTTTACTTCCTTTTTTATATTAATACATTAATAAGGATAACTACTCTCAAAATAATTAATAGGTTGAAATTGCTCACATTAATGGAAGCTATTTTTATATTAAGTGTTCTGAGTAATTAACTGTCATACACACATACACACATATATAAAAGTAATTCTGCTTGCAATGCAAGTCACCACTATCTGACAATTTAATTTTGCACTTCAATCTTTCAAAACTATGACCACTTAAAATTGCTGTTTATTAAATAACAAATTAGAAAAAACACATAAAATGTGTCATATGATACGTCAAATGTGTTTTATGATTACTTATTGACTATATAAAAGGCAGAGGACCAGAAATCAAATCGCCAGCATCTGTTGGATCATTGAAAAAGCAAGAGAATTCTAGAAAAACATCTATTTCTGCTTTATTGACTTTGCCAAAGCCTTTGACTGTGTGGACACAACAAAGTGTGGAAAATTCTCAAAGAGATTGGAATACCGGACCACCTGACCTGCCTCTTGAGAAACCTGTATGCAGGTCAGGAAGCAACAGTTAGAACTGGACATGGAACAACAGACTGGTTCCAAATAGGGAAAGGAGTACGAAAAGGCTGTATATTGTCACCTTGCTTATTTAACTTCTATGCAGAGTACATCATGAGGAACGCTGGGCTGGAAGAAGCACAAGCTGGAATCAAGATTGCTGGGAGAAATATCAATAACCTCAGATATGCAGATGACACCACCCTTGTGGCAGAAACTGAAGAAGAATTAAAGAGTCTCTTGATGAAAGTGAAAGAGGAGAGTGAAAAAGCTGACTTAAAACTCAACATTCAGAAAACTAAGATCATGGCATCTGGTCCCACCACTTCGTGGCAAATATTTGGGGAAATAGTAGAAACAGTGTGGAGAAGGCAATGGCAACCTACTCCAGTACTCTTGCCTGGAGAATCCCATGGATAGAGGAGCCTGGTAGGCTACAGTCCATGGGGTTGCTAAGAGTCGGACATGACTGAGCGACTCCAATTTCACTTTTCACTTTCATGCATTGGAGAAGGAAATGGCAACCCATTCCAGTGTTCTTGCCTGAAGAATCCCAAGGACGGCAGAGCCTGGTGGGGTGCCGTCTATGGGGCCGCACAGAGTCGGATACAATTGACGTGACTTAGCAGTAGCAGCAGCAGTAGAAACAGTGACAGACTATCTTTTTGGGCTCAAAAATCACTGCAGATGGTGAGTTCAGCCATGAAATTAAAAGACACTTACTCCTTGGAAGAAAAGTTATGACTAACCTAGATAGCATATTAAAAAGCAGAGACATTTCTTTGCCAACAAAGGTCCGTCTAGTCAAGGCTATGGTTTTTCCCGTGGTCATGTATGGATGTGAGAGTTGGACTGTGAAGAAAGCTGATCGCCGAAGAACTGATGCTTTTGAACTGTGGTGTTGGAGAAGACTCTTGAGAGTCCCTTGGACAGCAAGGAGATCCAACCAGTTTATTCTGAAGGAAATCAGTCCTGGATATTCATTGGAAGGACTGATGCTGAAGCTGAGACTCCAATACTTTGGCCACCTGATGCGAAGAGCTGACTCATTTGAAAAGACCCTGATGCTGGAAAAGATTGAAGGCGAAGGAGAAAGGGAGGACAGAGGATGAGATGGCTGGATGGCATCACCAACTCAATGGACATGAGTTTGAGTAAATTCCAGGAGTTGGTAATGGACAGGGAAGCCTGGTATGCTGCTGTTCATGGGTTCACAAAGCGTCAGACATGACTGAGCGATTGAACTGAACTGATTGAAGGGAATTTACTAGAACAAAGTTTCCCAGAACCAAATAGAACAAAGAGCTTGTACCCATATGCATTAAACATATTTTGTGCAACTTTTCTAATTTCTTTCAATTTAGTAAATAATTGTTGAGGACACACTCATGGACTTTGTCTGTATCTGTGCTCAGAAAGCTTTTTTAAGGAGGCTCCACATCAGTGATATTTAATAAAATTTCCCGTGATGATGAACATCTTTCTCATCTGTGATGTCCAACATGGTAGTTACAGCTTGCTAGAGAAACTTGAAATGTGACCTGCTATGACTCAGATACTGGATTTAAAATTTTTATTTAATTTTAATTAATCTATACTTAATTTTTGAAAGTTATACATGACCACAGCTGCCATACTGGTAGCAAAGAGTCAGGCACAACTGAGCAGAAGAAACAAACAAAAAAAAAACCCAAAAATACAAAGGCATTTCTGGTCAATTTAGGCTAACTGGAATAGCTGAGAAAGACATTTAAAACTCTCTGCCATTTCATTCTGCCCGACATCATAGTTCAAAGTGGTTCAATGAAGTGGGCCTGCAGACCTGGTGCCTGAGATGAAAGCACCTGAATAAAAGACCAACATTTACACGCATTCCAGGTCTCATGCCCAGATATCAAAGCAAATTAGGGACACTTACGGAATCATTTCATGGCAATGGGGAATGAAGATGATGGGTTTTGACTACAGTGGAGCATCAAGAAACTATCTTTTATATACAGGTTTGCAAATGCAGGGTGATTTCTGTTGGCAGTGACTCCTGCCTGTTTGTGCTTTTGTTCACAGTGTTTCAACCTGAGCTTTGCAAATTGCATCTGTATGACCTTAGGCAAGAGCATTTGGGGCCTTGGTGAGGGTTTTTGAAACTTTTATTTTTGATTTTTCAACTATATACAAAAGTACCCTAGCTTCCTAAGCAGAATACTGTGACCTCACAAAAAATAAGCAATAATCCTTCAATATCATTGTATATCCAGTCTGTTTTCACATTTCCCTAATTGGATTTTTAAATTTTGTTTACATCAGAATCCAAATGAGATCCCTGTTTTGATTTCTTGAGTTTCTTTTATTTTCCCCTATATTAATTATGTATAATTTTTTTGATGTGGACCATTTAAAAAGTCTTTTTATTGAATTTGTTACAATATTTCTTCTGTTTTATGTCTTGGGTTTTTGGCCCTGAGGCATGTGGGATCTTGACTCCCTGACCAAGTATCAAACCATACCCCCTGCATTGGAAGGTGAAATCTTAACCACTGGACCACTAGAGAAGTCCTCCTTACCTTAATTCTTCTGTTGAAGAAACTGAGTAATTTGTAGAGTTTGCTACAGTCTGGATTTCATTTATTTCAACCTGATGGAATTTTTAACACATTCCTCTGTTCTCTGTAGCTCTTATAAATTAGTGAAAAAAAAGTGAAGTTGCACAGTCGTGTCCGACTCTTTGTGACCCCGTTAACTGTAGCCTACCAGGCTCCTCCATCCATGGAATCTTTCAGGCAAGAGTACTGGAGTGGGTTGCCATTTCCTTCTCTATAAATTGGTAGATGGATCTAAATGTTTGATCAGATTCAGGCTTGATTATTTTTTTCTTTCTTTTCCCTTTTTATGGACTGTTATAGGAGCTTGGTAGGCTGCAGTCCGTGGGGTCACTAAGGGTCGGACACGACTGAGCGACTTCACTTTCACTTTTCACTTTCCACTTTCACCACATTGGAGAAGGAAATAGCAACCCACTCCAGTGTTCTTGCCTGGAGAATCCCAGGGAAGGGGGAGCCTGGTGGGCTTCCGTCTATGGGGTCACACAGAGTCGGATATGACTGAAGTGACTTAGCAGCAGCAGCAGCATAGTTGCACAGTTGCTCTGTTGTGTCTGATTCTTTGCGACTCCATGGACTGCAGCAAGCCAGGTTTCCCTATCCTTCACCATCTCCTGGAGTTTTTTGGACTAGACCACTTTTATCCATCAGGAAGCTTCTTTTATTGGTGATGTTTATCAGCCATTGATTATCTTTGTTTAGATTTATTCATTCTTTAATTCATTAGTATTACAAAAAGTGACTGTTCTGATTCAATCATACTTCATTCACTTAAAGCTGGGAAAATTCAAGAAAGAAACTCACCCTCATTAACTACTGGGTTATTCTGGTGCAAGAGTTTTATTGGAACTGTTGTCATTCACTCCCTAAGTTGTGTCTGACTCTTTGTGACTCCATGGACTGCAGCACTCCAGGCTTCCCTGTCCATCACCAACTCCCAGACCTTGCTCAAACTCATGTCCATTGAGTTGATGATGCCATCCAACCATCTCATCCTCTGTCATCCCCTTCTCTTCCTGCCTTCAATCTTTCCCAGCATCAGGGTCTTTACAAATGAGTCAGTTCTTCAAATCAGGTGGCCAAAGTATTGGAATTTCATCTTCAGCATCAGTCTTTCCAATGAATATTCAGGAGTGATTTCCTTTAGGATGAACTGGTTGGATCTCCTTGCTGTCCAAGGGACTCTCAAGAGTCTTCTCCAACACCACAGTTCAAAAGCATCAATTTTCTGTGGTCCTACTAACAGTAATAAAATACTGATGAGAAATACATTTTTTTTAGTAATTTGTGCAGACTATGGATAGCTATGGGTTTCCCCTGTGGCTCAGTGGTAAAGAATCCAACTGCCAATGCAGGAGACAAAGGAGACTTGAGTTTGATCCCTGGGTTGGGAAGATCCTCTGGAGGAGGAAATAGCAATCCACTCCAGTATTCTTGCCTGGAGAATCCCATGGACAGAGGAACCTGGTGGGCTACAATCCAGGGGGTTGCAAAGATTCAGACATGACTGAACACCCACACAGCCCCCCCACCAAATACACAGATAGCAATGTGTCCTAAAGACTGACTCTGGACTTTGTAAGATAGGCCAAGAAATATTTTAGAAGTAGAGTGGTAAGAGGTAGAAACCTCCAGCTCTAAATTCTGTATGTCATTAGGGTGTAATGCACACATAGGGAACACAGTCAATAATGTGATAACAACTTTGTATGGTGTAGATAGTAACTGGTCTTATTGCCATGATCATTTCATAATGTTTGAAAGTATAAAATCACCACGTCAGACATCTGAAACTAATATAATAATTTTTAAAAGAATAAAAAAGGGACTTCTCTGCTATTCCAGTGGTTAAGACTTTACCTTTCAATACAGAGGGTGTGGGGTTGATGCCTGGTTGGGGAGCTGAGAGCCCACATGCCTCGAGGCCAAAAGCCAAAAACATAAAAACAGAAGCAACATTGTAACAAATTCAATAAAGACTTTAAAAAAGATCCACATCAGAAAAAAAATTAAATATAAAGAATATAAATAAATAAATAAAGCACCTTTGTATTAGCTTCCTATGGCTGCTGTAGCAAGCTCAGCAAACGCTTGATGTGAAGCAGTAGACACAGGTCCTCTGCAGTGCTCTTGACCAGAAGCCTGAAATCTGGGTGTAGGTGGGGTCCTGCTCCCTCTGAGGCTGCCTGGGAAGACTCTAGACCCACTTCTGGAGGCTCCGGGTGACCCCTGGCCATGGCCGCATCGCTTCAGTCTCTGCCTCTGTGGTCACATCGCCTCCTCCTCTTCTTTGTGTCAAGTATCTTCTGAGTGATGCTTCTAAGACACTTGTTCTTGAATTTAGCCCCCCCGCCCCCTCCCCCTGAATAATCCCTTCATTTCAAGATCCTTAACTGAAAAGGGTCTGAAAATACCCCCTTTCCAAATAAGGTCCAGCTCTCAGGTTCCAGGAGAGGGATGTGGACATACCTTTTGGGGGCCACTGATCCACCTACTGCAAGGAGGAATGTGGCTAGTATTGACAAAAAAGCAAAACACAAAACAAAAACCACCTAAAACCTAGGGAGAAAGTCTAGGATTGAAAGGTCCCATTGACTAGCCCCTCCTCATGTTCCTGCTCTCCGAGAGGTGTAAACTTTCATTTACAAAAGATGAGTAGGTTCTGAAGATAAGCTGTGCAGTATTGTGCCCATAGTCATCAGTTGTGTACTGTATACTTAACATTTTGTCACGAAGGTAACGCATGAATGCGTGTGTGCTCAGTTGTTCAGTTGTATCGACACTTTCTCGAACCCATGGACTGTGGTCTGCCAGGCTCCTCTGTCCATGGGATTCTCCAGGCAAGAATACTGGAGCTTCCCTGACCCAGGGACCAAACCCATGTCTCTTGAGTCTCCTGTGTTGAAGGTAGATTCTTTACCACTGAGCCATTGGGGAAGACTGTCACGAAGATAGAGCTCATGTTAAATATCCTTCAGTTCAGTTCAGTTCAGTCGCTCAGTCGTGTTCGACTCTTTGTGACCCCATGAATCACAGCACCACACACCAAAAGGCTTGCGGAAATTTAATTATGCAAAGTCACACAGGCTGATTATTTGCAGCTTTTCTGGGGCAAGAAGCTGTGTCTAGTGCTCAGGCACCTTGGCTTCCTGTCCAGAGCTGGCCTGAAAAGGAATTCCTTGTCTCTGGGATCTGGCAGGACCAGCAAGCAATCAAAAATATTACTGCTTAGCCACAGGGAAAATAGCGAAATAAATATATCAGCAGCCCGAGGAACGTATTCAAATAGTAACAGAGGTAATAAAGAAATGAAGTAGATCCACAACATTGACAGTCTAAAATAGTTTTGAGTAGAAGTGAAGAAATAGTCATTTGTAGTCACCATATTTATGTTTCTTTTTTCTGATGCTTCAGGCATTTGAGTCTCCGAAATAAATATGCCTTGCTAAATTGGTTATTATCACTTAAAATGTTTTTAGACATATAATTAATCAGATTCATAGTCGATGTTGAAGTTCTCAAGAAACACTGATTTTCTAAATTTTATCTTATTAAGTATACAAATTTATCAAATTGAACACTAAGCAAATAGTAATAAATATTCTACTGCACACACTTCAAAGAATGTATTAATTTTGTGAGTGGCAAGCTGAGACCTTTTTTAAAGGGTGGGCCTGCTTAGTTTTCCCACTTCTTCCCTGGCAGACCCCTCCTTGAGCTGAGGAGGGAGGGTCCCAGCCTCCCTATTCAGTCTCTCTATGGAAGGATTCGGGACTTCTAATTCTTAGCACTGGAGGCCAGAGGGATCCCCCTTTTCTGACCTGAGGCTCCCAATTACAGTTGACTCCAATATTCATCAATTTATGATTTTATCAGATGTGCAGTCATATTTAAGAAGCACTATTTTATGAAGAATTGATTTTTATGGAATAGATATTTCACTGCAATGCCTCACTCTCAATTCATGTTTCTTCAACAAAATTCTATTTTCATGCAGCATAGGAGTAAATACCTTTCCCCAGGAATGTGGTATTTGCTTTTATTAGTAACAAATTTGTAGTTTTTCAGCTACAGACTCACAGACTTAGAGAAAAAACTTATGGTTGCCATGGGGGAAGGATGGGATGAAGCAATAGTTAGGGAGTTTGGGACTGATATGTACTCATTGCTATATTTAAAATGGATAACCAGCAAGATCTGCTGTATAGCACAATGTCATGTGGTAGTATGGATTTGGGGGGAGTTTAATGGGTGCGGAAACAGTGGAAACAGTTTTTGGGGCTCTAAAATCACTGCAGATGCTGATGGCAGCCATGAAATTAAAAGACGCTTACTCCTTGGAAGGAAAGTTATGACCAACCTAGATAGTATTTTAAAAAACAGAGACATTACTTTGCCAACAAAGGTCCATCTAGTCAAGGCTATGGTTTTTCCAGTGGTCATGTATGGATGTGAGAGTTGGACTGTGAAGAAAGCTGATCGCCAAGGAATTGATGCTTTTGAACTGTGGTGCTAGAGAAGACTCTTGAGAGTCCCTTGTACTGCAAGGAGATCCAACCAGTCCATTCTAAAGGAGATCAATCCTGGGTGTTCATTGGAAGGACTAATGCTAAAGCTGAAACTGCAATACTTTGGCCAACTCATGCAACGAGTTGACTCACTGGAAAAGACTCTGATGCTGGGAAGGATTGGGGGCGGGAGGAGAAGGGGACAACAGGGTGAGATGGCTGGATGGCATCACCGACTTGATGGACATGAGTTTGAGTGAACTCCAGGAGTTGGTGATGGACAGGGAGGCCTGGCATGCTGTGATTCACGGGGTTGCAAAGAGTCGGTCACGACTGAGTGACTGAACTGAACTGAACTAAACTAATGGAGAATGGATACATCTATATGTATGGCTGAGTGCCTTTGCTGTCCACCTGAAACTATCATAACATTGTTAACCAGCTCTATTCCAATATAAAATAAAAAGTTAAAAAATAAATAAATGAATTTGTTGGTTGTTTACCTCTGAGAACTTTTCTAGGCTTTCTACCTGGCTGCTTTTGATATAACGATTACATCTGTGTTTTAACTTTACTCTCTGGTCATTTCAACCACCATTCTGAAATACACCTGGCTTTAGTTGTTGAATGGATACAAAAGATGCTCCATCTGGAAATGGGACCTGTAAAATGGCAGGCCGTGTGATGGGTAGAAATATTTGTTTTCTTCTCCAGGAGGTTGGTTCAGAATCTACTGAGAGCAACTTTAGAGAAAAGTTGGGTTCACTCTTTCTTTTGTAGATTTTTATTGCTGAGAGAAGGATGAGAAGCGACTCCATGCTGTGTTTGCAACAAAGGGAAATACAGCATAGAAATAGCGACTCTTTCCAAATTGGGCAGTAATTGGGCTCACGCTCATCAGGGGAGCTTGAGACATTGCTTAGAGATCCTTGGGGCGAACAGGTCCAGGCCTGAAGTCCTGATGTGCTTTGTAATTGTGTCACATCTTATTTGACAGCTGAGGAAACATCATGAACATTTTCTCTCTGCCTTTTTGAAATTTCTGAGTGCTATCCTCCCATTTTGTAAAAAGTGATGCATCAAGAAATAAGATGAAACCGCTCCTTGGAGAAAAAGCTGACTCATTCCTTGTATTTATCAAGCACATTTCATGAACAGACAGGGGGCTGGGCTTGGGTCACAGAGAAGATAGGGAGGCTGACCTTGTCCCTGTTAACCAGGGCAGCGTGCCTAGACTTGGGAAGAAGGCACTGCCTGCACGCACCTCCCTCAGTCCTGACCTTCAAGCTACCTCCCCAGCCCATGATGATCACCATGGAGGACCATTTCAGGACTCAATTCAGCGAGCGGAGTGCAAGATTTTAACTTTCCAAGGCTTGGCATCTCAACATTGGACTTCTAGGATCACAGGCACACCACACGTGATGTCTTTATCATCACATGCTGGTTGCTAACAGACTGATGTCCACAGGATGGCTCACGCTGGTCCCAGGTGTGCCCAGGAGAGGGCTCCAAGGACCTGAGGGACTGGGTCATCTCTGGGGTGAATTATACAAAATGACAGCTTGCAGATGCCTCAGTTTGGAACGGAAATTCACACTGTCAAATTGTTTTCATATTGCAAGGTGGAATCTTAATATTTAGCAAGTATTTACAATATGTACAGCTTTTAAGCAAACATGTACATCTTCTCCACAAAACAAAGTTACTGAAGAAATCGAACACAGTGAAATCTGAGGCTAAGACTTTGCAGGCCATTGCTTACTGATTTGTGTTGTTAGCTGAATCTCAGTCATTGTCTACGACCACATAACTGATTGAGTAAGATCAAGAGACTTTAGAGTTGAAATTGGAGATATGATCACCCGTGCAAGAAGCTTCAATTTGATACCTACAGTTCTTGGCTTAACTGTACCACAAAATGCCCTTATTTAAATTTCACCTAGCATTTTCTCTTATATAACATAAAATTTAAAATGTCAATGTACAGACATCCCAGTTAAATGTCATTTCTGTTGACTTTTCCTCAAAAATAAGTTTAAAAGGAAAATATGAGAGTCAACAAATGTTAATATAAGAATCAGAAGCAATGTGCTTTAAACAAGCCCAGCAAATTCAAATTCAGTCCAGCATGGGAAATGCTAGTAGTTGTCTGTGTGTCATGTACAGGGAAATGTGCATGTGTAAATATTTATTACATATTAAAATCCACCCAATCTTTAAGCTTACCTATGTGTGCTCAGTTGCTCAGTCATGTTTGACTTTGCAACCCCATTGAGTATAGCTTGCCAGCCTCCTCTGTCCATGGGATTCTGCAGGCAAGAATACTGGAGTGAGTTGCTATGCCTTCCTCCAGGGGATCTTCCCAACCCAGGGATCAAACCTGCATCTGTTGCATCTCCATTGGCAGGTGGATTCTTTACCACTGAGCCACCTGAGAAGCCCTAAGCTTACCTGAACTGTTAAGCCCTAAGCTTACCTGAAGCTTAACTAAACTGTTCAGTTCAGTTCAATTCAGTCGCTTAGTCATGTCTGACTCTTTGCGACCCCATGAACTGCAGCACACCAGGCATCCCTGTCCATCTCCAACTCCTGGAGTTCACCCAAACCCATATCCATTGAGTTGGTGATGCCATCCAACCATCTCATCCTCTGTCGTCCCCTTCTCCTCCTGCCCTTAATCTTTCCCAGCATCAGGGTCTTTTCAAACGAGTCAGCTCTTCGCATGAGGTGGCCAAAGTATTGGAGTTTCAGCTTCAACATCAGTGCTTCCAATGAACACCCAGGACTGATCTCCTTTAGGATGGACTGATTGGATCTCCTTGCGGTCCAAGGGACTCTCGAGAGTCTTCTCCAACACCACAGTTCAAAAGCATCAATTCTTTGGTGCTCAGCTTTCTTCACAGTCCAACTCTCACATCCATACATGACCACTGGAAAAACCATAGCCTTGACTAGACGGACCTTTGTTGACAAAGTAATGTCTCTGCTTTTTAATATGTTGTCTAGGTTGGTCATAACTTTTCTTCCAAGGAGTAAGTGTCTTTTAATTTCATGGCTGCAATCACCATCTGCAGGAGTGCGGCGGCTGCGACGGCGCAGGAGTGGCCGAGAGGAGCTACCCCACATCCAAAGTTGGGGCGGCGGCTGACAGGAGCTACCCTAGGTCCAAGATAAGGACCAGCGGCTGCGCTTTGTTGGGGCAGCTGTGACGAGATACCCTGCGTCCAAGATAAGAGAAACCCAAGTAAGACAGTAGGCGCTGAGAGAGGGCATCAGAGGGCAAACAGACTGAAACCACAATCACAGACAACTAGCCAATCTGAGCACACTAATCACAGCTTGTCTAACTCAATGGAACTAAGCCATGCCATGTGGGCCCACCCAAGACAAAAGGGTCATGGTGGAGAGGTCTGACAGATGTGGTCCACTGGAGAAGGGAATGGCAAACCACTTCAGTATTCTTGCCTTGAGAAACCCATGAACAGTATGAAAAGGCAAAAAGATAGGACACTGAAAGATGAACTCCCAATGTGCTACTGGAGATCAGTGGAGAAATAACTCCAGAAAGAATGAAGGGATGGAGCCAAAGCAAAAACAACACCCAGTTGTGGATGGGACTGGTGATAGAAGCTAGGTTCGATGTTGTAAAGAGCAATATTACATAGGAACCTGGAATGTTAGGTCCATGAATCAAGGCAAATTGGAAGTGGTCAAACAAGAGATGACAAGAACATCGACATTCTAGGAATCAGCGAACTAAGATGAACTGGAATGAATGAATTTAACTCAGATGACCATTATATCCACTACTGTGGGCAGGAATCCCTTAGAAGAAATGGAGTAGCCATCACGGTCAACAAAATAGTCCGAAATGCAGTACTTGGATGCAATCTCAAAAACGACAGAATGATCTCTGTTCATTTCCAAGGCAAACCATTCAATATCACGGCAATCCAAGTCTATGCACTGATCAGTAATTCTGAAGAAGCTGAAGTTGAACGGTTCTATGAAGACCTACAAGAACTTCTAGAACTAACACCCCTCCCCCACCCCCCAAAAAGCTTACCTATGTAGAGTACATTAAAGTGAAGAAACGGTTTGTCATTGGAAAAGGAGCATAAAATGGCTTCTGAAATGTCTATAAGGTTTATGGATCTTTAAAAAGTCTAGTGAAGATGTGAGATGCCAAGAAGGAGTGAAGTATTTTCAAATGCAAACTACTTTAAGTGCACGAATTTGTTTTTCACTTGCACGATTCTTTAGTCACAGTAAGACCTTGCCTGAGAAGCAGCAGAGTCGCAGAGGGGTGATGGGCCTTTCTACTGTCCCTGAGTGAGTGTGGCGAGTGTGTAGCAACAGAGGGGCATCACCCTGGCCTCTCTCCTTTTTATAACCATAGACAAAATGGATGATTTCCTTTTAGTCACTATCTCGGTGCATTCTAAGCTAGAACTTTTTTTTTTTGAGCTGGAGGGTATGATTAACCTGTCAATAGCCTTCACATATTTTTATAAAATTACAGTAGTTGGTGCACATAAAATGATAAGTTGAGTATCATACACTCTTTTTCAGAAATCTTCTGATTTGATGTATGGAGCTGGGCTCTGAAGGTGAGGAGATATTTCTGTCCTTTCCAGGAGCTCAGCTCTGATAACTGTGATGTGTGCTTCTTCTTCTTTCTTCTTTTAAAGATTTTTTTGACGTGGACCATTTTTAAAGTCTTTATTGAATTTGTTACAACACTGCCTCTGTTTCATGCTTTAGTTTTTTGGCCTCAAGGCCTGTGGGATCTTAGCTCCCCGACCACGAATTGAACCCTCATCCCCCTGCATTGGAAGGCCCAGTCTTAACCCTTGGACCTTCAGGGAAGTCCCCAACCTCTGCTTCTTTAAGAGATGTTTTCACGCATCCTTCCCTGTGGCATTTCTCCATTAGGTACCAAGTCTTGGAAGTTTTGACTTTTGCAAGTTCAGTAAATTGAATAATTACCCTCCTTAAATCTGACATTCCTGTTTATGATTATTCCCTATTTGCCAGTCTTTTTCTAAAAATATATTTATTTATTTATTTGATTGTGCCAGGTCTTAGCTGTAGTACGTGGGATCTAGTTCCCCATCCAGGGATCAAATCCTGGCCTCTGCATTGGGAGTATGGAATCTTAGTCATCAGGCCACCAGGGAAGCTCCTGCCAATGTTATAAAAATCAATGAAGTAAGTAACCATGCATCATAATGGTGGTAGGTATGGGCAGAAGGGCCTGGAAGTGGGAAGTCTGGCTAATGTAAATTTCTCTTGGGTGGTGAAATTAAATTCATATTTTATGAAGTAAAATATTTTTCTTTGCCTTTTTGGGTCTCCTCCCTCCCCTTTAGTATGCACTGTGCATCTGCTTTCACCTACCTCCTTAGGGAATAGCATTTCTTCATCTCACAAGGGTCAGAACCTTGAAGAGACAATCTTCCTCCTTGAGAGCTTCTCTGTGGGCTCAGTGGTAAAGAATCCACCTGCCAGTGCAGGAGACCTGGGTTCGATTCATGGTTGGGGAGATCCCCTGGTGAAGGGAATGGCAGCCCACTCCAGTGTTCTTGCCTGGAGAATCCCATGGACAGAGGAGCCTGGCGGGTCACAGTCCATGGGATCACAAGGAGTTGGACACGACTGAGTGACTTAGCACACACGTGTTACAGTCCGTGGGATCACACAGAGTTGGACACGACTGAGCACACACGTATGTGTTACTCACAGTAAGTCCCAGAGTTTGGAGACACAGATGCAGATGCTAGAAAAGCTGAGATGTGCATTTCAATATTTTCTGAAGATTCAAGTACATCCGGCTAGAATGCGCAGGAAGAGACTTTCATTTGAGCTCTGATTTATCCAATGATCTCTGGGCT
The DNA here is from genome assembly GCF_049115385.1 of Moschus berezovskii. Taxonomy (NCBI): domain Eukaryota; kingdom Metazoa; phylum Chordata; class Mammalia; order Artiodactyla; family Moschidae; genus Moschus; species Moschus berezovskii. Next base: position 61,934,569 of record NC_142470.1, read on the forward strand.
TCTAGTGTTAATAATTGCTTTGAACACTGCTTTTCTCTTTCAAGTTGCCTTTTCAATCAGCGTTTGTACAGCTGCATCATCATAGCCATTTGTCTGCTGCTCTTTCAAGTTGGAACATTTCAGGCCCTCTCTCTTTTTATTTTGTTTTTTAGAGTCAGCTTTGTGTTTGCAGTGTCAAGATTTACATTTGAAAGAAACAAGCAGTGAAAGGAGACAAGACAAAAATCAGTTTCTCAGAGATCCCCCTCCTCCCTTTTTTTAATTGAAGTACAGTTGATTTACAATGTTGTGTTAATTTCTGTTGCACAGCGCAGTGATTCAGTTACATTCAGATAAAGTCTTTTTTATATTCTTTTCCATTATGGTTTATCTCTGGATATTCAGTAGAGTTTCCTGGGCTATACTGGGACCTTGTTGCCAAGGGGGGAGTGGTAGGGGAGGGATGGGCCGCGAGTCTGGAGTTAGCAGATGCAAACTATTACATACAGAACGGATAAATGATCTCTCATTTTCTTTGAGTCAAATTTCACATGAAAAGACTCCTTCTTCCCAGTGCAGAGGGCCCAGGCCTGATCCTATATGCTGCAACTTAAGATCCTGTGTGCCACAACTGAGACTTGCGTGTGTGTGCATGCTTAGTCGCTCAGTCGTGTCTGACTCTTTGCAGTCCTGTGCACTGTAGCCCGTCAGGCTCCTCTTCCCATGGGATTGTTAGGTGGTTAGAATAGGAAAAAGGAGTCCAGAATGGCAGTGGTTAAAGGACAAGGAAGGGAAAAGCCCGGGAAAATAGAACAAAGGAAGGTGCGAGGACCAGAGTGAGGACCTCAGGTAGAACCAACAGCACTCCTGGCTAGCCCAATTTACATAAGGCAGGCCTGGGGGGAGGAAAGAACAAATAGAAAGAGGAACCAAAGGGCCAGGGGTCTCTCTCCCATGCTCGTGTGCACCCTCTCTCTCTCTTCTCTTTGCATCTTTTGGGTTGGCATGCCCTCATGCCTCGAGGATGTGTTTTCCTTTTATTTTCTAAATAGAACACAAGAGCTGTAACACGGACTGTCTGAGAGTTGTGATGCGCCAAGGGCTTTAACGTCCGTTGCTGCAAAATTTTGTTGTGACGAGACAGAGGAATGTACATGCTCCTCTGAGAGGATTCTCCAGGAAAGAATACTGGAATGGGTTGCCATGCCCTCTTCCAAGGGATTTTCCCAACCCAGGAATCGAACTGGCATCTCTTATGTCTCTGGCATTGGCAGGCAGGCTCTTTGCCACTAGCACCACCTGGGGAGCCCAACTGAGACCTGGTGCAGCCAGGTAAATAAGCAAATGTTCATTCGTTCATTCATTTAGGCTGTGCTGAGTCCTAGCTGCTGCTCAGGCTTTTCTCTAGTTTCGGGGAGTGGGAGATACTCTCTAGTTGCAGTGCCAGGGTTTCTTATTGTGGCAGCTTCTTTTGTCACAGAACAAAGGCTCTAGGGTATGTGGGCTTCAGTAGTTGCAGCTCCTGGGCTCTAGAGCACATGCTCAGTAGCTGTGGCACACAGGCTTAGTTGCTCTGGGATCTTCCTGGACCGGGGATCGAACCCATTTCTTCTGCATCGGTAGGCAGATTCTTTACCACTGAGCCACCAGAAGTCCCTGAATAAAATAAATAATAATAATAAAAAAGAATGTCGGGCACTCCTCCTGTTTACTTCCAGAAACTTTCAAGGGTATGATTTTAACAATGCTTTGTTTTTCTTATTTTCTTTTCCTTTTAAAAAAACATGAACATAGCTAATAGTGGGTTGGAAAAGGAAATGGTAACCCACTCCAGGATTCTTGCCTGGAGAATCCCATGGATGGAGGAGCCTGGTAGGCTACAGTCCACGGGGTCACAAAGAGTCGGACACGACTGGGCGACTTCACTTTCACTTTTCAATTATTTCATTGTATCAAGTAAACATGCAGAACCAATGCCTGGGTGACGTGCTCCAGACAGTTTTAACAGGGAAGGCACCTGTATTTCAGTCCATCAGGGTGACCAGGTGTACTTTAGAGAATGATGGTCTTGCTTCTAAAGGCTGTCATTTATTCCCCTGACAGCACAGATTCCTATTTTTATAATAAGAGTTTCCAGCTGGTGGAGGTAGTGTCTTGTTCAGATAAAATTAATATATCATGAGAAAGTTCCAATGCTGTGAGTAAAGTGTCTAGTGGAAGGGGCACTTCTTAAATTTGTACAAAGTAGGGGATGACTCTGGTTCCTGAGGTGAGGCTCATGGTGGGTAGAACTCTTTGGGAAAAGAAAGCTCTTGGGTTCCGTGTTGATCTGTTAAAATAGTTCAGTGGCATAGTCAAGAAGGAATTGAATAGATTCAATTAAAATTAAGTTAGGGATGAAGATAAATGGAAGAACAGCCCCTAGACCATGGTAGTGATGTGATGTGGATGGAACCACGAAGGGACAGAGTATAGAGTCATAGGAGAGGGCCAGCTTTGGAGGAGATCCAGAGTTTTATACAGAGCAGAGGAGGAATCAACCAACGGAGTCAGGTTGCAGGTACAACCAGAGTCAGGAAAAAGAGTCCTAGAGGACTTCACGGAGGAGGTGGGAATTGAGCTTGGTCTACTGTGTATGTGTGTTAAGTTGCTCAGTAGCGTCTGACTCTTTGTGACCCCATGGACTGTAGCACGCCAGGCTCCTCTGATCATGGGATTTTCCGTGGAGTGGGTTGCCATTTCCTTCTCCAGGGGATCTTCCCAATCCAGGGATTGAACCTGTGTTTCTTATGTCTCCTGTTTGGCAGGTGAGTTCTTTACCCTGTGCCACCTGGGATGCTCTCAGCTTGGTCTTAGTAGATGGTTAGTATCTGAGCACCTGGAGAGGAGGACAGAGGGAAGGCACTGGAGACATGAAATGAGATGAATAAAGCACGGAGGTGAGCACGGGTCTCTATGCTTGTTTCAGGCAATCCTGACGAACCCAAGTGATGAATTCAGAACTGCTCCCTGTGGAGGAGTCGCCTGCATCCTCCAGGAGCCCAGGCCTGGAGGCAGAGGACAGACAGCAGAGGAATGAGCTCAGCCCTGTTTCAGAGCAAAGGCTGATCCACAGCAGGAGATGCCGAGGGGGAGGGCTCTGTGGACGGAGGGATGTTCAGGCGGGGACCGTGCTGGGCAGATGAAGACAGTGAAGGGTGGGGCGTGGGAACAGTGGGATCAGAGGCGCGGAAGCCATCAGAGATTAGCCCAGCGTGTGCACCACCCAGAGAAAGGCAGCTCCCCCTCCCCCGCAATCCCTCCCCAGGAGGCAGGTGGACAGAGGCTAAGCTGGAGACATAGGCTCAGCACTGGGCTCGTACCTACATTTCATTAATCCTTAAATAGGTCAAATCCCTCTCCCACTGTCCATGGGTTCATCGATTTTTGTGGTACAGAATTTCGCTGTGTTACAAAAAATCCATTTCCAATTTATAAGAGCAAGAGATGAAACAGCTGTTACTCAGCTTTTCTTTATTGACTGAGGAAGTGGAAAAAAAACGCTTCAGAAAACAGGAGAAGAGGAGGAAATTGCATGAATTCTTCAAACCATAGATCCCACAGACAAAATCCTTTCTCTATCTCCACTTTCCAAGTATTTGGTGGAGGGTCATGGGGTGAGGTTTTGTCTGCTTCTATTTCATCTTTCTCGAGCCCGTTTGACTCGGATGCTAGAGGTGGGCTGAGTGGGTAATTTATGCTTTTGGAAGAACATCAAACAGATGCAAGTAGCTCATTCCATCCATCTCCGAAAGACAGGCAGTTAATTAGGATGGGCCTGTAGCTTTGAAGTGAGGCAGAAGAATCATAAGGAGCTCAGAACTTCTCAATTCAGAGACATTTTCAGAAGGAGAGCTAGCTCACAGTTGTGCTGTGATTCCAAACAGCAAAAAGCTGGGCCATCCGATCAACCAGATCTGAGAACCATGGCTTTAAGATCTGGGTAACTGCCTGAGTGCCCCTCCCTAAGGAAATGGTAACTCACGCCAGTATTCTTGCCTGGAGAATCCCTTGGACAGAGGAGCCTGGTGGGAGTAATGGGGTTGCAAAGAGTTCGACATGACTGAAATGGCAGCCTGCATGCACATAGCTGATTAACAACCTCGTGGTAATTTTCGGTGAACAGCAAAGGGACTCAGCCACACATGGACAGAGACACAGGGATTTTAATGTTGTTGCAACTTTGCCATCAGCTTGTAGGTTGAGGAACCTTGATTCTGTAAGCCCATTTTACAGTTAATCCTAGCCCTAGAGGAAAAACCTTCACTATGATCCCTAGAGTCTGGAATGTTGGAGCCTGAAGGCATTTGTTTCCAAGAGCCCACAGTTCTGGAGGGGGGTTTGTCCTTTTTACTCACATACAGGACACCTGGCTGTTTGGGTTTTTCTGGTTTCCTAGTAATTTTGTATGAGTTTGAGTGCTGGCTTTTCCATTTCTACAGAAAAAGGCATTGCTATTTCTGTAGAGGTGGCACTGAATCTAGATTGCTTTGAGAAGTGTTATCATCTTGGAATTTTGCTTCTGGAACATGTTTTTTTCAAGGTGTGAATTTTTGAGTTACTTGAGTTTTTAATTTTGTGTTTCCATAAATACAACTTCATACTGATGACTAATCTTTATTTACCAAGCAGTGTGTTCAATGACACTGTCAATGTGTCAAGCACATGTAATAAGCTTCATAAAATTACTACTGATATAAGTTACAGGGGAAAATCAACTCTTAAAACCTTCCGATAGAAACAGAAAATATTATGTCTTTAAAAAAGTAGATGTCTTTTCACAGTGGTTCAGAAATTTTCAAATTGAGAGAAGAAACTCAAAAAATTGTTTACGGAGGTGTCAGATGTTCATTAAATGTCATGTGCTGAAACTCTAATACTTTGGCCACCTCATGCGACAAGTTGACTCACTGGAAAAGACTCTGATGCTGGGACGGATTGCGAGCAGGAGGAGAAGGGGACGACAGAGAATGAGGTGGTTGGATGGCATCACCGACTCGATGGACATGAATTTGAGTGAACTCTGGGAGTTGGTGATGGACAGGGAAGCCTGGCGTGCTGTGGTTCATGGGGTCGCAAAGAGTTGGACACGACTGAGTGACTGAACTGAACTGAACTGAGCTGAAAGTTAGCAGGATGATAAATCTGATTCTGAAGCTCTGAAAAAAGTACAAGGAAATCTGTGTTTGGTTGGAAAGTATACAACCACACACACACACACATGCATATGTACATGTGTATATAAATTATATACATAATTTATATAGTTATTTGTATTGTATATGTAAATTATACTTGTATATGTAATTTATACCTTATCTCATTTCTGATTTTACAATAGCCAAAGTATTTTAGCTTTCCATCAGCCTACTCTGAGATTTTGAAGCAAATTGTAATTTATATTTATAATACTAACTTCTAATTTTTCCATTTAAGTTAATTTCTTACTTACAAAAACTTTTCTAATGAGCATGATGTCAGATGAGTTTTTTTTTTCTGTTCCATCATTTACTGTTTTTTTTTTTAATTTATTTTATTGGAGGCAAATTACCTTACATTAATATATTGGTTGGTTTTGCCATACATTGACATGAATCCGCCCCGGGTGTACATGTGTTCCCTTTCTTGAACCCCCCTCCCACCTCCCTCTTCCATATCCTCCCTCCAGGTCATCCCCGTGCACCCAAGCATCCTGTATCATGCGTCGAACCTGGACTGGTCACTTATGATAATATACATGCTACAATGCCGTTCTCCCCAGTCATCCCACCTTCACCCTCTCCCACAGAGTTCCAAAGACTGTTCTATATGCCTAAGTCTCTTTTGCAGTCTCGTATAAAAGTCTACATGCAATAAATGCTGGAGAGGGTGTGGAGAAAAGGGAACCCTCTTACAATGTTGGTGGAAATGCAAACTAATACAGCCACTATGGAGAACAGTGTGGAGATTCCTCAAAAAACTGGAAATAGAACTGCCATATGATCCAGCAATCGCACTCCTGGGCATACACACCGAGGAAACCAGAATTGAAAGAGACACAGGTACTCCAATGTTCATTGCAGCACTGTTTATAATCGCCAGGACATGGAAGCAACCTAGATGTCCATCTGCAGATGAATGGATAAGAAAGCTTTGGTACATATACACAATGGAGTATTTTTCAGCCATCAAAAAGAATGCATTTGAATCAGTTTTAATGAGGTGGATGAAATTGGAGCCAATTATACAGAGTGAAGTAAGCCAGAAAGAAAAACATCAATACAGTATACTAATGCATATATATGGAATTTAGAAAGATAGTAACAAATGATGTTATCAAAATATTTCAATAGTTGTGATTAAAAGTGGTTGCTAGAAAGATACAGAAAAAATCTTTGCTAGAAAATTGTCTCGTTTTTAAGGAGCGCATTGGATTGCTTGGGGTACTACTCAGTCCTTGGTTGCAAGAGATAGAAACAGACTTAGGCAAGTTCATCAGAAGAGGAAGGATGTTGAGCTGTTGATGACAACGGTGACTGGGCTGAGAATCAGTCTTTTTTTTTAAATTGGAGCATAATTGCTTTGCAACGTTGTATCAGTTTCTGCTGTACGACAATGTGAATCAGCTACATGTGTATATATACACCCACTCCCTCTGGACCTCCCTCTCATCTGCTTCCATCCCACCTCTAGGTTGTCACACAGCACTGAGCTGAGCTCCCTGTGTTTTACAGCAGCTTCCCACTAGCTGTTTTACACATGGTAGTGTATGTATGTCAATGCTGCTGCTGCTGCTGCTGCTAAATTACTTCAGTCGTGTCTGACTCTGTGCGACCCCATAGACAGCAGCCCACCAGGCTCCCCCGTCCCTGGGATTCTCCTACTCTCTTGATTTGTTGCACCCTCACCTTCCCCCACTGTGTCCACAAGTTCATTCTCGACTTCTGCGTCTCCATTTCTTCTCTGTAAATAGGTTCATCAGTACTGTTTTCCTAGATTCCACATATATGCATTAATCAATAATTGAAAATGAGCCAACTGACAAAGGATTAATCTCCCAGATATATGAAGCAGCTCAGAGAGCTCAGTATCAGGGATGTAGTCCTGAGAAGAGTAGGAGGTGGGGCTGTGGACGGAGCCCAGCTTGGGTCCACTGGTGGCCTGGCCAAGATGCTGTCAGGGCTCATGTCTCCATGACCTTGGGGACTTTGTGCCACAAATGCAGACCTCAGAGTCCAGGGGGAAGACATGCAGTTGGTCAGTGCACGGCCATGTGCCCACCCTCCTGGTTGCAGGCTGGGAGAGGAAGCACACAGTGTTGCAAGTTTCCCTACTGCTTCCCATTAAGACTTGTAATGAGGCATTCCTTCCAACTTGAAAGAATGTGTGAATCAGGTGGGCACATCCTCAAAACTGTGAGCTATTTCCTGCACCCACACCTTTGATTACTCAGCACCTGCCTAAACCTTCCTTCTACCCTCACACTTTTGAAGTGACAGCTCCCACCTGAAACAACACGGCTTTTCCCCACAGGATCCAGTCCAAGCCACCATCATTCAATCAACCAGCTCCAGGCAACTCAGGAGACACAGGGGCTTCTGCAGCAGTTGTAATGCCCTCGGAATATTCTGAAACTTATAGTCACAGTTTCAACATGAATATCACTAGAATGCCCTTTATGCCAGGGCTCCCCAACCTCCAGAATCTAGTTCCTGATGTTCTGAGATGGAGCTGATGTAATAATAATAGAAATAAAGTGCACAATAAATGCCATCTGCTTGAATCATCCCGAAACCATCCCTGTCCATGGAAAAATTGTCTTCCATGAAATTTGTCCCAGGGATCTCTGCCTCGTACAATGTAGGGAAGAAGGAAAGGGAAGAGAAAGGAGACCATTAAAAATATGAACATATGCTCCTCCGGCCAGGGAGGGAAACATGCACAGAGGCCACAATCCCATTCCATTTTCCCGAGGATAACTCAGTTTTTCATTTGCATCTCAGCCTCAGTAGACTGGCCGGTGTTCAGTTGTCACACAAGGCGTGGCAGCTTAAGGACCAGGGGTCCTCTGGGCTCCATTCTCCTCTTCCTGCCCTCATAGTGTAACAGCTCCCACTATCTCCTCCATGGCAGGACCATGGTACCCCAGCAGACTCTGCAACCTCTCTTCTCTGCTCACATTTTTGGGCAAATGACCTGAGAATACAAATGGCCAAGATGTTGGTAAAATTGCTGTGTCCCCTGCTGGAAGCCTTCCTCTCTTGATTAGGAAGCCTCCAAACAAGAAAAGCACTGGGACTTTCCTGGCAGTCCAGTTGCTAAGTCTCTGCGCTTCCAGTGCAGGGGGTGTGGGTATGATCCCTGGTTGGAGAACTAATTCCATGTGCCTCATGGTGTGGTCAAAAATAATGAATAAATAAAATTTTTAAAATGAAAGGTTTAAAAAGAAACAAAAGAAAAGCACTGAATTGCAGCAACCAGCAATAAATATATGTCACTGGGTCTGTTGAGAAGGCCAAGCTTTATCTTGACTGTCTTAGGGACTCCAATTAGGCTGAGAATTAAGTTGACAAACAGTAGGTTTACAGAAGGGTGTGCAGATTCTTGGGCTGCCCTGATGGCTCAGACGGTAAAGAATACACCTGCACTGTGGGAGACCTGGGTTCGATCCCTGGTAGGGAAAGTCCCCTGGAGGAAGGCAATGCAACCCACTCCAGTATTCTTTCCTGGAGAATTCCATGGATAGAGGAGCCTTGTGGGCTACAGTCCATGGCGTCACAAAGAGTTGGACCCAACTGAGCGACTAAGCACAGCACACAGCACAGTGCAGATTCCTGCAGGCACCTGGGAGCCTCTGGAGGCCTCGGTGCTTGTACAGCAGATTGAACAGAGTTTCCGTCATGGGGAAGAAACTAAAATACTCAGAGGCTAAAGGAAGGTCAAGGTATTTCATCAGAGTTTGTACAGATTTCTGTCCACCTCGACTCCCCTTCTCAGGGAATGGGAATGCTTCTTTTCTCCTAGAACCAGAGGGTATCATTCATAGAGGAGCTTCGTTTCCTGCCTCCAGGTGGAAAATAGGTGATCTGAGCACACTTCTTGCACCTACTGTCTTTCAGGTGCCTTTAGAGCAAAATAATCCTTAAGCCAAAGTGGTCTGTTTGGAATGGCCTATTCTGCTAGCCTCAGACATGAGGCGTGATCATAAGATGGGTACCTTCATTTTTACCTTAGATCTATTTATTTTGGCCAATGATGAGAAAGCACCACATACTGATGGCTGGTTCACCACATACATCAAAACCCTGGACAGCATCCCAAACTTGTGTTAGCGCAAGTCTGTGTGCCCACACACAGTGAGGCCAAACAAATTGAAACATTGGAGTTTGGAGCAGAGGTTTGTTGCAGGGCCCTACAAGCAGAAGGGTGGTTCATGCCCTAAAAAGCCCCTAGCTCCCCGAAACTGCCTGAAGGGTTTTGGCAAAACCCTTTTAAAAGCAGGTAAGGGAGGGGGTCTCAGGGTGTGTGATCAGCTTGCCCACAAGCCTCTAATTGGCTGATAGGGAGGCTGTAGGTGGTGTCACAGGGTGAACATCGTCTGTCAGGCTATAGGAGGCCTGGGCTGTGTGTTCAGGGTCTCAAGTAGTTAACATCTTCCACTTGGTTATATCTGCAAAACAGCTCAGGATGTATTTGTGCATCAAATACGATCGTCTGTGCATTTCAGAGAGGAGCTGCAGCAGAGGATCTGGGGGAGGGGTTCTGTCCCCACCCCATCCCCAAGGCTCTAGGAGTCCTGCTCAGTCACAGTACCTCCAGCCACTGCCCCTCAGGCCCCCTGGACCACACTCAGACCTGAGACCACACACCCCTGCTGAAACACAAAGGGATTGAACCTGGGTCTCCTGCATTGCAGGCAGATTCTTTACCACTGAGTCACCAGGGTGTAAAGGCTCAAAGCAGAAGCGACGTGCTATTCCTCCCATTCTGCAGGTCTGTCGGCCGGTCCCTCTGTTGGCTGCTCCTGGGTGGTTCCAGGGCTACATGCAGCCATGGAGTCACCTCATCCCCATGTCTGATGGATGGTGTTAGGCCAATAGGCCCTGATGTTTCTTGTAGGCCAGCATGACTGAGCGACTGACACCTCCTCTTTCACTACTTTCAACTTGTTTTGCAGCACTTGCTCTGCAGATAACTGTGGGCCAACAGTGCACATGTTCAAAGAGAGCAGAAAGCTGTAAAGAAGAGGAAATAAATAGGAACCAAGTATTGACAACACTCCCCCGTTTGCCGATTTATTCTGTTTAGTGAGAGTTTGTGCAGATTCTGACCAGCATCGCTGAGAGGTGATTAGCTCCTTCCTGTGGGCAATACAATACAGATCTCCTTACAGCAGGCACAGATCCTCTGTAGGCAGGAAAATGGTCAGAAAGAAGAAACAAATATTCTTTCATATTTACCTGGGCTTCCTTATTTCATGCAAGAGGAGGATTCCTGCTGCATTTTGTTTAGAGAGACTTGAAAACAAATCATCCCCACAATGACATAGTTTCATTTTACTTTAAAATTTAAACATCTGAAATGTCTGTGAAAAAGCAACCATCTGCTCTGTTTAGCATTCGTGAATGTCCTCTTCTATTAATTATTTAGATATATTAGACTGAGGAGATCAAAATATAAAAATAATAACAAGACCAGCAACGATTCATTTCATTAGCTGTCAGACTCTGTGCTAAATAATTTACACACACTGTCTAAATTAATCATTGCAATAATTCAATGAGTAGGTGCTGTTATGACCTCTTTTTTCGCACATGATGAAACAAAGATCAGAGAAAATAAATGCTGCACTCAAGGTTGCCTAGCTAGTGAGGAGGTAGGCACTGACCTGGCCTTTCTCATCAATAACATGATCCCGTGCTGTTGGTAGTGACATTACAGGGTGCTGGGTGTTGAACTTGCCTGTGTAGCAGTGAGCATCTGGGGGTTCTGATCCCCACCACATCTGGATCAATTAAATGAATAAAGCAAAACAGGAGAGGGGTTCTCTTCTCTGACCAGCCACACTGTCGGAGCTCATCTCTTCCCACTAGACCACAAGATCTCCTGAATATTGTTAAAATTTGTTTTATGTTGTTATGTTTATAGATCTTTCAAAAATATGTAAAGTATCAGGATAAAATAAGCTCCTCATTTTCTCACCATTCAGAGATAATCACTAGTTCTAATTATTTGGGCACTTAAAATTATTTTTAAGTCATGTATGTATTTATGTGTGTTATAAAGGTCTTCCCTAGTGGCTCAGATGGTAAAGAATCTGCTTGACAATGCAGGAGTTGTGGTTTCTATCCCTGGGTCAGGAAGATCCCCTGGAGAAGGAAATGGCAACCCACTCCAGTATTCTTGCCTGGAAAGGCAAGTATACTGAGGAGCTTGGTGGACTACAGTCATGGGGTCTCAAAGAGTCGGACACGACTTAGTCACAAGACAATAACAACAGCAGCAGCCATCAAGAGCAGCGGTCTAGCGGGCCTAATAACTCCGAGGTGGGTGGGGAGGCCAGTAACACTGGAGCAGCACAACAAAGTGAACGAAGGCTGAGGGACTAGGAGCTTGGATTAGATCTTGCTCCTGCAGCATACCAGGTTTATAATTCTTTTTCTTATTGCAGTATAGTTGCTTTACAATGTTGTGTTAGCTCCTGCTGTCCAGTAAAGTGAATCAGCTATACATATACATACATCCCTTCCCTCTTCAGCTTCCGTCTCACCCCCAGCTTTCTCATTTTTGTTAAGTTGTTTTGCCTTCCAGTCTCTGCAAATTCCCCTTGTATCCACTGATTTTTCTGTTCCTTTGACTTTTGTCATCATTTCACACGTGGTGTCTCATTCTTCAAGGTGGTTTCTCCAGCACAACACCAACCAGTTAGGATGGGAGCTGTGTATGTGTTGGGGGGAGCTTATGGGATGTCGGCTTTCTCTTTGCATATGAGACTTGCTCCTTCCACTAGGCTGTGACAAACACAGAGACGGGCTGCTAATCAGGAAGTAGAAATTGCACTTGACACACGCAGTTCAGGGGTTTAGGGAACTATTCTCTCCATAAATTTCAAAGCACAATTTTTCAAAATATTCAAGCCAAATGAGGCTCCAGAGTTGAGCCCTCAGGGCATGTGGGGGAGTTCGGGGAGGAGGGGCAGTATTTGAGCAGCAGAATAGTGTCTCAGGGAGAGAAGGCTCTAAAAAGCTTGACACAGGACTTCCCTGGTGGTCCAGTGGCTAAGACTCCATGCTCCCAGTGCAGGTGGCCCAGTTTCGATCGCTAGTCAAGGAACTAGATCCCACATGCCAGTAACTAAGACTTCACATTCTGTGAGCATGCCGCAACTAGGAACCAGGGCAACCAAATAAATATATAAATATTGAAAAGAAAAAGAAAGCCTGACCTAAGAGTTCCAAGCAGAGACTTTGAGTCAGATGGGGACTGCAAGCTGGACTCCATCACTTCCTGGCTGTGAGGTTGCAGGCTGGTGAATTAACCTCTGTAACCCCAGTATTTCTGAAGCTAATATTATAACCAGCTTAGAAGGTGGTTTGGGAGGACCACCTGCCTGTCATTAACACAATGCTTGCCTAAATGAGCTCTTGTATTTTGTATCTAAAATTGAGACTCTGCAGATCCTTTCTGTAAAGGACCAGATAATACATATTTTAGGATTGGCGGCTATTAGGTCTCTGTAGCAACTGCTCGATTCTGTATGGAGTAGCTATGGCTAAGACGTCAACACATGAGTGTGGCTGCAGCCCAATAAAACTTTACTGACAAAAGGAGGCTGTGGGCTGCAGTTTGCCAACCCCTGCTCAGATGAGGGGTGAGTGGAGGTTTGCTGCCAGAGGGTTTCCCTCCTCCCGGATTCTGTATACCTGGTTTTGTAAGCACAGCACGGAGCACCCAGGGCTGTCTCCCCTGGCACCTCTAGCCTGAGGTAGGCAGAGTTGGCCTCCTGCTCCCCGCTCTTTGGCCTCGTCTTTGTCCCTGGCCACCTCATCTCAGCATCCTTGCAGGGCCCCAGCTCTAGTCTTCCCAAATTGGGCCTGCATTTCAATGACCTGGAAGCTGGCATCTTGCACCTTGTGGGGAAAGAAAACTGATGGCAAGCTACAGTGTGGGCCCCCTGTGACTCAGCACATCACTCAGAGGGAATTCAGGGCCCCCCAGCTGCTCATGTCGGTCCTCACAGCCAACCCTAGACACTTCCCCTCCAGGATTCCTTCACACTCTAATCAGAAAATCTCTGGGAATTTCCTTCCAGGGGCCTAACTAACTGATCTCCCTTCACGAGGAAGGGCAAAGACACTAAAGGTAACGTGACACAGCAGTGGGTAAGGTGATGTCAGTGTCTCCAGGCCTCCCTCTAGGCATGCATTTATCCTGTGTGCATGCATCCTCAGTCGCTTAGCTGTGTCTGACTCTTTGCGACCCCATGGACTCTAGCCCACCAGGCTCCTGCGTCCATGGGATTCTCCAGGCAAGAATACTGGAGCGGGTTGCCATGCCCTCCTCCAGGGGATCCTCTCGACCCAGGGATCGAACCTGCATCTCCTATGTTTCCTGCATTGGCAGACAGGTTCTTTACCACTGAGTCACCTGGGAAGCCCTTATTTGTAGTCTCTAAGACTAAAAGCTCTGTCACGCTGGTGACAATAAATTAATCAACGTGCTGGCTTATAAGTAACATTAGGACCCATCTGCTTAATTTTGCCTTTTGTGCTGGAGGGCTTCCCTCCTGCCAGATTCTGTGCACTTGGGGTTTCCTGAGCATGGCACAGATTGCCTAGGTCTGTCACTCCCCTGAATGTCCACACCCATTCTCCTGCTCTGGCAGGTAACCCTCTGGTGAAGACCACTGGCTCTACCTCTGTTTCAGGTTGGGTATGTCCATTCAGAGTGGGAAGGCCTGCTGTTCTTAGGCCGTTTACAATCTTCCCGTTAGATCTCGGCTCTGTGCCATTTTTTTTCTTGAGACACCTCATGATTTTGCCCCTCATTCGTTATTTTGTGCAACTTCTATAAATTAAAGCAGAGACACATCTAGACAAATGAAAACATGTTTTATTTACAGGGAAAAAAGTCTGTACATTGTGTACACATAAAAATATACAAAACCAAACTAGAAAATATCAAAGTGTTAAACTGTGTACAAACACGTTTAAAAGGTGACTCCTGGAAAACCTCAAGCCTTAATTCATTTTGAAGAGTACACATTTCATTTTAAAAAGTATCATACAAAAAAATTCCCAAAGCTGTTAAAAAAGTTGACTGGTTTCCAAGGATTTTTTTTCCAAGAAAAATTTCACAAGGATTTTTATCTAGAGTATAACACAATGTGTGGTGTCATAAATGTTAGGTTTTAACAGTTCTGATGCAGTTAATTTGTGTGAAACCTAAGCTAGGAGACTATTTTCCATAGAACCAAATAAGCATTTCTTCCCCTAATCTTGCAAAAACCATGAATTCTAGATCAACTTCCCATCAAAGGTCAGAATTCAATTAGGTTTCTGATGAGGACACAACCTTTAGGTTGTAGTTCTACCCTCAGAGCACCTTGAAAATATTTCTGCCATACTTTTTAATGTAGCCAGAGGTGTGAAGTATGAGAGCATGGGAAGAGTGGATGTTTTGCTTCACAGAAAGACATATAGCATTTGCTTACTTTTCTTAAAAAACTGGTGTTTGCATAATTAAAAAAAATTTATTGTCAAGGTTTTAGAAATAAAGTATGATGAAAAAAAAAACAGTTTAAAAGCAACCATGTATGTAGATATGTATATATACAATTATATAACTATATCTACATGCACACTTGTTATAACAAGAGTCAGAACTATATCAGTATCTTTCATTCCTTAAATTCCATTAGCCTGAGCTCATAGAGAAATTTTCTGAATTTCTTCTTACTAAAAGGCTTCAGTTACTTAATAAAGCAAGAATCAGAACTTATAATTTATTCCCTCAACAGATTAATATCTTTCGTTTACCAGTTGTATAAATAATGCCTGAGAGACAGACACACAGACACATGTAGAATAATTTCATGATGGAAATATCTGGAGTAGAACACACAAGTGTGAACTCAGGCACACTTTCCCTAAGCACTGAATTTCTACATACAACTGCCCTCATTGGCTGTGGAACCTCTGGGTAAGAGTCCTAAATGATCAGAAAGTGGGAAGTCGACATAGGCAATCTGGCTGACTATATTCAGACACTATGTGGCCTGTGCACTCAGCCACGTGTTTCTTGGTCATCACCCTACCTCCTGGCTCTGCCTCTCCCCATTTTTAAGCAACAGTGGGACTGGGTCACTTTGGCCACGAGCCTCAACCACGCACGGTGCCTTGATCTCTAACAGAAAGGCTGGAGAGAGTGCTTTCATCATGACGTCATCTGTGCACATGAAATCCTCCATCACCTGCCATCCC
Organism: Moschus berezovskii; assembly: GCF_049115385.1. Lineage (NCBI taxonomy): Eukaryota > Metazoa > Chordata > Mammalia > Artiodactyla > Moschidae > Moschus > Moschus berezovskii. The sequence goes on from NC_142470.1 coordinate 61,950,048, forward strand.
TCACGTGACCCTGACCCCACTCCACACCGCCAGACTGGACCTAGTTAATTCTGTGGCTGTGAGTGTTCCTGCCCCTAAGGGACAGTCCACAACATCAGGAATTAATCTGTTCCACCAGAAGGAACTGGCTCATGGTCATGTAACAGAGTGACCCCGGGTGGCTTTAAACACTTCCTTTCATTTCCCAGCTTTGAGAAGGCTGATCATTACTTCAGCATGGCTTTGTCTAGATGCTACAGCTACTGTGATGACAATTACTGGGGAGACCAGGGTTGATTAAAGGAGGGTGTGGGACATAAGGGGAAGGCAGGGCTGGGGTTCCCTGAGCCCTGCATACTGTGGACAGTGACAGACCCTGGGACCAAAGTTGAACCAAAGCCCCTCACCAGTCCTGACGGAGGAGGGAACTTATGTAACCCCTTCCTGTCCACCTGTGGGCCCTTCGCCCTTAAGATGATGCACAGGACCAGCACTGGCATCCCTGGGGACAGCAAGGATGCTCTACCTATTAGACCCTCCCCTCATACCTGGGGAAGGGCTGGAGAGCCTCAAGGGGAGGACCTGGGACCTGGATGCGAGTGAGCTGTCATTCCTGGTCAACATTTCAGCGTGACAACAGCAACAGCAAAAGATGCAGTGAAGTTACCTCAAGAAGTGATGCAGTGTGACCCTCAGTCCTGAGAGAGAAGAAAGGACCACCTAACAGCCTCAGATTGTGGAGCATCTCTTTACAGCGAGGGTGGAAAGTCTGGAAGGAGTGAAGCCTGAAAGAAATGCAGCGGGCACCATTTCCTTTAATTCCTTCATGGAAAGGCCGGCTGCTTATTGCAATGTGTGTATTTCGAGGGCTTAATCACTGTCTGCAGACGTGAAGAGCCAACACATCAACTATAACTGCCTAGTAGTTTCAAGGAGCTAAACAACTTAGACTCTTAAGCGGAAAAATGTCCAGCCTGCAATGTATGAATACTTGTACCACGTTGTCTCAGTGTTTTTAACAGACCCTGGTTCCCAAGAGTCTTTAAGGCCATAATAAATCCAAAACCTTTAATTAAATTTTCTTTATCCTCTTCAGTCTTTCTTATAACCTCTGTGAGCTAAAAGTACATTTTAAAAGTGCATGGGTTACAACAAAATGCATTTGGAGGCCTTTGAAGTGTTTTCTGGGGCTTCTGAACTTGAATATCTATGCTGACTCGCCAGGAAATTTCCTTCTGCCCAGTATCTCATGCCAGCAGAAGGGGCTGTTCTGGACACAAGGAGGCCCACAGGGGAACCCAGTAGGAAGGTGAGTAAAAAAACTTCCAGGGTCATGGGCATCTGAGGTCAGAACCTGCACTGTCCGGGGAGGGCCCAGGGTGACTGGACCGGTCACCCTGCACCAGCCACTTCCCAGCATTGGGACTCACTGGACACTGCACAGGGCTGTGGTCCTTCAGGAAACGAGGGAGAAAAGTGGCCTGCTCATGTCTGCTTGGATATTAGTTGGCAGGCTGGACAGAATTATCCACCCCTTATCATAAATCTGGAAGCGAGGCTCTCACAGTAGGCTTGTAGTGGATATTGTCACAATCAAAGCTTTTCAATGACCCCAAATTCACTGTGACAATAAGCCATAGGCGATGTCTGGGAATTGGCCTGATTTTTGCTGAGTAGCCCAACCATGGAGGAGCCTGATAGGCTGCAGTCCGTGGGGTCGCAGAGTCGGACACGACTGAGCGACTTCACTTTCACTTTTCACTTTCACACATTGGAGAAGGAACTGGCAACCCACTCCAGTGTTCTTGCCTGGAGAATCCCAGGGACGGGGGAGCCTGGTGGGCTTCCGTCTATGGGGTCACACAGAGTCGGACACGACTGAAGTGACTTAGCAGCAGCAGCAGCAGCAGCAGCAGCAGCCCAACCAGAGAGGCCAGTTTCTGCCAACCATTCTTGTTCAGGAAAAAACAAACAAACAATCCTGGAACAAAAAAACCTTCTGTACTAAACTTTCCTGATGTTCACACACTTGTGGAGAAGAACATATTTAATGAAGTTGTGACTGTTCTGGCCAAGAAGTTGTAACTGGACCACTGAGATAGGTGTTGGGTATGTTGAACTAAGGTATTCCATAATGTTTCTGATTTACTACATTTATGGGAAAAAAATTTTTTTTTGCTTTTGTGACAAAAATTGAGATGACAACAAAATGAGCTGCTACAGCTAACACAGTGGGCTGACTCTCCCCTCTCACTGTCTTTCCCTCTGAATCATATACTTATTTTTTATTTGTTAAAGAGCAGTGCTTTCACGCAAATGCATTTAATTATATGGCTTTGTTATGTTACTGATGTACAACAGTCTGTGAAGATGACGGTGGGATTTCTAAACACGTGACTGCAGGAAGAATTAGCAGAAGTCAGTGTATCACTGTCAGGATCCCAACAGATGCTATGAACTGTGAAGAAAACACATGGAAGAGACAGGCGTGCGGCTCTAAAGCACAGGGGGCAGCTCTAAAGCACAGGGGGCAGCTCTAAAGCACAGGGTGCAGCTCTAAAGCACAGGGGGGCAGTTCTAAAGCACAGGGGGCAGCTCTAAAGCACAGGGGGCAGCTCTAGGCTGGAAGGACCCCCCACCCCCACCACCATGGGGACGTCCTAACTGTCAGTGCCTGCAGACTCGCAGGCTGTGTGGAGGGCTGGCGGGGGCTGAGGCCAGAAAAGCTGGGGCCTGGGGCCTTCCCGCCCAAGGCCACCTGCTGCCCCATCCCGTGTGCACCTGCCAGCGATGTTCCTGCGTGCCTGGGTATTCTAGTCAAGCAAGGAGACGCTGCAGGAGAGCAAAGTGACTCTCCTGGGTGCTATCCGGGGCTGGCTTCTTCTCAGACTATCCAGGAAGGGGGCTTCACGGTTTTAGAAACGTGTCCTGATACACAAACTGCAAAGCCTTCAGTGGCAGCCGGGAGCAGAGGTGGAGAAAACACCTCACAGGATATCCTGTGGGGTCTGCTTTCCTATAAACAGGTCTGAGTGATAATCCAGACGTTCGTCATCAACTCTGGGCTCTTTCACGATAAATGACATACAAATGACACAGCAGATGTATCAGGTACTGTCCTGAAGCGAGGCTGCTTCCAGGTACAAACCACATCATCCATGAGGTGTGTCAGCTGAAAGGAAAGATCAACATTCTGGAGCTATTTATCCATTTCTTACACATTTTGTTTTTTTCCTAGCTATCCTTGAAAATTTTTCTTTTGTATCTTTCTGGAGTCTGTTTCTTTGAATTCCATTTCTATGTTCTGAACAGCCGGACACACTCAATGGCTTAGAAAGGGAAGGATCCCCGTGGTCAGCACAAAGTCACAGCTACAGACATGAGGTCACACCGCCTCCGGGGTGCCTTCCAGCATCTCCGGGATGCAGAGCCCGGCCAGCCCCTCAGGCGCCTGGCGGGCAGCGCACGGCCTGCAACCCGGGCAGCACGACCTTGCCTTTGCGGTGCAGGTCGCCATGGGCGCCCACGTTGAGCCTCTGCACCAGCAGCTTCTCGTAGAGCAACGGGTGGTAGGCGCCCAGTGTGCAGGCGGCGTCATGGTAGGGCTCGTGGTAGTGACACAGGTCTGTCTGCCGCACTGACGGGACGTATTCATACACATGCACCTCGCCACACAGGTTCATCATCAGCAGGATGCCTGGTGGGGGAGGGGGAAGCAGAGCCGTGAGCAACTCGGGGAGGGGGAGTCCTCAAGGGTGGCAGATTCCACCGTCATTTCTTCCTTGTCTACGTGTCTCTCTGTCCTAACCATATGTCTGCTTAGAGTCTCTTTCCCACCAGAGAGCAGAGGATTTGAGGGTGAGGGCTGGGTCACTTATCCATCTTCTCATTAGTGGCATGCGCAGTCTTGGTGGAGAGTTAGGGACCCGTGTTTGTTGAATGACTGTATGACCTACTTTCTTTTAAAAAATTTACATTTATTTTTTAAATGAAGGATAATTTACTTTACAGAATTGTGTTGGTTTCTGCTCAACATCAACATGAGTCAGCCATAAGTATATATATGTCCCCTCCCTCTTGAACTTCTCTCCCACCCTCCTTCCTATCCCACCCCTCTAGGTTGTCACAGAGTCTTGGTTTGAGTTCCCCGAGTCCTCCTATATGACCTACTTTCTTAAGGAGAAGTAATGGGAGGGGCACCTTCAGATGGGGTAGAGGGTCACAGTTGGGGCAGGAGATACCTGCTCTGTGCCCCCTGCCTTGTCGGCTTCACCTTGTGACTCTAGCTCCCAGTGAGTGGCATGTGTGAGGTCTGGGGACCGGGGCCGTGCTAAGACACGATGCTGTTACACATTCACCCATCCAGCTGACCACTGGGGACCCGGGAATGAGAGAAGCAAAGACCAAGCAATCAAACTTAAGCAGAGGATGGTTGGGGCCAGATCTGCATCCCCAAGTCCGAATATACTGTCTCATTCCACACCCAGGCCCACCTGATTTACAGCAGGAGGAGTGTGGGGTAACAAAGAAATGCCTGTAATGTGAAAAAAAAAAAATCCTTAAAAGGAAAGAGATGGAGACACAGAGTTCAAGATTCATATTAAAAGTGTTTTTCTCACTGGAACTATACATATTAAAGTTTCTTTGATTTCTTTTTTATTTTTAATATTTCAAATAGCTGTAAAGCTGCATCATCATGGAGGAAGTCTCATCTGGATCTATGCTAAAGAGCGTTATTTTCCGAGCTCTGTTATTTTCCCCATCACCTGTGTTAACACTCTTAACACTTGATCTTAGCTGAAAGGCCAAGAAGCGATGTAGTAACACCTTTTAAACTTAAAATTATGTATGTGTGTATGCTAAGTCGCTCAGTCGTGTCTGATTCTGCGACCCGATGGACTGTAGCCTGCCAGGTTCCTCGGTCCATGGGATTCTCTAGGCAAGAATACTGGAGTAGGTTGCCATTTCCTTCTCCCTTTTAGGAAAGGATAATCCTTGTTATGAAAAAGACATGAAATCACACAGTGAGTTCCTGTTACAGACCAGGCTGGTCTGCAGAGAACAAGCATATTTCGAAGTAATCAACTGTGTTTACAGCATGAAAATGCTTACAACTGGGCAAAATCTAGAACGAGGGCCTGGGGGAGCAGAGGGAAGGGCTTGGGGATGCCGAGAAAGATTCCTGGGGGAGGTGAGGGCTGAATCTGTAGGCACCACCTCGGGGGAGGGGGAGGGGAGACAGGATGATGGAGAGGACCCGGTGTCCTGTTCAGAAGACATCAGGACGTGCCTTGACAACCATGAAGCTGCTTGTGGCTGCAAGTAAACGCTGCTCCCCACAAGAGACATGGAGATTCTTCAGGTCGGGTTCTGGGAAGTCAAGCTGTTCCCAAGAGCTATGTGGAAACATCAAGTCCCAGCTCAGACCCCCTCCTTCCTCCCAGCTCTGCTGGCTCCCTCCTCCCCTCCCCATTCCATGAGCCCCACAGTGTGACCCAGATCCAGGTAGAGCCAGAGAGAACTAAGGATCAGTGCCTTCATATATACATATATTTTAAAACAACTCTTAGAGCTTCAGAAATACAGAAATTTGCTAGGTATTTCATGGCCAACCCAACTGAAGGCCAACAGAGATTTAGCAAGTGGGGTCCTTATCTTGAGTTATCTGCATTCTTCCTCCTGGTTTTTGCATCTCATTTTGTGTTCTTGTGTGAGCTTGCTTCCCTGGTGGCTCAGGTAGTAAAGACTCCTCCTCCAATGCAGGAGACCCAGGTTCAATCCCCAGGTCTGAAAGATCCCCTGGAGAAGGGAATAGCAACCCACTGCAGTATTCTTGCCTGGAATTCCATGGACAGAGGAGCCTGGTAGGCTGTAGTCCATGGGGTCACAAAAGAGTCAGACATGACTGAACGACTAACACACACACACACATGAATTTGTGAGTTCCTGTAACCATGAGCCTTGGTCTAGAGCATTCTAAAATTTCAGTTAGAGCTAATTCTGCCCCACGTGTTTAAATGACAGGCAATTGTAGTGCTGACATCAAATTGTTAGGGTAACACCTTCAAAGGGAGGGAAAAATCAGTTTGCAATTTGTAGGGTATGTGTGAAGGGTAGACAAGATTTAGAAAACCAAGTGGAGAATATTTTTAATTATTTAAAATTTTTTCAGACATCATGGTCATTTCATTTAGCATATGTATACTCTGCTTTTTAATTTACCAAGCCGATATTACACATAAATTTGAGTTTAAATTTAAACTCTGCCATATAATAAATACTGAACATCATTATTAAACGTGGTTAAATCTGCACATCACTTTCCCCAGGAGTTCAGAGTATTTGCTGCTGCTGCTAAGTCGCTTCAGTCGTGTCTGACTCTGTGCGACCCCATAGATGGCAGCCCACTAGGCTCCACCATCCCTGGGATTCTCCAGGCAAGAACACTGGAGTGGGTTGCCATAGGGTACTTAGCTACACACAAAATCCTGAAATGAAACTTCTGCATGTGTTGCAAAGAGGAAGTGGGTGAACCACGATGTCTGGAGTGTGTGCCAGCCCTGGTAGAGCTGGGGGATCGAGTTGGGAGATGGAGTGTGAGGGGGAAAGACTGCAGGAGGTGGGGTTGGGACCACACTGGGAGGGACCAGGCTGTTAGGCACTGCTGGAAGCTCTTCAGTTAAACTCGCTCTGTATTCAACTGGGCACAGGCTGAGGACTGGGACTTACAAAAAGTTTCTTTAAGAAAAAAAAAGTAGGGTTTACCCTGGTTCAGTGGTTAAGAATCTGCCTGTCAATGTAGGGGACACAGGTTCGATTCCTGGTCCAGGAAGATCCGACATACCGTGGGGCAGCTAAGCCTGTGTGCCACAACTATTGAGCCTGTTCTCTAAAGCCTATGAGCCGCAACAGGAGAAGCCACCGCAATGAGAAGCCTGAGTGCCACAACTAGAGACTAGCCCCTGCTTGTTGCAACTAGAAAAAGCCTGAGTGCAGCAATGAAGACCCAACACAGCCAAAAAATAAATACATAAATCTTAAAAAAAAAAGTAAACTAAAGAACGGATGTTTACATTTAAAAACAGATGGCCGGCCCATGACCTACCATCCTGAGGATGACTTGAAGACAGTGTCTTCATTATGGACTGAGACAAACGCCTGCACTGCCAGCAGCATCTCTTCTGACCCGCGGTGATGCTGCTCTATCACCATGGTGACATCAACACCAACAACACGTGGTCCACAGACTTTTTTTCTGCACTATGCTGATGTGGGACCGGGTCTGAGTTCCCCAGCCTGCCTCCGGGTTTGATGACTTGCCAGAGGGACCTACAGGACCCAGCAGAGAGTCAGTGATTTTTTACAAACCTGGCTCACACTGTCCAGACTTCAGAAGGAAGCAGGTGCTGGGAAGAGGCCCCACTGCTGCATGAGCATCTGGGCACAGTGACCCATCCTGTCAGAAGGGAGGCTCTCCCCAAACCCAGGCTCCCAGAAGCCAGCCAAGGGTCAACCCTGCAGGTAGGGGTCCCTGGTGGTAAGCAGGCAGGCCAGCGGGGCTGCAGCCTGTCTGCACAGATACCCTGTATGTATAAACTCACAGCATCACACTGTTCCTCATCATTCCCTCAAGCCAGACCCATATGGGGAATTCACATCTGGCTACACTAAAAATTTTTTTTTTCATTTCCTTTCTTAGGACTGCTCAGGATTACCCCCAGAGCAAAAATGAATACAAATCATCTCATGCTATCTTATTCAGTAAAGAATTTTTAGAAAAATCACTTAAGGAACTTTTATGTTACATAATTTCGTTTATGGACTATCCAAAAGGAACTGCTTTCAGCACTAATAAAATTTTACTGCTTTCAGTGTGGAGCCAGACTTTTTGATAAGTGGATCAATATTTAGACACTTTTAAATGTATTTTTCCAAACCAATCAAATGGGCATGCAGCCAGTTCCTAAAAATCTTTGAACATAATTCATGTTAAGTTTTTTGGCCAGGTTTTACAAATGAGTAGGGATTCATTTGAAGAAAAAAAAGTGCAAATTTTTCTGGGCAATTATGACTCAAGAGCCATTCATTTGCCAAATTACAGGTTTTAAAATATTGTATAATTCAATATAATTATCTAACCAATTAAAAAGCATTTCCACTGGTCTTAATAAAATGTCATAGTCTATAACTCAGCTTAACAAGCAGTATATACACTTATTTATTTTTCCAAAACCTGGATAAAAAGCAAATTTCCACCTGCACGTTATGTTCAGATGAACACAAATTCTGAATAAACAAGGTTCTCCTATAAACACTCTACTTTGGGGGCTTCTCTGGTGTCCAGTGGTTGACAATCTGCCTTCCAATGCAGGGGATGCTGGTTTAGCACCTGCGTGGGAAACTAAGAGCCCGCATAAGCAACTAAGCCCACTCTACAACTAGAGAGCCCACACCTGGCAACAACAAACACCCAGCCCAGTGCAACCAAAAAAAGAAACCCAAACCTCTACTTTGCAGATACATAGATGTGTTTGATGTGTTAGAGTCTAACAGAACTTAATCATTTAGACTTTAATTGTGATCACACCAAATTATCTTACTTTGCACCTGGCAAAATATTTAAAATGATACCCCAAATTGTTAACAACAATAGAATTTTCTCCTTGATGAATGTATCTTTTTAACATGGGGCAAAATAAGCTATGGACATAAATAGAACCTAATGCAAGTGATGGGAAAAATACAGGCTCTCATCAATTTCAGGTAACACTTGAACATAATTCACATGTCAGGTAAATGAGAAATTTCTGAGAATATCCAATAAACCCTGCAAAACATGTTTCTGAATGAGGGGTGAGAATGAAAAGTTAAGGGTATTGAATGTGCTGGTTTAATGGAAATGCAGTAGTTATTCTGTGGTTTCTCCATAAATTCATCATAAGATGGAAAATTATGAACACTGTACTTAAGATTACTGAAGGAGCAAAAATGACATTTTAAGTGACATTTCCAGAAGACATCTGTAATTAAAATGTGGTTTCTATGGGGATGAGATGAATTGGGAAATTGGAATATATATACTATTGATACTATTTATAAAATAAATAACTAATGAGAACCTACTGTGTCACACAGGGAACTGGGGTGAATGGGAAGGAAATCCAAAAAAGAGGGGATATATGTATACGTATAACTGATTCACTTTGTTGTATGGTAGAAGCTAACAGGCTGTAAAGCAACTATACTCCAATAAAAATTAATTAAAAAAAAAAGTCAAAGACAATATTCACAATAGCAGCTCAATAAAATGAGTTACTTAAACTGTAAAAAAAAAAGTGGCTTGGAAATTAGCATTTCATGTAATAAAATAATAATTTAACAAGCATCTACTATATTAAGCAAAATCATGTAATGCATGAATAATACTTGAAAATAAATTTTTTAGCCCATTTATATTGTATTATTTGATGGTAACATACATTCAGGGTTCACTGTTTACAGGGAAATATAAAAAGTTGTTCCTCGTCAACATAATAAAGATTGGTTTTACACAGTCATGTATAGAGATGTTAAGCGGCTTATTATTTTGAGTTAACATGTTATTATTTTGTGTTACCATCTGAGTTTGGATGATATATTGGAAAATTAGAGTACTGAATGCAAAATAAAGTGGAAAAGAAACGAAGTTATGACTTGTTTTTAAGCATATTATTCTTGCCTGTATATTCAATAGCCTGAAATTACAGCGTTTGCATCTGTGAAGTCTAGAAATAGTATTTATGCTATAAACAATTGAGGCTGCCTTTTCAAAAGGTGTGAGGGGGTGTTGGTGGTTTGTACAATGAAAGCGTTGTCAACCGTAGGCTAAAGCGAGGGCCCTATCAGTGCTGGTCAGGCTGATGCACCAGGCCATTCTGCCTGACGATGCTCAGCCGAGTCCCCAGGGGTGAAGCTGGAAGGCCTCCTACATCAGACGGCAGAACCATCCAGCCAGGCTTCAGGACTCCGGGTGAACTCACACACCTCCCACAAAACTATCAATGTATGAAGGCAATGTGGAAACCATGGAATTCCTAGGAAATGACTCTCCATCCTCAGCTAGGCCTCAGTGCTGTCAGAACCACCTCCCAGTACCAGGTAATGAGAGAAGGCCTCCAGCATCCAGACAGGGATGAAAAAGAGAGATGTTCTTGCCATGTGAACAAGTGGCTCCCAGTGGACTGCGGGGAAGGGTCCTGACACTGTGGAACAAATGTTCCAAAGAAACGGGTCCTGTGGAGCATCCAAATTACCTGGATGTATGCTACTTCTTTTTATAAAACAAGATTTTTTTTTTTTAAATGTGGACCATTTTAAAAGTCCTTATTGAATTTGTTACAATATTGCTTCTGTTTTGTTTTTTTTTTTTTGCTACATGGCATGTGGGATTTTAGCTTCTGACCAGGGGTTGAAAGCATACCCCCTGCACTGGAAGGCAAAGTCTTCATCACTGGACCACTAGGGAAGTCCTATGTTACTTCCTCTGAATTAAAAAAATATAAAGCACAAAAAGCTCAGAATGCTGCTCTGTGATGACCGAGAGCAGTGGGATGGAGAGCAGGTGGGAGGAAGAACCAAGAGGGAGGGATACATGTATGTTGTTGCTTTGTCCCTCAGTCGTGTCTGACTCTTTGTCACCCCATGGATTGTAGCCCTCCAGGCTCCTCTGTCCATGGGATTTCCCACGGACAAGCATACTGGAGTGGGTTGCCGTTTCCTTCTCCAGGGGATCTTCCTGACCCAGGGATCGAACCCAGGCCTCCTGCATTGACAGGCAGATTCTTTACCACTGAGCCACTGGGGAAGCCCAGATACACATATATATATAGCTAAAACAAAATTCTACTCTTTAGAAAAAAAAATACATGTGCTTTGCACGAGGGATAAGCATCTCTTTGCTGCTGCTCTGGACAAGGGGATGGTACACAGAGTACATCTCTGACGCACATAAGGATGTCCTTCTGTGACCCGGAAATACAAATATGGCCTTTGGTCAGAAGTCAGGGAAAAAGCAGTAAGTTGGCACTTCCAACAGTGATCAACATACCACACCCTCTTCTCAGCACTCATATACACCTGGGAATTTATCTTAAGGAAATAGTTTAAAGGGAAGAAAAGTCTGCATGTTTACATATAGAATAAATGATGGTATCTATTAGAATTGACACGCGGATGTAGTAACAATTCATCAATATGATGGATAACATCAAACGTCTTCCATCAGACAGGTCCCCACCCACAGAGCACAGCGTCCAGTAGGAACTGGTTGCCCCTCCAAAAGTTCCTTTTCTTCCTGCTGTCCTTCATAACTTTCCCTGGGGTGAAGACGGTCTCCATCCACACTGCCCAGGGCCATAGCCACAGGGAGCATGGGACTTTAAGAGCCTGAAATGGGGCTCAAGCACTGAGGGAGAGATTTTCCTCCTGTTTAATCCTAATTAACTTACACTTGAGCAGCCAACCAGTGCCTAAGAGCTGCCAACCTGGACAGGATGGAGCTAGAAAATGACCACAGGTGTGAACTGGCCCCATAAAAAGGTGTTGCTATGACTTTCCTTTCTCCCAGGAGCATGAGGACATTCAGAGGAGCAAGCGACTTGCCTGCGACTGGAAAGCCAGCAACATCAGAGGACTGTCATTCAGCCCAGCCCCCACTGCTGAAATGACCCACAGCTGCAGTCCCCTTGTCCTGGAAAAGAAGCCACACAGGCAAGCAGTGTCCCTGAAAACTCTAAATGCTCAGCACATAGCTGTGAAAGGAAGCTGGCCACAAGTGGCAGGATTTCTTTCAACAGCAAAGACACACGGGAAATGTTCGCCAGCTATGACTATGTCAGAGGAAACTTCAAAATTCACATTGGTGGTAAGTGCGTCTGAGAGCCTCCACTGTGCTCCCAAGCTGTTGTTGTGATCAGATTTCCACCACAGGAATTCCCAGGGAGACTTGATCAGATGGCCACGTCCCATTATGCTGTCTCAGTATCACTCCATCCTGTTCCACGTTCTTCCCTAGGTCAGCAGGATTCCGTGACAGCACACGAAAGACAAACCATAGTCCACCCTGGTTTTTCTGACCTATTCTAATCCCAGATGTCTGCGCCTAAGACTGACACTTTGTAGTTTGTTCCACTCATACTGGAGCTCCAGAATCCTTATGTGGTAGCTTGGATTACTGTATCTAACCTGCCACCTGTGGTTATAATTACGTAACTGGACCCTTTGCTTTGGGAATTTTGCAGTGTCTCCTAGCAGAATACCCAGAGTAATCTTTCACTCACAGAAAAAATAGAACACAACCTGGACTTCCTTGCTGGCACAGTGGCTAAGAATCCACCTGCCAATGCAGGAGACACAGGTTTGATCCCTGGTCCAGGAAGATCCCACGTGCCGCAGGGCAACAAAGCCCGTGTGCCACAAGAGAAGCCGCTGGAATGAGCAGCTTGTGCACCACAACTAGAAAGTATCCCCTCTCTCCACAACTAGAGAAAACCTGCACACAGCAATGAAGACCCAGCTCAGCTAAAAATAAATAAATAAATTAAAAAAAAAACCCCTTAGAATCTGACAAAGTGCCTTGGAAACAAAGTGCATCAAAGGCATGAGATAAAATGGGTGAGGGAACCCTGCTTAAGGAAAATAACATGCAGTTGTGAATTTCGTCTTGAATTCTGCATAAAATATTTCATATTATTGTAATACCTCAAAACTGCTCTAAACCCACAAGCCTCACTTCGCATGCTTCTTGGGCCTGTATTGCTGACCAACCCACGTCACTTCCATAAACGCTCCTTTAGTCATGGTTACCACCTGTGCAGCCCAAGTCAGCGTGCAGGTTGCAAATTCACTAATATTAGGGTGGAGATTGCTGCCAGTGTTTCATGGACACCATTCCTATCCTGTGTTTCCACTGCAGCTTTCATACTGCCAAGGGGAGCTAAGATCTTCCTTAGTATCACCCTGTTCAGGTACCACCAGACAACAACAGGGCGAGAGGCTGAAACACGAGAAAAGAAATGGATTTAGACCACATTTGAGGATAAAAACCTGGCTGCAAACAACACACCAGGCCAAGTGTGATGTCCTTGTTACACGACGTCCACTCTCCGGTGGAGAGAGTGGCGCTCAGCCCGAGAATCCTGCTACTCAAAGCCCAGACCCACTGGTGACATTGCAACCCCTGGGAGGTGGTCCAGTGGCCATGAATTCCCATCCTCAACCTGGCCCCACATCAACAACGTGTATGCAAGTGGTGGTGGTCCTGGGCGGCCCTGGGGTCTCCACCCTTTGAGTCTGGGGGGCCTCTGATGGCTGTGACCCACAGAGAGTCCTCAGGCTTCTGCCCTGAGAAAGTCCGCTTCCACTTCCTATCACTGGAACACTTGCCAGGAGCCTAAGCTTCCATCAAGACTCCAGTTACTACGAGGCCACCACCTGCAGGCACATGGTCACCAGTCCAGCTGAGACACACCACCCCAGGCGTCCCAGCAGATGGGCCCAACAGGGGAGCAAGTCACACCATGGGGCAGCCGAATGCCCGCAAGTGACTCCATGAGTCTGGAACAAAGGGCCCAGATGGGCCCTCCCTGACCCACTCCATCACAAGAGAAAATGAAGCAGTCCGTTTCAGATCTCGGAATGCTGGGGTAGTTTGTTACTTGCCCGTAGAAACTGGAACAGAGTCTTTGCACTCTTTTCAGTGAATCTATCTTCCCTCTAAAGACACCCTCTAGATGCTCTTATCTTATAGCACGAATGTACATTCACTTAGCGTGAACCCTCACCTGCTGCTAGTCACTCAACCTGATGGCCACATACCGATAAAGCCAGAGGACGGCGGGTTGGGCTGGATCTTCTCCTTCGTGTTCTCCTGGATGACGTCCCAAAGCTGCCAGATAAACTTGGGGTGAAGAATGTAAAATGGCTGGTTCGGGTTTCTCTGACGATGCTGAACATACGGCGTGAACAGGTTGTAATCTGGCTTCTTGTACCACTAAGAGAAAAAAACACACAGTCAAGGTCCACACTGTGAAAAGGAAACTGGGCAGTGCTGGGGTCGTGGGTATTTAGAGGCTGAGGACCAGGTTGGGAGCGGCGGTTAGGACGCCCCTTCTGTAGGCACTTCTACACTGGATGAGGGGTGAGTGAGTACAGGGGCTAAGGTCTAGCCTGGGGGACTGGTGCTTAATCTTTAGTGAAAGGAGGGAGAAGGGCTAGAGCAGGGTCAGCAGACTTTCCTAGAAGGGGCCAGGTAGTAAAAGAGGTCAGGCTACGGGGCCATGGGGTCTCTGCTGCAACTCCCGGGCTCCACTGTATACTTACATGGAAAGCAGCCACAGATGGTACAATACATGGCTGTGTTTCAATAAAACTTTATTTACAAAAACAGAGGCAAACAAACAAACAAAAAAGAAGTAAAGAAAAACAAAAATAAAAAGAAGGGGAAAAAAACAAAAACAAAAAACAGGGCCAGATGGCCCATGGCCATGGTTTCAATCACTGTATTTCAGAAATATGCTTTCCCAATCTAATATCTAGTGCAAAAACAAGTCAGCTGTTGCCCAGGATTGGGGCCAGGTCTGGGAGGTGAATGAGTGACACACAGGACTCTCTGCAATGATGGGGAGATTCTGTTCCTTCGTTGTGGTGCTGAATACAGGACTGTATACATTCACTACTGCCCAGCAACACATACATGTACAAAGATTACACATAAATGATTGCTTGAAACCTCGTCATGGAAGGGTTTGGTGGAGGGGCTTATGTAACTCAATGAAGCTATGAGCCATGCCGTGCAGGGCCACCCAAGACCAATGGGTCACAGTAGAGACTTCTGACCAAACGTGGTCCACTAGAGGAGGGAATGGCAATCTGCTCCAGTATTCTTGCCTCAAGAACCCCATGAAGGGCATGAAATGTCTAAAAGATAAGACATCAGAAGATGAGCTTGCCCATGGACTCCATTGGGTGGCAATGAGTTGCACACAACTTAGAAACTGAACAACAATTATATAAAAACATACACACTAAGGTTGATTTTTAAAAAGTCTTCAGAAGCATCTCAGGTGCCACTGAGAAGTGGGGTTTGGAGGTGTGTGGGGAGGGGCTCATCCAGCTGACCATCCCTTCAAACAGACGTCTTGGGCCAAGGTACTGGTGTTTCCACTCAGTGGTGTCTGACACTTCACGACCCCATGGACTGTAGCCCATCAGGTTCCTCTGTCCATGGGATTCTCCAGGCAAGAATACTAGAGTGGGTAGCCATCCCCTCCTCCAGGATGATCCCAACCCAGGGATCAAACTTGGGTCTCCTGCATAGCATGCAGATTTTTTACCTTCTGAGCCACCAAGGAAGCCCAGGCTTGTATTACGATCCTACATAACAGTCCCTGGTTGAATGTGGTCTGTAGCTTTAAACATTTTGAGAAGAATAACTTGAACTGTGGCCCCCAAACCCTGGGGGCAGTGAGAGAGGAGCTCAGGGTCTTCACCACCTCCTCCAGACCCTCATGGAGCAGAAGCAGAGCCTGGCCTCCCGAGAGCAGCACAGTCACGGCCCGTGTCCATCGATCAGACAGCTCATGCCCTGAGCTGGGAAGCTTCCAAATCAGGAGGAAACAAGGCCCACAGCCAGAGACTCTCATGGGTCCAAAACAGCAAGAAAGCTGTCAGAACTTAAAACCACAGAACCTTAGGGTGGAAGGAAGCTGACAAGTGCAAACACCCACTTGATGCTGGTTCTTGGTAGATGGTGTGTGTGAGAATCCACTAGAGAGCTCTCTCAAAATCACAGGTGGAGGCTGGATATGGCCGGATTCCTGGGAACAGGAGATGTGCGGGATAAGACTTCAGGAGATGCCAGTGTGCACTCCTGGGTGAGAATAATTACAGTCGTGCCAGGTGTGTGTCCAGCCTCTGTCTCAGAATGCGCAGTGACAGAATGCTTCTTCCAGAGGGACAGTCCACCATGGGCAGCTTTTTTGGAAAGTTACCCTCCAGTAGGGCTGAAATCTGTTCCCATCTTCATCAGAGGAAGCTGGCATCCTCTGGGGTCATGGAGAAGAAGTCCACAGCCAGTGGCACAGCTTACAGCATTGCTCATGGGGATAAAGTGCAACCCCTCTTCCTAGCCCCCTTTCAGAACAAGTAGACTGGCTTTTCACACCAGGCTTCCCCAAAGTATAGAGGCTGTCAATGCAATTCTCTTATATATGTATTTTTTTAAATGAAGAGCTGATTCATTGGAAAAGACCCAACTCATTGGAAAAGACCCTGATGCTGGGAAAGACTGAGGGCAGGAGGAGAAGAGGGTGGCAGAGAATGAGATGGTTGGATGGCACCACTGACTCAACAGAAATGAGTCTGAGCAAACTCTGGGAAATGGTGAAGGACAGAGAAGCCTGGCATGCTGCAGTTCATGGGGTAGCAAAGAGCTGGACATGACTTAGCGACTGAGCAACAACAACTAACTTTTGGCTGTGCTGGGTCTTTGTTGCTATGCACAGGCTTTGCTGGGAGCAGGGGCTACTCTCTAGCTGTGGTGCTCGGGCTTCTCATCCAGGTGGCTTCTCTTGCTATGGAGCACAGGCTCTGGGTCACTTGGGCTTCAGTAGCTGCAGCACATGGGCTCAGTAGTTGTGGCTCCCAGGCTCTAGAGCTCAAGTTCAGTAGTTGTGGTGCATGGGCTTGGTTGCTCCATGGCATGTGGGATCTTCCGGGATTAGGGATCAAACCCATGTCTTCTGCATTGGCAGGTGAATTCTTTACCCCTGAGCCACCTGGGAAGCCCACTCCCTTATATTTGCTGGTTGGCAATAATCTTTTTTTTTTTTTTGTCTTTTCATACTGTTCATGGGGTTCTCAAGGCAAGAATACTGAAGTGGCTTGCCATTCCCTTCTCCAGTGGACCACGTTTTGTCAGAACTCTCCGCCTATGACCCGTCCATCTTGGGTGGCCCTACATGGCGTGGCTCATAGTTTCATTGAGTTAGACAAGGCTGTGGTCCATGTGATCAGTTTGGTTCGTTGACTGTGATTGTGGTTTTCATTCCTTCTGCCCTCTGATGGATAAGGATAAGAGGCTTATGGAAGCTTCCAGATGGGAGAGAAGGTCTGAGGGGGAAACTGGGTCTTGTTCTGATGGGTGGGGCCATGTTCAGTAAATCTTTAATCCAATTTTCTGTTGCTGGGTGGGGCTGTGTTCCCTCCCTGTTGCTTGACCTGAGGCCAAACTATGGTGGAGGCAATGAAGATAAGGGTGACCTCCTTCAAAAGGGTCCATGCACGCACTGCTGAGCTCAGTACCTCAGACCCTGCAGCAGGCCACTGCCTCCTCATGCCTCCCCCGGACACATGGAAGGACTGATGCTGAAGCTGAAACTCCATTACTTTGGCCACCTGATGAGAAGAACTAACTCACTGGAAAAGACCGTGATGCTAGGAAAGATTGAAGGCGGGAGGAGAAGGGGACAACAGAGGATGAGATGGTTGGATGGCATCACAGACACGATGGACATGAGTTTGAGTAGGCTCTGGGAGTTAGTGATGGACAGGGAAGCCTGAGTGCCCTAGGGGTCACAAAGACAGGACTGAGTAACTGAACTGAACTGAATAATCTTGTTTATCCTCTATTATATAAGATTAAGAAGGTTTGGAGGCAGAAGCCAAAGAGCTGCACGCTCAGGAAAAACCTGTGACAGGCTCCATTTCAATAATAATGAGTTGTGGAGTCACAAAGCTTAGCCTGTCCCACCAAGAACTTTCCGTTTATTTCAAAATATCTTTTAACTACTGGGAAGGTGATGTAATTGTCCTACAATAGAAAAATTCAGCATGTAAGCAGTCCAATTTTCGGTATGACTAGGACTTTCCTAGCATCTAGATGTTGTACGTTTCGTTTTTTTAAGTCCTCCAGAACAGAAACACTTTATCGTCAGGGGGTTGATGCTCACCATGGAGCTACTGCAACTGGGAGCCAAACAGCATGAGCATATGTGAATTTAATTAGTGCCTATGATCAGTTTCATTCTGCCTGTCCAAGTTCAGTCCCTGACTTCTTTCTGTTATGTATCAGACAAAGGCACCGTCTGACCTGCAAGGGTCAGGGCACCAAGGAAATACTCACCAGGTTAAGATTTGCAGAATAAGGAGCTGGGTCCCAGGCCACCAAGATGACGTCTTTATACAATGCACTGTCCATGAAGTGATAGCTGGGGTTGGTTAGAATCTGCAAATATATACAAAAATCACTGCAAAGCAAGGGATTAGGTCTTCGGAATTACTATTTTTTAAAAGGTGAAAACTTGTTTTTTATAATCTTATTTATTTTTGGCTGTGCTGGGTCTTGATTGTCGTGCAAGCTTTTCTCTAGCTGTGTTGTGTGGGGTTCTCAGTGTGGTGGCTTCTCCTGTTGCAGAGCACAGGCTCTACGGCACACAGGCTTCAGCAGCTGCAGCATTTGGGCTCAGTAGTTGCAGTTCCCAGGCTCTAGAGCACAGGCTCAGTAGTTGTGGCACACGGGTTTAGTTGCTCTGCAGCATGTGTGATCTTCCTGGACCAGGGATCGAACCTGTGTCTCCTGCATTGACAGGTGGATTCTTTGCCACTGAGTCACCACAGAAGCCCAAGAAGTGAAAGTTTAAAAGAGGAATTGGAAAAAAATGTTCCTCAGACTTTTGGGGGGAGGGAGAGAGGCAGGCTTTACATATGAGAAATTTAGAAAATATCTGGGGAGGTTTTTCCTTTTTTAAGAAAAGAGCCCACACTGGACCCATCTAAAGATATCAGCTCTGGATTGAATCCCCTGGCTCCTCGGCTACCCCAAAAGCCTCTTCCTCAGTGGCTTTCACAGGTCATTGAGAGCGAGCTGCAGACCTAGAAGAACGGGAATCTTCAGGTGCCTCCCTGAGACAAACAGCCTCAGGACAAACGGAGCCCAGAGATCTGGAGACTGGGGCTCTCTCTGGCCCTGGGTGAGTCCTTCAATCTCATCTGCCCATCACCTTTTTATAGGTGGTGGTGGTGGGGCGGGGAATGATGCATTGATTTGTCTCAGTTTTAGGACACTCTTCTTCACATCTTAGTATTTCTTAAGTCAGGGTGTATCTCATAGTGACAGGTGTCTTAATTTGCTGGAGCTTATCTTCTCCTCTTTGAAAAGCTGTCGTGAGACAGAAGAGGAATCTTTAATCAGTGGCGTCTCTGAATTCAGGAAGCGGGGCCTGGCTCTCACCTCTCTCTCAGGCTGCGAGCCCAGGGCCTGATGCAGAAAGCACACCTTTTGTTCGGTAAGAAACTCACTATAAATTTCTCATCACTCCATTTTTTACATATAGTTTGAAATGCTAGAAATTGTTGTGGTTTGCTCTGAGAATAATTTTGTTATGAATTTTGGAAAACATTCTTCTTAAGAACACACAAAAAAGAATCTTCCTTTTTAAAATTTTCAAATGACAAAGTGAAATTTCTGAGGTGTTCTGCTGCCCCTTGAATTCTGTATCTTTGCCTTTCTGCCCTCCACCCCTGATTTATTCTGTTTAACTTTCTTTTTCACAGTTCACAGAATTCAATGTGCTACCTATATATATTTCTACCTCTACTCTGATTTTTTCCTTTTGATCTTATTTACTTTTTTTTCCCTCTTCACAGCACACATGAATTCCCATGTCTCTGCATTTTTTTCTCAGTAATTATTATTACAAAACCCCGAGATCATGGTCATGGAGAGCTGGGTGATTTCTTTTTATTCACCCAGTTAAGCTATTTACCTGTAAAATGTACATCCATGAAAAGTCTACTCAATTTACCTGGGAATTAATGATGCGGATGGTGGTTTTATTTCCGACATCTTTCTCGTAGCCACGTGTAGGAGCAGAGTTAAACCTCAAAACCGCATCGTGGGAATCTGAGGGCACACATGTGACAAAATGACTTTTTGCCTCTGTTCAATACCTGAAACTAACTGGACCCCAGTAAAGTTCAGACACTCCTCCCCCCTCTCCGCACACATTGTTCGGTATACTGTTTATTTAGAATGAGATCCTGGCTGGGGGCAAATAAACATGAAACCACATCAATCCATTACAAGTGGTTCTATAGCATCTAAGTTATATTTAGATGCTTGGCATGCATCTAAACATAGTCACAGTCTTTAAGGACATGCTTTACGTATGCAGGAAATGCCAAGATGCGTGTGTGTATCTAGACAGCTCTGTGGAGTCTCATGTGTTTCCTAGAAACAGAGCTGAAACCGCAGTTAATCAACAATAGGGAATTTCTATGGGTTCTCTCCAGTTTCAAGACAGTATGGAGGTTCCTTAAAAAACTAAAACCAGAGCTACCATATGACCCAGCAATCTCACTCCTGGCCAAATGTCAGAGAAAACTCTAATTTGGAAAGATACATGGACCCTAATGTTCACAGCAGCACTGTTTACAATAGCCAAGACATGGGAGCAACCTGAGTGTCCACCAACAGATGAACAAAGATGTGGTACATCTATACAATGGAATACTACTCAGCCATAAAAAGAATAAAAAATGCCATTTGCAGCAACATGGATGGACTGAGAGATCATACTAAGTGAAGAAAGTCAGACAGAAAAGGCAAATCTATGATATTTATATGTGGAATCTTAAAAAATGATGATAAATGAACTTATTTATAAAACACAAGCAGACTCACAGACATGGAAAACAAGCTTATGGTTACCAAAGGGAAAATGAATAGGAAAGGGACAAATCAGGAGTTTGAGACTGACAGACAGACAGTACTATATATAAAATAGATAACCAATAAGGACCTACTGCATAGCACAGGGAACCATATTCAATACCTTGTAATAACCTATAATGGAAATGACTCTGAAAAAGAATATATGTATGTATAACTGAATCACTTTGATGTACACCAGAAACTAACACAAAATTGTACATCAAATATATTTCAAGTTTTAAAAAAATGATTCACCCATATATAGTTTGTAACACTTGTATAAGGGTCATTTGGAAACTATCAGCTCATTAAGTCATGCAGATCTTTCAAATATCTATGCATTCCATTATAAAGTATCAAATATCATATATATCACCATGGATATCATCACTTTTTAAGTTTGGGAAGCTTCTAAGCTCACGGTTGAAAGCTTTGTCACTGGCAATGAATACTGTTGGTTATGTTCCTAAAAGTGACAGGCTTACTTACTTCCTTTTTGAGAAAATACCTGCCAAATGTCCAAGTCTAAATTAAGTATATCTGTCTATCAGTCATCTGTCCCAAGTATAATTGTGTTTCATGACAAAAGGGGCTCGTTCCACTCACAGCTCAATCACAAGAGTGCTTTTCCACTGGGGGCTGGTTTGCAGAAATGCTTTCATTGTTATTTCCCATTTGGTCTTAAAAAACACATGTACTTGAGAGACTGAAATCTAATAAAACCAATCATTTTCACTGCTTCATCAAGGACATCCATACTTGGAACTGGCACCCCTTCCTGTTACTGTTAAGCTTGGCAGCAAAGCATTCCATGAAGGCTAGTACCATTGGGTACCACTGCTTTGATCTGTTTTATCCACTGCTGCTCCTGTATCATCCTGTTCAATTGTCAAAGCTAAAAGGACCTGTGAGTACTATAATGGAAATAGTTCTCACCTTGTGAACCCCTGAAAGGGTCTTGGGGACTCCAAGTGAAAGGTCACACACTCCATGAACTGCTGACCTGGGGCAGAAGTGGGGTGGCCTCCAGGCACTGAGAGGTAATCAGGGTGGGCACCAGGGCCAGAGGTAGGATGCTAGCACTCCTGGACCAGTTCTCTCTCTAAACCACACCCACTCAACACAGCCTCCATGTAGAGGTAAGGTGAACAAACTGAGGAGGCCAGGCAGTGAGTGCATTTCTAACTGATTATGTAGAAACTTCAAATGAATCGATCACTGCAGCAAATGCCCCAGTTTTTAAAAGCTGGTGTTCTACACTGAAAGTGTTAGTTGCTCAGTCATGTCTGAGTCTTTGCAACCCTATGGACTGTAACCCACCAGGCTTCTCTGTCCATGGGATTCTCCAGGCAAGAATACTGGAGTGGGTAGCCATTTCTTTCTCCAGGGGATTTTTCCAAACCCAGAGATCAAACTCTGGTCTCTTGTATTGCAGGTGGATTCTTTACCACCTAAGCCACCAGGGAAACCCTGTTCTGCACTGAGGTGTGTTTTAAGCCTCAGAAGGACTTGACAAGGCACAGGGCACAGAAAGCTAACCAAGCTTCACTCTTCTGGAAGTGGCATAAGTTTGAAGAGTTAAGAGATCAATTTCGTGGAGGACACAGAGAGGCAGGGACAGAGACTGAACCTCCTCCAGCTGTCAGGGAGCAGAAGGGACCAGGATGGGAGGGGGAGTGTGCAGAGGACGAGCTGTGAGAGCCCATTAGGCAGATCTTGCCTGGCTGTGCCTCTGTCAGATAATCGCCTTTAAAACTGAACTGTCCATTCACATTTAGAGGGAGAGGAACGGATCAGACAGGAGACAGGAGAAGAGAACATAGAGTCAGTCACTTCTGGAGGACATGTTTCCAGGCAAGAGCCAGTTCGCGTTGACCTTGAGAACAGAGCCAGACTCAGCACATCACTGAGGAAGATGAAAACCCTGCAGGCAGCAGCCGGCCAGAAGGCGCAGCAGCCGGCCAGAAGGCGCAGCAGCAAGAGACCCAGACCCAGCCCAGGTCGCTGCGCTCCCGGAGCCCCCAACCCTTGCTGAGGGCAGGAATCTGCAGAGGGACCCCACGCCCCAGTCTCCGGGGAACAGCCTGCCAAGGAGACAGTTCTTCCTCCCAAACCTGCCACTCAGGTCTTTCTCGCTTCACTGTGACTTGAGCAATGTGCTCGCGCCAATCTTGGCTCTGGAGCAATCTTTCCCTAATGAGACCCTGATCCATCACTCCTCTGCTTTAAGATTTCAGAGCTCTGCACCAGGAAGCCAGGGATGCAGTTGGAATTTCTGAGACCCAGACTGGAGTTCAATTCCGGCTCTACCCTCTGTGTCTCTAGGTGCATCGGTTTCCTTTATCCACAAAAGGGGAATAATCTTGTCTGTCACTTGGCATCACAAGGCTGGTTAACACATAAAAGCATGGAGGATGGGAACTTCTGTGCAGTAACAGGGAAGACCCTACACATTGCTGTTGTTCAGTCACTAAGTCGTATCCAACTCTTTGTGGCCCCATGGACTGCAGCTCTCCAGGCTTCCCTGTCCTTCACTATCTCTCGGAGTTTGCTCAAACTCATATCCATTGAGTTGATGATGCCATCCATGTATATGTGGTACCTACTATTATGATCATTATGTGAAGTCTAACTTCCGGAGAATGACATATGAGAGCATGGGGCTGACCTGTCACTGGTCCAGCTTGTCTATTGGCTCTCCACCCCCAGCCCCTGTGCTCTTCCTCATCACCCACACGCTGAACTGTTTTTCTCATCCACCTGCTCTGCTGGCCTTTGGCCTGAATTTACCTCCTCAGACATCAGCCCTCGAGGGGTGGCTGGATTCCAAGGTCATTTCTTCCCTGTCTACACGTCCCTCTGTCCTTCTAACTGTGATACCAGAAGTGTCTCTTTATAGTCTGTCTTTCCCACCAGACAGCAGAAGATTTGAGGGTTAGGGCTGGGCCTCATCCATCTTTCCATCACTAGTGGTGAGCACGGTAGCTGGTGAAGAGCTGGGGACCATGATTGTTGAATGACTATATGATCTGCTCTCTTGCTTTTTTAAGCAATGGTAACAGGATGCCAAATTCCAAGTTCACCCAGGAAGACATCCCCTCCCTGCAAAGCTTCTCTCCATCCTCCCATTTCCCACACACTGGCAGGAATCTGAGTTTCAAGGAACAGACTTGATCTCGCATTCCAGGCGATGCCTGTTAGCTCAGGGCAGACATTTCTTGTCTAGAGGGTGCTTCCCCAGGATGGCTGCTAGTGAGCTCACGAATAATTATTATTTACAGAACAGGTGAAGAAAACATCATCTCACAACTCTAGCAATGAGTGTTCCATGTTTCCAAAACAGTTCAGTTTGCTTTTCAGTAACATATTCAAAGTGGAGATGTTTACAGCTGCTACACTGTTCTCAAAAACAATGACAAGGTATGACTCAGTGCAACAGAATTGGGGAAACACCATGGCACTGCAGCAGCCAGAAGAGGGAGCTTCTGAGGGGGCAGCTGCATGCAACCCTGGGGCATCCCTGGTTCCCTTGGGGAGGGACCCCGGGGAGATTTTCTAGCTCTGTCCTCGTAAGACCACAACCTCCAGCAAGTCTTCTGATCTTCACTTAACCAATTCACAAGTACAACAGATGCTTAGGGGTTAAGGTGAGTTTAGTTAAACAGTACAGCATGCCCTATTGGTGACTCAGATGGTAGAGAATCTGCCTGCAACGAGGGAGACGTGGGTTCAATCCCTGGATCAGGAAGCTCCCCTGGAGAAGGGAATGACTATCCACTCTTATATTCCTGCCTGGCAAATTCCATGGACAAAGAAGCCTGGTGGGCTACTGCAACGCCACGGACTACCCTGAAGTCCATGGGGTTGCAAAGAGTCAGACATGACTGAGCCACTAACACACAGCATCCGCAATTCCAAGCTTCCTGAAGAAATTGGCTCTGTGACTTTGTTCTCATCAAGAGAGGTGCTAACAACTGTGTACGGATAAGTATGTGTACATTCAGTTCATGTCAGCACCTGGCATCACGAGGGCCGATGCTGAGAGATGCCAGCTTATGAAAATGAAAGGCTTCTTATCTTTACAAATGGAATTGTGCTATAGTGTATATTCTTAAAAAGGCAGATACAAAACTGGATTCAAAGGAAGTGAAGCAAAACAATAGAGAATTTTAAAAAATTTCCAAGTGTTTGTTCTTCACGTACCTTTCTACGATTCTAATCATGAACTTTTGTGTGAGCGCAGATGCTGTCAATTAAATCTGGTTGCCAGAAACTAAGAAAGATATAACTGACACATCGTGTTCCCCAGAAACATGGAATTCCCAGTGCCATTCACACTCTCTTCTGAATTCTGAACAGAAAAGAATTTATAAGACTCTGGTCGAATAGAAGAGAATTTACAAGACTCTGGTTGGGGATTTTTACACCCAAATAAAGAGTGAGGGAATTCTGCCTGATGGATGAAAGCAATGCAAACACACAGGTAGGAGGCAGTGGGGCTTAAAGCAAAGCAAAAAACAAAACCAAGAGCAAGTCGACATCTGCTTTAAAGTACGCTGGTTAAATTCCTCCTTCCGTGATTAATCATGTCCTGGGAACCAGAGGGAAGTGTGGCTTTACTTCACCCCATGGGCCTCTGAGCCAGAGCTCCCTCCTAATTGGAAGCAGCCATTCTGCTCAGCTCTGGCTGCAAGTTTCTGTGAGACTCGGACAATGTGATTATGAGCCTGCTTAATGTCAGCACGGGGACACTGGGACTCCAGGCCTCAAGCCCAGGCTTGAGCTTTGTTTTTTTTCAAATTCTTAAAAATTTCAGATTCAGCCTCATTGCCAAGACCCTGTGGGAGTAGGTCTGGGTGGTGCAGCCTGGGCTGTGTCAGCCACTTCTTAAGGACATGGAAAATGCCCCAGCCCCAGAGATGGCGATGACTCCTTTCTGTCCAGCGGACAGTGACTCCTGCAGATCGCATCCAGGGGGGCTGACCTAACACTGTTCACTGTGAGGAGTTGTGGGGGCGTAGTTTTACATCTGGCCTCGAGGCTGGAGGCTGCGTTCCAGTAGGCACTTGGATTTCTTGGCACCTGGTGCAGAAACCTGCCCAGAGGAGGGGCTGTGTGTCTGCCAAAGGAGTGGAGGAGCTACCGGGTCATCGCTGCTGCAGCTGGCTGGGCTGGGCACTGGGAGTGTCGAGGGCCTGAAACTAGATCGCAGTTTCCTGAGGAGAAGGAACTCTGCATCTAGATGTGGGAACCCTCCTGAACTGCCCGCCGCCAGCCTGCCCCACAAATCTGGGGCTTCAGGCTGCAACAGCAACCCTTACATGCATTTCCAGCCAGCCTACCTGCCTGTCCAGTGGCCTTCAGGCTTCTCAGCCCCCACAAGGGCAGGGAGGAGGCTGTAAAATTAACCTTTCTCTCTACAGCAATGCAGGAGACACAGGAGATGCAGGTTTGATCCCCGGAGAAGGGAATGACTACCCATTCCAGTATTCTAGTAAGAATACCTATTCCAGTGTTCTTGCTTGGCGAATCCCATGGACAGAGGAGCCTGGTGGCCTGCAGTCCATGGGCTCGGAAAGAGCCGGATATGACTTAGCGACTAAACAACAATAAAAGGAGACCTCTGCTGGATCCACCTGGGTTCATTCGGTCCCAAGGAAAGAAGAAGACCCAAAACTCTCCAGAAACACAGTGTCAGACTGACCGCCCTGGGGCTGGGGGTCGGGTGGCCGCGGGGACCCACCTATCTCCTCGCCCAGTGACGAGTTGAGGATGGCACCTGCCGACGTGACCACGGCGCAGGTCCGGAGCCCACGTGGGAGCAGCCGGCTGAGTGGCACCGGAGGGACCAGTGCGCGCCAGCCGAGCGCCGAGAAGGGCAGCTCAGTGCCGTCCAGGGTGCGCACCTGCACGCGGCCCCGCAACGCGCACAGCAGCTCAGAGCGGCTCCGCCTGGCCGTGCGGCGCCCCCGGAAGCGCACGCCGTGCTTGTTGGCGCGCAGGTAGGCACCCATGGCCTTCTGTAGGCGCGGGTGCAGCATGCGCGCCGACGCGTCGCCCTTCCAGAGCCGTCGCAGCAGGGCCCGGGACATGGACGAGTACAGCCGCTCCCCGTCCTCGCCCCCTGCGCTCCGGCCCTGCCTCCGGGGCCCTCGCTTCGCCCGCCGTCCCGGGGCTGCGCGTGGCGGCCAAGCCCCCTCCGGGCCCGGGTCCCCAGGAGAGAGGCGCCTCGACGTGCCTGGAGCGGGGTCCTCATGGGGGAAAGCACTTGGGGATGTTCTCCCTGTCTGGGCCGAAAGAAACTCTTGTTCACGTTCAAAGCCGTCTCTGGCCCATGTCTGCAGGAGGCCGGGTGGGAGTCCCTGGGGAGACCCCTGCCGCGAGTCCGCGCCCTCGGGCAGGCCCTCCGAGGCCCCCATGATGGCCCGCTGCCTCCCTTGCGCGGGCAGAAGCCTGCGGGTCTCCAGGAAGGAGAAGGAGCTGGGCGCGGGAGTGGCCGGGCTGCTGTCGGTGAAGTAGAGGAAGATCACCACGAAGAGGAGCCCCCACGCAAACACCCCGCAGAGCATTCCTTGTCTCCATTGCTTCAGGTGCGGTTTCATGGCAGGTCCGCGGGGTCAGCGCTTGTGTCCCGAGGTGGCGGGCTGGACCTGAGAACAGAGGGTGTCACAGTGAGCCACGCAGGGCAGCGCTGGGGACAGTCCATCCTAGAGGGCCTCTGGGGACGGTTGGAAGGACCGTCAGAAACCAGGATGGCCCGGAGCTCCGGCTAAATTCAGCGCTCATATGCCCCCACTCTGGACGCCAGCAGAACAGGAAGTCACATCCCCTCAGCCCGGGGTCTTGGGAGAGGGGAGGTGAGCTCCGTGTACCTTGCAGAACTACCCAAGGCACCTTGGTGATGTGTCTGCCTGCCCACCACCATGACTGCCTAGTTCGCCCCTCTACCCCCCTCCCGACCCCTCCCCGCAGCTGGTTCCAGATTTCAGTTTGGTGAAGCTGGCAGCAGGGCTTAGTCCGGGTCGCCCTCTCTCACCTGCTCATCAGAACACTAGCTCAGAGCTCAGATCCTGTACAACCAAGGGCCAAGTGCTTCTAAGGGAAACTTCCTCACAAGGCCCCGATAGTCCCTAGTAAGCGATGACCCAGCCACTAAAGGTGGGGAAGGTTATGATAAGGTGTCTGTGGACCTCAAAACACCCCCAGATGTTCACCCCCACCACCAGCCTCTGATAGAGTAAGATGGACAAATGTCGAAATTTTAAATAAGGGAGCAGATGAGGAGATGGGAGCAGATGAGGTTTTCATGCAAGGGCAAGGGTTTTTTACTTAGATAAGAACTGAGACCAAGTGGGCGATCCCTAGGTCAGTGTGATCACCTGAGGAGGCTACACACAGTCTCTTGTGGAAAAAATGATGTGCCAGGGTGAGAAACCCACACGTCTTACGGCCCTGTAGCTGATTATAGATGGACATGGGTCCTTCGCTCTCTTGCCACAGAGAGGTGGGTCTGTGTCTCTCCCATTTGAGCAGAGGGAGTGCTCTGACCAGTTACCAGGCTTAGGTCCAGCAGCTTCCATGCCTGCCTTTAAAATGCTCACAAGGGAGGAAGTAGTTACCAGCAGAAGCAGACATCTCTCCATGGACTGAGAGATGCCCAGCCAAGCCCTGGGTGTCCAGTTGTCCCAGCCCACTACCATCCTGGGCTCCAGCCCAGTGGAACGTTCAGATGATTTCAGTTCTGTCCAGCCTCTGGCGGCAACTGCAGCTGACCCCAAAAGGGAACCCCGTGGAGCCAGCTAACCCCCAGAACCAGGTGTGATAAAGACACTGGTTTAAAGTGATAGAGGTTGCTCTTCTGAGCCACATGTCTGGAGCTGATTCGTTACATCAGAAACGATCATTGGAACAGGCTCTGCTAGAAATGCCAGATGAGAAGTTCCCCAGATGCCTCAACAGTCATGCACCCTTGAGACAAGTCCAGCCTCTCAGAGGGATTATGTGAAGAGCAACATTCACTGAAGTGTTTTTTTAAGTTGTGGCTTCCTAAAAGCTGTCTGCTTGACACATGAAAGCAAGGCTGTAGATTTCCTTTGCAGTCACACGTCAAACCCACACACAGAGCATGGTCTCACCAAGCCAGACACACTCATGCCAGCGAACGAATGTACAAGAAATAGTGCCAGCAGTTAACTTGCTCTCTGTCAGACCCTGTGCTCACTTAACATGCTTCCTTCATTATCTTATTTGGTCTTTCAGCACCTAGTTGGGCTTCCCACGTGGCGCTAGTGGTAAAGAATCCACCTGCCAATGAAGGATGCAGGTTCAATCCCTGGGTTGGGAAGAGTCCCCAGAGGAGGAAATGGCAACCCTCTCCAGTATTCTTGCCTGGAAAATTCCATGGACAGAAGAGGCTGGCGGGCTGCAGTCCATGGGGTTGCACAGAGTTGGACATGACTGAAGCGACTTAGCACAGCAATCTAGTAAGGAAACACTGCTCTGTCCATTTTGTAGAGGAGGGGGTTGAAGCCTGGAGAGGTTAAGTAACTTTCCCAAAGCCACAGAGATAGCACGCAGTAGGCAGCACCAAAAAAACCCACCTGCTCACACTTTTAATGCTAAATTCTGACTCCATCTGATGGTACCGCATGAGGCTGTCTATTCTAAATACTCCAAATTGCGGGACTCTGAATACACATTTCCATTCTTGACAGTCTCGGCAATGTCCGGGTGCTGGAAAAGCTTCTCAGAGCTCACCACCAAGTTCTGCCCATAACTCTTGAGGGACAGCCAATGAGCAGTGTCCCCAGAAAGACACTGCCTGGGGACCACACCAAGCAGAAACTGCTAAATGATCTTCCCAAACCTGTCCACTCAGGAGCCTGTGCTTCAAACTGTGATGCCCCATCCTAATGATCGAAAAGCTGTTTCCAGGATCTCAACATTTCTATTAGCAATCACAAAATTACCCTTAATAACAGTTATTCTGTGTTTCCTCCAGCTGAGCACCATGCCGCATTGCTCTGACACCAACCACCACAGCTAGCAGGGCCCCCACGGGGAAAAGACTCAGTCCCATGCGATGGCCCCACTTCAGACACCAGCCTGGAGTGAGCTCCCCAGCCCATCTGCACTTCTGGCAGTTTGGCTACTGATCTGGGGGCTCCCCATGACACCCTTAGGTTTGAAGATTTGTTAAAAAGACTGGCAGAACTCAAGAAAGCACTAATATTAATATAAACCAGTGATCACAGTCTCTGGGAAAAGGATACTTAGAATTTGAGGGCTGGGTGGGGTTGTCCCAAGGACAGAGTTTCCAGGCTCTCTATACCTGGGGTCTAGGAATGTCACACTAGGGACATGCACGTGTTGACCAATCACAAAGCTCCACTGAGCCCTGTACCCGAGTTTAGTTGGGGTTTCATTAGGGGGACATCACTGACTGAATACTTGGCCGTGTGACTGAATTCAAACTCTAGTTGCCGTCCCATCTCCAAAGGTCAGGCTGGCCCAAAGCCCCCACTGTCTCATCACTGGATTGGTCTTTCTGATGATTGCCCGCATCCTGGGAGGTTCACTGAGACTCACCTCTTTAGCACAACAAAGACCCTCTTATAATTCAGGAGATTCCAAGGGTTTTAGAAGCTCCATTTCAAGACCTGGGACAAAGACCAATTCTTTGTACTACAGTAAGGCTGCTGCTGCTGCTGCTAAGTCGCTTCAGTCGTGTCCGACTCTGTGCGACCCCATAGATGGCAGCCCACCAGGCTCCTCCGTCCATGGGATTCTCCAGGCAAGAGTACTGGAGTGGGTTGCCATTGCCTTCTCTGACAGTAGTAGCTAATTTAACCCTCTTACACTGTTGGTGGGAATGCAAACTAGTACAGCCACTAAAACTGGAAATAGAACTGCCATATGACCCAGCAATCGCACTCCTGGGCATACACCCCAAGGAAACCAGAATTGAAAGAGACACATGTACTCCAATGTTCATTGCAGCACTGTTTATACTAGCCAGGACATGGAAGCAACCTAGATGTCCATCTGCAGATGAATGGATAAGAAAGCTGTGGTACATATACACAATGGAGTATTACTCAGCCATTAAAAAGAATGCATTTGAATCAGTTCTAATGAGGTGGATGAAACTGGAGCCTATTATACAGAGTGAAATAAACCAGAAAGAAAAACACCAATACAGTATACTAATGCATATATAAGGAATATAGAAAAATGCAAATGATAACCCTGTATATGAGACAGCAAAAGAGACACAGATGTATAGAACAGTCTTTGGGACTCTGTGGGAGAGGGTGAGGGTGGGATGATTTGGGAGAATGGCATTGAAACATGTATGTTGTCATATGTGAAACGAATCACCAGTTCATGGTCGATGCATGTTACAGGATGCTCGGGGCTGGTATGCGGGGATGACCCAGAGGGAGGATAAGGGGAGGAGGGAGGTGGGAGGGGGGTTTAGGAAGGGGAACTCATGTACACCCGGGGCGGATTCATGTCAATGTATGGCAAAACCAACCAATATAATATTGTAAAATAATTAGCCTCCAATAAAAAAATAAAATAAAAGGCAGTCTTTCTGCTCCTGACTGGAAATCCTCATTACTGCTGGCTGCACTGGGAATAGCTTTGAGCTCATCCTGGCAGGTCACTAAAGAATAGGAAACAGAGGCTTCTTATTTCAGCATTCGCTTCAGAGTCAAAGTGAGGGGTGTGCACAGGGCTGGGGTTGGCAACGCCTTGACTTCCTGAGGAGGAGCTGGGGGCCAGCACAACACCCAGCTGATTCCATTCAGCAGGGTCAGGAGGCCATGGGAACTGAGCTGGGAGGGGACCTGCCACATCCCACAGCACACTCAGGGCATCGCACGCACAGCCTGCTTTATATGGATATGCCTGACTCCCAGCAGAAGACTCAAGAAACCCTTTCCCTCATGGGGAGGTGAGAGATGTGAAAGGGAGGGATGTGATGAGAGGATATCTGGGGACTGGAAAGGAGGAAAGGAGAAGCCCTGCAGGACAGACGGGGCTGCAAGGGGCCAGGACCCTGGGGGATGTGGGGCTCCCTCCACAGGTCTCTGGGAGGTAGAAGGGCAGGTCTGTGAGGCCTTGGACGTGGAGAAACGAACATCATCCCAAGGTACAGGATGACTTCTCATCAGGTGAGACTTCCGCGCCTGATGCTTGGTAATAACCTGAAGGCATGGGTTCACTGCCTCCGCTCTGGGTGAGGCTTCAACTGTTAACAAACTGCGGCTGTGCCCGCAGCCTCTGTCACTGCAAACCTCTGCTGCCAGTTAAGGAAACGTCCTCCAAAATGATGAAATCTCAAGGTGGTGCAGATCCTCTGCTAGCAACAGGCTGCAGAAATCATTACATGTGTCATGGTCCCAGTCATTTGTACTTTTGCAAAGATCCAGGACACAAAGGTGGAGGATGCTGTCAGAGTCAGAGGCTGGATCAGTCTTTGCTTTAAAATAACCATACAGCCTAATAGGGTTTCCCGGGTGGCTCAGTGGTAAAGAATCCTCCTGCCAATGCAGGAGATGTGGGTTCGACCCCCTGGGTCAGGGGTTGAATAGAAAATGGAATAGAAAATGGCAACCCACCCCAATATTCTTGCCTGGAGAAACCCATGGACAGAGAAGCCTGGCGGGCTATAGTCCATGGGGTAGCAAAGAGTTGGACATGACTGAGCAATTGAGCACACGACCTAACAGGAAGAAATGTTGGATAAATGATAGGAAAAACATCTTTTCCCCAATAGTATAGAACACCTGAAACGCTGTGATGATACAGCTCAAATGGATAGTGTCTGTAACTCGCTGATCTATTTCATCACCAGCAGGGGGACATGAATGTCACCAGGGACATACAAATAGAGGCTCATCATACAAATCACTGGTCCCCAGGTGGTGATGAAAAGGGGTTCCTTGATGGAGCACATGCAGCCTTTTCTGGGATGGTGTCTTTGACTGAGGCTGTTGAGGTCCTGCTGGCCAGGTGAGAAACATGGCCTGTGCTGTGTGGATATCTCTCTTTTCCTTTTAGGATTCCAACATCAGCATCTGGCCGTGCTAGGGCATAAGTTCCAATTGGCTGCTCTCTGCCTATTTCAACCAATTTTCTTTCTTCTCACCTTTTGCCCACTTTCTGTTGCCTTTTGTAGCCAAGCTTCTAGGAAACCTTACATGCGGACAAGGATTAGAGACAAAACAAAAAAGTGACCCACTGCGAGAAATCATTCTGATGCTTCTACCTGCTCTGGAATTCGGATGCCCAAATCTTATATACTAGTTCTCAGAGAAATGAGTTCCATTTCCGCATGGATGTTCCACAAGAGCACAGAGTATTCAAATGCTCCTTCAAGTCATTCAGAAAGAAATCACATTCTCAAAAAAGGCACAATTTGTGATAAGTTGTCCAATGAAGCTATGCAATTAAGCACCGGCACAGACCAACGCCACGATGCACCTGAGGATCGCGTGCATTTGTGCTCAGCCACTTCAGTCGTGCCCGAGTCTTCGTAACTCTATGGACTGTAGCCCACCAAGCTCCTCTGTCCATGGGGTTCTCCAGCAGCTGAGGGAGCTGAGGGTTAATACCATCTTATTTTGTTCAAGGCTAAAGAGAAATTAGGGCTTCCCTGGTGGCTCAGTGGTAAAGAACCCACCTACAAATGTAGGAGATGTGGGTTGGATCCCTGGATTGGGAAGATCCCCTGGAAAAGGAAATGGCAACCACTCCAGTAATCTTGCCTGGAGAATCCCATGGACAGAGAAGCCTGGCAGGCTACAATCCATGGGGTCGCAAGAGTAGGACACAACTCTTATTAAACAACGACAACAATAAAAGAGAAGTTACTCCCGGGCTTTGCTTCTTGAATACCGTCCTTCCTACCCCCTGAGGTTGACAAGCTTGATCGCTGGTTTTCTTGAATGGAGAGTTTCTTTTCTCTTTTCTTTTTTTTTTAACACACACGTTGATGGATGGGTCTGCCACAACTGCTATTTGGCCAGGTTTTCTCTTGGTTTGAGAAACTCTCGTGCCCTTTGTGTGTGTGTGTTGTTGTCTAAAACCTAAGTATTTGTTTTAACACTGAGATAATAATAAAGAAGATGTAGTGTATGAGCTACAGTGAGGCACTCGTGCATCTTAACAGCCTTCAGGAGTCATTTTCTTTCAAGAATCATTTTTCTAAAATTAGCTATCATCACATCTTCAAGAAAACACTCAGCCTGCCAAGCACAGGAGGGGGCTGCCCTGCAGGGAGTGCTCCCGTCTCTTCAGCACCTCAGGCCTTCCCTTCACAGAGGACCCACTTTCTCTTTTTCATTGTTTATAAATGTGAGGAATCCTCAAGGCTAGGGACAGTCCACTCCCTAGGGCATCCGCTCTCCATCTTAGCCCATTCTTAGGCTAATGTCAGAAGAATAGAAAGGAAAAGGTCAGCGAGGTCGAGCAGAACTCCTGGTGGGAGGATAGCCCCTTTTCTGTCTCCCTCTTACCAGCAGGACAGCAATTCATCCTCAGGACAGGAGGAAGGGCACCCCACTGCTGGCGGCTTCTGGTCAGTGTCCTCGTGGCCCCAGGCCCTCAAAAGGATGAGGCAGTCCAGGACTGGAGGAAGGATGCTAGCAGGGCTGGACCGCTGGAGGGAGCTCACTGGGCAAACGTGTAAGTTACAAACCTTAGCACCAGGCTTCCCCTCAGTGCAGAACGTGGTGCCTGGGGCAATGTCAGCGTGGAAGAGTGTGAGCCACTTGACGTCCTATGAGCGGCTCCCATCAAAGGATACCCGAGTCGTGGGGTCACGTTAGGTCAGGCGGGGGCAGGCTGGATTATGGACAGAGATGTCAGGGGGATGGAGCAGACCAGCATCACTCGCTGCTGTCAGCAGGTGCCCCCACAAACCAGTCACTGCATCCATACTGTCTCATTTTAATTCTTCATTCTCAGTTTTACCCACTCCAGTATTCTTACCTGGGAAATCCCATGGACAGAGGCGCCCAGTGGACTACAGTCCATGGGGCTGCAAAGAGTTGGACACGACTGAGTGACTAAACACACATAATGTTTATAACAAACTCCTTACAAACATTATTAATCTCATTTGGCTCTGAATGGTTCCCTTCCTCTACACTGTTCCAGAGTTCCATCTTTTTCTATTATATCTCAAAGCTGGGGATGGTGCACCTTGCTTAAAATTTTAATGAAATTTTTTTCCCCTCTGTGCCACAAATACCATGCTGAATTCTAGCCTAGGTCCCTGCATTGGTGGATCACATGGTCCCCTAAAATCCTGTTTCCCCTAACATCCTTTTTTATGTTCACAGAATCCACAGGGCTCTGAGCTGGCAGCCACTGGACAGCCTCGCCTGGCTGGCCAACCACACGAATTCCACCCATCAGAATGGGATGCCAGCTCCCAACACTTGCAGAGGAGCTCCAGGTGTGGAGGTCCCTGATCCCAGGGGGTTTGCTCTCTCGGTAGGAAGACAAACTGATGATTCTGACTGCCTTCGCTGTCCTAAGATGGGTGAGTGGACAGAAGAGCGACCAGGATTGAGGTCATCCTGGTTGCTTCAAAGAGGAGGGGACCAGAGGTGGACCCTGAGGGACAGAGTGGAGTGGAGGTGGGGCTCAGTCCCTTCTGGCCAGGGTGGTGGGCCTGGTTGTCTGGTATGCACATGGGCGACCAGGAGTGGTGGGATGCCCAGCTGGACAGGGGCATGCCCTCTCAATGGGACCATCTTCCTCAGCAGTTCAAGGTCTGTCCTGGGGTGGCAGGGCAGATGGAAAGTGGTTGAAAAGGCAGAGACTTGCTGGATTTAAAATGGATAAGCAACAAGGACCTACTGTACAGCAGAGGGAACTCTGCTCAATGTTATGTGGCAACCTGGATGGGAGTTTAGGGGAGAATGGATATATATATATGGCTGGCTGAGTCCCTTCGCTGTTCACCTGAAACTATCACAACATTGTTAATCAGTTATACCCAATAGAAAATAAAAAGTTTAAAAAAATTAATAAGAGGCAAAGGCTCACACAGGCAAGCAGCCCTGGGCAGCTTTTAGCTTTCAGAACTTTCTGCAAGGGGGGTGGCAGGTGGTGGCAGGGCAGGGGGGTTGGGAAGCCTGTTTCTGGCTGTTCAGAGATGCACAAGCTGCCTGCCAGCTGGGGTCTCTGGCTGCCTGAATCACACCCATCTGCTCCGGACACAGTGGTCTGTTTGTTTTACGATAATCAGCATTCAGATATTTACACTTTATACCAGTAATGTGCCAAGGCTCACAGCTGAAGGAGCTCTGACACTCAAGGTGATGGGAAGGA
Source organism: Moschus berezovskii (assembly GCF_049115385.1). Classification (NCBI taxonomy): domain Eukaryota; kingdom Metazoa; phylum Chordata; class Mammalia; order Artiodactyla; family Moschidae; genus Moschus; species Moschus berezovskii. Next base: position 61,986,127 of record NC_142470.1, read on the forward strand.
TGGGAAGTGGCATACTGCCACGGGGATGTAAAGTTTCTCCCAGATTCGTGGTGAAAGTGTCAGTAGCCGGCAGGTGGTCCTTACGAGGAGGCCTCCAGCCAGCAGGAACCCTGATCCTCATCTGAGAGGGTCCGGAGCATCACCAGCAGGAGACAGGATGCAGTGGTGGGGGAGGCTGGCACCACCCAGCGGCAGCTCAGGGACACCGCCCGCGAGTCCAGACTGCGGGTTGGACAGTGAGACCCACGACTCTACAGTGTGTAGCTGACCAGAAGGCCCTGAGGTCAGACAGCCTGTTCTGAGCCTTCTTGTCACGTTCGATAAATCCGCTAAGCCTCAGCTTCTTCATTCAACATGCAGCACACGTGTCCCAACCCTCGTTGGTCTACAAGACTTACCACAGGACCTGGCCCACAGTGAGAGTTCAAGACACAGTGGCTTTCAGTTCAGGTTTGGTATTGTGTAAACGTAAAGAAGTAACACTGCGCAGACATAGAGAATAGACTTGTGCGCGCAGTGGGAGGAAGGAGAGCGCGGGACAAACTGAGAGGGTGGCACAGGCATGTAGACGCTCTTATGGTAGATAGCCAGTGGGAAGCTGCTGTACAAGGGAGCTCAGCTCGTGCTCTGATAACCTAGAAGGGTGGGTGGGGGTTGAGAGAGAGGTTCAGGAGGGAGGGGTTATATGTATACTGGTGGTTCAGAGGCTAAAGCATCCACCTGCAATGGGGGAGACCTGAGTTTGATCCCTGGGTCGGGAAGATTCCCCTGAAGAAGGGAATGGCCACCCACTCCAGTATTCTTGCCTGGGTAATCCCATGGACAGAGGAACCTGGTGGGCTCTGGTCCATAGGGTTGCAAAGAGTCAGACACGACAGCACGAACGCACTCGCCCAAGAGCCCAGAGAAGAGGGTGCTTCGGAGACCCCCTGTCAGGAGCCTTCAAACACCCCACGAGGCATGTGTATTCCATCAGAGCGGAAGCGGGCAAAAGCCACTTCCTCAGACTCCAAGCTCACTGCTCTAGCTCTGCCCGCACACAGGAGTGTGGATAAATGTCAGGGAAGCACTGAGGCAAAAATGAAGCTGCAAAACAAACCCAGCACATCCTACTGTTTACATAAAATCTGACAACTCCAATACAAATGGCAGATAGAAGCCCCTTTGAGGAGGGAGGGAAGGGCCTGGGTGAGAGGAGGAGGGGTCTTGAGTCACCGCTCAAGCATGTCTGGAGTAAAATGGCAAAATATTCGCAACCATGCAGTCTGGGTTTGGAAACTCACTATTTCTGTTTACACAGATTTCAAGTACTTACGATTTCAAACGTAACAAAATTTGTCAACATAAAACTTGTCCTGAAAGTTGTAAAAACAAGAATAAGAACTCGTTAACTGTGTTTATATTTATGTCTGTTTCCTGATCTTTTGGGGTCATAATTCCTGCCAATACATCAGCAGAAAATATAAATCTAACAGTGAATTCCAGCTTTGGTGAAGACTTTCATGTGACAGCGTTATCAGTCTGGAAGAGAAAAGCTCAAAGCTAAAATGATTTATGGAAGCATAAAAGAGCTCTGAGCTCACAGCAGGCTGTGAGAAAGACATTAATTTTTGTTTTAAAATACATATACACACTTACCATGGAGTCAAATAAGAAATCAACTTGAAGATTTAATATAAAACATGAGTCTTTAAATACACTTCTCTGTGTGGAGCTTTCAACTCTGCCGAGAGCTTCAAAGCCAAGCTTTCCATCTGCAGACCTCACCTCAGCAAAGGTGCGAGGGGCTGGGGTGGACTCAGTGGACCTCAGGAAAATCCAGCGTGGTCTGGATGTTTTCAGTCTAGCCTGCTTCTCCAGTTTCCAGTTTCAGAACCAGTAACATGTTTCCAGGTTATGAAATAGTTTCTGACGTTTCTCTGAGTTTCAGCCACCCGTTCTCCAGTTCCTACCCACCTCTGGTCGCTGCCAGTCACTGGGTCACTGTGCCCTGGTTGAGGGCTGCACGATTGTTCTTGTATCTGGTGTGTGTGCACACAAGCACAGTGCTGATTCTCCATTGCTTCATTCACTTATAAACTCCACAGATACCTGTACACCTGACACATGCTGGATTCCAGGTATGCGATGCCGAACACATCAAACATACCCCCCGCCCCAGGCCTAAAGTCATGTGGGAAAGACAGAACCAAGTTCACAAGTCTGGCAGGATGCTAGGCATCCTGACTGATTTTTTTTTTTCCCCTTTGCTGTACCTTCCTGAATTCACAGGGACAAAGAGCAGACCTTCTCTGACCAAGGATGACTGTCACAGAAGAACCAGCAGCCCTTTATGTTAATTCTCAGCTTTTAAGTTCAAAAGCTGTATTTCAAGGACTGTGGCTGCTGCTGCTAAGTCACTTCAGTCGTATCCGACTCTGTGTGACCCCATAGACGGAAGCCCACCAGGCTCCCCCATCCCTGGGATTCTCCAGGCAAGAACACTGGAGTGGGTTGCCATTTCTCAAGGACTGTGGAGGGGAGGACAAAAATTTGGAAGAATACTTTCTGAGCCGGTTTTCCCTTGCCCAATGGAAGGTAAAAACTATCCCTCATGGCTCAGATGGTAAAGAATCTGTCTGCATGCAGGAAGCCCTTTTCGATCCTTGGGTCAGGAAGATCCCCTGGAGAAGGGAATGGCAAATTTTTTTGCCTGGGAAATCCCATGGACAGAGGAGCCTGGCGGGTACAGTCCATGGGGTCACAAAGAGTCAGACACGATTGAGTAACACACACAGGCTGATGGAAAGGAGAAGGGGAATTGAAACAGGAGAGTGAGACACTCCAAATACAGCTTCTGTGGAGTTTAGATAAAGCTGCCTTTCTTGAACCCCGGGGATGTGGGTTGAAGATGCTGCATCAATGGGGGGTTGTGACGGTGGTCCTGCTTCTGTGATCTCTCCACCCCCACCCCTCACACACTCATCTCAGCCCCTCTTCTCCCCAGTGAGAGGAACCCATGGTCTAGGGAAATGCAGCACGCTACCTGTGGATACAAAGCTGGACGTGGTCACAGTGAGAACACAGGTTCCAGGGCTGAAGTGCATGCCCTCGTTCTGTCTTCTTCTGTCATTAAGCAGTGGAAAGAGATGGAAATACCTAAACACCCACAAAAATCTCTTCTACTTGCAACACATTCCTTGTCATCTAATGATACTAAATAGGTTGGACCATATTTTACATCCACAATCTTATAAAGTCCCGCAGCTGAACAGAGTACTGCAGGAACTGAACAGGAGGAAAATTAAGAAAAGAATGACTATGCTGTAAAGTCTATAGAGTCATCCTAGCAGAGCTCAAGGTATCTTGGGGAACTCAGGTGCTCCCCCGTTCATTGCAGGATGGGTTTTGAGGGTGGCCCCAGAGCAGATGACCACAAGGTGGCTCCCAGGGCTCACAGGCAGGGTCCATGTTCCCGAGGAAAACACCCGGCAAGTGGAGAGAAGCATGGGTGCCCCACGTGCTACTGTGCTCCTCGGTCAACCTCTGCCGTGTCTGTTCTCTTAGCTGGAAAATTAGGAGCAGCCGCTCTGAACAGCTCACAAGGTGATCGTCGGGATAGATGGAGACCGAGAGTCAGAGGGATGCGGAGCTGGAAAGAGCCTTATTATTGTGGGGCATCCTCTTCTCTTGGGTGAAGACACGGAGGTTCCAGAACAACACTTCTGTGTGTGGTGCTACACGTGTGTGAAAAATGAGAAATAGAGACAATGGATGACACACTGGAGACAATGAAGACGCAGAGAACAAGGGATGGACACCAAGGGGGAGAGGGCCGGGGGAGGATTAACTGACAGGTTGAGGTCGACAAATACAGACTATTGATGCTAAATAGAAAGCAGATAACTAATGAGAACCTGCCCTCGAGCACGGGGAGCTCTACTCAGCGCTCTCTGGTGACCTCAACGGGAAGGAAATCCAAAAGAGAGGGGATCCATGGATACATAGAGCTGATTCACTTTGCCGTGGTCGCTCAGTTGTGTCCTACTCTTTGCAATTCCATGGACTGTAGCCTGCCTGACTCCTCTGTCCGTGGGATTCTCCAGGCAAGAATCCTGGAGTGGGTTGCCATTCCCTCCTCCAAGGGATCTTCCCAACCCAGAGATCAAACTCTGGTCCCCTGTGTTGCAGGCAGATTCTTTACCGTCTGAGCCACCAAGGTAGCCCATAAAATAGAAAGCTAATGAGAGCCTACTGCATTGCACACGAAACTCTACTCAATGTTCTGTGGTGACCTAAATGGGAAGGAAATCCGAAAAAGAGGGAATATATGTATATATATATTCGCTTTGCTATACAGCAGAAATTGACACAACAGTGTGAAGCAACCATACTCCAACAAAAATTAATAAAAAAAATGAAACCTCCTGGCATCTGCTCCAAACCTGAACCAAAATCCCAGACAGGGCCCACACACCTGCATTGCACATTGGCCCTTGGATGACTGCGTGAGTGAGTAAAAAGCTCAGGGCAGGAGAGAGAACAGGCACCGCCCTCCCATGCGGTCAGGGGGTGGTTTGGCAGGAATCCCCAAACCACCCACAGAACCACCCACAGATGCTTGTCTGACCACAGCTTCCTAATCCCCATCACCTCTCCCCACACCAGTCATACCCACCTTGACCGGTGCAGCCCCGGACCCCACAAGCGAGACTGGCTCCCGGCTGAGTGCCTCTGCGAGGGCCATTTCCTCTGCAGGAAAACAGGGGCGGTCACCTCAGGAACCCGCTGGGGCACCGTTCCCTGGCTGCTTCCCGTGCTACCCAGCCCTGCATCCATGCCTGCTTCTCCCACTGGCAAGGGACTTTTAACACCTGAGGCACAGGTACATGAATTAAGGAAATAGTACAGCGTAATTACGCTTACAAAAACTTCCCCATAGCGCTGAACACTACTGCCTTTGCAAATCATACCCAGATTCCCATTCCACAGAAGGAAGATGCTAAGGAGCTGAGTCATGAACACCAGCTCTCCTCTGCAGGGCTGAGATGCCATCATACAGCTCAGCCGGTCTTCCAGAGGATTTTTATTAGATTCTATACAGTCTGTGTACTTCCAGGCATTGGTGCTCTCAGAATGGTCATCCCTTCTTCCTTTTTTCCTTTTCCACACTTTCTACTGGATTCCGGAATGGTCTATGATAAACACAGCTTGTAACGAACCTTTCAAAAGGAACTTCTCTAAATGCCATCCCTGCTCAGCAATGTACCGATAAAAGTTTTAAAACTGGCTCTCAGGCAAGGGGAGTGGGGAGGAGACCTGATTTTTAGCATTTGCCTATTTCTGTGGTGTAAATATTTCCACCACGGCCAATTTCAATCTACTAATGTGTCCTTAGTGAACTCAGAGGTGGGAAGAGACACACAAGCTCATCTCAGTATTTTTACCACATGAATGCAATAGATGCAAAGGACTCCTGGAGGAGAAATGGCAGAAGATGGGATGAAACTGTTAGGAATTGATGAGTTTTGAGAGCTGACCATCTTTGTTTTTCATATAATTTAATAATTGGCTCACAAAATTCCTGGAGGCTTCTCAGGTGGCTCAGTGCTAAAGAATTTGCCTACCAATGTAGGAGACACAGGACATGTGGATTCGATCCCTGGGTCAGGAAGATCCCCTGGGGGAGGAAATGGCAACCCACTCCAGTATTCTTGCCTGGAAAATTCCATAGACAGAGGAGCTGGGCAGGGGGTAAGTTCATGGGGTCACAAAAGCATCAGGCATGACTGAGCGACTGAGCACCCATGCACAGAGTTCCTGAACATTGACAAGGGAGCTGCAGAAACTGGGGTACCTCATCCCTCCCAGAAGAAGTCTATTCTGCAAGGGTATTCATGCCGGGGTTCCTGGTTGTTCAGACACATGGAGGGCTTCAGGGTCCTTTAAACAGATGCAGAAGTAAAAGTTCAGACCTTCGAGGAGGGTGCCATGTGGCTACCAGACAGCAGGTGTCTGTACGGCAGTGACAGGTGCATGTGGGTGTCAGTCCTGCTGGTGAAGGCTCGGCTTTGGGGAGAGGGTCTTCAGCGCTGCTGGCTTTCAATGCCCAGATGACAGGATGGTGATGATAAAGCTGGTTTGCTGTCCTGTTACACACATTCACATGTCTTGACTTTTATCTTAGGTCCCCCACTTTTTAAGACTCTACATCATGATGTCCAAGCTCTGGGATCCATCAGCCTCAGAGGCTTTCACTTCACAGGTGAGGGTGCTGAGGTTCAGGGGCGGGCACGAGCTCTCAGAGGAAAGTGACGGGGGGTGGCAGCCAGGTCTTGTCTTTTTATAAAACCAAGTGCTGTTCAAAGCGCTGAAGGCACTCTATTTTATTTGCTTGTTCATCTGTACAAGCACTGACTCATTTCCAGAGGGCTAATAAGATTCATCCTCCATGACTTACGGAAACCTCTGTGCAGCCTGCTCAGTTCTGGAGGTGACACTGAGTGGCCTGGATGCATCTGACCATTGTGTTTAAGCCTCGCCTGGGGGTAGAAGGGGTAGAGCTCACAGGCTCCAAGTGTGCTGCTGTGTCAGTGATAAACCTAAGAATGACCTGTGAGCTGTGCGCTATGATGCCTCAGTTTCATGATGAGAAACCGAACTTAAGAGCCCATGGGACATTAGTCGGGCCAGCTTCACAGGCACACAACTGGAAGCCCTAAAGGAACCCATGTGCAAAGGGCCAGCCTTGGTTTCCTGCTCCCCTGTCGCTGCCTTCGAGGTCTTCAGAGCTGTGTCTTTGATTCTGTGTATTCTAAGTGAACTTGGAAGGGAGACCAGGACCACGGAGCGTGTGCTCTGGGCCCCATGTGCGACCACCAGTCCTTGCTGCTCGTCCACGTGCGGCAGCTGAGTTTTGACTCACTGGAAAAGACTCTGATGCTGGGAGGGATTGGGGGCAGGAGGAGAAGGGGACGACAGAGGATGAGATGGCTGGATGGCATCACCGACTCGATGGACATGAGTTTGAGTGAACTCTGGGAGTTGGTGATGGACAGGGAGGCCTGGCGTGCTGTGATTCATGGGGTCGCAAAGAGTCAGACATGACTGAGCGGCAGAACTGAACTGAACTGAACTGAAGTTTTCAACTTCCATGGTGGCTCAGATGCAAAGAAGTCTGCCTGCTGTTCAGGAGACTGATGTTTGATCCTGGGTTGGGAAGATCCCCTGGAGAAGGAAATGGCAATCCATTCCAGGATTCTTGCCTGGAGAATCCCATGGACAGAGGAGCCTGGCAGGCTACAGCCCATGGGGTCAAAAAAGAGTCAGGCACAGTTTAGCAACTACAACAACAACATCAACAACATCAAATGTATAAACCCAAGAGTGAACCCAAAGGTTAACTATGGACTTTGGGACATTGATGATGCATCAATGTAGGTTTGTCGGATTGTATGCTGAAAATAGGGGATGCCGTGCATGTGTGAGGCAGGGGGTATACAGGAAGTCTCCATATGTTCTGCTCAATTTTGCTGGGAACCTTAAGCTGCTCTAAAAGTCTGAATTAAAAAAAAAAAAAGTAGAACAGAAAGAAGAAAAGAAAAAAGAATAATGACCACAAATTCCTCCAAAGTGGAGGCCTGGAATCTGAGACTTAGTCTGTTGGCTCCAGAGTCCATGTCTCTCACAGCGACCGCCCTCTACAGTTTATGAAGGGTCTCCCCATACTGTCAAGTCAGTGCCATATGGGTTTCAAATTAAATGTCCAGTTCTGACCTCTGGTGCACTGAAAAGAAACTTTTCACAGCTCATAAATCGTTAGCACCTGCTATAATAAAGTAAGCATCCGTGTTCAAGTCTCCAAGCAGAGGTCAGGGACTGAAATCCCCTGCCGTGCTCCCACAGCACTCTTGTAGGTATGGATTTAATGAGGTGTGTATCAGAGAAAGAGATGGAGACGGAGGCTGATGGCAGCGAGCACGGAATCCAGGACAAGAAACCTCATCCGCCCTCCCTCAGGGGAGAGTCTGGGGGCTGAGGAGACCATGACAAGAAGCCGACTTAGTTCTCTTGCTAAGAAGGAGACGTCTGACCTCAGCACGTTCCTGTTCCCACACTTGTTAACTGTGGCCAAAGAGCGTGAACTAGGGAGCGATACAGTAACAGCCCTGTGAGATGCACCATTCATGGAAGGAGTGTCCTGGGTCCCTCTCCTTGACTCCCCAGCCCTGAGGATAAAGAGTCGGTGGGTGGAACTCCACTGCTTGATGGCAACAAGCCCAAGTCTGCCATGAAAGAAGCGACTTTTACTCAACAAATATCTACAGGATCTACAAGAGGAATGTTCGAGCTGGCGATACAAAGGCAGACTAGGTAAGTTCCCACATCTCAGAGTCTTTTTTTTTTCAATTAATGAATTTATTTTGATGGAGGATAATTACAATATTGTGATAATCTTGCTATACATCGACATGAATCAGCCATGGGTGCACATATGTCCCCCCATCCTGAACCCCCCTCCCACCTCCCTCCGCACCTCATCCCTCTGGGCTGTCCCAGAGCACTGGCTTTGGGTGCCCTGCTTCATGCATTGAACTTACACTGGTCATCTGTTTTACATATGGTAATATACATGTTTCAATGCTATTCTCTCAAATTATCCCATCCCCTGCTTCTCCCACAGAGTCCAGTGTTCTTTATGTCTGTGTCTCCTTTGCTTCCCTACATGTAGGATCATTGTTCAGTTCAGTTCAGTTGCTCAGTCGTGTCCAGCTGTTTGTAACCCCATGGACTGCAGCATGCCAGGCTTACCTGACCATCACCAACTCCCAGAGTCTGCTCAAACTCATGTCCATCAAGTCGGTGATGCCATCCAATCATATCACTCTGTCCTCTTCTCCCACCTTCAATCTTTCCCAGCATCAGGGTCTTTTCCAATGAGTCAGTTCTTCGGATCAGGTGGCCAAGGTATTGAAGTTTCAGCTGTAGCATCAGTCCTTCCAATGAATATTCAGGACTGATTTCCTTTATGATTGACTGGTTTGATCTCCTTGCAGTCCAAGGAACTCTCAAGAGTCATCTCCAATACCCAGTTCAAAGGCAGCAATTCTTTGGTGCTCAGCTTTCTTTATAGTCCAACTTTCACATCCATACATGACTACTGGACAAACCATAGCCTTGACTAGTGGACCTTTGTTGGCAAATAATGTCTCTGCTTTTTAATATGCTGTCTAGGTTGGTCATAGCTTTTCTTCCAAGGACCAAGTGTCTTTTAATTTCATGGCTGCAGTCACCATCTGCAGTGATTTTGGAGCTCAAGAAAATGAAGTCTGTCACTGTTTCCACTGTTTCCCCATCTATTTCCCATGAAGTGATGGGACTGGATACCATGATCTTAGTTTTTTGAATGTTGAGTTTTAAGCCAGCTTTTTCACTCTCCTCTTCACTTTCATCAAAAAGCTCTTCAGTTCCTCTTTGCTTCCTGCCATAAAGGTGGTGTCATCTGCATATCTGAGGTAATTGATATTTCTCCCAGCAATCTTGATTCCAGCTTGTGCTTCATCCAGCCTGGCATTTCACATGATGTACTCTGCATAGGAGTTAAATAAGCAAGGTGACAATATATAGCCTTGACGTACTCCTTTCCCAATTTGGAACAGTCCATTGTTCCTTGTCTGGTTCTAACTGTTGCTTCTTGACCTGCATACAGATTTCTCAGGAGGCAGATAAAGTGGTCTGGTATTCCCACCTCTTGAAGAATTTTCCACAGTTTGCTATGATCCACATAGTCAAAGGCTTTGGTATAGTCAATAAAGCAGAAGTAGATGTTTTTCTGGAACTCTCTTGCTTTTTCTATGATCCTCTTTATGAGGCTAAAACTGAAGACCCCCAAATTCCGAGGGGACTCCCTCCCCTGACAGCTGCCCCTCACCCGTCCTGATACGCAGCTCAGCTGGACAGAGCAGGTGCCTGGCCTCTACGCCTGGGAGACAGATCATCTTTATTTACCTGTTTGTCAGGTTTGCTTGTGTTTCAGATGGTAAGGAATCCGCCTACAATGCAGGAGACCTGTTCAATCGCTGGATCAGGGAGATCCCCTGGAGAAGGGAATGGCAACCCACTCCAGTATTCTTGCCTGGAGAATCCCATGGACAGAGGAGCCTGGAGGGCTACAGTTCATGGGGTTGCAAAGAGTCTGACACAACTGAGCACACACACAGCACAAACAAGGGAAAGGCAGGACCTCTTGTAAGATCTGAATTATTCATCATCAGTTTCGAGGAGGCCACAAAAGTGTCTTGACTTTGAGGTTCCCTACCTGAGAGTAAATTTTCTCAAGCAGTCTAAAGCAGTCGGAAAGAAGAAAACCAAACAAACAAGCAAAACACAGCCCACTGCAAATGTCAAGGCTGAGTTCACACCCTCTCCTGAAATGTTGGGATCCACTGGAAACCAGCTTCAATAAACCATGGTTCTGAATTCCCAGAACGCAGCACAAGTTGGTGAGCTAGTTTGATCACAGGCTTAGGCCTTCCTGACTGGCATCAGAATTTCAGAACCCAGTAAGAGAATTTTCTACCCACTTCCAGTTATCAAAGACTTTGTCCAGGACAACAACATAATTAAAAAGTGCAGGGAAACCAACTGGTAATGCAAACCTCATTAAATTGGCACAGCGTGACTCATGAGGAAAATTAAAAGGGCTCAAGGGTGTGCAGAGAGCTAAGGTCCTTCACAAAATGGAACCGTTTTCCCAGATTTTCAATTTTAATATATTACCGCAAATAGCAGTAGCACTGAATGCTGTGGGAGTCAACCCAGGCCTGTGACAGTGGATGGTGCAGCGCTAAGTTGTGTCTGACTCTTTGTGACCCTGTGGACTATAGTCAGCCAGGCTCCTCCGTCTATGGGAATCGCCAGGCAGAATACTGGAGTGATTTGCCATGCCCTCCTCCAGGGGACCTTCCCAACCCAGGGATTGAACCCACGTCTCTTACATCTCCTGCGCTGGCAGGTGGGTTCTTTACCGCTAGCGCCACCCGGGAAGCCCAACAGCGGATGGAGGTTCCTCCAAAGAGCTTCCTTTGCCAGGTGTGTATGTCCAGGACAGACCTGGGCCTGTGAGACTTTGTGGAGATGCTGAGTGGCGGTGGTGCTGGGGGTTGTCACGGGATGGAACTGCCGCAATGCCACAGGCAGCAACGTGGCTGCTAATGACCAATACACATGCTGTCGTTAAAATCCACTTAACTGGATTATGAAAGCGATTTAAAATGACTTCCTTGGGTGAGAGGAAAACCACGCTTAGGTTCCTTTGCAAGTCATCCCTTGTATCTTAAGCATACTTACATGGAGCAAGAACAGTTTATTCAAACGCTTCATGTATTTTTTTTAAAACGCCATGTGCTTTCATTAAACTCCTGCAATGTTCTATTTACCACGGAGAATCACTTGAAGTCCCTAACTTCAACCACTGGTGACAGTCTTTATTTTCATTCTAATATGGGTTCAGAGTAATGGAAAGAGTTCCTTTAATTAACGGACTCACCCAGGGCTGCCCTGAGCCCTCACTCGACCTTTTGGGAAAGCAATGCAGAGTGCTTAGCACATAGAGGACGCAGTCTGGGAAGATGCTTGGAAAATACAGGAAAAGCCATATAAACTCTCATGACTCCAAATGCAGCTGACCCTCTGTCCTGGGAAGATGCCCTCAGTCTGGGTGGCTGCCTCCTGCAGGGAGGGAGTGCTGGCAGAATGCGTCACGGCCATGTGTGACACTCAGGCCAGGCGTGACACACCGGGGGGACACATAGCACAGTACCATCTCCGGCTTCCCACCAAAGGTGTGTGTTACCTTCTCCACCTGCACGGGTGGGCCAGAACTCAGAGTCAAAGCACCGCACTTACAATTCTCTGTGGTCCCGCCCAAGGACCTTTCCCAGATTTTAATATCTGTTCACACACATGGGCAAGCAGGAAAAAAATGCAGCCCAACCACAACCACCACCAGCCCATCCCTGGGGACCAGCCTTATTATCCCACCAGGGGCTGCTAATGTGTGTTGCTTTGATTGTTAGGATTTGATACGTTTACGGATCCGAGATGAGTGCTTTTGTAAACTCTCCCTGGGAAGGTGCTACCCAATTTATTTACTAATTACCGGCCAACTACACATGTCCCTCACTTCTGAATGCTCTGTTAAAGAAAGGAACAAAGATGCCCAACCACATCTGGGATCATTATGAAAAGAGAGGCGCTTTTCAGGTGTTCTCTGTGAGATTCAGGGAGGCATACAAATAATAAGGTTGAATGGTTTAAGACTGACTTCCTAAAGTAGCTAACAAAATGTGAGAAAAGGAAGGCCTGCTCCAGACCTGATGTGTTCCATGATGTCACTGCCCTGGCACCTGGAGATCATCAGATGCTAGAGGTTTTACTCAGCTGGTAAAGAATTGTCTGCAATATAGGAGAGCCAGGTTCAGTCCCTGGGTGGGGAAGATCCCCTGGAGAAGGGAATGGCAACCCATTCCAGTATTCTGGCCTGGAAATTCCCATGCACAGCGGAGCCTGGTGGGCTGCAGTCCATGGGGTCTCAAACAGTCGGACACAACTGAGCGACTGACACTCACTTTTGTGTATCTTAGTGTGAACTTTACCATCTGTCCGCTGTTCTCCCCACACAAGCAAGGGGGCCTGTGACAGTGCCTGCCTTCTGTTTGCCCTACAAACTGCCAGACACTAAAGGAAGGACACTTGGTTTTGAGGTACACAGGTGACTGGACATCCCAAGGTACTTGACTTTAAGCAAAAGTGTCCTTGGCAAGCACACAGGATAAACAAGGGGGATGTTGAAATATCTAACTGCAACCCTCAGTCCTGCTTTCATCCACCATGTAAAAACACAGTATAAAGCAAGCACACATACGCACACACCTGATCTTCCTCCTCTAATCCTGTTCTGAATCTACCTCCCCCCGCAGGGAGCTTGAGTTTTGATGCCAGAAGTCCAGTCACCTGGCCCAGCCCAGCACCCTAGATGCCCTGCTGGAGGTGCCACTGCAGGATCTGGTCCCGCAGATGAAACACATCCTGCACCTACCCGGGTACCCGAAGACGCTGATGCTGTAAGAACCCTCACACTGCACACAGAGAGAAAAGTGTGTGTTCCCACAAGCAGTCTTTGTCGTTGTGTCGGTCATGTCCAACTCTTTTGTGACCCCCTGGACTGTAGCTCGTCAGGCTTCTCTGTCCATGGGATTCTCTAGGACAAGAATACTGGAGTGAATTGCCATTTCTAACACATGGTCCACTTATAATAAACTAAGAGTGCAGTTTAAACTCTAAACATTTTTGAGATCTTCCTACCCCACTGACGATGTGGAATTCTCCAGAGATCACTGATAAAGGAAGAAGAGTGTTCTCTCGGTCAGAAGGCCAGGGTTCTGATCCTGAGTTTGTTTCTCAGCGGCGGTGAATCCCAGCCATGATTGATAACTTGTCATGATTCACATTCTCTCTCCTCATATCTGACATAAAGTCACATCATTCTCGGGATGTGTTCCTCCCATATTTAAGTGTGCGTGTGTGTGAGGGTGTGCCAATGTGTGTGTGTGCTTGTGTCGTCTTTTAAAAGATAGTCCTCTTTTCTTTTTTTTGGCACTGGGACTTCTCAGGGGTATAGTTTTCCCAATTGTAAAATATAATTTACATAGTAAGACCCTTCTTCTAATAGGAAAAGCAAATTCATTCATTTAATCATGCACCTAGAGTCTGACACTGTCATTGGATTAACTGCATCATTTAGAAAACAAATTCTGTATCAGTTGCATTTTTTCCTACCCATCTGTGGCCAGAGGTACAAATACAGGTTTTAACACACTGCAAAAAAGCCATCAATAGACTTTCAAGGAAGCTACTTTTCACATTAATTTCTGATTCATGAAAGGTATTGGGGTATCTACAAGATTTACCTATTCCCAATGCTCAGTCACTTAGTCATGGCCAACTCTTTTGTGACCCCATGGACTGTAGCCTTTCAGGCTTTTTTGTCCATAGTATTTCCCAGGCAAGAATACTGGAGTGGTTTGCCATTTCCTACTCCAGAAAATCATTCTAGAAGCCACAATAATTAGCAACATGCAAGAACCTGTACTTGAAAATTTTGTATAATTTGAAAGCAGAAAACCAATGGTTCTAAAGTTAATATAGCATTCTCCTCTCAGGCTCAAATCCTAGAAGCAGCCTAGCATAGGACTAAATATGTGAATTTTAAATTTCTGAAAACAAAGGCTTCTGATCAAGACACTGTAGGATTTTTCTTTACGATGTATTATCTAATGCTTTAGCCAATATATTTCTAAACATCCCAAGAGGCTACTTTCTAGGCTTGCACTCTTCGATGACCCAGTAACTCAAAAGTGTGTTAGTTGCTCAGGCATTTCTGACTCTTTGCAACCCCATGGACTGTAGCCTGGCAGGCTCTTCTGCCCAGGGGATTTTCCAGGCAAGAATACTGGAGCTGGTTGCCATCCCCTTCTCCAGGGGATCTTTCCAACTCAGGGATCGAACCCAGGTCTCCTGCATTGCAGACAGATTCTTTAATGTCTGAGTCACTGGGGAAGCCTCAAAGCACAGGGGTAATTCTCTTGAATCTTAGCTTATATTTTTCTTTGGAAATGTCACTGCTGTCACACCCTGTGAGCCTGAATTTCATCCTACTACTGCATGACCAGATATCCCAAATGGCCTGGGCCATCTTTCAGCAGCAACTCAAGCTTCTGTCTGCCTCCAGGTTCCAAAAGACACGGGCTCCAGGCCCTGCGCCTGCAGCCTGGACAACCTTCCAGAGCCGGCATGCCCAGGTGGGGCTAGGAGCTCCCAGTTAATGCCCTTCCTCTTCAGAGTGGTATCTCATGTTGCTTTGTGGCCTTTGGAGACACCCAAGTTCCATTCAGTTCAGTTGCTCAGTCATGTCTGACTCTTTGCGACCCCATGGACTGCAGCACATAAGGCTTCCCTGTCCTTGACCAACTCCCAACACCTACTCAAATTCATGTCCATCAAGTCAGTGATGCCATCCAACCATCTCATCCTGTCACTCCGTTTCCTCCTGCCTTCAATCTTGCCCAGCATCAGGGTCTTTTCCAATGAGTCAGTTGGCCATCAGGTGGCCAAAGTATTTGGAGCTTCAGCTTCAGCATCAGTCCTTCCAATGAATCT
Source organism: Moschus berezovskii (assembly GCF_049115385.1). Classification (NCBI taxonomy): domain Eukaryota; kingdom Metazoa; phylum Chordata; class Mammalia; order Artiodactyla; family Moschidae; genus Moschus; species Moschus berezovskii. The sequence continues at coordinate 62,001,325 of NC_142470.1, forward strand.
TTAGGACCGATTTCCTTTATGATTGACTGGTTTGATCTCCTTGCAGTCCAAGAGATTCTCAAGACTCAAGATTCTTCTTCACCACAGTTCAAAAGCATCACTTCTTTGGAGCTCAGCTTTCTTTATGACCCAACTCTCACATCCATACATGACTCCTGGAAAAAACATTGCTTTGACTAGACGGACCTTTGTTGGCAAAGTAATGTCTCTGCTTTTTAATATGCTGTCAAGGTTGATCATAGCTTTTCTTCCAAGGAGCAAGTGTCTTTTAATTTATGGCTTCAGTCACCATATGCAGTGATTTTGGAGCCCAAGAGAATAAACTCTGTCACTGTTTCCATTGTTTCCCCATCTGTTTGCCATGAAGTGATAGGACCAGATGCCATGATCTTAGTTTTCTGAATGTTGAGTTTTAAGCTAACTTTTTCACTCTCCTCTTTCACTTTCATCAAGAGGGTCCTCAGTTCCTTTCTGCCATCAGGGTGGTGTCATCTGCATTTGGAGACATCCAAGCCCAAGTTCAGATCCCAGCTCTGTTCTCACTCTTGAGGCAGCCACTTCCTCCTTCTGAGCTCAGTCTCATAGCATGGCCCAAGGTGCCCCTTGATGCCCTGTGCGGACATAACAGCAGGGTGGGGCATGAAAAGTCTCAAAGCAGAGGCTCTGATTATTCTTGGCGTCACAGCTCTCCCCAGGACTATGGGCTGTTGGAAAGGATGTCCAGTATGGATAACTAAAGGTTCCTTCTCTTCTGAGCAGGGGAATCAGCTTTTCGATATGCCAGAAAACACAATTATCCATTCCATGCAATCCCCATGCTGGAGGACACCTTGGAGAGAGTTTAACCACAGTCTTCGTCTGGCAGCCCTGAAAACCACGCAGGTCCCTGCAGGACTCAGGACCGAGAGGTCTCCTTCCTGCTTCATTCTCTGAGAAAGTCCAGTGCAAAACTGCTACCCCAACCTTCACACTTGTTAGAAACAACATCTGCCTGGAACTGGGGATTCTTTCCGGAGAAGACCACAGGGGCAGTGGAAAGCAGGAGGGGTACGGACAGGCCTGTTCAGACAAGTGCCTGAGAGTGGGTGGCGGTGCTCTGAGGTCATTCCATCCACAGGGCAATTCCATGTCAAAGCAGGAGGGACTTGGTGCTGGGAGGCAGACCAGAACCTGCCTACGGCCAAGGGAAGCAGTAGGCAGACCACTGCGGGAAACCCAGCTTTTACCAAGTGGCAGGTCTAGGATGGATGTGAGGGCTGGACCAAACTACTGGTTGAGGACTGCTCAGGTCAGTCTCACACCCTTTACATTAGGGCCACCACTTCACGCACAGGCCAGGTGTATTCCATGCATTTTGAATTGCATTTCTTCCCCATCAATTTTGGTGGGCAGAACAGAGCTTAGAATTTAAGATCAGGATGGGATTTTGTAAGAGTCATAATAAATCCATGCTTTTGCCCAAGCCCCATGTTTACACATAAATTGCTCAAAAGTAGAAAAATGGCAGATGTAGTAATCCACAGTCCAATGTTTATGCATAAGAGTAGCTAGTCACCTCTTCCAGCATACTCAGGGTTTGGACTTGACACCAACCTGTTAAGAACATTGAAAACTGCTGTGTAAATTACACCTGCACAGTCCTGACTCCAAAATTAGTATCTGATTCTATGTAATTATTTCTGTTACTATCAGTTGTCAGTTTAATCCCCTAGTTCTTTTTAAAGGAGTGTTCAATGATTAAAATTGCAAAGCTTGACATACACCTACCTTGAAGGCACTATCTTTTCTAAGACATTCAAGAAAGAAGAGTAGAGTAGTTCACTTAATTTAAGCAATTAAAAATTAAGATGATATAATAGAAGATCCAGGAGGGAGAAAAAACACTGTATACTTAGGTGAATATTAAAACAAAGGCTGTCCCACTTATTAATGCACAAGACGTTTTTCATGCAAAAGCATCAAGAATGAAACACCAAATCCAGACACTAATTAAAAGTTTCTCAAAGGTCAAATATCTCCAAGTTTCTGGAAAGGAACTTGGCATTGGCTTATCTAAGCAATAGGTACAAAAGTATAGAAATAAGTTGGTATTTATAGAAAGACTTTAGCACTGAGAAACACTTGGATAAATTATAGACACAGAAGATAAAACTCCAGTTAGTATAAGCATTCACACACTTCATCATTTCAGGAAAAGGAGACTCTCAGAAAAAAAGAGCTCCAGAAACAAACGTCCACAGGAATTTCTCAGCAACCACTTCACTGTTCAACTAATCTCACAGGCTGGCCACAAATCCTTCCCCAGACCCAACTGACGTGTTTACCCCACGAGTAAACCTTTCCCTCTTAATTATCCTCATTAGAGACTGAGCAGCGCTGCCTGCTCTTCTCTACATAATAAATCCATTCACATATTTTCAGATGTGAAATTATCTCAGCTTTGAATCCTCCAGTATAAATGTCCTAAATTCTTTATCTTTACTTCCCAGATCTCAGGTACCACTTATTACACTCACCAAATGCTGGTTTCTGCTGAGCTCTCTCTTACCTTTGGCCCTTCTTGTCTGAACTGTGGGGCTCAGAACCCCACTAAGAGCTGAGGTTCATTGCACAGTCTCTACAGAGATTTAGCACAAAGCTCCAGAAGCTTCACCTGCACCAAGCAGAAAGGAATACTCCAGTTTACCTCACTCACAACAAAAATTTTATCAAGAATTCCACCACGTTTGAGTGACTTTTCTTAAGTTCGGCTGTAAAATTCAAGGCAATTCTTCCATTAGTTTCCAGCATTACCCACTCCCTGCTGCCAACAGTTTTCCTGATGCATTAGTGGGAAATGCGAGCTTTCAAGGCTTGGAAAATTTTTGGTTGCCAGTTTCAGAAAAATAGCAGGGTAAAATAAGCTCAAGGCCACACATCATTTCTCCTTTTAAAAGAAAACGTCAACCCCAAGTTTGCAACAACAGCATTTCAATTTTTGAAACCCACGAGTCATGAATTTTATTTCAATATGGCAAAGTATGTCGACCAAAATTAAAAAAAAAAAAAGTAACTATCGAGTAACCCGCCCGAGGCGTTTAAAATGTGCAGAAAGTACTTAAAATGCTTTTCGAGTCCCGCAGCAATGTCCTCACCAAGCATACAGCCGACCGAGCTGGGATCAACTGGCCCCTTCCCGGTCAGAACGCCAACCGCACACAAAGCAAGGATTCCGACCAAATATGGTTTGCCTCTCCTCAATTTTTCAGCCTGATCACTAAAAATACGTTCACAACCAATCCAGCCAAGCATTACTCTTCTCCCAAAGTGCTTCTCGGATTATAAAACAGCTTTGAAAGTTCAGCCTGACAAAACAAACACGGTACCAGGGGGAGAGACCTGGAAGGCGTTCGCAAAAAGTCTCATTTAAATTCCTGGAAAGCACGGCTTCTCAAACAGCTATTCGGATCGCTCTGGAAGGAGGCAGCAGCCGCTTCGCTCCAGCCAGGAGTTTCACTCCGTTCCATCCCGCTGCATCGCGAAATCCGAATGAGCTGGACGTTGCATGCCGTACCCCGGAATGCATCAAATCTCCTTTCGGTACACGGTGGAAAGTGGGACAACTCCTAAGCCGCCCTCCTCGAAACGAACACACCACTGCTCAGGAGTCACAAGATCTTTCTGCCCCAAACGTTTCAGCTACAGAAAACTAGATACCAGTGCAACACACTTTAGCCTTTAAGAAGCGCAGTTGTGCCTGCGGGTGGGGTCGAGAAGACAATTAAAGACCTCGAGCCCCTTGCAGAGCCAAAATTAAAGAGCAGGGTCACTGAGTCACCGGGGCACACCGTGTCCTCCTATCCCCGGAGCGCAAGTCTTCCGGTGGGCTCACCTCTCGAGGAATTTCCTGCTTCTCCCCCCAAAACTGTCCTCAGCGCTCCCTACACCCCACCACAGGTCTGGGAGCGGGTCGCCGAGTCTAACTCGGTGCCGAGCTGCGCCCGGGCTCCGGCGACCCAGCGGCAGGCGCCTGGCACCGCCCGACCCCGAGCCCTCGGTCGCCCACCTTTTCCGTACGGCGCGCCTCCCAGCCCGACCCCGCGGCGTGGAGTCGGGGACGAGCGTGTCACATCTTCTCCCGCGGCCACTCGGGCGCGCGCCACGCGCTCCCACAATCGCACCGACTGGACCAGAGAGCCGGGGCCCGGGCGCCAGACGCGCGCACGGCTCAGCGGCTCCCGCAGCGGCAGCCCGCCTCCGCCGAGCAGCCTCCTGGCGCCGCCCCAGAGACCCGGCGGCCCGCGCTCGCGTCCCGGACGGCCGGCCGGGTCTCCTCCGGTCCTGATCGCTGGGTGCTGGGCGGCGAAAGCGAGCGCGGCGGGCTCGGCCTCCGGGCCGGCGCGGTGTTGCGCTCAGCCAGCGCCGCGCGCCTCATTGTTCCAGGCGGCGGCTCCCTGCTCCCAGCCCCCGCGCAGAGGCTGCGCCGCGCCCCGCCCAGCGCTCCCCAGCGCCCACCCCTTGCCCCCCGCCCCTCCGCCTCGGCGGCTTCCTCCGGCCTCCCCTAGCTGCGGGGCTCACCTAGCGGGCGGCAGCTGGCCTCGGGAAGTTCCGCGACCTCTCCCCACTGCCTGGCCCCGCTGCCTGGCGGCGGCGGCGCAGGGGATACAAGGTGGGCCCTCCCCGGCTGCGAGCCGAGCCCGGCTGGTGGCAGAGTGATCGTAGACTGGGGCGTCGTGGCGGCCTGTAAAGGCACGCCTGTCCCCGCCGCCGCTGCCAGCCAGTCCCGAGGGTCACCTGCACAGGCTCCGCCCGGCACCGCGCGCCGCAGCCGCGGGCTCTCGGGCCTGCCCGACGGCGGGGATGCAGGGACTAGGACCTGCTGTGAGCTGAGGGGCCGGGGTCGGGGCACCAGGCCCGCGGAAGTGAGTCTTTGTGCGCCCCGCTCCGACACACCCTCCCGCGGCGCCGAAGGCCGGGCTACCTGCGCGAGAGGCAGCGCCCGGGAGCGGCCCGGGTGGGGCGCAGGGGAGCGAGCGCAGCATCCTCCCGGCCCGCGGGCTCCCTTTGTTCCGGCCGCTCGGCTGGCTCCGCGCCGCCGCCCGGCCCTCGCTCCCGGGAACTCCTCGGAGGCGCCAGGGCTCGGAGTTGTAGCGGGAGTGGCCACCTGCCCCTGGGAATTCCCTAATGCACCGTCGACCTGGCCATCTCCGCCGGGCCGGCAAAGTTCTAGGGACCGCGGCCCGCAGGCTGCTGGCCCGGAGCGCGGAGAACAGGCGCTGTAGCCGGGGGTGGGGCGGCAGATCTGATGTCCTTCTGCCAGCGTGCGGAATGTCCATTTGTCGCCGCGGTCCTTGTCCCTTCTGAGGGGACCGCAGCTGGTCCCTGGGACCAAGAACACGACGCGCTTTGTTTGCTGGTAAACACGCGCCTTTGAACTTCAACGCGCTCCCCGCTTGCGCGACCGAGGCGGTAGGCAGCCCCTCACCCTGTAGTCCTCCGGCGGCCCCAGAGGGCTGTTGGGGAGGGGGTGGGGGAGCCACCAGGTAGTGGCCGTCTCAGAGGGACAGGTTACCCACCCCCCTGGCCCTCTATCCTAGGTCCCGGCAGGAGCTGACAGTTTGGAGACACAAATCCTTCACTAAATACACTATTTTAAAATTCGTATGTACATTCATTGACCTAATTCAGGATTTTTAGAAGAAAACAATGAACTGGATATCCAATCCATTCAGTATTTACTGAGTGACCGCTGTGTTCCGGGACTCCGGGCTGGAGAAGGGGCAGTACACAGCGAAGCTGAGTAGCACCTCTTTCCGGACATTTAAACCATCACCGGGTGTTCAACTAAAACCGACTGGGCAAGACGCGCTGCCCTCAATCAACAGTGGGGGCCAAAACGCTCCCCTCCGTGTATCCCCAGCTGTGGTGATGGTTTCCGACACCTGGAGTTGGGAGCAGCTGCAGTGAAGGGATCGTGTGTCACATGCGCTTGGAGAAGAGTGTTCGATAAATATGAACCACCGACAATATGGCTACACGAAAGGGACGTGATAGGGTCCTGGGCCTGCTGGGGATGGGAGTGATGCAGGAAAATCCACCCCTTGTTCCCTGACAGAGGGGTCCCCGACCTCCGGGGTCGCGTACCTGAGTATCTGAGGTGGAGTTGGTGTAAAGTCGTATAAAGAAAGTGCGCAATAAATGTAACACTCTTGAATCATCATGAACCACCCCCAACTCCAATCCGTGGGAAAACTGCCTTTCAGGAAACCGAGAAACTAGTCCCTGGTGCCAGAAAGACTGGGGACCGCTGCCCTTAGGGACCCTGGCAGGCACACTGAAGGGGTACCTACCTTCCAGGTTTATCATTAAGAGTAGAGCTCAGGGACTGCCCTGGTGGCGCAGTGGATAACAATCTACCTGCCAGTGCAGGGGACACGGGTTTGGTCCCTGGTCAGGGAAGACCTCACATGTCACAGGGCAACTAAGTGGGCGGAAACTACCTAGCCCATGTGTGAAACTTAAACTACTGAAGCCTGCGAGTCCTAGAGCCAGGAAGTTGCAGTTACTGAAGCCCACCTGCCCTGGAGCCTGTGCTCTGCAACAAGAAAAGCCACTGCAATGAGAAGCCCATGCACCCCAACTAGAGAAAGCCCACATGCAGCAACCAAGACACAGGGCAGCCAGAAATAAATAAATAAAATAGAAGAGTAGAGATCAGGTACTGAAATGTCTCCCTAGTGCCTGGAATGTTATATCTAATAATTGTAGTAATTAATATATAATAGTAGCCATTACTAAAATCCCTTAACCATGAAATAGAAAATAATTTATATATTCTTCTTATAGTGTATACATATTTAAATGCTGCAGAAGTTAGTGCCTTGATTACCTTAAGGAAATTTTAATGACAAGTTAAATAAGAGTAGCCAAATAACAATTAACTTTATGCTTGTAGAAAAATTACCACCTGCAGGCAAATATGCAAATCATTGTAAAATTTTAAGTGAATTTATTATTTATGGTTGGGTTAATCAATGAAGTGGGGCTAAATTGACTTAATTATTGCTTCCTAAGGAAATCAGAAAGCTAGTTGATAGACATAAAGCTATCAACTGATGATCATTTCTGTCCAAGTGTATGGTAAATAAAATATTTTGACATCCTTTAATTGCTAAGAGGCATCTCAAGTAGAAACAGATTATTTAGTTTTTTTTTTCATCAGTCTACAGATTTGTGAAAAATTCACTGGCTCTCTGGCATTTTAGTATTCCATTCCTTAAAATAAACAAACCAGAATAAATTTATTCTTAAGCATCAGAAACCCATTTGGTATTACCCATTTCCTCCTAATAAGCTCAGGGTCCCACTATTCTATCTCTTATCCAGTGTTGTCAGATGATAGATGTGTTCACAGGAAACATTCCTTCCCTCTTTGGAAACTTGTCCTTGATTAGCAGTCAAATCCAGAAGTTCTGTGAACTCCCATCTGAGAAGTGTCTGGGTTTGGGTAAGAAATGGGTAAATATTTTCGAACTGTATCATTGTTGAATCTGGGGGACTTGTTTTCACTTAACTACTGTTCATAGAAAAAAATTGCTCTCCTATTTTTATGCCATTCATTCTCACAATAAACCCACAGATTATTTGACAGATGTGGAAACTGAGGCTGACAGATTTTTCTCTCTAGGATCATTTTTCTTTAAGCATTATGTCTTTGGTTCTGAGATTGTCACTCTGTAAATGAAATTAGTACCTCATGGAGTAAAATAACCTACAGACGTGTTCTTCATACTTAATCAGTAAGACAAATGTGCATGTGGGCCCTGCAAAAATGAGTTTCAGATACTCACCTGTTTGGAGTCCATTAAGTAGTGCTAGGACTGAAGTGACTTAGCAGCAGCAGGACTTCCCAGGTGGCTCAGTGATAAAGAACTCTCCTGCCAATGCAGAAGACATGGGTTTGATCCCTGGATTGGGACGATCCCCTGGAGAAGGGAATGGCAACCCACTCCAGAATTCTTGCCTAGAGAATCCCATGGACAGAGGAGCCTGGCAGACAACAGCTGGACACAACTGAGTGACTAACACTTCACTTCAGTAGATAAGAAGCCTGTACAGGAAGAAACTGAGGCATGGCTGCCTCTTGCCACCATCCAGCTTGCATCTCCCCATCCTGGAGCTCCAACAGGAAATGGAGCAGCGTCGGGCAGGGTCAGAGGGTCACAGCCACACCTGCAGAACTGACCTAGGTGAAAACAAGTCAGGCTGTGAAAGAAGTTTCCCTTTTGCAAACTTTTCCACATAATCCACGACTTAAATCTCAGAGGACTCAGAGCCCAGGGTTCGAGTCCTCTGCATTGTACAGCAAATTCCCACTGGCCATCTATTTTACACATGGTAATGTATATGCTTCTAGGCTATTCTTTCTATTCATCTGTTCTCTATGTCTGCCTCTCCTAGCAGATGGGTTTGTCAGTACTATCTTTCTAGATTCCATATATATGCGTTAGTATATGATATTTGTTTTCCTCTGTCTTGCTTCACTGTGTGTAACAGACTCTAGGTTCATCCACCGTATTAGAACTAACTCAGATGTGACAACTTAGAGTGGGATGGGGTGGGGGGTGGGAGGTGGGAGAGAGGTTCAGGAGGGAGGGGACATATGTGTACCTATGGCTGATTTGTGCTGATGTATGGCCGAAACCAACACAACATTGTAAAGCAATTATTCTTCAATTAAAAATAAATATTTTTTAAAAAGGACAAGACTCATCAGGGAGATCTTGGTTTTCCGCCAACCCTGTCACCTTCATGAAGCTGTTTGAACCTTCTGAGCCTCCATGACCTGGTCAGTGATACAAACTAAACCCACTTCACAAATACCTGCAGGAGGGGGAGCTCACTGCACAAGCTCACAGACATCCACAAGTGCACCGCACTTCACAGTTTATGTAAAGGCTTCTCTCCCCTCAACTCTGAAGTAGGAGATGAAGAAGTGGGGGATTAAGGCCATCTAGAGATGGCCCTGTTACTTCTGACCTGGGGGACCATAATCATTGCTATGGAGAAGGCAATGGCAAGCCACTCCAGTACTCTTGCCTAGAAAATCCCATGGATGGAGGAGCCTGGTAGGCTGCAGTCCATGGGGTCTCTAAGGGTCGGACACGACTGAGCAATTTCACTTTCACTTTTCACTTTCACACATTGGAAAAGGAAATGGCAACCCACTCCAGTGTTCTTGCCTGGAGAATCCCAGGGACGGGGGAGCTTGGTGGGCTTCCGTCTATGGGGTCACACAGAGTTGGACACGACTGAAGTGACTTAGCAGCAGCAATCATTGCTAACACTGATGTTTTAAGGCCTACATACTAAGCCTTTTATAAATATTGACTCATTTAATATTAATAACAAGGGTTTAAAAAACTTTCTTTTTTTGGAATAATTTCAAACTTAAAGAAAAATTAGAGAAATAATGTCTTCACCAAGACTCCCCAGACTCTGGCACTTGACTGGGATTGTCACATCCCCCATTACTTCTGTTTTGTCCTGAAATATTTTATCCTGAGAGCAAGTTGCATCCATCGTGTCCTTTCTGCCCCCCAAAATACAGTTACTCCAAAGTGGCTTTAAGACACTTTGCTTTTAGAAAAAAACACAAGTACTTGTTTTAGCAAACAGAAAGAAATCCTAGGAGGATTTTTCACTTTTAAGAAAAACGGCAAAAACTGAAAGTTGTGTCCGGCATGTGTTTCGCACGAGTGGCCTCCCCAGGCTCCTTCCTGGAACCACGCTGAGCATCTCAGCATCTGGCCCCCAGGGCTGTGAACCCTGTCTGGGAACATCTGTGTGCTTCTTCTCCATTTATTTTGAGACCACTAGCAAGACCCATCATAAGTGACTTCCTTGCTGTACACCATTTCTCCTTGTGAAAGCGTCCCTGGGGATGAGCTACTTTCACATAGTTGGGCAAATCTATATTTTATTTTCCTAACAACAGAGACATTGTCTTACATAATTAGGGAAATGATATTATTATACTGTGATCTCATCTCGGACTTTATGCACATTTCACTAATTGTCCTGAGGAAGTCCTTTTTAATAATAATAAGCAATAATATATTATTGTGTAATATATATTTTATCATAATAAACAAAATAATAATAATGTATTTTATAATAATGATAAACAACAGGGCCCAGGAGCCCATCATGAATCATCTGTTGTATTTCATTGTATCATCTCTTTGGTCTCTTTAATCTGAAACAGTTTCCTTAACTTTCACATTTGTTGCACAGTTCAGATCATATCTCCTGTTAAGTGCCCTCCAGGTGGGCTTGTCTGATGCTTCCTCACAGTCAAATTCAGATTAGCTTCAGATTACGCTGTTTTTCTTTTTGGGCAGAAACACCCCAGTGTGACAGAGCATCCGTTTGGAAACTATATACTGTGCTCATTTATTCCAGTAACAATGAAACTTTTGTTACTTGCTTAAGGTGGAGTGTGCCAGTTTTCTCCACAGTCAAGTTACTATTCCTTCCTTTATCATTAAAAGTAATTTGTGTAGAGATGCTTTGAGGATATGTAAATATTCTGTTTCTCCTCAAACTTTTCCTTGCTGGTTTAGGCCTCTGATCTTGATTCTCCCCTGCAAGGACGACGCTTTCCTAATCCCATCCGTCCTTTACACCGTGTGGTTGGCATTTTGCCACACGGAAGAGCTTTTTCTCTTTTCCCCCATTTCTTGATTTCATAACAAGATTCTTATGCCAGTGTTTTTGTCTCCCTCTTTCGAAAGAGGAAACTGAAAGGTCACAGAGAGAGCAGACCGTCATGGGTCACACGGCCAGTGATCAGCAGCAACTTGGGCAAGATGATAACTTGGAAACCATTTCCTCATCTGTGAAATGAGACCAGTCGGCCAAGTCAGAGGGCTGCTCCGTGTGACTTCCAAGTGCCTACCCAGATTGCGCATCCAGCAATTGTTCAATAAAAGGCTGCTCTTAGAGGGTGGAAGTGTGCTGGTTTGTAGATATGAAAGCACGGGTACAAGGAGTGAGAAGGATGCATGTTACAGGGAGCCTTCTGACCATGCGCCCTCTCCTTCAGCCACTGTTGAGTTCCAGCACTCTCCCAGGGTCCTGCAGACACAGATGCCAATGACAGGACAGGTGCTTCCATGGAGACTGAATCTACAGACCCACGCACGACATCAGACCACATCTGACAGTAACACTCTGCCCCACCATTCGCAGCAGCTGGGCCACGAAGTCAAACCACAGCCTGTGGACACTCAGGCCCCACAGTCAGGGTTCATAACCGCCAGCTTCTCAAGTGTTTGCCCCACTCCTGATGCATACTGTCCTTAGGAAGCCAAATACGGTACCCTAATCAGCCACATAGGTTGTCTGATTACTAGTTAGCCCAGGGCTGCAAGATAAATGGGCTTAGTTGCTCAGTAGTGTCCAACTCTTTGTGACCCCATGGACTGTAGCCTGCCAGTTTCCTCTGTCCATGATATTTCCCAGGCAAGAGTATTGGAGGGATTTGCCATTTCCTTCTCCGGGGGATCGTCCCAACCCATGGATCCATCCCATGTCTCTTGTGTCTCCTGCGTTGGCAGGTAGTTTCTTTACTACTGAGCCATCAGGGCAGCCTGATAGTGGCTCTTGCTATCACCAACTCTGAATAAATAGCCTTAGCTTGTCCTCATTTGGGCGGTCTTCATCTGTTTCCACACAGGAAGAGGGGAGACCCATCAGAAAGTTGTCAAGGACATGTAATTCCACCCCCGATCCTTAGAAGGATTTGAGAAAGGACTGAAAACTAGTCAAGAAATTTCCTTTTCAAAAATAGTCCTTAGAGAACAAACGGCCCAAATGTGATGTTTTTTTGATTACCTTTTCAGAGACCTTTCCTAACAAGCGAGCAATATCATTAATTAAAACCTACCTCTGCTGCTGGCTAATTTTCCCATTGATTAGCTCTGCAATTTGTTATCTGTCTTTCACAAAACACTCATCATTTTAGGTTGAAGCAGGCTGCACCGAACATAATTACCACGGAGTTAAAAACAGCATCCTATTTCAGAAGTCAAAATCCTACATCAATTTAACATTTTTTCAGTGAGTGATAGAAATGGTACAAAATAGCTTTAGTTATGGAAACTAATGGGTAATAATTGCATGAATTTAAGAGACAGCAGATGCTGAAAGATGTGGCTCAGACAGTTAGGAATCTGCCTGCGATTCTGGAGACTTGGGTTTGGGGAAGATCCCTGGGTGGGGAAGATCCCCGGAGGAGGGCATGGCAACCCACTCCAGTATTCTTTCATGGAGAATCCCATGGACAGAGGAGCCTTGTGGACTACAGTCCATGGGGTTGCAAAGAGTCAGACATGACTGAGCAACTTACTTTCAGGTTTTCAGGAGATAGCAGAAGCATGAATATGAAGTAGAAACTTTGGACCATTTTTTTTTCAATCCAACCCTATTTGTTTTTTTAAAGAAATACTAAGTTGTCTCATACTTCTCTTGTTCAATTCAAGCTATTCTTTCCAACATATTTCCAGGTCTCCTTTAACACAGTTTAAGATCAATACTTACATTTATATTCGTCACTGATGTTGGTCTGTAATTTCTTTTTCGGTGGCGTCGTTGGTTTTAGTATCAGAATGATGTTGGCTTCATAGAATGTCTTTGGGAGCGTGGAAAGAATATGAAAAAGAATGTATAGGTTAGGACTGAATCACTTTGCTTTACAGCAGAAATTAACACAACGTTGTAAATCCACTAACTATATTCCAATTTTGTTGTTGTTGTTCTGTTACTAAGCAGTGTCTGACTCTGCCACCCCGAGAACTGCAGCACACCAGGCTTCTTTCTCTTCCCAGAGTTTGCTCAAATTCATGTCCATTGAGTCAGTGATGTCATACAACCATCTCATCCTCTGCCACTCCCATCTTCTCCTGCCCTCAATATTTCCCAGCTTCTGGGTCTTTTGTAATAAGTCAGCTCTTGAAATCAGGTGTCCAAAATACTGGAGCTTTAGCTTCAGCATCAGTCCTTCCAATGATTATTAAGGACTGATTTGCTTTAGATTTGCAAGGTTTGTTCTCCTTGCTGTCCAAGGGACTCTCAAGAGTCTCTCCAGCACCACAATTTGAAAGCATCAATTTTTCAGGGCTCAGCCTTCTTTATGTAGGCAAAACCATATCTTTGACTATATGGACTTTGCCAGCAAAGTGACATCTCTGTTTTTTAATACACTGTCTAGTTTTGTCATAGCTTTATGGACATTCAGGAACAAAGTAAAAGAGTTTTTCTCTCCTGTTCATAAGTGTTGTTTTATAGCTACAGTGAGTTCTCATTATTTGCAGTCATAATATCTTGGAGTGTTCTCAGGAACTGTAGATTAGCAATGATGAATCACAGCTCCAGGTGAAGAACAGGATTAGTTCCTGTGGGCTCCTGATTGTAGCTTTTTCATGAAGTGATTGATTGATAACCTTTTATTTTTTTATTTTTTCCAATCTATGCAGAATAGAAATTACAAAAGGAGAAAAGAATAGAAAAGGGTATTAAAAGTGTATTTGAAGAAATTATGGAACCTCCATAGTATTCTCCATAGTGGCTGTATCAATTTTTAAAAACTAAGAAGAGAACTACCATATGACCCAGCAATCCCACTCCTGGGCATATACCCAGAGAAAACCATTAATTAATTAATTAATTAATTAATTTTTTTGAACAGAGGAAAATTTATGCGTCGAACCTGGACTGGTCACTTATGATAATATACATGCTACAATTCCATTCTCTCCAATCATTCCACCTTCACCCTCTCCCACAGAGTCCCAAAGACTGTTCTAAATGCCTATGTCTCTTTTGCAGTCTCTTATACAGGGTTCAGGTTACCATTTTTCTAAATTCCATATATATGCGTTAATATACGGTATTGATGTTCTTCTTTCTGGCTTACTTCACTCTGTATAATTGGCTCCAATTTCATCCACCTCAATAAAACTGATTCAAATGCATTCTTTTTGATGGCTGAGAAATACTCCATTGTGTATATTCCTCAGAAAACTGGAAATAGAACTGCCATATGATCCAGCGATCGCACTCCTGGGCATACACACCGAGGAAACCAGAATTGAAAGAGACACATGTACTCCAATGTTCATTGCAGCACTGTTTATAATAGCCAGGACATGGAAGCAACCTAGATGTCCATCTGCAGATGAATGGATAAGAAAGCTTTGGTACATATACATATACACAATGATTGATAACCTTTTAAATGTGTTTCTTTTTAAAGACATCTGGTTTAATACCTACTGTCGACCCATTAACACTGAATCACAACCGAGTGCATGGGGACGTGCCTGAAGGAAGCAGTGTCTCACACATGTGTTTGTAGTTTGCCCGTAATATGTCTTAGGGTGCGTTTCTTTGTTTTTATTTTGTTTGAAGACTGTTCATTGCTTGCTCTGTAGGTTTACACTTTTTGGCAAGTTTAAGAAGTGTTCAGTCCTAATTTTTACATATTATTTGTTTATTTTTCATTTTTGGTCATGCTTTGGGTCATGCTTCCCTGACCAGGGATGGAACCCATGCCCCCTGAGTCAGGAGTACCAGGTCTTAAACACTGGACCATCAGGGAAGTCCCCAGTCTTTTTAAAAGTATCTTTAATTTCCATCCTCTTTTTTGATCTAGTGGGATTCTGATGACATGAAAGTTAAACATTTTGGTATAACCCCACTTGCCCCTGGGACTCTATTCAATTATTTTCCCATCTATTTTCTGTATCATTTAGATTTGGTCATTTTTATTCTTCTGTCTTCAAGTTCACTGACTCTTTCTTATTTCCTCTCCATTCTCTTGTTGTTCTCATCACTGATGAGCGTTTTAGTTTGGCTAGTCTGCTTTTTAGTTTTAAACTATTTTCTTGGTTCTTCTTCGTATCTTCTCCATCTTTTCTGAGGTTTCCTATTTTTCAGATTTGCTTTCCACGTTTGGCTGGTGAAGCATGTCTCTGATGCTGCTTTCAGCTTCTGTCGGAGAATTCTAACATTGGAATGTCCGCTTGGTGTTGGCTGATGTCTCAGTTCAGTTCAGTTCAGTCGCTCAGTCGTGTCCGACTCTCCGCGACCCCATGAATCACAGCACGCCAGGCCTCCCTGTCCATCACCAACTCCCGGAGTACACTCAAACCCACGTCCACAGAGTCAGTGATGCCATCCAGCCATCTCATTCTCGGTCGTCTGGCCGTCTTTTCTCATTTAGTTGGAGCTATTCCTGATATTTTGTATGACAAGTGGTTTTTAAAATTAAAACCTGGATGTTTGGGGCAGTATATGATTCAGGGTCTTATTTAAATGTCTTGGTAGGGCTCCTGTGACCCCACTCCAGTCGGAGAAAGGCTATGTCACCCTGTGACTCTCAGGTGGTGTTCTAGAGTCTCCATGTGACCTCCATGGGGGCACAGTGGGACTCCTTGGATTTCTAGGTGGAGGTGGAGATTTTGGTAACTCCCTGGCACTCCACTGGCACCACCTTGGCACCTGATATACCATTCTTTCTAAGTGTATTAAAAATAATAGATCTAAAATTATTTCTCTGTCAGCAATCAACTCACAAGCCGGGAGGGGAATGATGTATTTAGACCAAATAACTATTCTTTCTGATTCTTTTCCTGAGATAATAAGATAGTGCTATGAACAGAGACAGCCTTTGTGGATGCAGAGCCAGCAGCCATTAGACAGAGGAGAGGTTCTGCTTGCAGAGAACTGTGCCAGCTGTTGTAGTTTGGTTTCCCCAGAAGCAGACTTTGAGACAAGTGCAAGTGGAGGTGACCCCAGGAAATATCAGTATGGAGGGAGCTTGGGGAAGGAAGGCCTGTAAGCAGAGACAGCCGATAAAAAGAGCATCGTGAAGCAGATAATCAGGGTGGGTCCCCACGATCTATCCTGTGGGGGTCCCTGGCAAAAGCACTGAGCTCTGAGGGTGATAGAGCCGGGGTGTTAGATGTGCCAATCTCTCTTCAAGGGCTGCATTGAGGGGGTGGGGGGGCAGTGTTAGTTCCTTGATGCTGTCCAGAGGGACTCCAGCTGCCAGAGGAAGCCCCCAGGCATGTGGATGGAGTGGCAGCAGCTGGAGGTCAGCCTGGCGCGCTGCACGCCCGGGTCTGATGGAGAATGGGCAGAGCACCATCATGATAGCGTCAGCACCACCAGCCCAGCAGGCACAGAAAAGTGTCTGGGCACATTTAGGCACAATCTGAAATGCCTGAGAGGACTTCCCTTGTAGCTCAGTTGGTAAAGAACCTCTCTGCAGTGCAGGAGACCCGGGTTCGATCCCTGGGTTGGGAAAATCCCCTGGAGAAGCAAATGGCAACCCACTCCAGTATCCTTGCCTGGAAAATCTCACAGACAGAGGAACCTGGTGAGCTGCAGTCCTTGAGGTCACAAAGATTCGAGCATGACTGAGCGACTAACACTTAACTTGAAATACCCAATGAGAAAACTACCCCTTTTAGCTGGAGCCCTCCTTCTGTGATCCTGTATTTGTTGCAAGAACAGGGTTTGGGAGGGTGCTTATCTCCCTTGGGTCTCATTTCAGCACCTCCACTGCCCTTGGTGAGAACGTTCCCTGTTCCCATCTTCTTCAAGGACAGGCCCCCATGCTGTCAAGTGACACAGGTCTCCTCTCTATGAGGCACCTTCAGACAAAGCCATGATGGGGTGTTAGCACTGCAGGCTGAAAGGGGATGGAGCCGGTGTCTGAGGGTGATGCCAGGCACTGGGGCCACTGCCGGGTGGGGTCGGGGTCTCTAGTCATCACAGAGGTGTCCCCTCCTACGACTGTTCTTGAACTGGTCTCCTGGCTTCGGCTGAAGGACAAGTAGAGCCCTTCTGAAGATTTAACTTGAGAAAGGAGAGGATTCGACCTGACGAGGGAGCCATGCGGATGAGTAACTTCACACCTGGACCTGGTGTTCTATTTTATGTTTTAACAAATTCTTTTTATTTAATTAATTAGTTAATTTACTTTTGGTTGCGTGAGGTCTTTGTTGCTGCTCAGGATTTTCTGTACGTGCAGTGAGCAGGCGCTCCTCTCTAGTTGTGGTGCTTGGGCTTCCCCCTGAGACGGCTTCTTTTGTTGGGGAGCACGGGCTCTAGGGTTTGCTGGCTTCAGTAGTTGCAGCACGTGGGCTCCAGAGCGCAGACTCAGTTGTGGCGCACCGTCTTAGTTGCTCTACTGCATGTGGGATCTTCTCAGACTAGGAATCAAACCTGTGTCCTCTGCATTGGCAGGCAGATTCTTTACCACTCGACCACCAGGGAAACGCAGGACCTGGTGTTCGAATGCAGAACCCTAGTCTGTCCTTTTCTGAGCCACTGGATGTTTTGGGGTAATGAGATTGACTGCCACACTTTGGCATTGTATGAATCAGCTGAAAATACAATTGTTTAATTTTCCCTATAATCACATAGGATGCTTTTTGAGCTGGGAAGCACACGATGCTTTATAAGAAGGAAGTATCACTTCTGCTCTTTGGTTGCTGGAAGCCTTAAAAAAATGCAAAAATATGAAGTGAATTTAAACACATGGAGGAGTCTCTGTCACCTGTTTCCTGAAAGATAATAGCAATTTCACCCTTTCTCCATATTTTATCTTGGCCTGTAAGGTAAGAATATGAAAACCAAACAATGAAAATACTTTTAAATGCCTTAAGTTCATCTGTAAAAATACTCACATGGTTGGAAACCCCACATAAGAAATCTGAAATCCATTTGAAGATAAAGGTTCCTTTTGAAATGATCTTCCTCTACCCCTTCTAGTGGCAGTCAAAAATGACATCGCTTTTGACTTAAAAAATAGGATTTGCGGCCAGTTTGGGAAACCAGGCCAATTCTTTCCCCAAATCTGGCTTTGCTTGAAAGAAAATATTTTTGGATGAGCACCAAGCCTTTTGCTGAATATTCTTTTAATGTCAGACCAAGCATTAATACAAACAAGAAGTTGGGTTTAGGTATTAATATATACCTCCTATAGCCCAAATTTTGAATGATTCTGCAAACTATGTTTTTTATTTAGCTTTTATAGTAGTTTCCCAGAGCTGCTGTAAGAAATGACCACAAACATTGTGACTTTAGCAATAGAAATTTATTCTTTCCCAGTTCTGGAAGCAGAAGTCTGGGATCAAGGTTGGGAAGGGCCTCCGTCTTTCTGAAGGCTCTGGTGGAGGGTCGCTCCTCACCTCTCTCATTTCTGCGGGCTCCAGGTAGTCTTTTCTGTGGCTGCTTCACTGTGATCTCTGCGCCTCTCCTCTTTGACACTGGCCATTGAATGTAGGGCCCACCCAGGTCATCCAGGATCACCCTGAGATCTTTAGCTTAATGACATCTGCAAAGACCCTCTTCCCAAACAAGGCCACATTCATAGATTCCAGGTAATAGGACTTGGACATAACTTTTTAAGGACCATGGGTCAATCCACTGGGGCTTCCCTGGTGATTCAGATGGTAAAGAATCTGCCTGCAGTGTAGGAGACCTGGGTTTGATCCCCGGGTCGGGAAGATCCCCTGGAGAAGGGAATGGTAACCCACTCCAGTATTCTTGTCTGGAGAATTCCACGGACAGAGGAGCCTGGTGGAGTACAGTCCACGGGGTTGCAAAGAATCAGCCGACTAACACTTTCACTTTCATGCAATCCATTATGGCATCTCTTTCTCTCTCCTTTTTTTTTTTTTTCTAAAAGATGTGTCACTGGATTAAAATCGTAGTAAAATTGGGCTATATCAAAAAACCAAACACCTTCATTCTCTTTTTTATTTTTATTTTTTCAGTGTGGGCCGTTTTAAGCCTTTGCTGGGTATGTTGAAATACTGCTCCTGTTGTTTATGTTCTGGTTCTTTGGTTATGAGGCATGTGAGATCTTAGCTCCCTGACCAGGGACTGAATCCTTCACCCCCTGCATTGGAAGGCGAAGTCTTGACCACTGAGCCACCACGGAAGTCCCACACCTTTTCATTCTTTATTTACATTTTCCCTTTCCAGCATTTCTGCTCTCTGAGACATGACGTGACTTAAAGACTTACAAACCTTTGTAAGGGGCTTTCCAGGTGGCTTAGCGACAAGGAATTCGCCTGCAATGCAGGAAACACGGGTTGGGTCCCTGCGTCAAGAAGACCCCCTGGAAAAGGAAATGGCAATACACTTCAGTATTCTTGCCTGGGAAACCCCATGGACAGAGGAGCATGGCGGGCTACAGTCCATGGGGTCCCCAAAGCGTCAGACAGGACTTAGGGACTAAACCACCACCAGGAACCCCTCTCAAGGTTTCCAAACGTCTGCTGTTCTCAGCTAGTGCAGGAAGCATCTTCCAGGAGGTGGGAGCAAGGTCTCAGTGCTGAGTCGGGACCTGGCGGGTGAGGCCGAGGCTAACTCTCCTCGATGCTGATTGGCTGCCCAGTGTCACATGACCACCCCACACGCTCTGAGGACCCAGTGGAGTGAGTCGGGACGCTGAGCAAGGAGAAGACAGGTGTCCCCAGTTTCTGATCACAGTTCTCAGGTAGGGCGTCCAGGGGAAGGGACAGGTCGGTTACCAGAGAACGTGTAGAGGAGAAGAGCCTTTTCCGAGTGAACCCAAACCCAAACTCCCAAAGTTGATCTACTCTTGTTTCCCAGGTGCCCAGATCCGGTTTCCTTGGCGTGTCCACACAGCCTGACAATCCTTCCCTTCTGGGGCTGTAGACACCCCAGGCTACCGCTTCAGTCTCCAAGGAAGAATGCTGATGCCACGTGCAAAACAGAGTCTCATAACTGGGCTTCCCATGCTACTGGCCCCTGGAGAGAGCACTCAGCAGTGGGGCTGACAGTTTTCTGGTCTGTGTGGCTGTGACGGTGAGGGCTGGCCTCCCAGCTGCAGCCTTCTGTGTCTCATGCACTTTCTACGGGGGAACCAACATCCCCAGTTCAGGTCAGATTTCAGGATTCAGGCTTCTCACTTCCATTTGCATTTCCTGGGGAGTGATTTAATTAGAGTCCTCTTGGTCCTGTCACACTCCATAGACACAGCTCCTTTGGATCAACTCCTGCCCCTGGTGACAGCAGGGAGGAGTAATTTATAATGGGGCAGACAGACACCTTAAAAGACGTCTCTTTACCCCATTATCCCTGTTACTGATGCTTATAAATGTTATTATTTTTTAAAAGTATGTGGGTATGTGCTCAGTTGTGTCTGACTCTTTATGACCCCATGGACTGTAATCTGCCAGGCTCATCTGTCTGTGGGATTCTCCAGGCAAGAATACTGGAATGGGTTGCCATTTCCTTCACCAGGGTATCTTTCTGACCCAGGGATAGAACTAGGGATAGAACCTGCGTCTCTGGCATCTCCTGCATTGGCAGGTGGATTCTTTACCATTAGGGCTATCTCATATTCAACTGGAGTCTTGCTGACTCCAATTTTGTTCTGGCTTCAGGATGTCCTATGTCTCCAGGGCTCTTCTCCATCCCCAAGGATGTATGTCTTAATTGCTCTAATCTGGAGCTTCTTATCACTTGGGGGACTTTTAAACATCTGGATTCTGAGAGCACATGTTAGACCAGTGAAATAAAAATCTCCGGGGACGAGGCTCTGGCATCAGTATTTTGTAAAGCTTGGTAGAAAAAACACTTGGTGGAAAATCTCTGCAAAACAAATATCTGATAAAGACCTGGCATTGTGAATATTCAATGACCTTTTAAAATATAACGATAAGGAAAAAAAAAAAAGAATCTTAACAATTAAAAATGGGCCAAAGTTTTGAGCAAAATTTTCCATTATTGGTGGTGGTGGTGGCGGCAGAGGATCTGTGTAAAGGTTTTCTTCTTTATTAGAAAGCGGTGCAGAGGGGGACGGTTCTCTCCCCAGGTATTGGATGTTGCTCTGTGAAGACAGGTTGCTCAGATCTTCTCAGCCTTCCTGCAGCCACGAGGAGACAAACGAAAGTGAGAGGAACGACAACTGAATGGCAAACAAGGTGGAAAGGACAGGGGTCTCTGGGGACCTTGTTGTGACTCAGGTTTCTGGTTGTCAGACTGCCTAGCACCTGATTTCTCACTGTGTGGCATCATGGGAAGAGAGGGGGTGGCAGGGAATGAGATGGTTGGGTGCCATCACTGATTCAATGGACATGAGTTAGCGCAAGCTCTGGGAGGTGGTGAAGGACAGGGAAGCCTGGTGTGCTACAGTCCGTGGGGTCACACAGAGTCAGACATGACTGAGCCACTGAACAACAGCAAAAATATATTCACTGATTGTTAAACACAAACAGGTCAAAACATTCTGATTAGAACCATTTTTGAAACAGTGGCTTGAGTACCTTGGTTTTTAAAAGTATCTATTTATTTATCTATTTGGATGCGTCGGGTCTTGGTTGCAGCATGTAGGATCTTTGTTGCATTGTGTGGGGTGTTTTCCTTGCAGTCCACAGGCTCAGTTACTCCATGGGGATCTTTAGTTACAGGACCAGGGACCAAACCAGAGTCCCCTGAATTGCAGGGTGGATTCTTAAGCAGTGGCCCACCACAGAAGTCCCTGCTGTCTTGGTTCAACAATTAAGCTAGAAAAACGTCATCATATGCCATACCTGGACTAGCAGGTTCAGAGCCGTGCACTGCACTGTCAGGGTAGCTGCTTGCCTGGGGTTTGCTTCCAATTCCTTCTCCAGCTGAAAGGATGATTCTGTCCCCACCTCCCTTGTCATCCTCCCACTGGCTTTACAAACAGGGAGGGCGTATGCCAGCCTTAAACATAACTCTTTACTCTCATTGCTTTTGTTGTCTAATTGGTTCCGGTGAGCTGGAACTCTACCTTCTTCAGGTCAATGAGTTCCTGTTTCCAAGCTTTACAGTACTTGTGAAAATCTGATATAAATGCTTGAAAGGCATTTGCAGGAAAGATAGATAGTTATAGCATTATATTGAAATATGCTTTTCTCTAAAAGGTCAAACCAGACAGTCTCATCCTTAGAATGAAGAAACTTGTATTAGCGTATAACATGATACAAATGCTAAATTCTAGAACGCTGCATGCTACCATTTAAAGATGTTTCAGTGGGACCATTTACTGTACAGCACAGGGAACTCTGTTACTCTGTAATGACCTATATGGGAAAAGAATCTGAAAAAGAATAGATGCATGTATATGTATAACTGATCTGCTTTGCTGTACACTTGACATCAACACAACATTGTAGATCAACTATGCTGTTCAGTCACTCAGTCAGGTCTGACTCTTTAGGACCCCACTGACTACAGCATGCCTGGTTTTCCTGTCCCTCACTATCTCCCAGAATTTGCTCAAATTCATGTCATTGAGATGGTGATGCTATCCAACAATCTCATCCTCTATTATCCCCTTCTCCTTCTGCCCTCAATCTTTCCCAGCATCAGTGTTTTCCAATGAGTCAAATCTATACTAGAGATCAACTGCACTCCAATAAAAAGTAAAAATTAAAAAAATGTTTTAGTTGCCAGGATCACAGTGAATAAAGGAAGTAGTGGAGTCCCTCTCTTTGCTGCATTTTTCCTGTGTCCTCAATTTATTCACTACTGCTAATAACTAATAACTGAGCAGTGGGACCATCACTTCTGACATGCCTGAAGACAGGGAGCAGAGGCAAAGAACAGCTGAAAGTGTTCATGCTCATCA
This sequence comes from Moschus berezovskii, assembly GCF_049115385.1. NCBI lineage: Eukaryota > Metazoa > Chordata > Mammalia > Artiodactyla > Moschidae > Moschus > Moschus berezovskii. The sequence goes on from NC_142470.1 coordinate 62,024,009, forward strand.
GATGGTTTGCATCTGCGTTTATAAACAAGAACCATGAGAAAACCAAGACCTGACGGGCACGAGATGCTGTCTGAGAGCAGTGAGCATCCCATAGAAGGTATTCATTCATAATAGTCACATGTTTAGTGGATGGATGGGGGCTTCCCAAGTGATTATAGTGGTAAAGAACCCGCCTGCCAATTCAGGAAATGTGAGAGACATGGGTTCAATCCCCGGGCTGAGAAGATCCCCTGAAGGTAGGCATGGCATCCCACTCCAGTATTCTTGCCTGGAAAATACCATGGACAGAGAAGCCTGGTGGGCTATAGAGTCCATAGGGTCTATAGTTCATAGGACTATAGTCCATAGGGTTGAAAAAAGACATGACTGAATCGACTTAGCACACAACGCACTAGTGGATGGATGCAATCCCTGGACAAAAGGCTCCAGACTGAGATGTCCCTGATTTTCAGAGACTGGGTGGATATGTTCCATATTGTTGTCCTCTCCAGGTTCACCCCCTTCCACGTGGACTCTGGCTTCCCATAGTATACCCTTGGTTAAGAGGATGTCTGTGGGTCTCTGTGACCTCATCCAGTGAGTGGGACTGATTTCACAGGTTGTCATAGGACTAAACGCATAGATGTAAAGGAAGAACAGCTCTTGATACACAACGATCACTTGGTAGGTCATGTCTACTCTTAGTGGCAGCCTGAGTAACATCATAGTAGCATTGCGGATTACAAGCTGGGGCTGTTTTGAGGCTTACATGAGATGATGTACATGAATTACTTGGCCCAACGCCTGGTGGAGTGAATCCTCAGGGATGTTGGCTGTCAGTCTGTCTAGGGGGTGCGTCCCAGTCCATCTCCCATTTTCCTGCTAGAGGACAGGCCAGCCCCCAGAGTACCCACTCCACCATTGTTCTGTTTCTGTCTAACTCTGCATTATTCTGTCACATAAGACACTCTGATTACTTTTTAAAATTTTATTGAAGTATATGGGCTTTCCTGGTGGCTCAGTGGTAAAGAAACCGCCTGCCAAACAGGAGACATGAGTTTGATCCCTGGGTTGGCTTCCCCTGGTGAAGGAAATGGCAACGCACTCCAGCATTCATGCCTGGAGAATCCAATGGACAGAGCAGCCTGGTGGGCTGCAGTCCCTGGGGTTGCACAAGACTCACTGGACTCAACTAACAATAGCAAGACTAGTTGATTTACAGTGTTATGTTAATTTCAGGTGTAGAGCAAAAAATTCAGTTTATACATATAGATGCATTCTTTTTCATAATCTTTTCCATTATGGTTTATTACAGGATATTGAATATAGTTCCTTGCATTGTACAGTGGGACCTTGTTGTTTATCCATTTTATATATAATAGTTTGCACCTGCTAATCCCAACCTCCCACTCCATCTCTTCCCAAGCCAGTCCTCCTTGGCAACCACAAGTCTGCTCTCTATGTCTGTAAGTCTCTTTCTATTTCATAGATAAGTTCATTTAAAGACACTCTGACTTTTATTTAAGCAACACAAGGCAGCTTTCCTAGAATTTTAGCTATGAAGACGGATCCACTCATCAAAAGGTTGTGTTTGATGTTCCTAAAGACCTGAGTGTTTCACTTCATGACAATTCAATGAAGGTAATTTGCTTGATTCTTCTTTTTCAGTTTCCACCCAGGTGTTTGGCTCCGCTCCACAAAGAGAGTGCCTGAGTGTTGTTCCCTTGTCAGTGTTGAAAGCTATTTGCGAATATACTTGAAATCAAGTAACAAAGATGTATTATTCTGTAGCTCTTCCACTCGATACACAATCATATGAATATTCTTGAGGAGTTTGTGTTTTACAAAACACATCTGGATGGTAACTTACATCACAAGTCCCAGGCAAGTTTGATCCTCTGCCTCCTCACCTTATCTCAAATATACTTGAGAGCTATTATTTGTCATATTCTTTCCCTACTTTGTCTTTGTCCATTTGAGCCATGAGATTGTGAAGAATGAAAACTGAAAAAAGATTAGAGATTAGAAATGAGATGGTTGACTTGAAACAGAATAAATGTACACAAAATGGTAAAAAACCAGATATTTTCCCCCCTCATGCTCAAGCTGTCTATCTTCATTTGGAACAGGGAGGCAAAATCATGGTTAAACAGTGAATGCAAATGTCACGCTTGCTGACTTCATTTAGCCTCGCTGCATTTATTAAAGCTTATATTTAACATCTTGCCTATCCAAAATATAACATATGGACACGTGGGTGAGGGCGCTATAAGAACCTTTGCTTGTGCAATCTTTGGTTGCAAAGGCTTTCAAAATAACCTGAATGTTAAATTACCATTTAAAAAAATGACTTTTTAAAACCTTTGTAAGAAGAGAGGAAAAACACCATAGCCAAGAATTTCTTTAAGTCTCTAAGATAGGCTAATGGGGCCAGGAGACCTCTAGGGAGCTTGTGGGGGGGAAATTCTGAGATATCCCAGCACAGAAGGGCATCATGGTGGCAGGGCCAGGTACAGAATCAGTGCTTTCTGAGCTGAAGCTATGGTGCTTTTGAACTCTGCTGCTGCTGCTAAGTCACTTCAGTCGTGTCTGACTCTGTGTGACCCCATAGACGGAAGCCCACCAGGCTCCCCTGTCCCTGGGATTCTCCAGGCAAGAACACTGGAGTGGGTTGCCATTTCCTTCTCCAGTGTGTGAAAGTGAAAAGTGAAGTCGCTCAGTCGCTCAGTCGCTCAGTCGTGTCCAACCCTTAGAGACCCCATGGACTGAAGCCTGCCAGGCTCCTCCATCCATGGGATTTTCTAGGCAAGAGTACTGGAGTGGCTTGCCATTGCCTTCTCCGGGTTTTGAAATCTAACAGGAGTTAATTCAAGTCATTGTGTGTGTGTGTTTGAGACTTAAGAAACAAACAAATAAAACAAAACAACCTCTTTATTTGCATCTCAAAAGGAAAATCTCCATTGACACCCTTGGGAATCTAGCCATGGTTTCTGCAATGACTCTATAAAGCTTGCATCTTTTGATAGGAAACAGCTAATGAGTTTAAGTCAAAATCCACTGGAGAATATGTGAACTTTTAAGTGTATGGTTGAAGCCAGTTATAAGTCTTGAGTGTGTGTGTGGTTTTGTTTCCCCAAATCCTCATGTTTCTTCTTTTTATTTAAAAAAGAATGAAATCTTTATTCTATCTCCCCCGTTTTTTGGCCACAACACATGGCATTTGAGGTCTTAGTTCCCTGACCAGGGATAGAACCCTCATCCCTTGCAGTGGAAGCACTGTATTAACCACTGGACCACTAGAGAAGACCCCCACCCCCACACCCCCCCCCCCCGTCCCGGCTCATGCTTCCCTTTAGTGAAACCCATATAAAGGAAGCCTTTATGAAGAAGAGGTGAGAAAGTCTGACAGAAACAAAGAACACAGCAAGTCGTATGAATGCTGTAGATCAACGTTCCATTTTAAAAGTTCAATCTCATCCTAGTGAGAACTTGAAAACCAGAACTTCTATACACCTTTAAAAGGTGTTTAAATAAAAAATAGTCTGTTTTAATTATAGAAAAACTATGTTCTCTGCTTTTGATATGTAAAGAGCTAGAACCTATAAATAGATAAGACTTCTTTCTTGATAAACATGCACTTGGTTGCATTTTGCTTAGATCGTGAATGTGATTTCAGTGCAGTTATTGATCCAAGCTATTTAATTCCATCGTACGAGGTTTCTTCTCATCTTTGGGTGGCAGATTTCAAGAATTCAGAGAATATCAAACATCACGTTGTGAATGGAGGCTCAGGTTGTTTGGTCTCTGGCGGGCATTGTGGTAGATACTTGCAGGACCCTCCCGAGCTGCTGACTCTAGTCCTGCGAACTGAGCACAGGGCTTCTGCAGGTGGGTAGACTTGGGCTTGACTTTGTCTTTACCTGCCAGGAGCCTTGTGTTCTCAAACAAGAAGCTATCTTGCATCACTGTTGCCTTAAGTGTAAAATAGAAGTGATAATTCCTATTTTCTAGCGCTCTTTGAACACTGAGTAAGGCTGTTGGGGTGAGTGATCCCTTTGAGAATAGTGTCGTCGTCACGGAGACTGAGGGCCAAGGGACCTTCCGCTCCTCCCTGGGCAGGCTCTTCACCCGTACTCCACCTTCCTCTTCTCTCACCAATGTGAAGGTCAGCGCTTGCTTCTTCAGAAAATGCAAGGAACAAATCACACTGCTTTTGATACTGGTCCAGAGACGAGCCTTGGGCTGTTAGGAGATACTGTTGGATTTGTTCGCTGTTTCTAACACCTATCTTCCTTTGAGGTGTTGGCATTTTATGTCAAAAGTAGGTCTACGATTGGCCTCAAAATCCAGCCCTCTGTTTGTTTGGGGGAAGGAAGTGCTATTAATGCAGCCATGCTCATTTGTTTTCTGTTGCCTAGGGCTGCTTTGGCTGACAAAGGCAGAGTTGAGCAGCTGCCCCAGAGACCCTATGTCCTGCAAGTGTAAAAACTGACCATCTGCCTCTTTAAGGAAAGCTATGTGACCGCTGGTATGGTTAAACATGCCAGTGCTACATCGGCTAGGTCACTGCTGACTCGTGTAACTCTTTCTTTGATGGGAGTCCACAGCCTAGCAAACACCAACATCAAGCCGTACTAGAGCCAGCTACTGTGCTACATTGTTTCATTTAATCATTAAGTTGCCTGCCTCTTGGTGACCCCATGGACTGTAGCCCGCCAGGCTCCTCTGTCCATGGGATTCTCCAGGCAAGAATACTGAAGTGGGTTGACATTTCCTCCTCCAGGGGATTTTCCCGACCCAGGGATAGAACCTGTGTCTCCTGCATTGGCATTCGGCTTCTTTACTACAAAAGATCTGGATCAGCTTCAAAAAGGAGGGACGATGTGAATTAGACTGCTGCTAAGTTGCTTCAGTCGTGTCCAACTCTGTGCGACCCCATAGATGGCAGCCCACCAGGCTCCCCCGTCTCTGGGATTCTTCAGGCAAGAACACTGGAGTGGGTTGCCATTTCCTTCTCCAATGCGTGAAAGTGAAGTTGCTCAGTCGTGTCCGACTGGTAGCGACCCCATGGACTGCAGCTTACCAAGCTCCTCCATCCATGGGATTTTCTATGCCATGGCCTTCTCCGGTGCATTAGACTAGATGCTCAAATATGTTTCTGCATCTTGTTGTGGGTTGATTACGTTTATATCGCTTGGTTAAATTTTTTGATCATCGCAGCTTGGAAGAAACAAAGGCAACACTGTACATAGCAATACCGGCTTTGCAAATGATTTCCTGAGATGGGTTCCTCTGTGGTTACCTGATGTGTCTATTCTGTTAGATTGTCTCCGTAGGGGACATTTCCTGACCTTGACTTTAAGTGTCAAGGACACTGAGTAACTTATAATGTCCTTCTCAAAGGACAGAAACGTGCTGATTAAGTCTCTGCTTGCTCTACACATATCCTATCTGATTTTATAGGTATTTGTCATCTTAGCTCCTAAACTTTTTTTTTTTACCCTCTGTGGTAATAAACAAAGGTCACCAAGTGAAAACAAACAGAGGCTTTTTATTTATAGCTGGGACTTAGGCACCATCACTTGTATCTTGGCAGAGACTCAAAACTCAAAGGCAGAGAGAGGAGTGGAGAAGATTTATGGTGGAATAAAATGCAGAGCTCAGGCGCCCTGAGAGAGGCTGCTGGCCATACATAGATGATATTTCCTTTATCAGTTCATCCCCCAGTAACACTTTCCACGTTAGAGAGTGGGTACTTTAAGTAATGCTGCAATGGACTTGGGGATACAGTTACCTCTTCAAGTCATGATTTCATCTCCTTTGAATATATAGCCAGTTTCTGGATTGCTGGATCATGTGGGAATTCTATTTCTAATTTTTTTATGAACCTCTATACTGTTTTCTTGAAGAAGGAAATGGCAACCCATTCCAGTGTTCTTGCCTGGAGAATCCCAGGGATGGGGGAGCCTGGTGGACTGCCGTCTATGGGGTCACACAAAGTCGGACACGACTGAAGTGACTTAGCAGCATCAGGAGCATACTGTTTTCTGGGCTTCTCTGGTGGCTTAGTAAAGAATCCACCTGCAATCCAGGAAGCAAGACTTGATCCCTGGGTCAGGAAGATCCCCTGGAGAAGGAAATGGCAACATACTCCAGTATTCTTGCCTAGAGAATCCCATGGACAGAGGAGCCTGGTGGGCTACAGTTCCTGGGGTCGCAAAGAGTCACACATGACTGAAGTGACTGAGCATGCATGCACGCACATACTGTTTTCCATAGTGGCTGCACCAATTTACATTCACACCAGCAGTGCACAAGTGTTCCTTTTCTCTATATCCTCAGCAACATTTGCTGTGCTGACTTTAATTTTAGTTTAATTTCTGTTAGTTAAGTGTTGTTTACTTTACGTTAGTTCAGTTTGTCTTTGTAACATAAGGCGTTTATAGTGATTCCTCATCCTTATTGTGGATTTATAGCTAAGAACTTGAGGGATAAATAGAGTGTGTATGTATTTTCCTTTAATACTTGTAAATAGCAAAATAACCACGAACTGTGCTTCCTGCTTCTTCACAAAAATACCTGCACTCCCGATGCTTGTTAGGAAATGCCCCTCATCCGTGTGTCTCAGGCCCTGACTGAGTGGGGAGGGGAGGCACTGCCTCCAAATTTGCTTGGTCTACATGCTCATGCAAAAGCACCCTGGACCAATCCAAATTTGTGTCTTGGGATTTCTTTTTTTATTAAAAAAATTCTATATTGTATTGGTTTTGCCATACACTGACATGAATCTGCCCCAGGTGTACTTGTGTTCCCCATCTTGAATGCCCCTCCCACCGCCCTCCCCATCCCATCCCTCTGGGTCATCCCAGTGCACCAGCCCCGAGCATCCTGTATCATGCATCAAACCTGGACTGGTGATTCGTTTCACATATGATATTATACATGTTTCAATGCCATTCTGCCAAGTCAGCCCATCTTTGCCATCTCCTGCAGAGTCCAAAAGACTGTTCTATACATCTCTGTCTCTTTTGCTGTCTCATATACAGGGTTATCGTTACCATCTTTCTAAATTCCATATATATGCGTTCAGTTCAGTTCAGTTCAGTCACTCAGTCATGTCCGACTCTTTGCGACTCCATGAATCACAGCACGCCAGGCCTCCCTCTCCATCACCAACTCCCGGAGTTCACTCAAACTCATGTCCATCGAGTCGGTGATGCCATCCAGCCATCTCATTCTCTGTCGTCCCCGTCTCCTCCCGCCCCCAATCCCTCCCAGCATCAGAGTCTTTTCCAGTAAGTCAACTCTTCGCATGAGGTGGCCAAAGTTTTGGAGTTTCAGCTTTAGCATCAGTCTTTCCAATGAACACCCAGGACTGATCTCCTCTAGAATGGACTGGTTGGATCTTGCAGTCCAAGGGACTCTCAAGAGTCTTCTCCAGCACCACAGTTCAAAAGCATCAATTCTTCAGTGATCAGCTTTCTTCACAGTCCAACTCTCACATCCATACATGACCACGGGAAAAACCATAGCCTTGACTAGATGGACCTTGGTTGGCAAAGTCATGTCTCTGCTTTTGAATATGCTATCTAGGTTGGTCATAACTTTCCTTCCAAGGAGTAAGCATCTTTTAATTTCATGGCTGCAATCAGCATCTGCAGTGATTTTGGAGCCCAAAAAAATAAAGTTTGACACTGTTTCCACTGTTTCCCCATCTATTTCCCATGAAGTGATGGGACCAGATGCCATGATCTTCGTTTTCTGAATGTTGAGCTTCAAGCCAACTTTTTCACTCTCCTCTTTCACTTTCATCAAGAGATTTTTGAGTTCCTCTTCACTTTCTGCCATAAGGGTGGTGTCATCTGCATATCTGAGGTTATTGATATTTCTTCCAGCAGTCTTGATCCAGGTTGTGCTTCTTCCGGCCCAGCGTTCCTCATGATGTACTCTGCATATAAGTTAAATAAGAAGGGTGACAATATACAACCTTGACGTACACCTTTTCCTATTTGGAACCAGACTGTTGTTCCATGTCCAGTTCTAACTGTTGCTTCCTGACCTGCATACAGGTTTCTCAAGAGGCAGGTCAGGTGGTCTGGGATTCCCATCTCTTTCAGAATGTTCCACAGTTTATTGTGATCCACACAGTCAAAGGCTTTGGCATAGTCAATGAAGCAGAAATAGATGTTTTTCTGGAACTCTCTTGCTTTCTCCATGATCCAGTGGGTGTTGGCAATTTGATCTCTGGTGCCTCTGCCTTTTCTGATACCTGCTTGAACATCTGGAAGTTCACGGTTCACATATTGCTGAAGCCTGGCTTTGAGAATTTTGAGCATGACTTTACTAGCGTGTGAGATGAGTGCAATTGTGCGGTAGTTTGAGCATTTTTTGGCATTGCCTTTCTTTGGGCCTGGAATGAAGGCTGACCTTTTCCAATCCTGTGGCCACTGCTGAGTTTTCCAAATTGGCTGGCATATTGAGTGCAGCACTTTCACAGCATCATCTTTCAGGATTTGAAATAGCTCAATTGGAATTCCATCTTCTCCAGTTGCTTTGTTCGTAGTGATGCTCTCTAAGGCCCACTTGACTTCACATTCCAAGATGTCCGGGTCCAGGTGAGTGATCACACCATCGTGATTATCTGGGTCATGAAGATCTTTTTTGTACACTTCTTCTGTGTATTCTTGCCACCTCTTCTTAATATCTTCTGCTTCTGTTAAGTTCATACCATTTCTGTCCTTTATCGAGCCCATCTCTGCATGAAATCTTCCATTGATATCTCTAATTTTCTTTAAGAGATCTCTTGTTTTTCCTATTCTGTTGGTTTCCTCTATTTCTTTGCATTGATCACTGAGGAAGGCTTTCTTATCTCTCTTTGCTATTCTTTGGAACTCTGCATTCAGATGCTTATATCTTTCCTTTTCTCCTTTGCTTTTCACTTCTCTTCTTTTCACAGCTATTTGTAAGGCCTCCTCAGACAGCCATTTTGCTTTCTTGCATTTCTTTTCCATGGGGATGGTCTTGGTCTCTGTCTCCTGTACAATGTCACAAACCTCCATCCAGAGTTCATCAGGCACTCTATCTATCAGATCTAGTCCCTTAAATCTATTTCTCACTTCCACTGTATAAGCATAAGGGATTTGATTTAGGTCATATCTGAATAGTCTAGTGTTTTTCCCTACTTTCTTCAATTGAAGTCTGAATTTGGCAATAAGGAGTTCATGATCTGAGCCACAGTCAGCTCCCGGTCTTGTTTTTGCTAACTGTATACAGCTTCTCCATCTTTGACTGCAAAGAATATAATCAATCTGATTTCGGTGTTGACCATCTGGTGATGTCCATGTGTAGAGTCTTCTCTTGTGCTGTTGGAAGAGGATGTCTGTTATGACCAGTGCGTTCTCTTCGCAAAACTCTATTAGCCTTTGCCCTGCTTCATTTCGTGCTCCAAGGCCAAATTTGCCTGTTACTCCAGGTGTTTCCTGACTTCCTACTTCTGCATTCCAGCCCCCTATAATGAAAAGGACATCTTTTTTGGGTGTTAGTTCTAAAAGGTCTTGTAGGTCTTCATAGAACCATTCAACTTCAGCTTCTTCAGCATTACTGGTTGGGGCATAGGCTTGGATTACTGTAATATTGAATGGTTTGCCTTGGAAACGAACAGAAATCATTCTGTCGTTTTAAGATTGCATCCAAGTACTGCATTTCAGACTCTTTTGTTGACCATGATGGCTACTCCATTTCTTCTAAGGGATTTTTGCCCACAGTAGTAGATATAATGGCATCTGAGTTAAATTCACCTATTCCAATCCATTTTAGTTCACTGATTCCTAGAATGTCTATGTTCACTCTTGTCATCTCCTGTTTGACCACTTGCAATTTGCCTTGATTCATGGACCTAACATTCCAGGTTCCTATACAATATTGCTTTTTACAGTATCGAACCTTGCTTCTATCACCAGTCACATCATCAACTGGGTATTTGTTTTTCTTTGGCTCCATGTCTTCATTCTTTCTGGAGTTATTTCTCCACTGATCTCCAGTAGCATACTGGGCACCTACCGACCTGGGGAGTTCCTCATTCAGTATCCTATCATTTTGCCTTTTGATACTGTTCATGGGGTTCTCAAGGCAAGTATACTGAAGTGGTTTGCCATTCCCTTCTCCAGTGGACCACATTCTCTCAGACCTCTCCACCATGACCTGTCTGTCTTGGGTGGCCCCACATGGCATGGCTTAGTTTCATTGAGTTAGACAGGGCTGTGGTCCATGTGATCAGATCAACTAGTTTTCTGTGATTATGATTTCATTGTGTCTGCCCTCTGATGCCCCCTTGCAATACCTACCATCTTATTTGGGTTTCTCTTACCTTGGTTGTGGAATATCTCTTCACAGCTGCTCCAGCAAAGTGCAGCCACTGTACCTTACCTTGGACATGGGGTATCTCTTCATGGCTGCTCCAGCAGAGGGCAGCCACTACACGTTACTTTGGACGAGGGGTATCTCCTCAAGGCCGCCCCTCCTGACCTTGAATGTGGAGTAGCTCCTCTCGGCCCTCCTGCGCCCGCGCAGACACCACCTCTTAGATGTGGGGCAGCTCCTCTCGGCCACTGCCCTGACCTCGGGCGTGGGGCAGCTCCTCTCGGCCACACTTCTGTGCATGATCGGTTGCGCTGGAGTCAGCGTCTCTCGCTTATACTGTATTGCTGTTTTTCTTTCTGGCTTACTTCACTCTGTATAATACACTCCAGTTTCATCCACCTCATTAGACCTGATTCAAATGTATTCTTTTTAATGGCTGAGTAATATTCCATTGCGTATATGTACCAAAACTTTCTTATCCATTCTTCTATGGACACTTAGGTTGCTTCCATGTCTTGGCTATTATAAACAGTGCTGCAATGAACATTGGAGTACATGTGTCTCTTTCAATTCTGGTTTCCTCTGTGTGTATGCTCAGGAGTGAGACTGCTAAGTTGTATGGGAGTTCTATTTCCAAATTTTTAGGGAATCGCCACACTGTTCTTCACAGTGGCTGTACTAGTTTGCATTCCCACCAACAGTGTAAGAGGGTTCCCTTTTCTCCACACCCTCTCCAGCATTTATTGCTTGTAGACTTTTGGATAGCAGCCATTCTGACTGGCATGAAATGGTACCTCATTGTGGTTTTAATTTACATTTCTCTGATTATGAGTGATGTTGAACATCTTTTCATGTGTTTGTTAGCCATCTGTATGTCTTCTTTGGAGAAATGTCTGTTTAGTTCTTTGGCCCATTTTTTGATTGGGTCATTTATTTTTCTGGAATTGAGCTGCAGGAGGTGCTTGTATATTTTTGAGATTAATTCTTTGTCAGTTGTTTCATTTGCTATTATTTTCTCCCATTCTGAAGGCTGCCTGTTCACCTTGCTCATAGTTTCTTTTATTGTGCAGAAGCTTTTGATTTTAATTAGGTCCCATTTGTTTATTTTTGCTTTTATTTCCAATATTCTGGGAGGTGGGTCATGGAGGATCCTGCTGTGATTTATGTCGGAGAGTGTTTTGCCTATGTTCTCCTCTAGGAGTTTTATAGTTTCTGGTCTTACATTTAGATCTTTAATCCATTTTGAGTTTATTTTTGTGTATGGTGTTAGGGAGTGTTCTAGTTTCATTCTCTTACAAGTGGTTGACCAGTTTTCGCAGCACCACTTGTTAAAGAGATTGTCTTTTCTCCATTGAATATTCTTGCCTCCTTAAAAATTAGGGCAGAAATAAATGCAAAAGAAACAAGAGACCATAGCAAAAATCAACAAAGCCAAAAGCTGGTTCTTTGAGAGGGTAAATAAAATTGACAAACCACTAGCCAGACTCATCAAGAAACAAAGGGAGAAAAACCAAATCAATAAAATTAGAAATGTCTAGACCTTCTCTAGACAGGAAACACAGAAAGAGTTTATAAACTTGAACCCAAAACAATAAAGTAAATGGCAACGGGATCATTCAGTTCAGTTCAGTTCAGTCGCTCAGTCGTGTCCGACTCTTTGCGGGATCATACTTATCAATAATTACCTTAAATGTAAATGGGCTGAATGCCCCAACCAAAAGACAAAGACTGGCTGAATGGATACAAAAACAAGACCCCCCATATATGTGTCTACAAGAGACCCACCTCGAAATGAGGGACACATACAGACTGAAAGTGAAGGGCCGGAAAAAGAAACTTCATGCAAATAGAGAAAAGAAAGCAGGAGTAGCAATACTCATATCAGATAAAATAGACTTTAAAACAAAGGCTGTGAAAAGAGACAAAGAAGGACACTACATAATGATCAAAGGGTCAATCCAAGAAGAAGATATAACAATTATAAATATATATGCCCCCAACATAGGAGCACTGCAATATGTAAGACAAACGCTAACAAGTATGAAAGGGGAAATAAGCAATAGCACAATAATAGTGGGAGACTTTAATACCCCACTCACACCTATGGATAGATCAACTAAACAGGAAATTAACAAGGAAACACAAACGTTAAATGATACAATAGACCAGTTAGACCTAATTGATATCTATAGGACATTTCACCCCCAAACAATGAATTTCACCTTTTTCTCAAGCACACACGGAACCTTCTCCAGGATAGATCACATCCTGGGCCATAAATATAGCCTTGGTAAATTAAAAAAAACCTGAAATCATTCCAAGGATCTTTTCTGACCACAATGCAGTAACATTAGATCTCAATTACAGGAGAAAGACTATTAAAAATTCCAACATATGGAGGCTGAACAACACGCTGCTAAATAACCAACAAATCATAGAAGAAATAAAAAAGATATCAAAATATGCATGTAAATGAATGAAAATGAAAACAACACAACCCAAAACTTCTGGGACACTGTAAAAGCAGTGCTAAGGGGAAGCTTCATAGCAATACAGGCATACCTCAAGAAACAAGAGAAAAGTCAATTAAATAACCTAACTCTACACCTAAAGCAACTAGAAAAGGAAGAAATGGAGAACCCCAGGGTTAGTAGAAGGAAAGGGTCTTGGGAATTTACGCTGAGAAATATGGAGATTTATAGGTAGCTGGAACTGGGCTATGAAACTAATAGGATGTTTCAAGAAAGGCATGAGAGAGAATGTGAGCCTGGAGGAAGGTGATATTATGAGAAACAAAAACTATGACTAACCAGAGTTGTGGGGGAGAGAAGGTGTTTGGGTGGAAGAGGAGGGAAACCAGTTGTTGGTGGAAGGACGAGCCAGAGACCCAACAGAAGAGTGAAGGAGACAGTGCTGCCAAAGTGGAGGAAAACTCAAGCTTTTGAGGCTGCATAATTTCCTAGGATCTTTGACATTTTATATTGCATATTTTATACAAAAATATATATTATTATCTGACTTCTTTATAATACTGCAGGGGAATGAGGTCAAAGATTTTGATCTGCCACTGCAGCATCACTGACTCAATGGACACAAGTTTGAGCAAACTCCAGGAGATAGTGGAGGACAGGGAAGCCTGGAGTGCTGCAGTGCTGCTTACAAAGAGTCGGACATGACTGAACAGCTCCAACATCCCTAAGGTAGAGCAGATGTCAAATACGTGTCGAGTTAGTAAAAAAAAGTTTATAATTCTACGATTCTGTATGAGTCATTTTTATTGATTTGGAGCTTGTGTTTATCTACAGAGCAGATCTTAGATCTTAGGTGTGGACCAAGGGACTTTATTCTGCAACTTACAAATCATTTTTTAAAATAATAGATCAGATGGAGTTCAGTTCTATTGTTTAATGAACCCAATACTTTGCCTTTTTCATCCACGAAATCCATTTCAAACAACTTGCTTGAGTTTGAGGAAATGTAGAACATTACACAGGGAGACATTTAGCCTTCCTGAAACATCCCTGTTAATGGATTAGCCCAGGTTTTTCCCAAAATGGATACTTTTAGGTAAAATACTGAGAATAAAAGGTGTAGTCATAGAAAAGATTGGAAAAACCCACTAATGATAACCAAAAGCATATAATTTTATATATGAATGTGATAATTTCTTAAAAACTTAAATTTTATGTTGAATAAAATTGAAAATGCAAGTACAAATCGAAACATGAATATTAATAAAACATACAACCATAGTTAAGAAGAAACTCAAATTGTGCTCATGGGTACGTAAGTGTGGACACTTAGTTATAAAATCTGTATTATCCCTTTCTGATGCTTAGCAATGTAATCAAAGGTTGTAAGAATTGCCAGAAGTCTCTTAGTGGGAAGTTGGTAAGGTTGGCATAATTAATTCATATTTCTGTCACTCAGACAGTGAATATTTGTATGTCCAAATGTGTGGCAAGAAGAACTGCTTAACTTTTTTAACTTTCAGCAAAATATGATTCAAGTTAGATGGAAGTTAACTGTGCATTTAATCATATGAAATTCAGACAAAACCATAAGATTATCGGATGTGTTTCAAAATTATGCAGTTGATTCTAAAACTGCTGTGGTGTCAAAGGCACAAACGCGTATGGGTTTTGTAAAGCAGTGTGCCACCATCGTCTTATCTATGGCTAGTGATTGCTGACTAGATTCGTCTAGTCCAAGCTTTGGTTTTTCTGGTAGTCATGTGTGGATGTAAGAGTTGGACCATAAAGAAAGCTGAGTGCTGAAGGACTGATGCTTTTGAACTGTGGTGTTGGCAAAGACTCTTGAGAGTCCCTTGGACTGCAAGAAGATCAAACCAGTCAATCCTAAAGGAAATCCATCCTGAATATTCATTGGAAGAACTGATGCTGAAGCTGAAGCTACAATACTTTGGCCACCTGATATGAAGAATTGACTCATTGGAAAATACCCTGATGCTGGGAAAGATTGAAGGCAAGAGGAGAAGGGGACGACATAGGATGAGATGGTTGGATAGCATCACCAACTCGATGGACATGAGTTTGAGCAGGCTCTGGAAGTTGGTGATGGACAGGGAAGCCTGGCGTGCTGCAATCCATGGGATTGCAAAGAGCTGGACATGACTGAACTAAACTGAACTGAGTGATGGCCAAGAGTCTTCTAGAATAATCTTCTTCTGAAATTAGGAGACTTTTTTTCTATAACAGAAGGAAAGAATAACTAATTAGCATGTGGCATGTATGCTAGTTTTGTTTAGCTAAAAATAAACACAAAACCCAAACATATATACATTTTTTCCTCCAAAAGTCTGTCATTAAATTGATGATGCAGCTTCTATCTGAGAATGTCAGCAGATCAAGAAAGTGGCAAATGTCTGTATTAAAGGAAGGAAGAGCAGACTCTTGCCATTGTCTTTATTTTCCACTGTTTCATCTACAATCCTGTTCTTCTGAACTCAGATCCCTGTTTTCTAGGGGCTTCCTTTGGTGCATTAGCAGAGAGCATTTTGGCAATTAACAGCTTATGCTTCTCTCACTGGCATTGTGACTACATCTTTCAGAAATGTAGTTTTGTGGTTTTAGATGCAAATTCAATTCTGTGGGAGAGAAAACATTTGGAAAAATCTAGCCCTTCACTTTATGATTAGTGCATATTGGAATGACTCGTGATCTGAATTTCGGATGCTGGCCGACCACAGGTCTCATGATGTGCTCCGGGGATTTCACAATTAAAATGAATGACTTTTATCTCTGGGGTGTCACTGAGACTTTCAATACATCCAATTAACTTTTACCATGAAAGCCAAAATTTCAAGAAGCAAAAAACACTGCATACTAGGTCTGCGTTGTTTGAAAATATTTAGAGATTATCAAGGAAGATACGTTTTTGTGTGATAATGCTTTTTCTAGATTTTGCTGAAGTTAGAACTCTGTAACAGTGTCTAGCAAAGCAAAGTAATGCTCAAAATTCTCCAAGCCAGGCTTCAACAATACGTGAACCAAGAACTTCCAGATGTTCAAGATAGATTTAGAAAAGGCAGAGGAACCAGAGAGCAAATTGCCAACATCCATTGGATCATAGAAAAAGCAAGAGAATTCCAGAAAAACATCTACTTCTGCTTCATTGACTATGCTAAAGCCTTTGACTGTGTGGATCACAACATACCGGAAAATTTTTAAAGAGATGGGAACACAAGACCACCTTACCTGCCTCCTGAGAAATCTGTATGCAAGTCAAGAAGCAACAGTTAAAACCAGACACGGAACAACAGACTGGTTCCAAATTGGGAAAGGAGTATGTCAAGGCTGTATATCATTACCCAGCTTATTTAACTTATATGCAGAGTACATCATGCAAAATGCTGGACTGGATGAAGCACAAGCTGAAATCAAGATTGCAGGGAGAAATATCAATTACCTTAGATACAAGGAGGTACCACTCTTATGGCAGAAAGCAAAGAGGAACTTAAAGATCCTCTTGATGAAAGTGAAAGAGGAGAGTGAAAAAGCTGGCTTAAAACTCAAAATTCAAAAATCTAAGATCATGGCATCTGGTCCCATTACTTCATGGCAAATAAATGGGGAAGCAGTAGAAACAGTGACAGATTTTATTTTCTTGGGCTCCAAAATCACTGCAACCATGAAATTAAAAGACATTTGTTCCTTGGAAGAAAAGCTATCACAAACCAGATAGCATATTAAAAAGCAGAGATATTACTTTACCAACAAAGGTCCATCTAGTTAAAGCTATGGTTTTTCCAATAGTCATGTATGGATATGAGAGTTGAACCATAAAGAAACCTGATTGCTGAAGAATTGGTGCTTTTGAACTATGGTGTTGGAGAAGACTCTTGAGAGTCCCTTGTTCAGCAAGGAGATCAAATCAGTCCTGAATATTCATTGGAAGGACTGATGCTTAAGCTGAAGCTCCAATACTTTGGTCACCTGATAGGAAGAATTGACTCATTGGAAAAGACGCTGATGCTGGGATATTGAAGGCAGGAGGAGAAGGGGTCGAAGGAGGATGAGATGATTGGATGGCATCATTGACTTGATGGATAGGAGTTTGAGCAAACTCTGGGAGTTGGTGATGGACAGGGAAGCCTGGTGTTACTGCCATCCGTGGGGTTTCAAAGAGTTGGACATGACTAGGTGACTGAACTGAACTGAACAATGTCTAACTTACATGCATATTCTTGTAGTAGTTTTAACAGAGGCTTTAAAAATGTTTATTTTATTGGAGTATAGCTGATTTACAATGTTGTGTTAGTTTCTGCTGTACTGGGTAATAACTAAAGTGATTCAGTTACACACATACACGCATATACATTCTTTCTCATAATGTTATCCCAGATTATTGAATATAGTTCCCTGTGCTATATAGTAGGACCTTGTTGTTTATCAATCTCCTCCTGCCAACATAGGAGACATGGGTTCGATCCCTGGTCCAAGAAGATCCCCTGTAGGAGGAAATGTCAACCCACTACAGTGTTCTTGCCTGGGAAATCCCATGGACAAAGGAGTCTGAAGGGCTACAGTCCATGGGGACACAACTTATTGACTGAACAGCAACAACAACAAATATATACTGGTTTGCATGGAGCAGAGACATCACCGGCCAGTTAAAGAAACCACATCAATGTGTGTCACCACTGCATTGATACTGACTGGTGGCAAGTGTCAGGCTGAATGTTATATTCCCCATTAATTCCTCAGGTAGTCTTGGATCTCTCATTTACATAAACCCCTCACCCGGTTTGGGGATGTCATGTAGGAACCTTCTCATGCATTTGCCCTTTGACCTATATCTGAATATCAGCAGATAGATGCAGGAGAGAGTCAGTCTCCCAGAACATCAAGAACACCTCTGTGCAAAGGAGGAAGCCATCCTCATCCTCTTGGGATGTGTGACTGACCAGACAGCTTACCCTGAAGTTAGGAGACGTCCAGAAACATGGCCCAGACCTGCCAGACTCACCTGTCTCCAGGGAGCTGGGCCTGCTTTGTTGCTTCTGGGCCAGTCATGCAACCATGTCATTTGTCATCCATTCCCAAATATTTTTTCAGTGAAAAGAGGTACTTTTTAATAAGCACACTTTGACCAGAGACTCACCCTGGGGCAACATCTGGGGGACCAAGAGATACAGCTGAGCTAAGTCTGCTCAAAGATGGTGACTCCTACCCGCCCACGTGCGGCTGTCTTCAGGGCTGGCCTGTCCACTCTGACGTGTATCATGGTCTCGGGACTTCTCTGGCAGTCCACGGGTTAAGATTTTGCCTTCCTATGCAGGGGTGCAGGTTCGATCCCTGGTCGGTGAGCTGGGATCCCCCATGCCTCGTGGACAAAAACCCAAAACATAAAACAGGAGCAATGTTGCAACAAAATCAATGAAGACTTTAAATATGGTTCACATTAAAAAATCTTAAAAAAAAAGAAAAACCTAGTTGTTAGGCAATATACTGATATATTTATGATTGTTACTGTTGTTCGGCCACTAAGTTGTGTCCATTAGGGTAAAAGGGTGTAAATAAAAATATATGAGACAGAGAGAGAAAGAGAGAGAGGAAGAGTGAGAGAATGCACAAATCATAAGGCAAATGGGGAAAAATATAAAAAATTGGTGAATCAGGGTAAAAGGAAAATGAGAATACTGCTGACTATTCTGGCTTGAAATTTCATCAGAATTAAAAATTATATAGAGAAAAATAAATATAGACAATAAGTAAAAGAGAGCCAACATGTGAGTTGCTGAAAAGGAAACCAAAATAACAGAATTGAAAAATGTATGTAAAAACATGGCCTTGAGGTTAGAGAAAGCACTTGGAATGCAGCAGGAAAAACTAAGACAGGGGTAAAATGAAGCTTATTGTGTTCTTTTCTGCAGCAACTTTCATGGCAGGACAAAGACATGGAAAGAAATGAAGAGTGAGTTAAAGGTTTTATACTCATTTAAATGTCCTTCAGGTGTAAGGGCTACAGGCAAACGGTTTTGAACTTGTGCAAACTCAGAGAAACATTGTTCCTGAGTTCACCTAAGGGAGTTATTGGAATTGGAAGGCAACCTTAGCTGACCCAGAGATGCTAAGAGAAACCACAGTGAAAGACATCATAAGCATCAAACATAAAAGAGTGAAACCAAGCCTAATACAAGTGTCAGTGCCAAATACCTAGCAATGTGTCTATGAGGCAATGGATAAAATTAAAAGAGAGAAGGGGAAACAAATTGAGAAAAATATGTTCTATTTATCATAACTGGAGTCAAAGGATCAATTTTATTTATTTATTCATCTTTAAATAGCCTGGTATTGCAGTTTAACTAGACAGACCAATGGAAAACAAAGCCAATCAGAAAAATGTCCAGAAACTGACCCTAATTCAAATTTTGTGCATGATAAATGAAGAAAGACAAAATACTTAACAATTTGAGGTGATACTACTGGTAAGGCATCTGGGGGGCGGGAAGTGAAGGTAAATCCTACAGCAGAAGTAGAATAAAAGCAACCTTAAAATCACAGGGGCTTAGTTTAATTTAATGGAACAAAGGTTTATGACTCATTCATGTTATTTGCTAGTTGTTAAGCTGAGTGGCGGAGAAGGCAATGGCAAGCCACTCCAGTACTCTTGCCTAGAAAATCCCATGGATGGCGGAGCCTGGTAGGCTGTAGTCCGTCGGGTCGCTATGGGTTGGACACAACTGAGCGACTTCGCTTTCACTTTTCACTTTCACACATTGGAGAAGGAAATGGCAACCCACTCCAGTGTTCTTGCCTGGAGAATCCCAGGGACGAGGGAGCCTGGTGGGCTTCCGTCTACACAGAGTTGGACACGACTGAAGTGACTTAGCAGCAGCAAGCTGAGTGGACAATTTGCAATTTTTAGGTAAATCTGAAACAATTCTCACTTTGTTTGGAGTTTGTAAAAAAATTCCAAATCCCATATTCTCCCCTGAAACTGCTGCCTTCTCTGAAGTGGGTGGGGAGCCCCATGATCTTGGGGTGCCCATCCCCTAACCTTGCCCTCCCTCAGGCCGGGAGCTGACCCCTGTATTGTCTCCCCCACCCGCCCTTGGTCAGCAGGAAATACAGAGGCGAGAGGATTAGGCCATTTCTGTGCATTATTGCTGCTCCTGAGGCCTTTCTGGAAACCCCTGGGCATCTAATCCTTTACTCCTCACTGGTTGCCAGCCCGCCAGGCCTCCAGGCTCTTCTCAACTTGATCGCCCAGCTCCTGACCTCTGCTTTGACCTCCTTCCTGCCTCTCACCATTTGATTTATTTCTGAAGAAACATCAGAGCCTGTTAGTTTGGGAAGGAAACTTAGACCCTATAGTCAAACCCTTTTGAGTTACATAAAAAAGGAAACTGACTCAGGGAAAGGGAGAACTCTCCGCTCATCTTGACCTCAGGGGGAAACTGCGCCCGGGCCCACCCCCAGCCGACCTGGATGTCAAGCCTGGTCTAGGCCCTTCTCAACCAGCTAGACTCTCCTGAAAGCAGCTCTCTTTTAGATTTCATGCTATGTGTGTTGTGCAACACACAAAACTACAAGTGTGTGTGTGTTCATGTGAAGTTTGAGTCTGAAATCAATGTAGATCTCGCCCGTCTCTTGTACACATGTTTTCTCTGAAGACATTAAACAGGAAAATTTGACCAGGAGTAGACAAACATCTATTGGCTGAAAAGACACACCTCTGGTTTTTGAACATTCTAAACTACTTGTTTTTTCCCTAGTCTTTCAGAGGAAACTTAAGGTGAAATTGTTACCTGGTTTCTTTCTTCTTGGCCACCAAAGCTCCTAAAACTCCTTTCCAAAGAAACGATGATCTGTGCTGATTTGTTAGTTAATGTAGCAGATCGTAAAAAATAGAATTTATTTTGACTTTTAAACCTTGATCTGGTGGGTTCCCTGGTGAGCTTCGGTGGGGGCTCAGCTGGTAAAGAATCCACCTGAAATGTGGGAGACCTGGATTCAGTCCCTAGGTTGAGAAGATCCCCTGGTAAAATAGTAAAAATGGGGGAATTTCTGAAAACACGCTACTTTTGAAAATACTATTTCTCAATGCTTTTCATTGCTCAGAGGCAATTGTATTTGATGTTTATTCTAATCGAATCAAAGCAACACAATAGGAGGATCATCACTCAGATTTCAAGGAAAAACACATTTGGGCCTCTCAACTCTCTGTTAGCCCTTTTGATTTTCAGCTTTGAGAAGAAGTTACTTTGAAAATTGTAACTATTTCCTAGAATGGACCCCTTAAAGTAGATCCAGACTACCTTTTTAATGGAATCCATGGATCAAAAACCTCAGATATGCATATGACACCACCCTTATGGCAGAAAGTGAAGAGGAACTAAAAAGCCTCTTGATGAAAGTGAAAGAGGAGCATGAAAAGGTTGGCTTGAAGCTCAACATTCAGAAAACAAAGATCATGGCATCTGGTCCCATCACTTCATGGGAAATAGATGGAAAAACAGTGGAAACAGTGTCAGACTTTATTTTTTGGGGGCTCCAAACTCACTGCGGATGCTGATTGCAGCCATGAAATTAAAAGACGATTACTTGGAAGGAAAGTTATGACCAACCTAGATAGTATATTAAAAAGCAGAGACATTACTTTGCCAACCAAGGTCCGTCTAGTCAAGGCTATGGTTTTTCCCATGGTCATGTATGGATGTGAGAGTTGGACTGTGAAGAAAGCTGATCGCTGAAGAATTGATGCTTTTGAACTGTGGTGTTGGAGAACACTCTTGAGAGTCCCTTGGACTGCAAGGAGATCCAACCAGTCCATCCTAAAGGAGATCAGTCCTGGGTGTTCATTGGAAGGACTGATGCTAAAGCTGAAACTCCAATACTTTGGCTACCTCATGTGACAAATTGACTCACTGGAAAAGACTCTGATTCTGGGAAGGATTAGGGGCGGGAGGAGACGGGGACGAGAGAGAATGAGATGGCTGGATGGCATCACTGACTCAATGGACATGAGTTTGAGTGAACTCCGGGAGTTGGTGATGGACAGGGAGGCCTGGCGTGCTGTGATTCATGGGGTCGCAAAGAGTCGGACACGACTGAGTGACTGAACTGAACTGAACTGACTGATGGATCAAATACTATATTCCAGGGTGAGAATGAACAAACTATTAATATCATTACAAGCAACATCATGGATAAGCCTCATCAAGGAACAGCTGAGTTAAATGTGACAGACATAACACAGTGTGAGTCCATTTATGTAAAACTCAGCAACAGGCAGAGCTAATTTATGGGCTTGGGGTCTGGTTGCCATTGGAGGGTGGTGACAGGGAGGAGCACAGAGGTCGCTCTGCATTCTTGTTCTGTCTTATATCCTGTTTCTTCTTCTAGGTGCTTCTTATAGAGGTGCATCATTTCAGTGAGAGTTAATTGAGTTGATTACAATTCAGATATGCGTGCATCTCTGAGTATTTTGTTGTTGTTGCTCAGTCGCTACGTTGTGTCCAACACTTTGCAACCCCATGGACTGTGCAGTCCAGGCTTCCCTATCCTCCACTATCTCCTGGAGTTTGCCCAAGTTCATGTCCATTGATTCAGTCAATGGACTGATTCACTGAGGTGTCTAACCACCTCAACCTCTGCCACCCTCTTCTCCTTTTGCGTTCAATCTTTCCCAGCATCAGTCTTTTCCAATGAGTCGGCTCTTTGCATCAGGTGGCCAAAGTATTGGAGCTTCAGTTTGAGCATCAGTCTTTCCAGTGAATATTCAGGGTTGATTTCTCTCAGAATTGACTGGATTGATTTCCTTGCTGTCCAAGGGACTCTCAAGAGTCTTCTCCAGCACCACAATTCGAAAGCATCAGTTCTTAGGCACCCAGCTTTTTTTATGGTCCAACTCTCATATCCGTACATGACTACTGGAAAGACCACAACTTTGACTACATGGACCTTTGTTGGCAAAGTGATTAATGTCTTTGCTTTTTAATATGCTGTCTAGGTTTTTCATAGCTTTCCTTCCAAGAAGCAACTGTCTTCTAATTTCATGGCTACAGTCACCAACATACTTCAGTAAAAAGGTTACTGAATATAATTAGTCTGATGTTTTTTTCCTCAAGATAGATGAATTTTAGCCTAAATTTTTTAGTAAAGACAATCCACATTTGATCAAAGAAATTTAAGTTGTAACTATAAACCCACTAAAAGGTTTGCTTGAATTTTGAGATTGTTCTTTCAGACATTCACTGTGGGTTAATTGATTACCAGGGTCTTCACTAGGCAGGGATCTGAGGAAGCCACTTGCTCCAAATTCCAGTAATTCTAAGCATCTCACTGCAGTTTTAAAATGTTGGGTGTCAAAAGTATTTTAGATGTATTACAGTCAAGAGTATATTGCATAAAACTCGGAGAACTCACTGGAAATGCTACTGCGGTATGGGTTTTATTCATTCCTGGTTCAACCAAAGTGAAATTGTTTTGTGGTGATAGTGTTTTCTTAAGGATATATATATATATATATATATATATATTACAGCAAATGAAAGTCAAAGGCATTTTGTTTTGCTTTCACTGGTTTCTAGAAACCTTCCAGCTCCTGGCATTGGATTCACCTTGGAAAGACCTTCCTGTCATCCAGGGACACTGTACTTTTTCATGAATTCTGTCCAACTTTCCTTAAAGCAAATTAGCAGAGCTGGTGAAGAATGGGAGCTTTGACTTGAAAGTCAGAGTGTTAGTTGCTCAGTCGTGTCCAACTCTTTGTGACCTCCATGGACTAGCCCACCAGACTCCTCTGTCCATGGGATTCTCCAGGCAAGAATAATGAAGTGGGTAGCCGTTTCCTTCTCCAGGGAGTTTTGACGTGGCACGTGAATGAAACTGGCATTAATGTAAATGGTTATTTAGAACTAAAAATAGTTCAGATTGTTGATCTTTTCAATTTTGTAGAAGAAAGGCATTTAAAATCAATCTTGAAACAGCATTTAGTATCATTCCACAGGGTGCATGTATTAGCAGGTCTGAAAACGCTTAGTGGACAGCTTGTGAGCTCTATCACGGTAGACCACTGAACATTCAAAAACCTGTCCATCATCTGGTGGTTGCTATAGCAACAGCCTAGTTTCAGCAGGAGAAACCAGATTTTTTGTGCCAGCTCAATGGACCTCTGAGTTCACATCCCCCTCCCCGTCCAGCTATAAACCGTCATTTCTGGTCAGGGCAGAGCATGGTACCAAGAAGCTCGATTCTGGCAGTTAGAATGTAGGGTACATCCTTGTCACTGCCTCTTTGTCTATTTGCTTCCAAATTTGCAATGATGCCTTAGCAGGTAGATGTCTTGTAATTACTCCAGATGCCTTGGTTTTTGATCAAGATTCTGTATGAAGAAAGGCAGTTTTATATAACTTAAATGTAATCTTGTTCTTTCTCTGCAGCAGGAGATTTGTTAGCATGTTCTGGTTGTCATCAGGCTCCTTCATGCCTGGAGGAGGTTGTGATGCTACCAGTGGAAGTTCCTGCTAATGTTCTCCAGATGGGCTGGGCTGACAGTGGTTTCCAGACCGGAAGCT
This sequence comes from Moschus berezovskii, assembly GCF_049115385.1. Classification (NCBI taxonomy): domain Eukaryota; kingdom Metazoa; phylum Chordata; class Mammalia; order Artiodactyla; family Moschidae; genus Moschus; species Moschus berezovskii. The sequence goes on from NC_142470.1 coordinate 62,048,391, forward strand.
TGCTCTGAGTGGTTGGGAAGAGGCTCTGCTTGGCGTGTCTGATATGGTCCCACTGTCCTCCCGGGCTGCCACATGTGGATGTAATTCTGAGTCACCACACTGCAATGATGGCTGTCTAGGGTCCAGTGCAAGAGCTCAGTGTCAGATACTGGAGCAAGCCCAGTAGGCACTGTAAGTTTCTCTTTAGATCTATTTAAGTGCCTTCAAAAATATCCATTAAAGAGTACAGACAACAGAAATGCATGTTTGTCTAAAGACTCTATGAGTTGTGATATTTTTATCTCCTATTCCATTTTTCTACAACCACTGATGCATTAATTTAATAACATAAATAATTACACCTTCACTTCAGTTCAGTACATACAGGCAAAGAATTATACCTTACTATTCAAACAGCCCTAATTTTAAAATTCATGTTGTAATAATTTAAAGTTTACAAGAAAGTTGCCAAATTAGAACAAAAAGTGCTTAACTTCATCAGACCTCTTCAAATGTTAACTTTTTCTGTAACCACAGTGCAATTACTAAAATCTCACTTAATAACTGGTATCCTATAGTAAGGAGCACCTTCCTTCCCTGTCATCTGTATCTATCTATTTATCTGTCTATTTATTTATTTCATCTATATTTCTGTCTTCTATTTTATTTTATTTTTTTTACTTTTTCACTTTCACTATTTCATTTATCTTAATGTCAGTGTGGACTGACCATATGAACTCTCAGATATGTTTCATTCAAAGATATTTTCCTTCTGCATGTAATGCTTATAAAATTGATAATAAAAATAATTATGTGAAAAGTAAAAATGAAAAAGTTAAAAGATATTCAGAGTTCTTCTTGGACTTTCACTGCCTCAGGTCCTGGAATTCAGTCCATAAAAAAATCCGGTTTCTTTCATTGGAGAATAGTACTTGGAAAACAAAATCAGAGTGCTAGGTGAATTTTACTTTATTTATTTTAAGTCTCAGAGAAATTTTTATTAGTTCATATTTTTCTTGCTGTTAATAAAAATTGTGGCTTAGAATCAGAATTTATTTAAAAACTGTATTTCTAATGCAGAATATTAAATAAATTCTGATTCTAAGCCACAATTTTTATTAACAGCAAGAAAAATATGAACTAATAAAAATTTCTGGTTATTATCTCTTTTCTGATTCCAAAAGTAGTATATGTGCAGTGGGGGAAATTTTTAATTAGAGAAAGGTACAAATTCTCATTCTAGTGCTAATCACAGTTAATATTTAAACATTTTTTCCTTTGGGTTTTTATACATTGAAATAAATAAGAAGCCATACTGTATATAATGCTTTAACCTACATTTAAAAAAAATTTTTATTAAAGGCTGTGCTGTGCAGCATGCAGGATCTTAGTTCTCCGACTGGTAATTGAACCTCACCTGTCATGTCGTGGAAGAGAGGAGTCCCAACCACTGAACTGCAAGGGAATTCCCAATATAACCTTCTTTAAAAAACTGAATATAATTTTGAACACTTTACCTTGATATTAAAAATTCTCTTGAAACATTGTTTTAATGAATGTATAATATTGCATCATATTAACATAATTTCTTGAAAATTTATGAGGTTTTCCATTACTTAATTTTATATATAATCTGACAACCAATATTCTTATACATAAATCTTTGGCTCATCTCTGTAGATTATATTTTAAAATAAAAATAATCATTATTTTTCCATACACTGGTTTCAGTTCAGTTCAGTCACTCAGTCATGTCCGACTCTTTTCGACCCCATGAATCACAGCACACCAGGCCTCCCTGTCCATCACCAACTCCCGGAGTTCACTCAAACTCATGTCCATCGAGTCAGTGATGCCATCCAGCCATCTCATTCTCTGTCGTCCCCTTCTCCTCCCATCCCCAATCCCTCCCAGCATCAGAGTTTTTTCCAGTTAGTCAACTCTTCGCATGCGGTGGCCAAAGTATTGGAGTTTCAGCTTTAGCATCAGTCCTTCCAATGAACACCCAGGACTGATCTCACTGGTTTAAAAATATCATATTTTAATAACTTAATAACTTTTAAATTAGGGAAGGCATCTTTCCAGAATGCTTTATAAATTAGCTACCACTTCTCAGAAGGCTGTCAAACTCAGAACCTAATTAGTCGTATATCTCTAGCTTAAGTTACCAGGATACTATATATATATATATATATATATATATATATCAATGAAGCCATAGTAGATATAGATAGGACCTCAACTGTATCTTGCTAAATCACACTAAAAAAATGGCTTTAGATAGGATGACAATTCATCTTGGGTCAGCACTGAGAGAATTCATATCCATTATGACAGGAATTTTACAATTATTGTTCATAAAAAAGGCTGATAGCATTGTGGATGGATTTGTCATCCTTGATACATTTGTGAATGATCAGAAATTTATTTTCAGTCATTTAAATAGCCTTGAAGTGGAAATCCCAAAGCTGGGGTTAAGTCTTTAAGAAATAAACAGATGGGTTGGGCCCAAGGTAGCTGTGCTTGAAGCCAAGTTTTATACAATTCAGTGTCTGAAGGAGTGCTGTGAGCTCTGGATGCTGTAGGAGTCATAGAGGAAGAGTGTGTGTGGGTTGCACATTCCTGGGGATCTTCCTGGAGGCAGCTGAACATATGTACAGCTCAACTTTCCTCCGGCAGTGTTGTCTGTACCTATAGCATCACATTAGGGATTAAATGAGAGAAGGAATCAGGGAAAAGATTTCAAAATGGGGAAGAGCTGAAGTTTCTTAAGTGACGAGCCTTGTGAGAATCATCTCTCATGTGCCATTCTCTAAACCATTTTCTTATACCTGAAGAACTTTCTCCAAAAATGGGAAGGTCAGAACCACCTGTCAACTGCTGAGCCTATAGCAGAGTTTTATCTTCTTCTCTAACAATGAGGAATCAACAAGACCTGGATTATTAGGAAACTAGACGGAGGCTAGACATCATCACCTGATACCACTGCTGACTCAATGAATGTGAGTTTGAGGAAACTCTGGGAGATGGTGAAGGACAGAGAAGCCTGGTGTGCTGCAGTCCATTGGATCACAAAGAGTCGGACACACTTAGCAACTGAACAACATCTCCATCTGCTTCAACAGCTATTGCTGTTTCTCTTTCCATGGGAAGGATAGACTACTTCTAACATGGAGGATCTCCAAGTGAGGAATTGCAAGATACATATAGAAAACTATAATTTGTAAGTGACAGTAATCCATCTAGATTATTTCTACTTCTAGCCCACATACATCCTAAGATGAATCCATTTTCCATTTGCTAAAAGCACTTTCATCCCAGGGCCATGACACAGCTGAAGCAACGGGGCAAGGATGTCCTTATTTAGTGACAACAGGTTAAACAGACTGAGATGCTCATGGATATGGATGAAGTCACAATGGATGCTATAGTAATGTAGAAAAGCAGGGAATGGACTCGTGGGCACTTAGTCACTCCTTGACTTCAGAGTTCTCCAAGAGGATGGCCAGTCCTAGATCAGGAGAGAAGCACACACTTTATGCCCTTTCTGTGTATTTGTCAGCATTTTCATTGGGAGAAGGGAGTGGCTGAACCAGGGCAGACTTCTCAGAAGCCATTTTAAACCAGATGTCACAGGTTCAGTCCTGAAACAGAAAAATCTTTTAACTAAAACCACGCAATTACCTTCCTTCTTTTATTTTGTAGTGGTTAGTGAGAATTTGGAAAACCTCCCTGTGCTCTTGAACATCTGTATTAAAGAAGGGCTGTGAATGGCGAAAATAATAGTCATAATCATATGATAACATCTTAACCACATAAAAGCGTGCTGAGGCTTAGCAAGTCCATAAAGAATATGTTCGTGTGTGTGTGTGTGTATGGAAATAATTACATGTATCCGTGCCTAGTTCTATACAACAAATTCCTCCCTGTTCTTTATCTTTTAATCTACCTGCCTCCAAATGTGATTATTATATAAGATAACATCCTTGTCCTCAGAAGAGTTTTGTACTTTTGTTAGGATATTTTAGGGGGATGGAGAGAGAGGAAAGACAGACAAGCATATGACTACGATGCAGTGTTTTGTTATAATAAAAATATAGACAAAGACACTGCTGCTGCTGCTAAGTTGCGTCAGTCGTGTCCGACTCTGTGCGACCCCATAGACAGCAGCCCACCAGGCTCCCCCGTCCCTGGGATTCTCCAGGCAAGAACACTGGAGTGAGTTGCCATTTCCTTCTCCAATGCATGAAAGTGAAAAGTGAAAGTGAAGTTGCTCAGTCGTGTCTACTTCTTAGCAACCCCATGGACTGTAGCCTACCAGGCTTCTCCATCCATGGGATTTCCCAGGCAAGAGTACTGGAGTGGGGTGCCATTGCCTTCTCCAGACAAAGACACTAGGAGCCTAGAAATAGGTTTGCCTCTGTTGGGGGTTGCTCAACAGGCTTCATAAGGAAGAAACCCCTTGCTGTTGTGTAGGCATTCAATCATGTCTGACTCTTTCTGACCCCATGGACTGTAGCCCTCCAGGCTCCTGTGTCCATGGGATTTCCCAGGCAAGCATACTGGATTGGGTTGCCATTTCCTCCTCCAGGGGATCTTCCCAATCCAGGGATCAAATTTGCATCTCTTGCATGGCAGGTAGCTTCTTTACCACTGAACTACCTAGGAAGCTCAAGTAACTCCTAGACCTCGTCTAAAAGGACAAGGAAATTTTGACACATGCTACAACGTGAATTACCCTTCAAGACGTTTTACTGAATGAAATAAGACACTCACAGAAAGACAAATACTGTCATAAAAAGGAATGAAACTGGATCATTTGTAGAGATATGGGTGAACCTAGAGTCTGTCATACAGAGTGAAGTAAGTCAGAAAGAGAACAACAAAGATCATATAGTAACACGTGTGTGTGAAATCTAGGAAAGTGGTACAGATGGACCTATTTGCAGGGCAGTAATAGAGATACGGGCTTCCCTGGTGGCTCAGAGGTTAAAGCGTCTGCCTCCAATGCGGGAGACCTGGGTTCGATCCCTGGGTCAGGAAGATCCTCTGGAGAAGGAACCGGTAACCCACTCCAGTATTCTTGCCTGGAGAATCCCATGGACGGACAAGCCTGGTAGGCTACAGTCCACGGGGTTGCATAGAGTCGGATACGACTGAGCAATGGAAACTAACTAACTAATAGAGATACAGACATGGAGAATGGACTTGTGGACACAAAAGGGGTAGGAGACGGTGGGACAAATTGGGAGAGTAGCATTCACGTATATATATACTACCATGTATAAAATAGATAGCTAGTGAGAAGCTGCCATATAGCCCAGGGAGCTCAGTTCCGTGCTCTGTGATGACTTAAAGGGATGGGAATTGGGGGTGGTGAAATCCAAGAGGAAGGGGATATAGGCAGAGTACATCATATAAGGAACGCTGGACTGGATGAAGCACAAGCTGGAATCAAGATTGCCAGGAGAAATATCAATAACCTCAGATATGCAGATAATATCACATTTATGGCAGAAAGTGAAGAAAGACTAAAGAGCACTTTAGTCTTTGATGAAAGAGAAAGAAGAGAGTGAAAAAGTTGGCTTAACACTCAACATTCAGAAAACTACGATTATGACATCTTGTCCAATCACTTCATGGTAAATAGATGGGGAAACATTGGAAACAGTGACAGATTTTATTTTTTGGGCCCCAAAATTACTGCAGATGGTGACTGCAGTGAAATTAAAAGATACTTACTCCTTGGAAGAAAAGTTATGACCAACCTAGATAGCATATTAAAAAGCAGAGACATTACTTTACCAACAAAGGTCCATCTAGTCAAAGCTATAGATTTTCCAGTAGTCTTGTATGGGTATGAGAGTTGAACTATAAAGAAAGCTGAGCACAGAAGAATTGTTGCTTTTGAACTGTGGTGTTGGAGAAGACTTTTGAGAGTTCCTTGGACTGCAAGGAGATCCAACCAGTCCATTCTAAAGGAAATCTGTCCTGAATATTGATTAGAAGGACATGAGGCTGAAGCTGAAACTCCAATTCTTTGGCCACCTGATGCGAAGAGCTGATTCATTTGAAAAGACCCTGATACTGGGAAAGATTGAAGGTGGGAGGAGAAGGGGATAACAGAGGATGAGATGGTTGGATTGCATCACTGACTCAATGGACGTGAGTTTGAGTAAACTCTGGGAGTTGGTGATGGACAGGGAAGCCTGGCGTGTTGCAGTCCATGGGATCACAAAGAACTGGACACAACTGAGAGACTGAACTGAACTGATAGGGCTTCCCTGGTGGTCCAGTGGTAAAGAATCTGCCTGTAATGCAGGAGATGTGGGTTCGATCCCTGGGTTGGGAAGACCCCCTGGAGAAGGTTCTCTAGTATTCTTACCTGGGAAATCACATGGACAGAGGAGCCAGGTGGGCTAGCCTGGTGGCAGTCTTTGTGACCACAGAGTCACAAAGAGTCAGACACAACTTAGAGACCAAAAACAATAATTAAAGTGCCCTAAAATGGAGCAGTTATAAATTTAATCAAATTTGTCATGTCCCATTATATATAGCGGACACCGTAGACTTGACAAAGGATGCTCTACCATATAAGAAGCCGAGTGCCAGCGTCTCTGTCATCCTGCTATGGATCTGCTTAATGACTGTGTGGAAGACATTTTCTATTCCTCTGTGTCAGATGGACTTGTGGGTGAACCTAAGTTTTCATTTCTTTGGTTAAGTGCCTCAGAGACCAGTCACTGGGTCACATGGTGAGCACATGTTTATTTCATAAGAAATTGCCCTTCTTTTTCCCAAGAGTGTCTTTACCATTTTATGTTTCCACTGAAAGATTTAGTTTCTCTATATTCTTGCTAGCATTTAGTGGTGTTACTATTTCCTACTTTGCGTTCTCAGTCACTTCAGTTCTGTCTGACTCTGTGTGACCCCATGGACTGTAGCCTGCCAGGCTCCTCTGTCCATGGGATGCTCCAGGAAAGAATACTGGAGTGGGTTGCCATTTCCTTTTCCAGAGGATCTTCCCAACCTAGGGATTGAACTTGTGCCTCTTATGTCTACTTCATTGGCAGGGGGTTCTTTACCACTAGCGCCACCCAGGAATCCTGTTTCTTACTTTAATGTTTTATTAATAATAGTTGTGTAGAGGTAGTGCATTGTGGTTTTAATTTGCTTATCTCTAATGGCTGTTGACCTGAACATCACTTTATTTGCTGTCTGTATGTCATCCTCTTTGCTGATGTACCTCTTCATGTCTTTTTTTGCCCATTTTCTAATTAGATTGTTTGATTTTTTTAATTGATGAGTTTTGAGAATTCTTTATATATTTTAGCCATGAATCATCTGGTCCTATTTGCAGTTTTCAAATATTTCTTTTCAGGCTGTGGCTGTCTCTTTATCTTTTCTACAGGGTCTTTACAGATAAAAATTTTGATAAACAGTCAGTTTATCAATTTTCCCTGTTATGTATCATGCTATCAACACATATGGCTTGTTGTTGTTGTTAAGTTGCTCAGTCATGTCCAACTCTATTGTGACCCCATGGACTGTAGCCCACCAAACTCCTCTGTCCATAGGATTCTTTAGGCAAGAATCCTGGAGTGGGTTGCCATTTCCTTCTCCAGAGGATCTTCCTGACCCAGGGACTGAATCTGTGTTTTCTGCATTTCCTGCTTTGGCATGTGGATTCTTTACTGCTGCAGAACCTGGGAAGCCTATAGTGAATAATACCATATTGTATTGTATATTTGAAAGTTGCTAAGAGAATAGATCTTAAAAGTTCTCATTACTGGAAAAATTTGTAATTCTGTATAAAAACAAACCAAAATAGTGGATATTCAACTTGAGACCAAACACACACAACTGGAGAATGCCTTCTCTCCTGTCCAGAGGACAGCTCTTTTCATCCAGAAAGCATGGCTGGTTTTGAGAGAATCAGTTCCTAGGTAGGTTGATAATTCCAGGGTTCCTGAGGAGGAGAGAGGGGTCTGGAGCCCCTGAGAAGGAGAAAGGGGTCTGGGACTCTCAAGGAGAAAAAGACAAATGTTCTCTTCTACATTGCTTTGTCTTAGTCAATATAGCAACATATAGGACATGTTTCTCCTTAACAAGAACCTTCTGACTAATCCTGTCATCTTAAAATGTATATTATGGGAGTTGTTCTGGTAAGATCTTTCTATTGCTCATTCTGCTGCTGCTGCTGCTGCTAAGTCACTTCAGTCGTGTCTGACTCTGTGTGACCCCATAGGTGGAAGCCCACCAGGCTCCCCCTTCCCTGGGATTCTCCAGGCAAGAACACTGGAGTGGGTTGCCATTTCCTTCTCCAATGTGTGAAAGTAAAAAGTGAAAGTGAAATCGCTCAGTCGTGTCCGACCCCTAGCGACCCCACGGACTGCAGCCTACCAGGCTCCTCCATCCATGGGATTTTCCAGGCAAGAGTACTGGAGTGGCTTGCCATTATTGCTCATTCTAATCTTGTTAATTTAAGATGTATGTTGTGGGAGTGGGTCTGAAAAAAGTATATGAGGCCTTGATAAGACTAGTTATGGACACATTCTCTGATGTCCCCCTTCTGATGTCTATGTCAGAAGCTTTCTCTGTCCCTTTTCTTACTTTAATAAAACTCTGCTACACAAACGCCCTTGAGTGATCAAGCCTGGTCCTTGGTCCCAAAGTTAAATCTTCGGAGATCATGAATCTGACATCTTTCACTGTAAGCTATCAGTTTAATACAGCCATTGATCCTTTTGATGTAGGGTGCAATTTCCTGTCTGAAAAGTATTTAGTGATGTTCTCATCACCTCTTTAAAAATTATACATGAGATTATGTTAATGGTCGTGTTCTTCATGCAGAACATCTGGCAATACTGGCAGACCGGATGGAAAATGAATCCTTGATAGATGTTCTACTCAAGGCAACACTTGGAGAGTGCCTTGGAATTTGTTTCATCCTATGAATCTTAATGCTATTTTTAATGCCATTGTTGGTTTAACTTCTTTTTTTCTTGGGTAATAAAAATGAGGAGAGGTAGTCCTAAAATGGCAGAGGAATAGGGCGGGGAGACCACTTTCTCCCCCACAAATTCATCAAAAGATCATTTTAATGCTGAGCAAATTCCACAAAACAACTTCTGAATGCTGGCAGAGGACACCAGCCACCCAGAAAGGCAGCCCATTCTCTTTGAAAGGAGGTAGGGCAAAATATAAAAGATAAAAAGAGAGACAATAGCGTTAGGGACAGAGACCCATCCTGGGGAAGGAGTCGTGAAGGAGGAGAAGTTTTCAAATACCAGGAAACCCTCTCACCGGTGGGTCTGTGGGGAGTTTTGGAATCTCTGAGGGCAACATAACTTGGAGAAAAAAAATAAAAAAGGACCCACAGATTACACGCCTAGCCGTGACTCCCAGAGGAGAGGTAGCCTGGTCGCTTGCGTCCACCAGCAGTGAGTGGGGGCTGAACAGGGAGGTGCGGGCTGCATGCATAGAGTGGGGACTGGGCCTGAATGCCCTGAGGACAATCTGAAGGAGCTAACGTGAGACAGCAACCCAAACTGTGGGAGAGCCAGAGAGGAAAAAAAAAAACCACAGAGAGAGAACTTTTCCTTGAAAAGATCTGAGGAACATCGTGGCCCACTCACAGAACAAAGGACTGAGCAAATACCAGAGAAGAGCTGCAGATACCAGAGTCTGAGGCCCGTCCCCTCCCCTTGCTGGAAGCAGAAAGGCAGGCGGGCATCAGCCAGAGCCAGAAGGCGAGGGGCAAGCTCAGCCCCAGAGATGGCATCCTCCACCAAACTGTGAACAGGCTCCCAGTTGCTAACCAAGTCTTCCTGGGATCCTGGATGGTTGACATCCACCAGGAGGGTTGCAGTCAGAGACCAGCTCCCCAGAGGAGACACAGCACACCTGAGATGGCGCTCTCGCGGTGCACCCAGGAAACCAAGGGGCTGGGACCAGAGAGGTGATAAGACGCACCACCCAACTGGGAGAGTATGCTCGCCAAACACCTGGTCGCCTGAGCTGCTAAGACCTGGGAAGGGCACAAAACGCAGGCCCAACCCAGTCTGTGCCTTTGTGGAGTACCCGAGAACCTGAACCTGCTTAGACCTGGAAGTGCATGCAACCCAGGGCCCGCTTTAGACAGTTTCCCTGCAGAGCAACCTGGAGCCTGAGCAGTGTAGTTGGGAAAGCACACACACCGTGAATAGGGGCAAACCTAGTATGGTCCAGACACTGCGAGCACTCCCCACATATGCCAGTGATATTTGTTTGCAGTGTTCCTCCCTCCCCAAAGCACAACTGAACGTTAGCCTAAATAAGTGACCACCTTCGCCCCCTTGTGTCGGGGCAGAAATTAGACACTGAAGAGACTTGTAAACAGAGGAAGCCAAAATAAACAAACAAGAGGGAACTGCTCTGAAAGTGACAGGTGCAACAGATTAAAACTCTGGTTAAGTAGCACTGACTACATTGGAAGGGGCCTATAGACCTTGAGAAGAAGTATAAGCTGGAACAAGGAACTATCTGAAACTGAACTGACCTCACACTGCCCTCAACAGCTCCAGAGAAATTCCTAGATATATTTTAGTATTATCATTTTAAAAATTTAAAAATATTTTTCAGTTATTATTCCTCTAATTTTAATTTTTATAACATACTATTACCTTGCAAAAAAAGACCCTATTTTTAAAGCAAATTTCATATATATGTATATATTTTTATAATCTTTGTGATTTTGTTTTGTATTTTTCATATTGTACTTTTGAGAGTCTAATCTCTATTCTATATTTTTAATGTTTGCTTTTTGATTTTTGTTATCAATTTTGTACCTTTAAGAATCCAATCTTCAGTATCCATTTTTACTTAAGAGTGTGATTACTGGCTAGATCTGTCTCTCCTCTTTTGTCTCCCCCTCCTCTCCTCCTGGTCACCTCCATCTCCTTCCTCCCTCTTCTCTTCTCTATGGAGCTCCGTGAACCTCTCTGGGTGTTCCAGACTGTGGAGAACACTCAGGGAACTGATTACTGGCTAGCTTGCTCTCTCCCCTTTTGATTCCCCTCTTCTCCTCCTGGTCACCTCTATCTCCCTCCTTCCTCTTCTCTTCTCCATGTAACTCTGTGAACCTCTCTGGGTGTCCCTTACTGTGGAGAATCTTTTCACCATTAACCTAGATGTTTTGTCATCGGTGCTGTATGGATGCAGAAGTCTTGAGTATAATGTAAGAATAAGACTGAACACCAGAGGCAGGAGGCTTAAATCCAAAACTTGAGAACTCCAGAAAACTCCTGACTCCAGGGAATATTAATCGACAAGAGCCCATCTAAAAGCCTCCATAACTACACTGAAACCAAGCTCCACCCAAGAGCCAACAAGTTTCAGAGCAAGACATACCAAGCTAATTCTCCAACAACGCAGGAACATAACCCTGAGCATTAAAATACAGGTGGCCTAAAGACACACCAAACCCATAGAAACCTCACAACTCACTACTGGACACTTCATTGCAGTCCAGAGAGGAGATCCAGCTCCACCCACCAGAACACAGACACAAGCTTCCCTAACCAGGAAACCTTGACAAGCCACTCGTCCAACCTCACCCACAGGGAGAAACCTCCATAATAAAGAGGAACCACAAACTTCCAGCATACAGAAAGGCCACCCCAAACACAGCAATCTAAACAAGATGAAAAGGCAGAGAAATATTCAGCAGGCAAAGGAACATGATAAATGCCCACCAAACCAAACAAAAGAGGAGGAGATAGGGAGTCTACCTGAAAAAGAATTCAGAATAATGACAGTAAAAATGATCCAAAATCTTGAAAACAAAATGGAGTTACAGATAAATAGTCTGGAGACACGTCTGGAGAAGATGAAAGAAATGTTTAACAAGGACATAGAAGAAATAAAAAAGAGTCAATCAATAATGAATAATGCAATAACTAAGATAAAAAACACTCTGGAGGGAACCAACAGTAGAATAACTGAGGCAGAAGATAGGATAAGTGAGGTGGAAGATAGAAGGATGGAAATAAGTGAAGCAGAGAGGAAAAAAGAATGAAAATAAATGAGGACAACCTCAGAGACCTCTGGGACAATGTCAAATGCCCCAACATTCAAATCATAGGAGTTCCAGAAGAAGAAGACAGAAAGAAAGGCCATGAGAAAATACTTGAGGAGATAATAGTTGAAAACTTCCCTAAAATGGGGAAGGAAATAGCCACCCAAGTCCAAGAAACCCAGAGAGTTCCAAACAGGATAAACCCAAGGTGAAACACCCTGAGACACATATTAATCAAATTAACAAAGATCAAACACAAAGAACAAATATTGAAAGCATCAAGGGAAAAGCAACAAATAACACACAAGGGGATTCCCATAAGGATAACAGCTGATCTTTCAATAGAAACTCTTCAGGCCAGAAGGGAAAGGCAGGGCATACTTAAAGTGATGAAAGAGAAAAACCTACAACCCAGATTACTATACCCAGCAAGGATCTCATTCAAATACGAAGGAGAAATCAAAAGCTTTACAGACAAAAGCTGAGAGAATCCAGCATCACCAAACCAGCTCTTCAACAAATGAATCTTCAACAAAAAGAATCTTCTCTAGACAGGAAACACAGAAAGGGTGTATAAACTCAAACCCAAAACAACAAAGTAAATGGCAACTGGATCATACTTATCAATAATTACCTTAAATGTAAATGGGTTGAATGCCTCAACCAAAAGACAAAGACTGGCTGAATGGATACAAAAACAAGACCCCCATATATGTTGTCTACAAGAGACCCACCTCAAAACGAGGGACACATACAGACTGAAAGTGAAGGGCTGGAAAAAGGTATTTCAATTGAAATCATTTCAAGCATCTTTTCTGATCACAATGAGGTAAGATGCAGAGTACATCATGAGGAACGCTGGGCTGGAAGAAGCACAAGCTGGAATCAAGATTGCTGGGAGAAATATCAATAACCTCAGATATGCAGATGACACCACCCTTATGGCAGAAAGTGAAGAGGACCTCAAAGGCCTCTTGATGAAAGTGAAAGAGGAGAATGAAAAGGTCGGCTTGAAGCTCAACATTCAGAAAACGAAGATCATGGCATCTGGTCCCATCACTTCATGGGAAATAGATGGGAAAACAGTGGAAACAGTGTCAGACTTTATTTTTTTGGGCTCCAAAATCACTGCGGATGCTGATTGCAGCCATGAAATTAAAAGATGCTTCCTCCTTGGAAGGAAAGTTATGACCAGCGTAGATAGCATATTAAAGAGCAGAGACATTACCTTGCCAACCAAGGTCCGTCTAGTCAAGGCTATGATTTTTCCCGTGGTCATGTATGGATGTAAGAGTTGGACTGTGAGGAAGGCTGATCGCCGAAGAATTGATGCTTTTGAACTGTGGTGCTGGAGAAGACTCTTGAGAGTCCCTTGGACTGCAAGGAGATCCAACCAGTCCATTCTAGAGGAGATCAATCCTGGGTGTTCATTGGAAGGACTTATGCTAAGGCTGAAGCTCCAATACTTTGGCCACCTCATGCGATGAGTTAACTCACTGGAAAAGACTCTGATGCTGGGAGCGATTGGGGGTAGGAGGAGACGGGGAAGACAGAGAATGAGGTGGCTGGATGGCACCACCGACTCAATGGACATGAGTTTGAGTGAGCTCCGGGAGTTGGTGATGGACAGGGAGGCCTGGAGTGCTGTGGTTCATGGGGTCACAGAGAGTTGGACACGACTGAGCGACTGAACTGAACTGAACTGAACAATTTAAAAAACTATTAAAAATACAAACATATGGAGGCTAAATAACACGCTTCTGAATAACCAACAAATCACAGAATAAATCAAAAAAGAAATCAAAATATGCATAAAAACGAATGAAAATGAAAACACCACAACCCAAAATGTATGAGATTCAGTACAAGCAGTGCTAAGGGGTAGGTTCACAGCAATACAAGCTTACCTCAAGAAGCAAGAGAAAAATCAAATAAATAACCTAACTCTATACCTAAAGCAACTAGAAAAAGAAGAAGAGCCCCAGGGTTAGTAGAAGGAAAGAAATCATAAAAATTAGGGCAGAAATAAATGAAAAAGAAACAAAGGTGACCATAGCAGAAATCAACAAAGCTAAAAGCTGGTTCTTTGAGAAGATAAATAAAATAGACAAACCACTAGCCAGACTCATCAAGAAAAAAAAGAAGAAGAATCAAATCAACAAAATTAGAAATGAAAATGGAGAAATCACAACAGACAACACAAAAATACAAAGGATCATAAGAGACTACTATCAGCAACTATATGCCAATGAAGTGGACAACTTGGAAGAAATGGACAAATTCTTCGAAAAGTATAACTTACCAAAACTGAACCAGGAAGAAATAGAAAATCTTAACAGACCCATTGTCAAGGAACATTTAACAGGAGGAGTCCTGAATGTTGTTTTCTATTCCTCAAGGATTCTCTGTTCCTTATCAGTTCCTATTCCAAGAATGAGTAGAATTGAACGCAGTTCTCAGGACTGAGGTCAGGGGATGAGACATGCAGTGACTCTTTTCAGCATCAGTGACCTTGTATGTATTAGACTATCCATATTGTGGCTATTGATAAAATTTCATCCTGTGTAATAGCTGAGTAATCATCTTACTAAAGATATATAAGCCTGCATTTCTGCTAATAAAGTACCCTTGCTCCATCAGAGCTTGGGTCTTTCTTTCTTTCTCTCTCTCTCTCTTTCACTTTCTTATCGTTGACTCCAGAATGCCAGGTCCTGGTCCATTAAAGGACCTCAACAACCAATCACAAGCATGGAAATTGAAACTGTAATCAGAAATCTTCCAACAAACAAAAGCCCAGTACCAGACGGCTTCACAACTGAATTCTATGAAAAATTTTGAGAAGAGCTAATACCTATCCTACTCAAATTCTTCCAGAAAATTGCAGAGGAAGGTAAACTGCCAAACTCATTCAATGAGGCCACCATCACCCTAATACCAAAACCGGACAAAGATGCCACAAAAAAAGAAAACTACAAGCCAATATCACTGATGAACATAAATTCAAAAATCCTTAAAAAAATTCTATCAGAATCCAACAGCATATTAAAAAGATCATACATCATGATCAAGTGGGCTTTATCCCAGGGATGCAAGGATTCTTCAACATTCGCAAATCAATCAATGTGATACACCACATTAACAAATTGAAAGATAAAAACCATATGATCATCTCAATAGACACAGAGAAAGCCTTTGACAAAATTCAACATCCATTTATGATAAAAACTCTCCAGAAAGCAGGCATAGAAGGAACATACCTCAAAATAATAAAAGCCATATATGATAAACCCATAGCAAACATTATCCTCAATGGTGAAAAATTGAAAGCATTTCCCCTAAAGTCAGGAACAAGACAAGGGTGCCCACTCTCACCACTACTATTCAACATAGTTTTGGAAATTTTAGCTACAGCAATCAGAGAAGGAAAAGAAATAAAAGGAATCCGGATTGAAAAAGACATAAAACTGTCACTGTTTGCAGATGACATGATCCTCTACATAGAAAATCCTAAAGACTCCACCAGAAAATTACTAAAGCTAATCAATGAATATAGTAAAGTTTCAAGATATAAAATTAACACAGAGAAATCCCTTTCATTCCTATACACTGCTGCTGCTGCTGCTGCTAAGTTGCTTCAGTCGTGTCTGACTCTGTGCGACCCCATAGACGGCAGCCCACCAGGCTCCCCTGTCCCTGGGATTCTCCTGGCAAGAACACTGGAGTGGGTTGCCATTTCCTTCTCCAATGCATGAAAGTGAAAAGTGAAAGTGAAGTCGCTCAGTCGTGTCTGACTCTTAGCGACCGCATGGACTGCAGCCTACCAGGCTCCACCATCCATGGAATTTTCCAGGCAAGAGGACTGGAGTGGGTTGCCACGGCCTGCTCCACTGGTCTGCACTAGGGAATCACTAAACTTCGTGAAATGTGTCAACTTGGAGAGTGAGTGGGGACACAGCTGAACAGTTAAAATGGAGACTTCAGTTCACTGAGTAGGTTCACAGCTTTCCCTCTGCTCTGTTCCTGCAGAAGTTAATGAATATTTGGTCTCATTTTCTGAGTCACACCAACCCAGAGGAAGCCTAATGTCCACACTGGATGAAAGTTGATCCAATCTGATAAAATGATTATTCATCTCTATATCCTTTGTGGTTCTTCAAGCAAGTTTGCTTCCACGACAGAATTAATATAAAAGACCAACTAGCCACAGTTTGACAGAACTCTAACTTCAGTCATTTTATGTATACCTAAAATGGTCCTCTATCATAAACTTGGTTCGGGAAATCCACCCTGGAACAGATTTCACTTTGCTTACAACACGGTGCATCACAGACTCCTGGGAGTCCAGCCTGAATAAGGACAGCAGAATCAGAACCCGAACAAGAAAGAAACACTCCTACCGACGTACAAGAAGCCTTCCAAACCTTTTTAAAAATAAAAACCCTATTTAACCTCACATACTGGTTTATTATGCAACGTCCATATTTTACCACAGATGACTTTTACTCAAAAGCAATATTTTTTTTCTTACTTTATATTCTCCGTTTAGCCCTTAGACTGTAGCAGACATCACCAGGTGGGAGCTTATTTTGGGATGGTGGACTCGTGGATGTGTGCTGACCCTGCCCACTCTTCCTGCCACAGCGGACAACACAGAAGCTGAGAAAACAGAAAGAGAAATTAAGGAAACAATTCCATTCACCATTGCAACAAAAAGAATAAAATACTTAGGAATAAATCTACCTAAAGAAACAAAAGACCTATATATAGAAAACTATAAGACACTGATGAAAGAAATCAAAGATGACACAAATAGATGGTGAAATATACAATGTTCATGGATCAGCAGAATCAATATAGTGAAAATGAGTATGCTGCCCAAAGCAATCTATAGATTCAATGCAATCCTTATCAAGCTACCAATGGTATTTTTCAGAGAACTAGAACAAATAATTTCACAATTTGTATGGAAATACAAAAAAACCTCAAATAGCCAAAGCAATCTTGAGAAAGAAGAATGGAACTGGAGGAATCAACCTGCCTGACTTCAGACTATACGACACAACTAGTCATCAGGACAGTATGGTACTGGCACAAAGACAGAAAAATAGATCAATGGAACAAAATAGAAAGCCCAGAGATAAATTCACACACCTATGGACACCTTATGTTTGACAAAGGAGGCAAGAATATACAATGGAGAAAAAACAATCTCTTTAACAAGTGGTGCTGGGAAAACTGGTCAACCACTTGTAAAAGAATGAAACTAGAACACTTTCTAACACCATACACAAAAATAAAATGGATTAAAGATTTAAATGTAAAATCAGAAACTACAAAACTCCTAGAGGAGAACATAGGCAAAACACTCTCTGACATAAATCACAGCAGGATCCTCTATGACCCACCTCCCAGTGTAATGGAAATAAAAGCAAAAATAAACAAATGGGACCTAATTAAACTTAAAAGCTTTTGCACAATGAAGGTTACTATAAGCAAAGTGAAAAGACAGCCTTCATAATGGGAGAAAATAATAGCAAATGAAGCAACTGACAAAGAATCTCAAAAATATACAAGCAACTCCTGCAGCTTAATTCCAGAAAAATAAACGACCCAATCAAAAAATGGGCCAAAGAACTAAACAGACATTTCTCCGAAGAAGACATACAGATAAGATGCTCAACATCACTCATTATCAGAGAAATGCAAATGAAAACCACAAGGAGGTACCATCTCACACTGGTCAGAATGGCTGCTATCAAAAAGTCTACAAACAATAAATGCTGAAGAGGGTGTGGAGAAAAGGGAACTCTCTTACACTGTTGGTGGGAATGCAAACTAGTACAGCCACTATGGAGAACAGTGTGGAGAAGCCTTAAAGAACTGGAAATAGAACTGCCGTAAGACCCAGCAATCCCACTGCTGGGTGTTCACACCGAGGAAGTCAGAATTGAAAGAGACACATGTACTCCAATGTTCATTGCAGCACTGTTTACAATAGCCAGGACATGGAAGTAGCCTAGATGTCCATCAGCAGATGAATGGATAAGAAAGCTTTGGTACATATACACAATGGAATATTGCTCAGCTATTAAAAACAATGCATTTGAATCAGTTCTAATGAGGTGGATGAAACTGGAGTGTATTATACAGAGTAAAGTAAGTCAGAAAGAAAGACACCAATACAATATATTAATGCATATATGTGGAATTTAGAAAGATGGTAATGATGACCCTATATGGGAGATAGCAAAAGAGATATAGATGTAAAGAACATACTTTTGGACTCTGTGGGAGAAGGCGAGGGTGGGATGATTTGAGAGAATAGCATTGAAACATATATTATCATTTGTGAAATAGATAATCAGTCCAGGTTCGATGCATGAGACAGGGTGCTCAGGGCTGGTGCACTGGGATGACCCAGAGGGATGGGATGGGGAGGGAAGTAGGAGGGGCTTCCGGATGGGGAACACATGTACACCCATGGCTGATTCATGTCAATGTATGACAAAACCACTACAATATTGTAAAGTAATTAGCCCCAATTAAAAGAAATAGATTTTTAAAAAATAGAAAAAAAAATGAGAAATGGTTCAGAAGAACTTTTTAGAAGTCTATGCTTTGGCTCACATGGTAATCAATGTATGAGTTCTCAGTTGGTCAGCTGTGTCCAACTCTTTGTGACTCTAGACTGTAGCCTGCCAGGCTCCTCTGTCCATGGAATTCTAAAGGCAAGAATACTGGAGTGGGTTGCTATTCCCTTCTGCAGGGGATCTTTCTGACCCAGGCATTGAACCCAGGTCTCCTGAAATGCAGGCAGATTCTTTACTGTCTGAGCCACCAGGGAAGCCCACGAATACTGGAGTAGGTAGCCATTCCAAGCCCAAGGATGAAAACATGCAGCTTGGAGTCCCTGAGTGCTTTTGGGCTCAGATGCCTGTTGGAAACCCCATTTCATAGCAGAATGGAAAGAGAACGATGAATGCTGGGATAGTCCTGACAAAACCCAGGGCCAGGAGGTAAAGTAAACTTCAGAGTTGGGAAAACTGACAAACACTACATTTAGGAGAAAACACAAGCTCAGGGAGATAGCAGCAATTGTTCAGTTCAGTCACTCAGCAGTGTCTGACCATTTGCCAACCCATGGACTGCAGTACGCCAGGCTTCCCTGTCCATCACCAACTCCCGAGCCTACTCAAACTCATGTCCATTGAGTCAGTGATGCAATCCAACAATTTCATCCTCTGTCATCCCCTTCTGATTGATGCTGGCTTCAATCTTTCCCAGCATCAGGGTCTTTTCAAATGAGTCAGTTCTTTGCATCATGTGGCCAAAGTATTGGAGTTTCAGCTTCAACATCAGTCCTTCCAATGAACATTCAGGACTGATCTCCTTTAGGATGGACTCATTGGATCTTCTCACAATCCAAGGGACTCTCAAGAGTCTTCTCCAACACCACACTTCAAAAGCATCAATTCTTCAGCACTCAGCTTTCTTTATGGTCCAACTCTCACATCCATACATGACTACTGGAAAAACCATAACTTTGACTACACAGACCTTTGTTGTTAAAGTAATGTCTTTGCTTTTTATTATGCTATCTATGTTGATCACAGCTTTTCTTCCAAGGAGTAAGCATCTTTTAATTTCATGGCTGCAGTGATTATGGAGACCCCCAAAATAAAGTCTGTCACTGTTTCCACTGTTTTCCCATCTATTTTCCATGAAATGATGGGACTAGATGCCATTTTTCTCCCTTACATAGAAATCCAGACCCAGGCAGAACAAAAGCCATTCATAGACTTTTTTCCCCCCTCTGGAATGCATTTTTAGAACTAATCTAACAACCTTGTTTAGCAGGTGGAATAATTCAAGGAGGCGGGAATTCAGTAATAGAGAAGAAGCAGAAACCAAGGTTTTCCCTTCCTCTTGTCCTACGAGAAACTTCGGAAGTTCTGGTGGCATAGTTAGAGGGTAGTCATGGGATCTGAGGACAGACTGGGTCTTTTGTTGGTTTTGCCATCTAAGCTATAATCCCTCTTTAGTGAAATGAGAATAAAGATGACTTTTTTCTTATAAAGTTGTGGAAAAAATTAAGTAGGTAATGGAAGCAGAGTGCCTGGTGCACACAGTGGGTTCAAAACATGACAACAAATACAGTTAATACATATGCAGACATTGAAACCCTGTGATCTAAGATTCAGATGTTTCCACGTCATGGCTATTGTAAATAGCACTGCAATGAACATAGGGATGCATGTGTCTTTTTGTATTATGGTTTTCTCTGGTATATGTCAAGGAGGGGATTTCTGGATCAAAAGAGGAATGGATAAAGAAGATGTGGTACATATACCCAGTGGAATGTTACTCAGACATAACATTGTAATCTATGAAAATGGTACTGATGAACCTATTTGCAGGGCAGGAATAGAGACGCAGAAGTAGAGAACAGAGAACATACTTGTGGACACAGTGGGGGAAGGGAAGGGTGGGATGAACACTGACATATATACACTGCCATGTGTAAAACTGATAGCTAGCAGGAAGCTGCTGTACAGCACAGGGAGCTCAGCTCGGTGCTCTGTGATGACCTAGAACGGTGGGGTGGGGGCAGATGGGAGGGAAGTTCAAGAAGGAAGGGACATACATATACTTATAACTGATTCACGTTTTCGTACAGCAGAAACACAACACTGTAAAGCAACTATATTCCATTTTAAAAAATATACTAAAAAGTAAAAAGTAAGACAAAAGAATGCAGCAGAGATGCAATGTGGAGGAGGCCACGGGATCTGGACAGACCAGAAACATGAAGCCTTGGCCACTCTCTCAAGATGTCTTCTAACCCAAAAGGTGTAAGGTCTAAAGAACGGGCGCCGCAGGCTGTAAGAAAAAATAGCACAGACACTGAAGAAAAGTAACAGGCTTTAACAGCAGTGCGCTCTCGGGCAGAACCCACTGACCACAAGAATGGCCACGAGGAGTTCTGCCCCGAACAAAGGCAGAGTGTGATTTTTATGTCTTTGGGGCAGGAATTGACATCATATAACCTGGACAGGCCTAAATAAGGCAAAGCTCGGGAACACGAGATTGTGAATGGTCAGCTAGTCAGGTGGCGAGACGGGGTTGGTTGCTCTGGAGGTCAGGAAGGAGGGTAGATCTCGGCAGAGGATTATTACATCAGAGATTCCTCAGCGGTTTGGCGGGACTTTTTCCCTCAGGCGGGAGATGAAGAGGGGAAAAAGGAGCCAAGATGGCCACTGGGAAGGGGAAGCCAAGAAGGCCACTAGGGTCCGACCTTACAAAAGGAAGTTTTTACGTGCATTTCTAAAGGATCACGAGCAACGGTTTTACGCTTTTGGTGTGTTTTCCCATCATTTTCATCTTCCCATCTCCCCCATTTTAACCATAAGAATCTTGCTGGGAACTTCTGCACTGGGAGTACATTTCTATTCAGGCTTCCACCAACGGGAACACAAAATCAAGGGCAGATTGAGGAGGTACTAAAACCAAAGGCTCAAAGCCTCATTCCCCCACTGCTGGTGGGGCCCCTTCCTCCCTCTGCAACTTCAGTTTTCCTCCATGTTTTGTCATGTTCACCCCTGAGATCTGAGCTATCATTATAATAATCAAGAGTGGGAGAATTGCAGTGTTTATCTTCAATTTAACTCTACAGAGTGGTCAGTTTTTTTTACTGTTTGGGGAGAGGAAGACAAAATTGACTTAAGACACCCATTTTCCCTTGAATTCAGATCTGCCCACAGTTTTGCAGGGTCATGACATCATAGTCTAAAATTCTCGAATTTTTGCATGCATTCTTGAGAAATTCAGAGAAAGCATACACCTTTTTTTGGTGTGTCTAAATGTTCTGAATTTAAAAAATTCAGTGGATTTTTACTGCAGGAAATATGAACCCCATTAACACTTTTTTTTTCATTTACTACAAAATACTAGAAGGTAGGTTAACTTGTACCTCAGTGTTCGAAAACTGAAAACCAAGATGACAAAGTAATTTGCTATTTGTCAATTTGTAATAAGTATCTTAAAAAGATGGAAAAAAATCACTTAAAATGAAATATTCAGCTAAAAATGATTCCTTTCTTGCTATAAATCCATAAATCTCAAAAACTGTCATAAACACCAGCAACACTTTTTGAGTTTATAATAATCTCTGATTACAACGATATTCATTTTCCTTGGCACAATTTGACACTTGCGCAACTGCTGACTTTAACAAAATGGTCACGGTATTCAATATTTAAAAGAGTCATTTAAAACCACCATGGAATTAAGGCATAAAAAGTTATATTAAGGAAAACTTTTTTGACGGTTCTTCTGAAATCATTTAAAAATTAACTTTTTATATGTGCCTCATTTTTAGCACTTGACAACGGCAATTTAAAAAATTACACATAAAATTCTTCTTCAGCTAAGGCCATGAACAGAATTGGTTCTGAGTATCATAAACCGACCGAGGTATAAATTGTCGCAAAGTAGTGGTTGGAAAAAGCACTGTAGTAACTCAGTTTTAACAGCCTGATCACAAATAAGAGCCTACAATCCATGGTGGGCTCCAGTGTTTCATAAATGTATGAGTAAATCTTGGTAAAGGTTTCCGATCTTTCTAGCCAGCCTCATAGTCCTGAACCCAAGTTCAGCATTTAATTTGCTACTTTTGTGCTAAGCACGAGCCCTGCCCTGGGCAGAAGTTGACTCTTCCCCTTCTTCTAGTGACAGCAGTGTTGTCTGAAATTTATGGTGCTGGCCATATTGTCAGCTGTTGCACTTGGTATCTCATTCCATGGATGTGTTAATTCACTCACTCCAGACATTCAACACTCAATTGAACCATTTTGCCATTTGAACTTGTTGACTGAAAAGCAATTTCCAGCTTTGAGACATTTAATGTGATTTGTGGGTCAGTTGATACTTGGGAGGTGGTGGTCACTGGCATTCACCCACAGGTGACAATTTCAGTCAAAATCAGCCCAGACACTGGTCCCTCTGCCAAATGGGTGTTTGCCCAGGAGGTCAGGTTCCATCAGTGCAGACAGTCTCCATCTGCAGTCTGATTTACTCTGTGAACATGATGGAAGCAGAGAGGATCCACAGATGATGGTTACTAAAACATGAACATAAGTGTGTGCTTTCCACTGAAAGGTGTTGTTGTGGATGGTGACATTGCCTGTGGCGCCAGTCCACGTTTGTGAGAAGGCTTTCTGTGAATGCCTGTGGTCCAATGTTGCCTGCCAGTGAGGATAGTCAAACGCTGGCACCTATTGTCCAAGGAGGTGGTGGCATGCTGTATCATTGGACACACTTTGGGGAGGGTTTAGAAACCCTGGAGACAGAGATTCTAGACGAAGCAGGCAAGATCCTGAGAGACCCTCTTCCTGAGTCTATTCAGGCTCCTTGAGCAAAAGTACTGGGTGGTTTAGGAAGAGCAGAAATCCACTGCTCATGGTCCTGGAACCATGAGCATTCCAGGATCAGATTTGGTGTCTGTGGAGAGATGTCTTCCTGGTTCACAGACTTTCACCTTCTCTCTAGGTCCTGGCGTGACAGATGGTGAGGGAGCTCTCTAGCTTCTTACAAGGGCATTGAGCCCATTCACGAGGCTCCACCCTCATGACTTGATTACCACCCAGAGTCCCATCTCCAAACACCATATTGTGCGGATTTGGGGGAACACAAACATTCCATCGACTGCATCCTTCAAACAATGACTGTCAAAACTTAGAGATGGTAAGTGTTCCCCCCCCACCATAAATATGCCCCCAGTCATTACAAACCCATGAGCACAGTGACTGTTTTTCTCTACACATGAATTGTCATTGCCTGTAGCCCAGAAATTCATGAAAGTCTCTGTAAATGTTAAGACTCTGTCTTTGCTGATTGCCACCCACTCCCAGGAAAATCCACTATTGTCCAGCAAAATGAAAGTTCATTTTGCTTGTTTTATTGCGTGACCAATCAAATGCATAAAATAAATAGATAAAAAATTAAGTCCTAGCAATATATTCACCAAGTTATATCTTTTCTAAAACTTGCAAAGATAAACTTTTCATCTCGGTTGATTAAGGCCATTTTCTCTCTCCACTTTTTTTTTCCCGTGGTCATCCTTTCTCATGTCAAAGGTCACTGGAGGGTTTGCAGGCACTTTGGGAATGTAGGTTAGGAGAAGTTAGGTGATGTTTAATCTTGTTTTATGGAGATCTATTTATGAGTTTCTCAGACAGTTCTGTGCACTGCTCCATGATTGCCAGTTGTTCATTGTAAGACTGGCTTTGAGGGCTGTTACCTGGGCCAACTTACTTCTCCAAGTGTAGTGAAGGAGGTTAGGGCTGGAGGTTTCAGGGCAAAAAGATCCGGCTTTGGCTACCTGGTCTGTAAAGCAAGGAAGGGCAGAGTCAGAAACACCAACCATTTCCAACTCAAAGAGAATCTAAGATGAGTCATCGAGGGAGAAAACTTGAAAAACCCTGAGAATTTAGTATTAGTCATTCAGTCGTGTCCACTCTTTGTGACCCATGAACTGTAGCTTGCCAGGCTCCTCTGTCCATGGGATTCTTAAGGCAAGAATACTGGTGTGGGTTGCCATTCCTTTCTCCAGGACATCTTCCTGACCCAGAGATCAAACCTGCATTCCCTGCATTGCAGGTGGATTCTTTACCATCTGAGCCACCAGGGAAGCAGGGCTCAGGTTAAAAAGAAACTTGAAAAAGCTTTCCCAGATTTGACAATGGACTAAAAAGGTATCTGACATTACCGATATTGAGTTGGAAAGATGAAAGGAACTTTTCTAAACTATCAAAGGCTCAAAACACAGTAGATCAATGTTGCCAGAAAAATATATAGGGAGTGATATTTCTCTTCATTCCATAAAAAATACCAAGTCATGGCCCTACAATGGGAGGATGAAGAGTATATAGATTAAAAATAGAGGAAAAAAAGCATCACAAAAGTTGCCGGGGGGGGGGGGGGAATTCATGAAAATGTACTATTTTACTGGATTTTATGGTCACTGTGGTGTTTACTTTCAAATCTGTATTTTATTTTCATTTGTCT
This sequence comes from Moschus berezovskii, assembly GCF_049115385.1. Classification (NCBI taxonomy): domain Eukaryota; kingdom Metazoa; phylum Chordata; class Mammalia; order Artiodactyla; family Moschidae; genus Moschus; species Moschus berezovskii. Next base: position 62,073,493 of record NC_142470.1, read on the forward strand.
TTTTTCATACTCACTTTCATGTTTGTGGTTTTTTTTAATTACGAAGTGACTCCAACTGTAAAACGCTTCAGACCCCATGAAATCCGGGTCTGCTCCAGGATGGGGCTTCGGACATTCTCTGGACCTAGTTTCTGAGGCTTTAAAGTGGGTAATTTGGGACCTTCCTGTTGGTCCAGTAGTTAAGACTCTGTGCTTCCAAACGCAAGGAACACAGATTTTGTCCCTGGTCAGGGTACTAAGATCCCACATACCGTGTGTGGCCAAGAAAACATTTTTTAAGAAGTGGGTACTTGTGCACCTTCAGAGGACTTCTATGTGCCGGAATCAGATAGTTTCTGGCACATAGCTGTTGTTCAGTTGCTCAGTTGTGTCTCAATCTTTGTGACCCCTTGGACTGCAGCATATCAGACTTCCCTGTAATTCACCATCTCCCAGAACTTGCTCCAACTCATGTCCACTGAGTTGCTGATGCCATCCAACCATCTCATCCTCCATTGTTCCCTTCTCCTGCTGCTTCTGTCTTTCCTGGCATCAAGATCTTTTCCAGTGAGTAGGCTCTTCGTATCAGGTGGCCAAAGTATTGGAGCTTCAGCTTTAGCATCAGTCCTTCCAATGAATATTCAAGGTTGATTTCCTTTAGGATTGACTAGTTCAATCTCCTTGATGTCCAAGTGACTCTCAAAAGTCTTCTCCAGCACCACAGTTTGAAAGCATCAATTCTTCAGTGTTCATCATTCTTTATGGTCCAACTCTCACATTCATACATGAGTGCTGGAAAAACCATAGCTTATTGGCACATGGTAGGCTTTCATAAATGCTCATTTTCTTTTCCCACTTCTGAACTGAGGTGGTGTACATTTATGATCTTAATTTTGACCTTAACGTCTTTTCTTCCTGGCTAACTATCTTTTTATTTCCCCAGAAACATTCTGAGTTCATTACGCTCCTGCCTGGTCTCTGCCACGATCTCTTCCTGTCAGATTCATCTTTGTTCTGCTGTCACCATGATTTTTCAGAAAGTCTGACCTGATCCACATTAAAAATCTGACTTCCTTAAACATCTTTAAAGATTCCTTTTGACCAAAAGATAAAGCTGACATGGCCTCAGTGTGGAATTCCAGGTCCTGAAATTGATTCTTGCTTACTTTTCTAGCCTGAAATGATGTCTCCCTCAAAACCTGCAGTTCAGGCAGCCAGACAAGTAAGAAACTTACCTCTGAGCTTCCAGTCTGTTCAAGTTCAAGAAATGTTCTTTCCCTGGCTGTAATTATTCATTCACTCACCCACTCGTGACAGCAATACTGAAGCCATGCAGGACCCTGTGGGACCCTGGGCACAAAGTCTTTCAGTGTCCCCCATTTTCTTGATTACAGGAAATAGTCTTCATTCAGCCTCTAGGTCCTTCCCTGAGTTCCAAAGGGCAGGTTCAAACAGTTGCTAATCAGGAAAGGGAGGGGATGCAGAGACAAAGGAGGAGCAGTCAAGAAACAGTAGTGTATTTTTCTGGAATTGAGCTGAAGGAGCTGCTTGTATATTTTGGAGATTAATTCTTTGTCAGTTGTTTCATTTGCTATTATTTTCTCCCATTCTGAAGGCTGTCTTTTCACCTTGCTTATAGTTTCCTTTGCTGTGCAGAAGCTTTTAATTTTAATTAGGTCCTATTTGTTTATTTTTGCTTTTATTTCCAATATTCTGAGAGGTGGGTCATGGAGGATACTGCTGTGATTTATGTTGGAGAGTGTTTTGCCTATGTTCTCCCAATCAAAAAATGGGCCAAAGAACTAAACAGACATTTCTCCAAAGAAGACATACAGATGGCTAACAAACACATGAAAAAATGCTCAACATCCCTCGTAATCAGAGAAATGCAAATCAAAACCACAATGAGATACCATTTCACACCAGTCAGAATGGCTGCTATCCAAAAGTCTACATGCAATAAACGCTGGAGAGGGTATGGAGAGAAGGGAACCCTCTTACACTGTTGGTGGGAATGCAAACTAGTACAGCCACTATGGAGAACAGTGTGGAGATTCCTCAAAAAGCTGTTGATAGAACTGCCATATGATCCAGCAATCAGACTCCTGGGCATACACACCAATGTTCATCGCAGCACTGTTTATAATAGCCATGACATGGAAGCAACCTAGATGTCCATCTGCAGAAGATTGGATAAGAAACTTTGGTACATATACACAATGGAGTATTACTCAGCCATTAAAAAGAATGCATTTGAATCAGTTCTAATGAGGTTGATGAAACTGGAGCCTATTATACAGAGTGAAGTAAGCCAGAAAGAAAAACATCAATACAATATACTAACGCATATATGTGGAATTTAGAAAGATGGCAATGATAACCCTGTATACGAGACAGCAAAAAAGACACAGGTGTATAGAACAGTCTTTGGGACTCTGTGGGAGAGGGTGAGGGTGGGCTGATTTGGGAGAATAGCATTGAAACATGTATATTATCATATGTGAAACGAATCACCAGTCCAGGTTCAACACATGATACAGGATGCTTGGGGCTGGTGTGCGGGGATGACCCAGAGGGAGGATAAGCGGAGGAAGGAGGTGAGAGGGGGGTTCAGAAGGGGAATGTATGTACACCCGGGGCAGATTCATGTCAATGTATGGCAAAACCAACCAATATAATATTGTAAAATAATTAGCCTCCAATAAAAAAGAAAAAAAAAGAAACAGTAGTGTAGTCTTGGGACAGATCCTTGTTCCCCTCAATGGACACAAACAGCAATACCTTAGAGCTGCTGTGCAGACACTGAACCCCCCTCCCCAACCAGGTGGGAGAAGTTAACTTTCTGCTGCCCACAAGAATGGAGACCCCAGATTTGTTGGAACAAGCAGGTTGATGATTCTGACTCCCACTTACCTTACCACCTGCCAGACAGAAGAATGTCCAGTACTGGCCACGCCCTCTTTGAACCATGATTACAATATTCCTCACTACCCTGTCCAGGTGGGACCCATAACTGTGGGTATATTTGTGGTTCTTGGATGGAATATATATAGGTTCAGAATGGGACACACTGAGTCCACCGACATGTGACTAGTTTAGGGGTGACAGAGCTGTCAGGCCACCAGTGGCAAGATGGCAGCTTGGTATTGTGGTTCTCTTGTTCTGCGTGTTGTGTGTGCTATAGTGTTGTCTTGTGTATTTGTCTTGTGTGTTCTATAGTGTTGTCTATGATTCTGGTGTTTTTGGCATGTATTAGAGATGGGTGGGTTTCCAAGATGGCTCAGTGGTAAAGAATCTGCCTGCCAAGCAGAAGACATGGGTTCAATCTTTGGGTCAGAAGATCAACTGGAGGAGGCCATGGCAACCCACTCCAATATTCTTGCCTAGGAAATCCGATGGACAGAGGAGCCTGGCAGGCTATAGTTCATGGGGTTACAAAGAGTTGGGCACAACTTAGTGACTGAACAACAATAGCAACACTTAATTCAGGAGACTTTGAGTGAAGCAGGTGACACCAAAACCTGGATGGGCCTCATCCAATAAGTTAATGGACTCAAGAAAAAGACTGAGGTCCCTGAGCAGGAAGGAACTCTGCCAGCAGACCATGTGGATGGAACAACAGCTCTTCCCTGGGTTTCAACCTGGTGGCCCACCCTGCAGATCGTGGGCTTGCTATCCCAATGATCACATGAGTCAATTCATTAAAATAAATCTCTCTATATATATACAGACACATGCATCCTATTGGTTCCATGGGCCAATTCAAATATTATCCTGTTTGTAAAATCTCTACAGTTCCAAGTTGGTTCTCCTCCACCAGCCCTTCCTGTAACATTCCCTGACTCTCACCATTCAGGACATAAGATTCACATTTATTTACATCCCTCTCCCTCACTAAACTGTGAGTAACTTGGGGATCAGGTCTTATCCTTTGTGGAAGTGGCCTGAGACTAGCATCGGCTGGTATTAAAAAAGATGCTCAATAAACATTTATTGAACGAATGAGGAAGATGGATGGATAAAAGACTGTTTGCAGTTGGAATTTTCATGGTGATTATGATGCCGGGTGCGTGGCAAGTGACGGTGAATATCCATGAAATAGGCTGACACCGCAGGCTCTTATTTACCAGGTTACTATGAGCCAGACCCTTTTGCCTGGGCTCTAAAAATACCCTAGGACCTGAAAGAGCTCACACAAGTTTGTTTTTATTAAATTAAGGAGCTCTGCCCAAGAATCCTAGGACCAGCCATGTCTCAGGTTACCTCCCCTACTATAACCCCTTTCCCCAGCCCCCCAGCTCTTTCAGCACTGAGACAATGTAGGGCTTGTGCCCAGGCAGAAGGAGTAAAGGATTGAAGGTTATATCCAGAGAGCCGGAGCCAAGGGGGCTACTGATGGAGGAATGGCTGCTGACACTTGTCAGATGCAGCAACCTCTCTCCCCTAACGCTCCCCAGCTCCCCATGAGCCTCAAGTTTTCCAACTGCTTTCAGTGCCATGTACTCTGAAATGATCATGTGGGCTAATCAAGCCTCAAGCAGGCCTTGGGGGAAGGCTGGGAGAAAACAGGGTAATAAATCACATGTTTTTGACACCATAGAGTTGAGAGAAATGACTAAAGCATGTTTGTAATTTATTTCTCCTTGAAAAAAAAAAAAGAGTTATTTCTGGCAGTGTGAACATCAGATTTCTGAAAATAAATTACTGGCTTATTTGTCACTGAAGTTGTGGACACATCAACATCTATAGGAAATTCAAGTCTTCTGGGCCAGCACCTTCGATGACAGAAGTCAGAGCAAAGATGAATCGCCCTGCTCTGGGCTTTGTGGCTTCATGGATCCAGAGGGAGACAGTGCCGGCGAAGTCACTTTAGGCTTCTCAGTTCTAATTCCTTCTTATAGGTATTCTGTGTGTCCAGAGGGTATCTGTGGCCCTGTGCTGACCAGTGGTCAGAAGTCTCAGTCAGTTTCACATAAATTTCTCTCCTTGCTTTTGTCCTTTTATAGTTCTTTCTTGTTCAGTTGCTAAGCTGTGTCTGAATCTGCGACCCCATGGACTGCAGCACGCCAGGCTTCCCTGTCCTTCATCATTTCCTGGAGTTTGCTCAAACTTGTGTCCATTGAATCAGTGATGCCATCCAACCATCTCACCCTCTGAGACCCCTTTCTCCCCTTGCCTTCAATCTTTCCCAGCATCAAGGTCTTTTCCAATGAGTCAGCTCTTCACATCAGGTGGCCAAAGTATTAGAGCTTCAGCTTCAGCATCAGTCCTTTCAGTGAGTATTCAGGATTGATTTCCTTTAGGATTAACTAGTTTGATTTCCTTGCTGTCCAATGGACTCTCAAGTGTCTTCTCTAACACCACAATTCAAAAGCATCAATTCTTGGGTGTTCAGCCTCCTTTATGGTCCAACTCTCACAGCCATACATGACTACTGGAAAAACCATAGCTTTGACTATATGGACCTGTGATTTTTTTGATACACTCAGTCAGGTGGAGATTAGTGTGGGGTGGGGTAGTCACACAAGACAGACAAACAAACAAGCCAAATCCCACTCCATCTTCCTGAAAGCCCACCTGCTAGAACCTTCTCCAGCAGGTGACTGGAGATAATTGACCCAATGTCAGCATCTCCTTTTAGTGAGTCTGACCACGAAAGTCAAGTGAGGGGAAGCAGGGCCTATGTTTCCTGGGGATCCTACACCTCTGCTCCCCACCACCCATGCCTCTAATGAAGTGCTCAAGTGGGGTCTGGAGTGGCTGGAGTAGAGGCACTAGGCTGTCGGGCCAGGATGGGGAAATGTTGCTGGTTTAAGCTCTTTAGCATCTGCCCAGATGTGCTGCCACTTTTGGCAAGTCCCCAGCCTGGAGATAGATAGGACAGTATTTTTGGAAACCTGCTCCAAATCTGAAAGCACTTACTGTGAAGAGATGAGCCAGATGGCAGAAGCTCAGTCACCTGTTTCTGTGGACCCTCCTGGTGCTAGCACCCCCACCCCAGGTGTGTGTGAGTCAGGATTGCAGATCCAAGCTCTATGTCGTCTCCTGGCCTCTCCATTCCATGCCTCTTTCACCTTCCCTGCCCTCCTACTGCAAAAGTAGACTTGGCTCAAGGGATTTGTTCAAATTCTCAAGCAAAATTGTGGTTCATTTTAATGGAGGGAAAGGGCAGTGGAGCTGAAGCAGCTTCACCTGTGGCAGGTGCTTGCTCCCTGAACCAGGAGCATCATGCCTGTGGTTCACTGCGGCTCAGCCCCGTCTCGCCAGCAGCCACTGGAAGGTCCTCCCTTGTTAACGCCACGTGAGTTGGCCTCCTGACCTTGCATTTCCCTTTACTGGTTCTGTGTAGGTGAGGTCACCAACCTGCTCCCAGAGCCATGGTCCACAGAGCATCTTCTACCTATGCTCTGAGAGGAAGAAATCAGCATCATCCATTAGGGTCAGAATGTCCATAAGTTTCCCCCACATTCAACAGTTATAGCAAGATTGCCTTTGAAAGATTTTATTAACAATTGAGATGATGTTACAAAGTGGCCTGTGGTTACCTGTATCTAAAAAATCCTATTGAAGAACAGAGGAGGAAATTAACCCAGCTTGGAGCTAAGGGATCAATACATTTCATTATCTCAAAAGTTTATTGCTTGAGGAAGCTATATTCAATATCCTAGGATAAATCATCATGGAAAAGAATAAAGAATATATATATATAGACTCCACTGAAGTTATATATATATATATATATATATATATATATATATATATATATGTACGAAAGTGAGTGTGAAAGTATTAGTCACTCAGTTGTGTCTGACTCTTTACGACCCCATGGACTGTAGTCTACCAGGCTCCTCTGTCCATGGGAGTTTCCAGGCAAGAATACTGGACTGGGCTGCCATTTCCTTTTCCAGGGGATCTTCCCAACCCAGGTATCGAACCTATGACTCCTGCGTTAGCAGGTAGATTCTTTACCACTGCACCCCCTGGGAAGCCTGCCTAACAACAACAGAAACTCTTTTCAAATGGAAGAAAGCCCTCCCAATCTCACACACACGAGAGACATCCAGCGCAGACGCGAGAGACGCCGGCTCCCGGCGCAACCGACCGCGTGCAGAAGCCTGGCGGAGAGGAGCTACTCCATGTCCAAGGTAAGGTACAGCAGCTGTGCTTTGCTGGAGCAGCTGTGAAGAGATATCCCATGACCAAGGTAAGAGAAACCCAAATAAGACGGTAGGTATTGCGAGGGGGCATCAGAGGGCAGACACAATGAAATCATAATCACAGAAAACTAGTTGATCTGATCACATGGACCCTGTCTAACTCAGTGAAACTAAGCCATGCCATGTGGGGCCACCCAAGACAGACGGGTCATGGTGGAGAGGTCTGAGAAAATGTGGTCCACTGGAGAAGGGAATGGCAAACCACTTCAGTATACTTGCCTTGAGAACCCCGTGAACAGTATGAAAAGGCAAAATGATAGGATACTGAATGAGGAACTCCCCAGGTCGGTAGGTGTCCAGTATGCTACTGGAGATCAGTGGAGAAATAAATCCAGAAAGAATGAAGGGCTGGAGCCAAAGCAAAACAAATACCCCGTTGTGGATGTGACTGGTGATAGAAGTAAGGTCTGATGCTGTAAAGAGCAATATTGCATAGGAACCTGGAATGTTAGGTCCATGAATCAAGGCAAATTGGAAGTGGTCAAACAGGAGATGACAAGAGTGAATGTAGACATTCTAGGAATCAGTGAACTAAAATGGACTGGAATGGGTGAATTTAACTCAGATGACCATTATATCTACTACTGTGAGCAGGAATCCCTTAGAAGAAATGGAGTAGCCATCATGGTCAACAAAAGAGTCTGAAATGCAGTACTTGGATGCAATCTTAAAAATGACAGAATGATTTCTGTTCGTTTCCAAGGCCAACCATTCAATATTACAGTAATCCAAGCCTATGCCCCAACCAGTAATGCTGAAGAAGCCAAAGTTGAATGGTTCTAGGAAGACCTACAAGACTTTATAGAACTAACACCCCAAAAAGATGTCCTTTTCATTATAGGGGACTGGAATGCAAAAGTAGGAAGTCAGGAAACACCTAGAGTAACAGGCAAATTTGGCCTTGGAGCACGAAATGAAGCAGGGCAAAGGCTAATAGAGTTTTGCCAAGAGAACGCAAATACCTTCTTCCAACAACACAAGAGAAGACTTTACACATGGATATCACCAGATGGTCAACACCGAAATCAGATTGATTATATTCTTTGCAGCCAAAGATGGAGAAGCTCTATACAGATAGCAAAAACAAGACGAGGAGCTGACTGTGGCTGAGATCATGAACTCCTTATTGCCACATTCAGACTGAAATTGAAGAAAGCAGGGAAAACCACTATACCATTCAGATATGACCTAAATCAAATCCCTTATGATTATACAGTGGAAGTAAGAAATAGATTTAAGGGACTAGATCTGATAGATAGAGTGCCTGATGAAATATGGATGGAGGTTTGTGACATTGTACAGGAGACAGGTACCAAGACCATCCCCATGGAAAAGAAATGCAAGAAAGCAAAATGGCTGTCTGAGGAGGCCTTACAAATAGCTGTGAAAAGAAGAGAAGCAAAAAGCAAAGGAGAAAAGGAAAGATATAAGCATCTGAATGCAGAGTTCCAAAGAATAGCAAAGAGAGATAAGAAAGCCTTCCTCAGTGATCAATGCAAAGAAATAGAGGAAACCAACAGAATAGGAAAAACAAGAGATCTCTTCAAGAAAATGAGAGATATCAAGGGAACATTTCATGCAAAGATAGGCTCGATAAAGGACAGAAATGGTATGGACCTAACAGAAGCAGAAGATATTAAGAAGAGGTGGCAAGAATACACAGAAGAACTGTACAAAAAAGATCGTCACAACCAAGATAATCACAATGGCATGATCACTCACCTGGAGCCAGACATCTTGGAATGTGAAGTCAAGTGGGCCTTAGAGAGCATCACTATGAACAAAGCTAGTGGAGGTGATGGAATTCCAATTGAGCTATTTCAAATCCTGAAAGATGATGCTGTGAAAGTGCTGCATTCAATATGCCAGCAAATTTGGAAAACTCAGGAGTGGCCACAGGACTGGAAAAGGTCAGTCTTCATTCCAATCCCAAAGAAAAGCAATGCCAAAGAATGCTCAAACTACCGCACAATTGCACTCATCTCACATGCTAGTAAAGTCATGCTGAAAATTCTCCAAGCCAGGCTTCAACAATATGTGAACCGTGAACTTCCAGATGTTCAAGCTGGTTTTAGCAAAGGCAGAGGCACCAGAGATCAAATTGCCAACATCCACTGGATCATGGAGAAAGCAAGAGAGTTCCAGAAAGACATCTATTTCCACTTCATTGACTATGCCAAAGCTTTTGACTGTGTGGATCACAATAAACTGTGGAAAATTCTGACAGAGATGGGAATACGAGACCACCTGACCTGCCTCTTGAGAAACCTGTATGCAGGTCAGGAAGCAACAGTTAGAACTGGACATGGAACAACAGACTGGTTCCAAATAGGAAAAGGAGTGCGTCAAGGTTGTATATTGTCACCCTGCTTATTTAACTTATATGCAGAGTACATCATTAGGAATGCTGGGATGGAAGAAGCACAAGCTGGAATCAAGATTGCCAGGAGAAACATCAATAACCTCAGATATGCAGATGACACCACCCTTGTGGCAGAAAGTGAAGAGGAACTCAAAAGCCTCCTGATGAAAGTGAAAGAGGAGAGTGAAAAACTGGCTTGAAGCTCAACATTCAGAAAACGAAGATCATGGCATCTAGTTCCATCACTTCATGGGACATAGATGGGGAAACAGTGGAAGCAGTGTCAGACTTCATTTTTTTGGGCTCCAAAATCACTACAGATGCTGATTGCAGCCATGAAATTAAAAGACGCTTACTCCTTGGAAAGTTGTGACTAACCTAGATAGCATATTAAAAAGCAGAGACATTACTTTGCCTACAAAGGTCCGTCTAGTCAAGGCTATGGTTTTTCCCGTGGTCATGTATGGATGTGAGAGTTGGACTGTGAAGAAAGCTGGTCGCCAAAGAATTGATGCTTTTGAACTGTGGTGTTGGAGAAGACTCTTGAGAGTCCCTTGGACTGCAAGGAGATCCAACCAGTCCATTCTAAAGGAGATCAATCCTGGGTGTTCATTGGAAGGACTGATGCTGAAACTGAAGCTCCAATACTTTGGCCACCTCGTGCAACAAGTTGACACACTGGAAAAGAGTCTGATGCTGGGAAGGATTGGGGGTGGGAGGAGACAGGGACGACAGAGAATGAGATGGCTGGATGGCATCACCGACTCGATGCACATGATGTGAGTGAACTCCGTGAGTTATTGATGGACAGGGAGGCCTGGTGTGCTGTGACTCATGGGGTCGCAGAGAGTTGGACACAACTGAGCAACTGAACTGAACTGAATCTCACACATCCACTCTTTCTACCTTTGTGTTGGCTTTTTTCAGATGCATACAGTTTCTGACATTTTCACTATCACTGTGAACACGATTTTTAGATTTAATTTCTTAAATCTACACAGCCTTCTGGGAGAACTGCCAGAGAGAGGAATTTGGACCACTTGCGGAGGGGTGGGAGTGGGTAAGGAGAACAGGTTTAGCAGGATGGAGTTAGGGGTGATGGGAGCAGAGGGCATCCTGGGAGCTTGGAGGAAGCCTGTGTGAAAGCTCCTGCTGAATCTCCTAGGGGCCTGTGTTTCAGGATGGCAACTTCAATGCATCTGGAGGGGTCTCTGTCTTCAGAGACTCTTCGCTTGGAGTTGAGTCAGAGATCTATCCAGGGGGATGAGGAGATCCACCTGGGAGGACTCCTGGGGTACAACAGGCCTTGTGAGGGTCACCCTCTGCTTCAAGAGCCCGACACTGTAACAAAACCATCGCGTACCCAGTCCTGAAGTGTGCTAGGCAGGATCCTGGGCTCTGACAGCCTGCTGCCACTATTTACACCTATCACCGGATGTCGCTTGGAAAAAGGAAGACGAATGATAATTAAAAGGGCAGGAAAAGCCCTCAGATCCTTTAATAACTGTGGTGTGCAATAATCCAGGGGAAAGACAACAGGTCTTCTCCATTGTTTCAGCCTATTTAAGGCCTTTCCGTGGGTTCTACATCAGCACCCACACACACACTCACACACAAGGGTCTTGCTTGATAAGGAAAAGGAGATAAACTTTCCACACAACTTTCCTGCTCTATCTAACTGGGTCAGTTCTTGTCACACCTCGTAACTCTATTCTGATGGTGCTTTTAAGATTGTCATTTTATAAATGCAGAGTTTAAGTTACTCTCTTTTAAAATTCTGTGTGTCTCTCCCTCCCTCTCCCCCACCCTCCTCATTGACTAAAAATTATTCACAACCTAGACTTTACTTTCTTGGGCTCCAAAATCAATGCATATGGTGACAGCAGCCATAAAATTAAAAGACGCTTGCTCCTTGGAAGAAAAGCTGTGACAAAGTTAATGTATTAAAGAGCAGAGACATCACTTCACTGACAAAGGTCCATACAGTCAAAGCTATGGTTTTTCCAGTAGTCATGTACGGATATGAGAGTTGGACCATAAAGGAGGTTGAGGGCTGAAAAATTGGTGCTTTCAAACTGTGGTGTTGGAGAAGACTCTTGAGAGTCCCTTGGATAGTAAGGAGATCAAACTAGTCAATCCTAAAGGAAATCAGTCCTGAATATTCACTGAAAGGACTGATGCTGAAGCTGAAGCTCCAATACTTTGGCCACCTGGTGCAAAGAGCTGGCTCATTAGAAAAGACCCTGATGCTGGGAAAGATTGAGGGTAGGAGGAGAAGGGAATGACAGAGGATGAGATGGCTGAATGGCATCATCAACGCAATAGACATGAGTTTGAGCAAGCTCCAGAAGATAGTGAAGGACAGGGAAGCCTGGTGTACTGCAGTCCTGGTCACAAAGAGTCTGACATGACTGAGTGACTGAACAACAACATGAACAGGCCCAGGTGCAGACCTGCTATGGACCCAGACATCTCGGACTGTTGTTGCTGTTTAGTTGTTCAGTCATGTATGACTCTTTTTGATCCTATGGACTGTAGCCCACCAGGCTCCTCTGTTCATGGGATTCTCCAGGCCATTTCCTCCTCCAGGTGATCTTCCCAACCCAGGGATCAAACCTGTGTCTCCTGCATTGCAGGCAGATTCTTTACCACTGAGCCACCTGGGAAGCCCAGTGACAAAGATAGGGTTTTGCAAATGTGCATTTCCAGAAGCACCCTCTGTGTTATTATAACTGCCATTGACTGAACTTGACACACTTAAATGTCTGCATTGCACAGAAGTCAGCCCATAAATCAAGCTGTGTATGACAGGATAGAAAGGAAGTGATGGGTTTGCATTATCTGCTGGGAGGCATTATAGAAATGAGCTTAATTAGAACCTGGGAGTGATGGGGAGAAGACACATGTTTTTGGTTGCTTTATTGTTGGACCCAATTTCCTTCCCATATGTGGAAGCACACAGGCAAGATGCTTTCAAACTGCCAGAAGCCCCATGATTGAGGCACATGTGGGGCCGGGACAGGAGGTGAGGACAATGGGGTGTCTGCTGTGCCTTTGTGGGGTGACTGTCAGGTGGTTAGTGTAAATCTCATTTATGTGCCATCAGAGCTAGAGAGGGTGGGCCAGGCCTCCATGCTGTGACCTGACAAGGCAGTGTGTGGGTTTTGTGAAAATTCAAGGCAATACTGTGTTGACTCTTAACACTCATCCTCTACCATAGAAAACAAGATAAAAATGCATTGATCCCTTGTAGAAAGGAATTTGTTTCAATAAAAGAGGAAGAAGGAATAGCAGGTGTTCATTGTAGAAATACTTTCAGAAATGCAGACTGATGTAAATATGGTTTCCCTATAGTACCTCAGCTCCCCAGGCAGTGCAGTGTAAAGAATCCACTGGCTATTGCAAGAGATGAGAGTTCGATCCCTGGGTCTGAGTCAGGAAGATCAGAGAAGGAAATTGCAACCCCCTCCAGTATTCTTGCCTGGGAAATCCCATGGACAGAAGAGCCTAGTGGGCTACAGTCCATGGGGTCACACACAACTGAGCAAGTGAGCACACACACATCTACTATCATCAAGGAAAATACACAAATCTTTGTAAGCCTATCACCCCCCATGCAGAGTCTTCACCTCCTCATTCCCATCCTCTGAGACCTCCCAGAAACTTAAAAATGTTATTTTTTCAGTTGACAAAGTAAGTACTTTGACCGAAGACTTACCCCGAGCAGCGGCAATCTAACACTTGCTATTACTGATTGAATTACCCAATAAAATGTAAACTCTGGAATACCAAACTGGAAAGTCCTATAAAAAGTATACCAGAAGTCGTTTTCCTGTCCTGCCTCCTGAAAGAAGGGGAAGTAGGCATTTTCCCAAGTCGTGCTATGGTTCTTCAGTGTCCTGGGCTGTATTTTCAGAGCCTGTATATACATACAGGGCCTGGGTGTACACGTGTCACCCATGAATAGCAAACACAGATTTGAGTCTTTACTTAAAAAAAGAACAGTTTGAGGATTTATGAGTTGAAGTTTTAATTAGGAAAAATTTATGGCCAAGTATCTGTTTTCTTATCTGTTCCGTTCCGTTCAGTCGCTCAGTCGTGACCGACTCTTTGCGACCCCGTGGACTGTAGCCTACCAGGCTTCTCCGTCCATGGGATTCTCCAGGCAAGAATACTGGAGTGGGTTACCATTTCCTGTTTTCTTATAACCATTAGTAATTAAGGACTTCTGTTGTTCTGCAAAAGTGTTTGGATTTCAAAAGTCCTGTGTTTCATATTGGCAAGCTAAGCTCAGCAAGTGTACTTTGATTGAAAACTAAGTGTTTTAATAGCATATGCTTTTATAATAATAAGAGATTAACCTTGGAAATGGAGACCAAATAAACCCCATCAGTTCAAACATGTATTTATTTGGCTTTCCTTGTTATACATAAGAAACAGTATAGTACCGAGAGGTTCTGTGTACAGGCTGGGTAATACTCCCACGTGAGTGGGTGGAGCTTTTGAGAATTCAATGAGATGACAATGTAAGGGTCTTGGCCCAGGGTCCTGGGTCTAGGAGGGTAGGGTTGAGCCAGGAGACTGTGTCCAGGTCACCCAGGGCTATGTGGGTGGCCAGAGCATGTGCTTTTTGCCACAGCATTACAGGATTTTTGGCTGATCAGATAAGGTTGGATTCTTTGTGGTGTTGAGAATAGGGTGGAAGGGACAGCAGGGGGACAGTGAGGGGACCACAGGGAGTAGAGCAGGGGAGGTGTGAGTCTGAAAGGCAGCTCCACTGAGGGTTGACTAGACCGCTGAGGGACAGGGCAGGGCCAGTCACTCCACTGTGTGGGGCCTGGTACCCATCACAAAGGAGACACCGTTAAAATGGCATCATGTTAGGGGAAGCCACAGTGAATCCCAATTGTGATCAGTATAATCACATTGAGAGTCAGAAGTGCAGTGGTGTTCTAGTCACTCAGTCGTGTCCGACTCTATGTGACCCCATGAACTGTAGCCCGCCAGGCTCCTCTGGCGGAATGTCCATGGAATTCTCCAGGCAAGAATACTGGAGTGGGTAGCCATTTCTTTTTCCAGGGGATCTTTCCCACCCAGAGATCAAACCAGGTCTCCTGCATTGAAGGCAGATTCTTTACCATCTGAACCACCAGGGAAGCTTACAGGTATTTATAATACTGTATATTTATTAATATAGCATACAGCATATGTTATATACACATATAGATTGTGCTAGTATTTGGTGGCTCCTAACACATATTTGGAGAAGGCAATGGCAAGCCACTCCAGTACTCTTGCCTAGAAAATCCCATGGATGGAGGAGCCTGGTAGGCTGCAGTCCATGGGGTCGCTGGGAGTCCGACACGACTGAGCGACTTCACTTTCACTTTTCACTTTCACACATTGGAGAAGGAAATGGCAACCCACTCCAGTGTTCTTGCCTGGAGAATCCCAGGGATGGGGGAGCCTGATGGGCTGCCGTCTATGGGGTCACACAGAGTCGGACACGACTGAAGTGACTTAGCAGCAGTAGCAGCAACACATATATCGGAGAAGGCAATGGCAAGCCAATCCAGTACTCTTGCCTAGAAAATCCCATGGATGGAGGAGCCTGGTAGGCTGCAGTCCGTGGGGTCGCTAAGGGTCGGATACGACTGAGAGACTTCACTTTCACTTTTCACTTTCACACATTGGAGAAGGAAATGGCAACCCACTCCAGTGTTCTTGCCTGGAGAATCCCAGGGATGGGGGAGCCTGGTGGGCTTCCGTCTATGGGGTCACACAGAGTCAGACACGACTGAAGTGACTTAGCAGTAGCAGCAACATATATAACATGGTTTTTACAAAATAGGTATTTGAGATAGGTTTTGCTTATTTTGAGGCATTTTTACCCTGTTTGCTTCTTGTGTTTGAAATACAGAGATGTGAAATCTCAGTCAAGTTAATTGACATGGAATTGTGGTGATGAGTGTATATCTATGTTCGTTTTAATATATTGCTCCTGAGAAGTACATTTTGATTTGCATCTCCTTCCACTTTCAGAAGTTTGACTGCTTGTCTGGGAGCTGGTTTCTCACATTTTCTTCCCCATCTTCATTTATGCGGGGATTTTCATCTTGTATTGGCCCTTGGGATGAATGTTGGGTGCTTGCTCTGTATCTCCTGTCCAGTGGGGTCTGCCTGACAATTAGTCAGAGCATGGGGATCTGTTTATGGTTGGTGGCAGGTCCACTAGCAGGTCCACCTGTCCACTAGCTCTAGGGTGGGGAGGAACAGTTCTGTCCTGAGTCTCTCTGTCTCCTCCTCCCCTTTGCTGCTCAGCTCACCCAGGCCACTTCTCAGCCTCCTCCTTAGTTTGTTGAAATGTACACCAGAGGTTTCGTTTTATTTTGGTCTGTGTTGTTGCCCGAACTCACAACAATGCTCTTTTTGCAGGAGGCCAGGGATCAATGATGTTGGAGATTCAGTGTAAGATAGAAGGGAAGAGCACAGGCTCTGGGATCAGACAGCCTGACTCTTCCACTTGTTAATTGCATACCCTGAGCAGGGGCCCCACTTACCTGGCCAGAAGCAGCACGTGTGTGCACGGATGCTGACAGTCCTGCAAATACAGGTTTGTGAGCTTGTCCTACACACGAGATACTAAAGTAAGCACTGCCTGCTCCTGCAAGACAATAAAGCCCCAGATCTTCATGGATTGGCCTAGTAGAGTTTATTTCTCGTTCACTAGAAGTTTCAGTGCTAATATGTGATATTTGCTTTTCTTTTTCTGATTTATTTCACTTTGTGTCATAGTCTCTAGGTCTGTTCACATCTCTATGAATGATCCAGGGTTGTTCCTTTTATGACTGAGTAATATTCCATTGTATATATGGATCTCCTTCATCCATTCCTCTGTTGGTGAACATTTGTGCTGTTTCCATGTCCTGGCTAATGCAAATAGCCGCAATGAACACTGGGGTCAAGTGTCATTTTGATTCATGTTTTTCTCTGGTAAATGTCCAGTAGTGGGGTTGCTGGGTCATATGATAGCTCTATTATTAGTTTTTTAAGAACACTTCATACTGTTCTCCATAATGTCTGCATCAATTTACATTCCCACTAACTGTGTGGGAGGGCCGCCTTTTCTCCACACCCTCTTCAGCATTTAAGGTTTGTAAATTTTTTGATGATGGCCACTCTGAGTGGTGTAAGGATATTCACCTTGGTGATCATCTTTTTTTAAATTTAAAAACTTTTGTATTTTTATTAAAAATGTTTTTTTTTTTTACTGTGGTCAACAGGCTTCTCTCTTTCTATCATGCTTCACTAAGTTCTAAGTCTTAGAGTTTGTCTCTTCACATCTCTAAGTTCGTATACTGCACCTTCAAGATGTGTCCTGGTCCAGTTATAACTCATCTTCATAACTAAAGCCAGAGTCTAATCACCATTCATAGCTCTTCCTGCTTTCACTGAGCGCCCTGACAGAGAGTGTTTGCACAGCAGCTAGAGGAGCTTTTAAAACTTAAGTTAGACTCTTGATCCCCTGTTTAAAACCCTTCAGTGATTTTCTATAACATTCAGATAAAATCCAAGGTTCTCACTTGTGGAAGAGATATGTTGTCATTGCCCATGTGATCAATGACTGCTGCTATGATGCTCCCTGGAAGTTTCGTAGGTGCTTCTTCACAAGTGGAGTCCTCCTCTTGGAGCTCCTCACAGCCCTTCATCCCTACATCTCATTCAGATGTGTATTCAAAATGTGAGCTGCTCAAATGGGTTTCCTGCAACTTCTGTCTAAAAAAGTTGCCCTCGGAGAACCTCTGTGCCCTCATGGATGGAGCTGCTCAGTCCGCCAGGCCCCCAGTCTTACCCCAAATCCTGAGTTAGAACAGAGCTATGGGCTTCAGTTAATTTCAATCATTCAGCCCTGTCCAAATCTTTGAGACCCCACGGACAGAAGCATACCAGGCTTCTCTGTCCATCACCAACTCCCAGAGCTTACTCAAACTCATATCCATTGACCTGGTGATGCCATCCACCATCTCATCCTCTGTCATCCCCTTCTTCTCCTGCCTTCAATCCTTCCCAGCATCAGGGTCTTTTCCAGTGAGTTAGTTCTTCACATCAGGTGGCCAATGTATTGGAGCTTCAGCTTCACCATCAGTCCTTCCAATGAATATTCAGGACTGATTTCCTTTAGGATTGATTGATTTGATCTCCTTGCTGTCCAAGGGACTCAAGAATCTTCTCCAACATCACAGTTCAAAAGCATCAATTCTTTGGCACTCTGCTTTCTTTATAGTGCAACTCTCACATCCATACAAGACTACTGGAAAACCTATAGCTTTGACTAGATGGACCTTTGTCAGCAAAGTAATGTCTTTACTTTTTAATATGAAGTCTAGATTTGTCATAGCTTTACTTCCAAGGAGGAAGTGTCTTTTAATTTCATGGCTGCAATCACCATCCACAGTGATTTTGGAGCCCAGGAAAATAAACTCTGTCATTGTTTTCATTGTTTCCCATTTATTTGTCTTAAAGTGATGGGACTGGATGCCATGAACTCTGTTTTTGAATGTTGAGTTTTAAGCCAGCTTTTTCACCCTTCTCTTTCACTTTCATCAAGAGGCTCTTTAGTTCACCTTTGCTTTCTGCCACAAGGGTGGTGTCATCTGCATATCTAAGGTCATTGATATTTCTCCCAGCAATCTTGATTCCAGCTTGTGCTTCATCCAGTCTGGCATTTCAAATGATATACTCTGCATATAAGTTAAGTAAACCAGGTGACAATACACAGCCTTGATGTACTCCTTTCCCAATTTGGAACCAGTCTACTGTTCCATGTTAAGTTCTGTTTCTTCTTGACTTGCATACAAATTTGTCAGGAGGCAGGTAAGGTGGTCTGGCATTCCCATCTCTTGAAGAATGTTCCACAGTTTGTTGTGATCCACACAGTCAAAGGCTTTGGCATAGTCAGTGAAGCAGAAGTATACTTTTTCTGGAATTCTCTTGCTTTTTCTATGATCCAATGGATGTTGGCAATTCGATCTCTGATTTCTCTGCTTTTTCTAAATCCATCTTGAACATCTGAAATTTCTTGATTCACGTACTGTTGAAGCCTAGCTTGGAGAATTTTGAGCATTGCTTTGCTAGTGTGTGAGATGAGGGCCATTGTGTGGTAGTTTGAACATGCTTTGGCATTGCCTTACTTCGGGATTGGAATGAAAACCGACCTTTTCCAGTCCTGTGGCCATTAATGAGTTTTCCAAATTTGCTGACATATAGAGTGCACCACTTTCACAGCATCATCTTTTAGGATTTGAAATAGCTCAACTGGAATTCCATCATCTCCACTAGCTTTGTTCATAATGATGCTTCCTAAGGCCTACTTGACTTCACATTCCAGGCTGTCTGGCTCTAGATGAGTGATCACTCCATCGTGGTTATCTGGGTCATGAAGATCTTTTTTGCACAGTTCTTCTGTGTATTCTTGTCACCTCTTTTTAATATCTTCTGCTTCTGTTAGGTCCGTACCATTTCTGTCCTTTATTGAGCCCATTTTTGCATGAAAATTTCCCTTGGTATCTCCAATTTTCTTGAAGAGATCTGTAGTCTTTCCCTTTCTACTGTTTTCCTCTATTTCTTTGCACTGATCACTGAGGAAGGCTTTCTCATCTATCCATGCTATTCTTTGGAACTCTACATTCAGATGGTAATATCTTTCCTTTTCTCCTTTGTCTTTAGCTTCTCTTCATTTCTCAGCTATTTGTAAGACCTCATCAGACAACCATTTTGCCTTTTTGCATTTCTTTTTCTTGGGGATGGTCTTGATTTCTGCCTCCTGTACAATGTCATGAACCTCCATCCATAGTTCTTCAGGCACTCTGTCTACCAGATCTAATCCCTCAAATCTATTTGTCACTTCCACTGTATCATAAGGGATTTTATTCAGGTCATATCTGAAAGGTCTAGTGGTTTTCCCTACTTTCTTCAATTTAAGTCTGAATTTGGCAATAAGGAGTTCATGATCTGAGCCACAGGGAGCCCCTGGTCTTGTTTTTGCTGACTGTATAGAGTTTCTCCATCTTTGGCTGCAAAGAATATAATCAATCTGATTTTGGTGTTGACCATCTAATGATGTCCATGTGTAGAGTCTTCTCTTGTGTTGTTGGAAGAGGGTGTTTGCTATGACAAGTGTGTTCTCTTGGCAAAACTCTGTTGGCCTTTGCCCTGATTCATTTTGTACTCCAAGGCCAAACTTGCCTTTACTCCAGATGTCTCTTGACTACCTACTTTTGCATTCCAGACCCCTATGACGAAAAGGACATCTTTTTTGGGTGTTAATTCTAGAATGTCTTATAGGTCTTCATAGAACCATTCAACTTCAGCTTCTTCAGCATTAGTCATTGGGGCATAGACTTGGATTACTGTGATATTGAATGGTTTTCCTTGGCAATGAGCAGAGATCATTCTGTCATTTTTTAGATTGCATCCAAATACTGCATTTCAGACTCTTTTGTTGACTAGGAGGGCTACTCCATTTCTTCTAAGAGATTCTTGCCCACAGTAGTAGACATAATGGTCACCTGAATTAAATTTGCCCATCCCAGTTCATTTTAGTTCACTGATTCATAAAATGTCAATCTTCATTCTTGCCATCTCCTGTATGACCACTTCCAATTTACCTGGATTCAATGACCTAACATTCCAGGTTCCTATGCAATATCCTTTTTTTACGGCATCAGACTTTACTTCCATCACCAGTCACATCTGCAACTGGGCATTGTTTTTGCTTTGGCTCCATCTCTTCATTCTTTCTGGAGCTATTTTTCCACTCTTCTTCAGTAGTATATTGGGCACCTACCTACCTGGGGGGTTCATCTTTCAGTGTTATATCTTTTTGCCTTTTCATACTTTGCACTGTTACCCGTCAGTCTTCGGTGGCCCTACATGGCATGGCACATAGATTCACTGAGTTAGACAAGGCTGTGATCCATGTGATCAGTTTGGTTAGTTTTCTATGATTGTGATTTTCACTCTCTCTGCTCTTTGATGAATAAGGATAAGAGACTTGTGTAAGCTTCCTGATGGGAGAGACTGGCTGTGGGGGTACTGGGTCTTGTTCTGATGGGCAAGGCTGTGGGCTTGCTGGGGACTAACTAAGGTGGTTGTTTTTGCAGGAAATGGACCCCTTCCAGGTCCTGAAAGCAGGCTTTTGTCTAGCACTCGGAAATGAATTGTCTGAGGAGACACATGAGCTGACAAAACAAGAGAATTTTTTTGGGACGGGGCACCCAGTTGAAAGCAGCAGGGTAAGGGAACCTAGGAGAACTGCTCTGCCATGTGGCTTGCTGTCTCGGGTTTTATGGTGATGGGATTAGTTTCTGGGTTGTCTCTGACCAATCACTCTGACTCAGGGTCCTTCCTAGTGGTACACACATTGCTCAGCCAAGATGGATGTCATCTGGGAGATGGTTGGACACATGGTGTCACCTTTTGACCTTTCCAGAAATCTTCTGTTGGTGGTGGCTTATTAGTTCTGTGTTCCTTACCAGGACCTCCTGTCATAAAACAACTCATGAAATGGTTACTATGGTGCCTGGCCAGGGTGGGCTTTTTCAGTTGGTGTGCTTCTGCTAACAGGTGTGAAGTGGAACACAGCAGCAGCTATTGGCAAACCAACAGTCCCTCTTCCTGTGTGTATTCTAACAGATGCCTTGAATAAATGTTCTACCAATAATTAACATGGAGAGATTTTCTTATTTTAATTCTCAAGGAGACCCTCTTCAGACTAAGTGCTAATCAGCTTGTCACAATGTGACATTTTGGTTTTACTGATATTTACCATGATTATCAAGTTGACTTTTTCCAAGTATAGTCTTTTGTTACTTCCTCCCTTAGCACGTAAGCACATATGTAAAACATTAACTGAAATTCATAGACTGTAAAACAGCAGGATGGGCAGAATGGCTTGGGCAAGACTCACCTCTGAAGCGAGTCACCATCACACACTGAATTCAAGAAGTCTTCCTGGCTGAAGGGGCAGGATTTCAAGGGAGAGGTCCCTGAGTTATAGGCTGAGTCACTGTGTATGCACAGTGGTGGGTGTGGGATTACGAGCTGAGAGTGAATATATTTACTGATCCTGCCCTAAAGAGATGTAACAGTGTTTTTCTAAGGCAGCTCAGAAAGTCTGCAATCAGGAATCTCAGCAAATGCAGTTGCTATCAGGGCACAGGTGCTGTAAGCAATGGACCTTGCTGTTCAGATGCTAAGTCATGTCCAACTCTTTGCAACACCATGGACTGCAGCACACCAGGCTCCCCTGTGCTTCATTATCTCCCAGAGTTTGCTCACACTCATGCCCATTGAGTTGATGATGCCACACATCTCATCTCTGCTGCCCCCTTCTCCATTTGCCTTTAAACTTTCCCAGCATCAAGGTCTTGGTCAGCAATCAAAGCAATCTCTGAATAATTTTATTTTTATTTATTTATTTATTTATTTTTTTAGTGGATTGTGAGTATGTAGACTTGGAAAGACATATATTGTTTATGGTCTAGGAAGTGCCCTGTGATGAGTAGGCATGTCCCACTCTCCAGAGACACGGATGCTACAAGATGTATCCGGCTGAGTTCTCAGGGACTGTTCCATTGCAGAGTTCTGTAAATTGCTCCAGCCTCTCTAATTAAGTACCACTTGGATTAATGGCTAGAATGTTATCAGTAAATGTCTCCTCATTTTGTACGTTCATATTTGGACCTCAGTTTGTGCCAAAGGCTTGTATTTTGTTCTTCAGGTTTCTTCTCATTGTCATGTCTAACATCTTGCTCTCAACAGTTTGAATAATTTTAAAATTATGTAACTCCAGCTGTAAATATATATAGATTGCTCAGAGTTCAAGAAGCCCACAGGATAGATATAAAAGCTGACAAATTAGGTGTCATGTCACTAACTTGGACTGATCAGGGACAGGGGAGAAGAACTAATGGGCCACCTTACCAGGTTCCACCTTTGGACTGAATGCATCACTTGGCTCATTTCAAAATTCCAGTTCTAAGCAGAAACTTCTGACTGTGCTAGTTTGAGTCACATGCCTCCCATAAAGCAAGGTCATCTTGACAATGTCATGCAAGAGAGGATAGGGCCATGTGTACAGTTGTGTATGTTGTACACTGCACAGCTCGGGGATCCCCACTTTCCTCTGCTGCAAGGGCTGGTTCCCAAAATCAGAATAAATCCCAAGAGATACCAGGGTCATCACTTGTCAGAGAAGTTGTAGAGGGCAGTGGCTTATATAGGAAGCCTTTCAGCTCTGACAGAGTCTTCTCAGAGTTAGGTTCTGTGGTCTTCTGTGTGTGCTGATCATGGCATGAGTTACAATCACAATAAATAAGCAAAGCACAAAAAATGTTTTTCAGTTCCTACCAACAGATTTGATCCTTGGCATTCAAAGGAAAGTTTGTTCCTTCAGACAAATGGGAAGAGACACAAACATTTAAACACATTAAGTTATTTAAAACTCTCTTCTTCAATTAAATTCTCATCTAAAGATCAAATGACTTTATTATATAATATTTTGCAAGGACTTGTCTTTTAGAGCACTTGCAGTTTAGTTAGTAATTCTGTGGGTGTCTTTTTCTTAAAAATATGTTTAGATATTTTTCTCCTTCAGAAAAGTCTGCCTCTGAAAGAAGCATCTGGGGTGTTTTTAATGATTCTGGGGCGCTATTCTCCATAAGCTGACACAGGCAGAGCTCATGCAATGCCTATAAAACATCCCAGGGTTCATTTTAAAGACTTTTGCCCAGTTACATAGATGAAGGAATTGGCAGGGAGCCAAAGTTTTGTCTTGAGACAAGCAAGATTTAAGCCAATTCACAGATCAAAGAGAGGTCGAAGAAAGAAAACTGGCTGAGGTTTTGCTTAGAACTACCCACCTCTGAATAACATCAACTTCCTCCCTTGGAAACCACTGGCTTTCCATGAAAGGATTTAAAAGAGATAATTAAACTCCAGTACTCTTGCCTAGAAAATCCCATGGATGGAGGAGCCTGGTAGGCTTCAGTCCATGGGGTTGCTACGAGTCAGACATGACTGAGCGACTTCACTTTCCCTTTTCACTTTCACACACTGGAGAAGGAAATGGCAACCCACTCCAGTGTTCTTGCCTGGAGAATCCCAGGGACGGGGGAGCCTGATGGGCTGCCATCTATGGGGTCACACAGAGTCGGACACGACTGAAGTGACTTAGCAGCAGCAGCAGCAGCAGGCACTCTGGATTGCTGCACAGTATGGTTTTCCCTTGGTCTTAGGTGTTATTCTTACTTTATGATTCTCAAAGACACTCATCCATGTTGAACTGGGTCCTTTAAAAATAGTTTGGAAAAATCTAAAATCTTAAGATCCATCTGTATGTGTATATGTCCATATATACACACACAAAGTTTGTATGTACAATATACTTATATACATTAGAGTGTGTTATAGTTATATATAGAGTTATATAGTTATATTTAGTTATCTCTATAGTTATAGAGAGAGACTATTAACAAACAAGAAAAGAAGTGATAATTACAAAATTCAGGACAATGGGGAGTCAGAGATTTGATAGAGAACAGTACAAAATTAGATGCAATGGTTCTTAAGATAAAGGTTTTTTTTTAAACTTTTTATTTTATATTGGAGTACAGCCAATTAGCAATGTTGTAATAGTTTCAGGTGGACAGCAAAGGGACTCAGCCTTACATATACATGTATCCATTCTCCCCTAAACTCCCCTCCCATCCAGGCCATATTATATTGAGCTGATTTCTGATAAAGGTTTTCAATTATTCATTTTATTGCAATGTTTTACAGTCTAACTATCTCTCTCTCCTTCTCCCACTGTCTCTCCAGATACATGTATTAATTATTACTTAAAACTTTTCAGAAAGGAATAATAATTTATGACCAATTGTCATTTATCTGAGGAATGCATAAATGGTTCACTTCTAAGGCACTCATTTATGCAAACAACCACTATATTACTTAGTAAAGGATTAAAAAGATTAAAAATTTTAACATTAAAAATTAAATATTAAAAATGATTATCTCAACTGATGCTGAAATAGGAATTATCAAAGTCTACCATTTCTAATAAACATGCTTAGTAAGCTTGAAAGAAGAAATTTCCTTATTTTTACAAAACTATCAGAAAACTGCACTACTAAAACTAAACCCTATTTAGTGGTGAAACACAAAAGTCATTCCTACCAGAGCCTGGAATGAAAAAAGCAGCCCACCTCCAGCATTTTAATAAATGTACATAAAAAAGAGAAATAAATAAGGAATAGTAATGTTGGAGAAGAGAAAACCTGGTATCATCCGCAGACAAGATATGATCTATCTAGAAGCTGATAAGAAAATTGTGATATCACTCAGCAAGATGACTGATCAAGAAACCAACCTACAAAACTATAGTTTTTTTAGTTCAGTTCAGTTACTCAGTCGTGTCTCTTTGCAACCCCATGAATCGCAGTACGCCAGGCCTCCCTGTCCATCACCAACTCCTGGAGTTTACCCAAACTCATGTCCATCGAGTCGGTGATGCCATCCAACCATCTCATTCTCTGTCGTCCCCTTCTCCTCCTGCCCCCAATCCCTCCTAACATCAGGGTCTTTTCCAATGAGTCAACTCTTCACATGAGGTAGTCAAAGTATTGGAGTTTCAGCTTCGGCATCAGTCCTTCCAATGAACACCCAGGACTGATCTCCTTTAGAATGGACTGGTTGGATCTCCTTGCAGTCCAAGGGACTCTCAAGAGTCTTCTCCAGCACCACAGTTCAAAAGCATCAATTCTTCTGCGCTCAGCCTTCTTCACAGTCCAACTCTCACATCCATACATGACCACGGGAAAAACCATAGCCTTGACTAGATGGACCTTTGTTGGCAAAGTATTGTCTCTGCTTTTTAATATGCTGTCTAGGTTGGTCATAACTTCCCTTCCAAGGATTAAGTGTCTTTTAATTTCATGGCTGCAATCACCATCTGTAGTGATTTTGCTGCTGCTACTGCTGCTAAGTCGCTTCAGTCGTGTCCGACTCTGTGCGACCCCATAGACGGCAGCCCACCAGGCTCCCCCATCCCTGGGATTCTCCAGGCAAGAACACTGGAGTGGGTTGCCATTTCCTTCTCCAATGCACGAAAGTGAAATTGGAGCCCCCAAAATAAAGTCTGACACTGTTTCCTCATCTATTTCCCATGAAGTGATGGGACCAGATGCCATGATCTTAGTTTTCTGAGTGTTGAATTTTAAGCCAACTTTTTCACTCTCCTCTTTCACTTTCATCAAGAGGCTTTTTAGTTCCTCTTCACTTTCTGCCATAAGGGTGGTGTCATCTGCATATCTGAGGTTATTGATATTTCTCCCGGCAATCTTGATTCCAGCTTGTGCTTCCTCCAGCCCAGCATTTCTCATGATGTACTCTGCATATAAGCTAAATAAACAGGGTGACAATATACAGGCTTGACATACTCCTTTTCCCATTTGGAACCAATCTGTTGTTCCATGTCCAGTTCTAACTGTTGCTTCCTGACCTGCATACAGGTTTCTCAAGAGACAGGTCAGGTGGTCTAGTATTCCCATCTCTTTCAGAATGTTCCACAGTTTATTGTGATCCACACAGTCAAAGGCTTTGGCATAGTCAATAAAGCAGAAATAGATGTCTTTCTGGAACTCTCTTGATTTTTCGATGATACAGTGAATGTTGTCAATTTGATCTCTGGTTCCTCTGCCTTTTCTAAAACCAGCTTGAACATCTGGAAGTTCACGGTTCACATATTGCTGAAGTATGGCTTGGAGAATTTTGATCATTACTTTACTAGCATGTGAGATGAGTGCAATAGTTTTTTAATACCTTATTAATAGCCAATTAAAATATTATAGAAAACACATTCTCAGCACTGAGAAGAATGAAAACCTATATAAAAACTTTAAAAATGTGTTGAAGGTGATTAAATTTAGAGGCATAGTATGTTTCTAAATTGGAGAAGGAAATGGCAATCCACTCCAGTATTCTTGCCTGGACAATTCCATGGATAGAGGAGCCTGGTGGGCTACAGTCCATGGTGTCGCAAAGAGTTGGACGTGACTGAGCAACTATCACTCACTTATTCACTCATGTTTCTAAATACAAATAGTATTTATTCAACCAACATTTATTAGGCACCTAGAGTATGCCTGAATTTTACATACTAAAGATAACACAGGAAAAAATGATTATTGCAATGGGGGAGTGATGATATTAAATATAGAATTAAAGAGAAATAGTATCCTATGGTGATAATATTATGGAAGAAATCTAAAGCAGCAAAAGAGGATTGGGAGGGTGGGGGTTGCTATTTAAATACAGCAGTCTTCAAAGTCCTCATTGGAGAAGCTGTGTTTTAGCAAAAACAGTCACTCTCTTAGAAAGAGAAGGCAGGCCAGGGAACAGCAAACACAAGAGCCCTGAGTGGACTCAAGCCTTGTCAGGTGTGAGCTAGAGGAAATGAGCATTAGGATGGAAGAGGTGAGGGACTGGGGCCGGGGAGTATGGAGCCAGGTAGACTGTTCTAAGAACTTGACTTTCACAGTGGGAGGGCTGAAGACACTCTTGCCTTCTCTTTCTGATAGTTTGCTATTAATATATAGAAAAGCAACATATTTCTGTATATTAACCTTGTATCCTACAGTTTTACTGAACTCATTTATTTGTTCTAATGGTTTATAATGGAGAGTTTAGGCTTTTCCATATATATTATCTTTCCTTTTGCAGCTAGTGGCAGTTTTACTTCTTCCCTTCCAATTTAGATGCCTTTTTTTTTTTCTTGTCTGATTATTGTGCTGGATCTTCCAATATTGTGTTTTATTAAATGAAAATGCAAGTTAGAGAATTCTACTTTTTAAAATTTAAGATCTATATGAGTAACGTTAGAAATCCATTTAGTGATTTTAATTTACGTAGTTTTGTTCTTTAAAGATTTGCTTAATATTGCTTAAATTGCTAATTTGATGGCTGTATTATTTTTGAATACTAGCATTGTTTTCTTAATAACAGTGTTTCATCTTCTTGCTTGATACAAATTCTATCCTTTTGACAAATGTATAAGGTGTGCCAGTTATTCACACCTGTGGAATTCCTGAAATTCCATGTGACATTACTAGAAGCATCATGATAAGGTAGGTGGAAGTGTCCTAAATTAGAATGCTCATGTTAAACATAAAATAACAAGGTAATAAAGGATTGGCTCTGCAAACCCAACGTCATGTGAAATCAGCTTAGTAAAACAAGAATGTGTGTAACAAATATCATGGTATGAATGAAATTGGTTAAAGTTTAAAAAGAGTGTTTGTGATTACAGCTCTAAGCTTCAGTTACCAGAATTTATCCCCTTTCGTTGAAAATTTGCTATGTTTTCATGCATTAGTTTTCCTTTATGGAAAAAGAGCAATATTAGAAGAAAAAGCATCATATTCACCTCAGTAGAAGAATAAAAAATTTTAAATTTAGGAAATAAACTTGCTTGTATAGTTTGATAATAAATGAATAGGACTTCCCTGGTGGTCCAGCTGTTAAGACTCTGAGCTTCCAATGCAGAGGACTTGGGTTCGATCTCTGGTCAAGGAACTAAGAGCCTGAACGGTGTGCAGTAATGTGGCAAAAAAAAAGTGCCAATAGGTTAACATTCGTTAATGTCATGTGTTCTCTGTAGTGCTGGCACACATATGAGAAATGTGTAAATGATGAAAGTCTCATTACAATTTTAGTGTTTGAGAAGAAGACATGTTATTTTGGTATGTATCATACATGTTTGAAAGACAGGATCGCTGAAAATTGTGAATTCAGGAATAAATTTATGGTGCTGTGCATGCTTGAGTGCTAAGTTGTTTCAGTCAATTCCAACTTCTTGCGACTCTATGGACTGTAACCTGCCAGGCTCCTCTGTCCGTGGGATTCTCCAGGCACAAATACTGGAGTGGTTGCCATTTCCTCCTCCAGGGTGTCTTACGTCTGGTACATTGGCAGGCAGAATCTTTACCACCAGTGGCGCCATTGTTTAAAGGAATATCTTTAGTTACCTTTCATAAAATAAATATTTATTGCATACCTGCCATGTGCCCATAAATTCTGTGCATTCAAATGTATGCACTCCGAGGGAGAACTTTTAAAAGAAATGCTTTCTTTTTTTCAACAAGTTTGTGAAGTGAGCGCGAGGGAGGAGCTGGATCTATTGTTACCTTGTCTGCATTCACAGGGGCTTTTCAAAGAAGGCTTCTCTCTGCTGTGAGTGTGCTTCCAGCGTTCACACCTGCATTTTCTGGATTCTAACAAGGCCCTTGAATGCAAATCACTGTGAATCACTCCAATGTTTACAGAAGTCCTGAAAGTGCTGGACTTGTTTAGACTCTGGGAGGTTGCTCTCCAACGTTTCCTCAGGAATTTTCATGCAAAATTTTGACTCTTGGCATTTTTACTGTGAATATTCACATTAGTATGTATGCCTTCCCAATCTCATGAGTCTCATCAGCAGCACTGATCCACATGACTACACTGAAATTTTATCTCCAGGATTGGAAAAGAAATAACTTGCCATTGTTAACAATAATGACCAGTTTTTAGTGAGTATTTATTATGTCCAGGGGCTTCCCAGGTGGCGCTATGCGGGTTCAATCCCTGGGTTAGGAAGATACCCTGGAGAAGGAAATGGTAACCCACTCTAGTATTCTTCCCTGGAGAATCCCATGGGCAGAGGAGTCTGGTGGGCTACAGTCCATGGGGTTGTAGAGTCGGACCCCACCGAGTGACTGAGCACCACCACTTTGTGTGCCAGACACTATTCTGAGACTTATATAAACTCATTTATCCAACCCTTTCAAGCAGATTATCATCAAAATATTCTTTCTGACTCAAGATATTTGAAACAAAGGATAAAAATAGACCCCACAGACAGTTAAAGGAAAAATCGTAAGATACCAGTTGAAAGATTTTCAAGTGACATGAGTTGAAAATTCACAAAAGAAAAACAATATGGAATGGTTAATAAACACAAAAGTATATCTTTCACAAATAATTAAAGGAGTTCAAATTTGTATAACCACAAGTTACCATTTTTCTATTATAAAATGAGCACAATTAGAAAATCATTAATGGTACTGATAAAGGTATAGTTGACCCAAACACCAATGGTAGAGATGTAATTGTTTCAACAATATGTATACAGATATTTTGTTTTTAGCTGTTAAGCATTTAATTATACCCAATGAGTTTATTTTAAAGTGACCTTGGTATTTAATAGAGGAAATATTAAAATCTTTGGAAATAGTATGAACTGTATAGTAATTGGTTTTCCAAACTGAAAAAAATCTAGACCCTTTGAACCGTATGTGTAAATAAACACATGGTGGATCAAGATTTTAATTATTTTTAAAAAATCTTTAAAGTTTGTAGGGTGAAAGACAGGGAAATACTTCAATGAGACACACAATACAATTATAAAGGTAAAAATTGATACCTTGACTATAAATTTCTGAAAACCTGTGTAACAAAAAGCAGCACATGTAAGATTTGAAAGATAGACTGGAAAAAGCTTTATCAGTCAAAGAACTGATCTATATTTAGAACTATAAATAATTCATATACAGCTATTGATAGACATGTCGTTATAGGAAAAATAGAAAATTGAAGAAAAATGGTCCAAGGATATAAACAGGAAATTCACAGAAGAAAAATCTAGAAAGACAAAAATGTGAAAAGATGTTCAACATTAAGAGTAATCAGAATTCTTTCAGAATTTGATGGATTAAGAGAACAAAAGTTAAACAAGAATCCAGGAAATTAAAGCAACACTTTGCTCAAACATTTAACATGCTGTATTCTAAGTAGGATATAAATTGTATAACTTCTGGTTTCTTAGTTAAATACTGGACCATCAAGGACTGTTTAATGCAGAACAACCAGTGTACCACATATGGTCCACAAATGTGCTGAGATGTGGTTCCTCTTAGTTATCCAGAAAACCAGGCAGGGCCCCACCCACCCACCAGACAGTCTCATCCCTTCATCCAGGTACTGTGCAACTGTTACCATTTCTATGTATCCCACCCATAATTCATAAAAAATGTCAGGAATTATGATGATTTCCAAAAGGCTGAGATTTTGCACATATTTTCTTGCCATAGAAACCGAAATCAACAGTAAGCCTGTATTAAAAAATTTTTAAATACCTTCCTTAGAAACAAAAGCAAACAAACAAAAAATCGATGGTAATAACAAAACTTAACTTCTTGGAAATTCAGTAACACTCTTCCAAATAACCCCTATGTCAATGATGTAATAAGAACTGAACAGTCAAAATACCTAAAGAAGAAATTACTTCATACATGTACTCAGGGGACTTCCCTGGTGGTCCAGGGCAGGGAGCATGGGTTGGATCCCTGGTCAGGGAACTAAGATCTCACATGCTGTGTGGTGTGGTCAAAAAAAATTTTTTTAACACTTAAAGAATATAGTCAAAACTAAAATCAGGAAGAAATGCATAGTCTTGGAAGTTGTTATGAAGTAGAAGCCTCCTTCTTGATTATGAAGGGCTTGTGGCTAGTTAATCAATTTTACGACATCACACACCTTCTATAGAAGCAGGATCTGTTTTATATTTTCTGATAGAGTTGTCTGCAAGAATTTATATTTTGAGATACAAGTTATTTTTGTAATAAAAGATATAAGAGCTGGGCTGTAATCCTCCCTCTAACCCCAGGAATGCTTAAGAATAATTTCATCCTCAATCAAACTTTCTGCAGTATCAACTCAAGGAGTATATCTGTCCCAGAGAGGTCTCTAGACATGTCACTCCTGGTTGTCAAGATTGTATGTTTTGTCATCTGTGATTTGCTGTCAGTTGCATGAATTGGGCACTTACCCACCCAAGTGTGACACAACTACCTAGGTTACTGATGAACCCCAGGTCTGGGTGTTACCTATGCTGATGGCATTTGCATTCAAGTCAGTGGTGAGTCCGCGCTCAGTTCTCAAGTTCAATATGAATTTGGGTTTGGAGGTCTTGTCTGAGTGTCTAGTGAAGCTCTAGCTTCTCTCTTAAAGTCAGGAGTAGTTTCTGCTGGATAAGCCTACTGTGTAAATAGGAATGAGTCTAGTCTGAAATCCACAAATGCTGCCTTTCAGTTCAGTTCAGTTCAGTTGCTCAGTCGTGTCCAACTCTTTGAGACCCCATAGACTGTAGCATGCCAGGACACCCTGTCTATCACCAACTCCCAGAATTTACTCAAACTCATGTCCACTGAGTCGGTGATTCCGTCCAACCATCTTATCCTTTGTAGTCCCCTTCTCCTCCTGCACTCAATCATTCCCATCATCAGGGTCTTTTCAAATGAGTCGGCTCTTTGCATCAGGTGGCCAGAGTACTGGAGTTTCAGCTTCAGCCTCATGTCCTTCCAATGAATATTCAGGACTGATTTCCTTTAGAATGGACTACTCGGATCTCCTTGCAGTCCAAGGGACTCTCAAGAGTCTTCTCCAACACCACACTTCAAAAGCATCAATTCTTCTGTGCTCAGCTTTCTTTACAGTCCAACTCTCACATCCATACATGACTTCTGGAAAAACCATAGTTTTGACTCGATGGACCTTCGTTGGCAAAGTAATGTCTCTGCTTTTTAATATGCTATCTAGGTTGGTCATAACTTTCCTTCCAAGGAGTAAGCGTCTTTTAATTTCATGGCTGCAGTCACCATCTGCAGTGATTTTGGAGCCCCCCAAAATAAAGTCTGACACTGTTTCCACTGTTTCCCCATCTATTTCTCATGAAGTGAAGGGACCGGATGCCATGATCTTAGTTTTCTGAATGTTGAGCTTTAAGCCAAATTTTTCACTCTCCTCTTTCACTTTCATCAAGAGGCTTTTTAGTTCCTCTTCACTTTCTGCCACAAGGGTGGTGTCATCTGCGTATCTGAGGTTATTGATGTTTCTCTTGGCAATCTTGATTCCAGCTTGTGCTTCTTCCAGCCCAGCGTTTCTCATGGTTTACTCTGCTTATAAGCTAAATAAGCAGGAGGACAATATACAGGCTTGACGTACTCCTTTCCCTATTTGGAACCAGTCTGTTGTTCCATGTCCAGTTCTAACTGTTGCTGCCTGACCTGCACACAGATTTCTCAAGAGGCAGGGCAGGTGTCTGGTATTCCCATCTCTTTCAGAATTTTCTACAGTTTATTGTGATCCACACAGTCAAAGGCTTTGGCATAGTCAATAAAGCAGAAATAGATGTTTTTCTGGAACTCTCTTGCTTTTTCCATGATCCAGCAGATGTTGGTAATTTGATCTCTGGTTCCTCTGCCTTTTCTAAAACCAGCTTGAACATCTGGAAGTTCATGGTTCACGTACTGCTGAAGCCTGGCTTGGAGAATTTTGAGCATTCCTTTACTAGCGTGTGAGATGAGTGCAATTGTGTGGTAGTTTGAACATTCTTTGGCATTGCCTTTCTTTGGGATTGGAATGAAAACTGACCTTTTCCAGTCCTGTGGCCACTGCTGAGTTTTCCAAACTTGCTAACATATTGAGTGCATCACTTTCACAGCATTATCTTTTAGGATTTGAATTAGCTCAATTGGAATTCCATCACCTCCACTAGCTTTGTTCATAGTGATGCTTCCTAAGGCCCACTTGACTTCACATACCAGGATGTCTGGCTCAAGGTGAGTGACTACACCATTGTGATTATCTCGGTCATGAAGATCTTTTGTGTATAGTTCTTCTGTGTATTCTTGCCACCTCTTCTTAATATCTTCTGTTCTGTTCGGTCTATACCATTTCTGTCTTTTGTGCCCATCTTTGGATGAACTAACTGTTCCTTTGGTATCTCTGATTTTCTTGAAGAGATCTCTAGTCTTTCCCATTCTATTGTTTTCCTCTGTTTCTTTGCACTGATCACTTTAGGAAGATTTTAAAGTCTCTGGACAGTCCAGTGTGCATAACAAATATTTGTCACAACAGAGAATTTGCTCTGCTGAAATGGGAACCACAGCTATAGGTCCTTAGATATTAATTCTCTTCAGATATGTTACATATTATATAAAATAATTTATTCATTAAAGTGGATGCTTAGTCTGTAGACATAACAACATTTAGGGCTAATTTGAAGAATATTATGTGATTAACCAATAAAACTCAATATCACACCTTTAGTTCACACATATATAGACTGCTCTTTAAGATGATAAAATTTCAAGAGGATAACAGAAATTTATCTGCTATAGACAGGATTTTAATAGAAATACAGGCAAGTGTGGGCAAGGTGATGAGAGTAGAGTACCGAGAATTTTCTGGGAACTTTCTCAATAGAAGTGATTCAAATGGAAGGAGGGCTCCTTTTCCTTTGTTTCCTTCCCCCACTTGGTAGTTGCTGATGTCGGGCAATAGTGTGTGATGCCTGGATCTTAGCAACTTTGTGACCTTGAGGCTGGGTATAGTGTGCTAGAGACAGCAGAACAAGAAGACAACTGCAGCCTGGGAGAATGAGGGAGTCACGCAGCTCCTCACTGGCCTTGAAGTGACAGCGCTGGATGTATTTTACGTGAGAAGAAAAAATATCCTTATTTGTTTGATTCTTGGTCAGGAAACTAACATCCCACATGCCAGGTGGTGTGGTCAAAATGAAAAACAAACAAACAGAAAGGATTTCTTCTTAAGAACTTCCCGTAAGTCTGTCTCCTCCTCCGACGCACAGTAATATCTTGTGGCGTTGTCTTCACCAGTTACAATTCTGTGTTTCATCTTCAGGTGCTCATTCATCTGAATCAACATCGTGTTGGGGAGCAGGTGCTGGTTGGATGTTCTTTTCTCCGTGTTTCCCACCACCATCAGCAGATTAGTGTCTTTCTCTGTCTGTCTTTGCACCGCCCTTTTTGTGATGTATTTATTAGACATGCGCACAACTGCAATACTTTGGCCACCTCATGCGATGAGTTGACTCACTGGAAAAGACTCTGATGCTGGGAAAGGTTGGGGGCGGGAGGAGAAGGGGAGGACAGAGAATGAGATGGCTGGATGGCATCACCGACTCTGTGGACATGAGTTTGAGTGTACTCCGGGAGTTGGTGATGGACAGGGAGGCCTGGTGTGCTGTGATTCATGGGGTCGCGGAGAGTCGGACACGACTGAGCGACTGAACTGAACTGAACTGAACTGAGGCATATGGTCTGTCTCAGAACTAACCTGTTCCACTGGTCTATTCTGTTCCCTGTTCTCCTATGAGCTCTGTGCTGTTATCGTAACTTTTATTACCATGGTTTTAGAGACTGTCCTAATATCTAGAAAATCAGAGCTCACTTATTTGATTTTCCTTTTCAGAATTGAATTAGCTAATTTGCAAATGAATTTCAGGTGGGATTTTTGTTAAGATTGCAGGGATTTCCCAGATGAATTTGGAGAATGCTGACATCATGACATCCCACCTAAGAACATGGAATAGATTTTCCTTTATGTCACTTAATAGAGTTTAAACTTTTACTCTATAAAGCCTTGGGTGTTGCCATTTAAAAATTCCATGCCTAGGGGCTTTATAGTTTTACGGCTGTTGCTGCTAAGATTTTATTTTAAATTATGTTTTCTACTTGGTTATTGCCCTTACAGAACAATGCTGTTGCAGTGTACAATGTAGTATTTTATTTGGCAACTGGCTCACATCTCTTATTTCTAGAAGTTTAATTTCATTCTGTTCCAGAAAGTGACAATTGTACCTCTTCTGTTCCTGTCTTTTTCTTTCTAATTTCTTTTTCTTTCCTTACTTTGTTGGTGAGGCCTGTTGATTTTAAACCTGAATGGTAGTGGTAAGATAAGGTTTGACCTTAAAGGATATTAAGAGACAGAGACATGCGTGTCTAAAGTTTTTTTGTTAAGTGTGATGATTAGTGTAGGTGTTGCTGTAAAATATTTATTTATGTAGGGACGTTTTATCCTATTTCTATTTGGCAAGATTTCTAGTTTAAAGGTGCTGAATTTTCTCAAAGGTAGTCCACATGCTTCATGGACAATCTCTTTGCATCTCTAGCATGAAATGATGAAAAATTCTTCCTTCATGCCCTCCACTTCACCCACTTTCCTTCCAACTCTGTCATCCTTATATTCCTTTTGCATTATCAAAGTTTCTTATTTATATTATGTTTTGCAACTAAAATTAAATCTTTCATATTTTATATTTTCATACTTTTTGTGGGTCACAAAATTTAAAAAATAATAACCCTTAGAGTGCTGTGATTATAAAATAACCATCACTCTAAAACCAAGTTTTATGATTTGTTCTAAGATAAAGGAACATAGTTTCATGTCATCCAGCTCATCTCCTCAGCAGGCCATTCTTGACACTTTTGAGGGATCCACCTCCAGGTTTGCTCAGGACTGAGGGGCTTCCTAGAGATTTTTCTACCAAACCTAGGGATGCCTGCCCCAGTCCCAGGTTGCTTTTTCTTTCTAATCTTGATCTCCAAACTATTATATTTTCCCTGCCTGTGTGCCTTCACTAAGATTCTAAACCCTGTAAGACTTGGGCCCTTTGTTTCTTTTGTTTTCTTTATTATTGTTTCCCCAGAACTTAGAATAACACCTGACACAAACTATAGAACTTGGTTGCACGAATGATTCAAATGGGTCAAAAAATTGTTTTTAAAATCCACCACTATAGGCAAGAAGGAACCATTAACTCTTGCAATCTTGTGGGGTATGAGAGGTCAACTCTCTAAATGCACTTTTGCCCTAGGATGTTATAGATAAAGAAAACAAAACAAAAGCAAAAAAAAAAAAAAGCCCTTTGCTCACTTGGCCACCCCTCTCATTCTGTGTCTCATTTATTTAAAATATTTTTTAAAATTTAAATATTTTTGGATATGTGTGAAAGAGGTGAAGACATAAAGAAGATTTAAGGATTTAAAGATGAGAAAAGAATGAAGAGTGGAAAAGTTCTCACAAGGTTTGCGCGTGCGTGCTCAGTCACTAAGTCATGTCTAACTCTTTGCAAGCCCTCGGACTGTAGCCCACCAGGTTCCTCTGTCCATGGAATTCTCCAGGCAAGAATACTGGAGTGGGTTTCCACTTCGTTCTCCAGGGGATCTTCCCAACCCAAGGATCGAAACTGTGTTTCTTGTATGTGCAGGAAGATTCTTTACCAGTGAGATACCAGGAAAGTTGTATTAATGTTATATGTCACTGAATATGATTACAAAAAATAGAACCATGAGAAGGGCAAAATATCTCTTCACTCAAAGATCTGGTAAATAACTCTCCTGTGCTGTTGACCTCTGACCCTATGGGTGCTGAACTTGGCCCCCAAACCGGTTCTGCTGCCCCTGAGTTCTGAGCATTGTCAATACAAGTGAACTCAAAATCTCATCCCTTCAAACTGATTTGCTCTTCAAGTTAGAACTTGAACTTGCAATCTCTGAAAGACCAGCACAGTGTGAGCTTAAAGTCATATAAGTTTCCTCAGGAGCTTGTTCAAAAAATCCAAGAAAAATGTCTAAGCAGAACTTTGAGATTTCTATTGCAACTCAGGAGGTGTCAGGACAGAGTTAATTAAGGCTGTTCAGGTTTGGCTCATTCAAGTTTTATCCCAGAAATGTTCTGGTTTTGAATAAAAACAGATAGATTTGGGTAAACAGAAAGTGGCTGGATTCCTCAGCTGTTATTAAAAGAAAAAAAAGAGTAAAGGCAGAAACCAGTCTAGGGAGTTGCCCTCAACAGATCTTTGATAAAAAAGCAATATTAAAAGAAAAAAGATATGAAACTTGGCATTCAGAGAAATAAACATCATAATCTCAACAGATCTGAGATAAGACTTAGGCATTTTTTTCCTGGGCTTTGGGCAAAGTGAAGTTGCAAGGGGAAAGCTGTCTTGAAAACTGAGTCTTTTGATCTTTTGCCCCTCTGTTTTCCTTTTTCCTCTTCCATTCCGGGGTATTTTTTTTCTCTGCCTTCCTCTTTCTTCTCCTTTCTAAAAAAGACTTTTGCAATTTTGGAACTCTCAGGTAAGTAGATGGCCAAGGAGAATTCATGAACTTTTTCCTAGCTCCGCTCTGCCTAGTGGGGTCTGCACTGATTGACAAGTCAGTTAGGGGATACTTCCCGAAGTAGATGAAATAGAACTGGCCCTGGCCAGGCCAGTGGTTCATCTCCTTACTGCTGGAGCTGCCTGGGATTCCTGCTTGGTGAACCTCTGGGGGCCTTTGTCATCCATCCTCTCTGCTTAGCTGTCCCAATTCTTACTTCTCTCCTCCAAAAAAATGCTATGAAAAGTCAGTTCCTGGCAAGGTTTATGAATGTGTTTAGACTTGAATCCCTGTAATTTTACATCTCCCTGTTTGGTTTTTTTTTTTTTCTTTTCTGCAGCAGCAGAGAACAGGGTGTACAAAATTTGGGGATTCCACTGTCATCTGACATCCCTCCTCAGAGGAGGTGGGGGATGAGGGCCAGGAGATGTAATGTGAGCTGTGGGTGACCCAGTGACCTCGGGAGGCTGTTGGGCACCTGAGACCCTCTATGCATGTGTGCTTAGTCATGTCTGACTCTTTGCGACTCCATGGACTGTAGCCCGCCAGGGTCCTCTGTCCATGGAATTCTCCAGGCAAGAATACTGGAGTGGGGTGTCATACCCTCCTCCAGGGGATCTTCCCAACCTAGGAATCAAACTTGTGTCTCCTGCATTGCAGGCAGATTCTTTGCCACCTGAATCACCAGGAGTGGAAAGTAAATTCATTATGGAATAGCACTAAAGCACTCTTTTACTTTTATGAGCCAAGGCTGAAAAACTTAAAGCTAAAGAAGAGAGGGAACAAAAAAGGATTCAGAGAGAGTGTAGTAGATCTCAGGTAATGGAAAGAATATTTAAAAGTTCATTAAATTGTCCCCCTTCCACAAGAAAGGCTCCTATGAGTACTCAGAGCTGGAGGCTTTGAAGGGGGCGGCTAAGCCTGCTGTCAGGAGCCGAGTCTTTCTCTAGGGGGTTCCCACATCCACCTGCCATATGCTATTTTGAATTAAGACTCAGCAAGAGATATGCCTGGATCTCAAAATACAGGCATGTACAGTAATGAGCAGAAAGATTTAACTGCTATGGGGGAGAGAGCAAGCTGCTCTTTTAGTACCTTCCATCTGCAGATTTTCATGTTTCTTATTTCAGAAGAGGTCGGCAGCTAAATTTGACTTTTTGTGTAATTATTTTAGCTGAAGTCAAGGTGCCATTTTTGTTTCAGAAAAGCCTATCTGATTTTTTCCTCCAGAGAATGATTAAATGAGTTTTATGAAATGTTGAGCTTTAGCATGTTGGACATTAAGATCATTTCTACATCATAAAGAAAATGTTTATTTTTCTGGCTGGCTAGTAAGCTGTAATTGTCACATAGATTCAGTGCAAACTGGAAAATTTCACGGACTTTCCTATAGGACTTTCCTATAGGACTTTCCATCACCTCCTTCTGTACTGTCAGTTGGTAGGTGAGTGCAATGTCACTTCGGTTGTGTCCGACTCTATGATCCTATATGTATGTAGCCTGCCAGGCTCCTCTGTCCTTGGGATTCTCAAGGCAAGAATACTGCAATGGGTTGCCAGGCCTTCCTGCAGGGGATTTCCCGACTCAGGGATTGAAACTATGTGTCTTACATCTCCTGCATTGGCAGGCGACACCTGGAAAGTGCACTGTCAGCTCTAGTAGCTTTGATTCCCTACCTGTTCCAAGAGGAAAGCACTGTCTTAATTTTCTGGTTGCACTAGTGTTCTCCACTGAACTTTGGAATTACTTGACTGTCAGCTGGTCTTTGAAATGTTCTTCTGAATACATATTTTTAAACAGACAGCAATAGTTTTAAAAAAAATTGGCAGGTGGATTCTTAACTATAGGACCACCAGGGAAATCTAGCAATTACTCTAAGATTTGACTTTTATTCAAGGGTGACTGTAAAAACCAAACAACCCAAAACACAGCAAATGATAAACATCAGGCCGTCTGTATATGGTCTGTTGGGCCAGTGATGTCATGAGACATTGTTCTTCTGTTTTTAGATGTTTAACTGTGAAGATTACAGGCTTTAGGGAGACACCGGCCTGGTTTAGAATCTAGTTCTGCCACATAATAACAGGATCATCTTTGGCAGGACAATTTGTTTCAGTTCCAAGTTCCTTGCTGTATTTGGTGGGGGAGTCCATGAGAGCGAGGGAGGGGAGGCTGCAGAGCTCGTGTTCTCCATGCCGTCCCCAGGTCATTGCCATCTAAGGCACATTTCCATCTGGCCAAAATCATCTAACCTTATACACACTCTCTTATTCTTTGCCCTTGCAATGTGAGGGGAAATTTAAGTTTATATTTTTTTTAAAAATTGTATACTGTGAAATTGGCTTTTGTGTGTGTGCAGCTCTTTAAGTTTTAATGCATATAGAGAGATTTGTGTTATTGCAATTCCATCCCCAAGCCAGCTCCTTTGCGCTGACATTCTGCAGTCAGAACTCTCCATCCCATCCCTGAAACCACTCTTCTCCTTTTGTCTTTTGCTGTTTTGTCTTTCAGAAAGTTACATTCGTGGAATTACACAGGCTGTCATCTTTTGAGCCTGGCTTCCTCCTCTTTGCTTGGTTTCTCTGGGAGCATTGATGTTATTGAGCATGTCACTAGCTTGTCCTTGTTTATTATCTGTTGCATAGAAAGGGTCAGAGTATGTTTGTCTTTTCACTGTTGAATGACACTTGGGTGCCAGTGCTGTTTGTATTGTGCTTACTGGACTTGCCTTTTCCTTTTTCCTTTCTGGGCTTTGCTTACAGCATTCCAAAACCAGACTTCCTGTTCAGTCTCTGTGTCTTCCTTTTGCACAACTGTCTTACATGAGCCTTGCACTTAGGTTCTCATAGTGAGAAAGAACAAGAAGGATCAATTCCCAGGCCATAACCTCCACTAATCACTCTCTGAATCATCCCAGTGGAATCATTCTCTTTCTTTCTCCTTTGCTCATGACTCTATTTGTGGGTCACAATTGGATGTGGTATACCTGCCTCCCTCTAAATCCCTTGAGGTACAGGTTTTATCCACCCTGATGTCCAGCACAGGTTTAGAAGATTTCTTGTACAAGCTGAATTGAATTGAACATGATTGTGTAAAGTGTTGAGTCTGTAAAAATCATGAAGCAGTGGGAGGTCTTTTTTTGGTTTCAGATCTATTAGTATCAATTTCCCTGATTTTTCAAGCAGTGTTTTGTGGTCCTGTGAACTCTCTTCTTCTCTACTATGTCTTCTTGTTGTTGTTTAGTTGGTAAATCTTGTCTTACTGTTCTATCTCAGATCATTTGCACTGAATCACAAGTGATGGGTGGCTTAAAATATTTCCCTCGAGTATTTGAACTTTTACAGGAATCAGGTGTGGGGATGGACATATGAAGTTGGCATTTTCTAGGTTAATCTGAATGTGAGAGTAGGATATCTCTAAAGATACTGCTGCTTCCAGGACACATGGAACAGAGCTGAGGTCATTACCATCATTATTATTGACGCACATCCTGGTTCCTCTCATCTCTGTCTGAGAAAGAGCTGAGAACTTGACCACAAACCCCAGCAGTCGCCACTGCATGTGGTTGATGCATAATTACTCTTAACTTACCATATTTTATGTGATGAACCTTCTCCTTCATTCATCAATCAGTAATAACTTCTTTTCGTAAGTCCCGAGTTAAGGAGTTCAAGTAGGTGTTGGAGGCAGAAATCTGCACCATCTCTCTGTGCTGGCCTGATTGCTCCACCCAGTGTGATAACCGTGTGATGAGCATCGTACTTGCCGAGACTGGTCCACATCTGGTTTGTTTCATTCAGGTGTGCTTCAGGTTACACCTGAGCAGGAGTTTCGTCTTATCTGAGGAGAACAGAGTGGTTAATGATGGGGAAAGCCCAGAAAATGTGCAAGTGGGGAGGGTTTTGTTTTTTGTTTCGGTTTGCTTTTTAATACATTTTTAAAAAATACTCTTTTCCTTTATGATTTATCACAGGATATTGACAATAATTGCCTGTGCTATACAGTAGGACCATGTTGTTTATCTATACTATAGATAATAGTTTGCATTTGCTAATTCCAAACTCTCAACCCATTCCTCCCTCTCCTCCTTGAAGATAGGTCTGTCTTCTATGTCTGTGAGTCTGTTTCTGTCTTGTAGACATGTTCATTTGTGTCATATTTTGAAGAAGATTATGAACTGGCCCCAGGAGGAGCAGTTCCAGGGAACCACTCAGAGGGTGTAACCTGGATTTGGAGCCAGACTGACTGGAGTGTATCCCAGGGCTGTCCTTGAAATTCGTCAAGCTGTCCACGGCTCAGAGCCTCAGTTTACTCTCTGCCACATAGAGAATCACACCCTCACAACAGGCCTGATGTACAAATCACACAATACATGGCATCTAAGGTGTTCTTGGCACAGGGAGAGGCTCAGTAACAGGTATGTTACTGAGGGAAGTGGGGAGGGCTCATCATTGTAGGAACATCCCCAGGGAGGCTGGGAAAGCTGGCAATGAGATGAATGGAGGCGGGGTTTGAGGAGACTGAGATGGGGCAAAAGGCCCAGTGAGGTCGAGGTGCGGAGTCTCCCTGGTGAGGGATCAAGGGCTGCAGTGGAGAATGGCACATCTTCACCAGCAAGAATCAGGAAGCCTGGAAAATGTCGTGTATTTTAACAGCCTTAATCTGAACCCAAACAAATACTATGCTTGGTAGAATGTGATCTTATTTATTTATTAAACAAACCCAGTAGGACTGCCATTTGTCAGCATGGTATCCCCTCTGCATTTAAAACCATAAAATTCAATTTCTTTTAAAATACTTAATAATTTGAGCTCCGTGTTAATTTCTCTCAATTAGGTCTAATTAGCGTTTCTTCACTGTGCCATCTGTAATGTTTCCTTAGCTTGGCAAGGTGATAAATTGCTTCGGCTTACTATTTTTTCCCAAAGCTATTTGTAAAGGAAGAAACAAGGACCTGTTTAATGAATTAAGGTCCCCTAATAAGGGCAATGATCTAAACAAAGCATTAAATAGAAAAGAGAAATGTCAGTGTAGATATGATGTCCCTAGTTTCTTCCAGTTAACAGATGTTGGCTGGTTAACAGTGTTTGCAATTTAAACCTAAAAACATGGATAGGAATATCAGCTGTGTATAGTATGTATACACAAGTATGCATGTATCCTACTTCTGTTATCCACAGGGGAGTGGTTATTGGGGCACCAAGCCTGGCTTAGGATGGGAGTGGGAGTGGAGTGATGCAGAAATGAGCGAGCGACAGTCTCTGCCTTGAAGGGCCTCAGAGTCCAATAGAGACTTGGTCACACAAGTAACGTTGTCTACAGGCTGACCTTTAAGAGCACAGACCAAATGCACTGATGAGCTCCAGTGGTTTTCT
Source organism: Moschus berezovskii (assembly GCF_049115385.1). Lineage (NCBI taxonomy): Eukaryota > Metazoa > Chordata > Mammalia > Artiodactyla > Moschidae > Moschus > Moschus berezovskii. Next base: position 62,116,484 of record NC_142470.1, read on the forward strand.
GGTAGCATCTTTAGAATGTTCTATGTATAAGTATCATGTCACCAGCAAACAGTGACAGTTTTACTTCTTCTTTTGCAATTTGGATTCCTTTTATTTCTTTTTCTTTTCTGATTGCTATGGCTAGGACTTCCAAAACTATGTTGAATAAAAGTGGGTATTACTCAGCCATTAAAAATAACAAAATAATACCATTTGTAACAACATGGATGGACCTGGAGATTATCATGCTAAGTGAAATAAGTCAGACAGAGAAAGACAAATAACATATGATATCACTTATGTGTGAAATCTAATAAAAATGATACAAATGAACTTATTTACAAAACAGACTCAGAGAACTTGAAATCAAACTTCTGGATACCAAAGGGAAAATGTATAGGGGAGGGGTAAATTCAGAGCTTAGGACTGACATATACACATACTATATATATAAATAGATTACTAACAAGGACCTACCATATAGCACAGGGAACTATACTTTGCAATAACCTATATGGGAAAAGAATCTGAAAAAGTAAATCTGTGACTGATTTACCTTCCTGTGCACCTGAAACTAACACAACATTATAAATCAATTAAACTCCAATAAAGATAATAAAAAATGTGCAGACCATACGCTAGGGGAGTATAAGGGAAGTGGGGTTAAATCCCAAACCCATGGATGGTGGAGTGAGAGATGGTGGAGGTGAAAGGTGGTGGTTAGGACCTGGAGAAGCTTCTTGAAGCAGGAGGTCAGATTTGAGTTGGTCCTGAGAGATTCGTAGGTTGGAATTCTCTAACGTGTTATTGAAGGAAAGTTTGGTTTTTACTGTTCCACTTTTTTCTTACTTACCTGGAGTTTACTATACCCATCTTTCTGATGAAATAAGTAGCAATATACCCTTAGAAGATTTATAAAATACAGCATGAAGGAACAGGAAAAAATGACCTAGAGGCAACTATCAGTTCAATTCAGTTCAGTCGCTCAGTCGTGTCCGACTCTCCGCAACCCCATGAATCACAGCACGCCAGGCCTCCCTGTCCATCACCAACTCCCGCAGTACACTCAAACTCATGTCCACAGAGTCGGTGATGCCATCCAGCCATCTCATTCTCCGTCGTCCCCTTCTCCTCCCGCCCCCAACCTTTCCCAGCATCAGAGTCTTTTCCAGTGAGTCAACTCGTCGCATGAGGTGGCCAAAGTATTGCAGTTTCAGCTTTAGCATCAGTCCCTCCAATGAACATCCAGGATTGATCTCCTTTAGAATGGACTGGTTGGATCTCCTTGCAGTATAAGGGACTCTCAAGAGTCCTCTCCAACACCACAGGTCAAAAGCATCAATTCTTCGGCAATCAGCTTTCTTCACAGTCCAACTCTCACATCCATACATGACCACGGGAAAAACCATTGCCTTGACTAGACGGACCTTGGTTGGCAAAGTAATGTCTCTGCTTTTTAATATACTATCAAGGTTGGTCATAACTTTCCTTCCAAGGAGTAAGCGTCTTTTAATTTCATGGCTGCAATCAGCATCTGCAGTGATTTTGGAGCCCCCAAAAATAAAGTCTGACACTGTTTGCACTGTTTTCCCATCTATTTCCCATGAAGTGATGGGACCAAATGCCATGATCTTTGTTTTCTGAATGCTGAGCTTCAAGCCAACCTTTTCACTCTCCTCTTTCACTTTCATCAAGAGGCTTTTATAGATACTTCATAAATGTAAACTGATGAGACATGTGTGTCTCCTAGATTGAGCTGGTTCTGGCTTCAAGTGCCCATCTCAAGCAATGAACGTACATCAGAAAGTGTGCAAAACCACCTCTGATAACTGATGGGTGACCTGCTATTTGTACACTTTTATAGTAATTGTATTAGATTCTGAGTGATTTCCCCACTTCTTGAAGGAAAGCATAGAATGACTTTGATGTGGTTAAATATTTACAGGTATTTCAGAATTCAGCAATCAGAGAAATCCAGTGAAATGGTAAAGCAGGAGAGGAAAGCATCATGTGTACAAAAACAAACAGTCAAGCCAAGAATCATCTGTCACAACACTTAGCAGTGGAAGAGGCTCAGTCTACGTTCCAATGCTGCTCTGGGCTGTAATTCTGCTCACAGCCCTTATCCAACCTTTCTGCTGCTTGAAATACTGTGGCAGAGTTGGTGAGCTCTCAGTGTAGAGTTCAGATCTGATCCCATGAAGTGGACAGAATGTTGGAGCCCAGGGGAAGGTGTGGGATCAGCAACCTTTTTTGTTGTATGCATGTGTATGCTTGTGAAGGCTCCAGTCATTCTCTTGATTTTTGAATCACTCAAGAGCAGCTCACAAGGGGAAAGATGGCAGGGTTTCTGTAAATCCTTCTCCACATCTTTCTTATGGCTATGGAGAAACTTTCCTGAAACATTTCATGCATTTAAGGAATGGCTTGGCCAACTATGAACTCCAGGACCAAGTAAACAGTGCTCAGTCATGCTGAGGTGGATGGTCTCATACTGTTGGATGGTGATGGCTGGAAGAATGTTGGAGAATAAATTGCACTGTGATAGCATAGCCTTCAAAGTGTAAAATACAGATTCTGATGTGGCTTATGCATCACAAATGAAAAATTTTTTGCACAGCTAAAATGCCATTTGAAAAGTGTATGTATTTTTAAATTGGAAAAGAGACGAAAGAAAGACTATTAAATAAAGGTAATACTTCATGCACATTAAAATGTGTGAGTGTTAAATATATTTATATAGCAGCAACTTAGGCTGAATTACTGCTTAATCAAACCATTGTGGCTGATGGCAAAGCAATAAAAAAAGTAAATTGCTTAATAATATTTAATGAGACATGTTTGTGAATTACCTAGAGTTCATTCCATAACTTTCAAGGTATTAGAGTAATTAATTGTTGTCCATACTTTTTATCTTATTTTAGAAAAATTTCCCCTTGCTAGTCAACCTGCTTAAACAATCTAGGCCCATTATATCATTTTAAAAAGATTCTTTTTTTAATGTGGACCATTTTTAAAGTCTTTACTGAATCTGTTACAGTATTGCTTCTGTTTTATGTTTTAGACTTTTGGCCCTGAGGTATGTGGGATCTTAGCTCCCCGACCAGGGATTGAACCTGCATGCCCTGCATCAGAAGGCAAAGTTCTAACTACTGAACAACCAGGGAAGTCCCTATTTTACCTTTCTTTTTTTTTTTTTTTTTTGGGGAATCCAGAGTTTTCTTGGCAGTGGAATGAATTATTACATGGAAAACTGTATTTTTAATCATTTTGGGGTAGATCAGTGAATAAGTTTGAAATTTCAGAAGGCCAACTGTGGCTTTTGTCTACTTACTCTTTATGTCTTAGGCTGGGGATAAATGTGTTTGGACATGCTATTCTTTGAAAAACTCTGATGGTTTATTTTAACTCATTCGCGTTTATTTCAATAAATTGGAGCCATTACATTTAACAGACACGAGGTTGAGGACAGCCTACACTAAAGACGGGCCAACGAATACTGAATTCTCCTGAACTCTAAAAAGAAATGTTTGTGGTTTTATTCATCCAGGTGAAGAACAGTAACAGTGATTTCATATTTTTGATGTGGATTTAGAAGCTTCATGGCTTTCTTTATGTTTCTGGAGCCAAAAATAATTGTTTTTGCACAAGACTTACAGTCTCCTCAACATGACCTTGAAAAAGGTAGTATTTTTTCCATTTACAGACAATGTTCAGAACGGTTTATTAACTTCCTAAAGATCTCAAGATGAACTTTATATTCAAATGCCCTGAGACCAAATTTCATAAATGCTGCAATTTGTTTAACTGCAGTACATCCTTTGATAATACTGAGATAATTTTTGATACTTATAGCCACTTTCAGAAACTCCTAGCTTTTCCATCACATCAAACAAGACGAACCAGACTGTTGATACCATCACCTTAGCAGTGCACCAAAATGAGCATGGGTGCATTTCTGTAAATGTCATTTGATTTATTTTTTGCAAATTTTCTTCATATTTCCTCTGTGCAGATTTATAGATCTCTTTTTTTAAAAATTAATTTTATAGTGGAGTCTAGTTGATTTACAATGTTGTGTTAGTTTCAGGTGTACAGCAAAGTGAACCAGTTATACATATGCATGTATCTTCTCTTTTTCAGATTCTTTTCCCATTTAGGTTATTATAGGGGATTGAGTAGAGTTTCCTGTGCTATACAGTAGGTCCTTATTAGCTGTCTATTTTATGTGTAGCAGTGTGTGCCTGTCAATCCCAAACTCCTAAGCTATCCCACCCCTCTATTTTTCCCCTTTGGTAACTATAAGATTTTTTTCATGTCTGTGAGCCCGTTTCTGTTTTGTGCTGTGCTTAGTCGCTCAGTCATGTCCGACTCTTTGTGACCCCATGGACTGCAGCCCACCAGGCTCCTCTGTCCATGGGATTCTCTAGGCAAGAATACTGGAATGGATTCCCATTTCCGTCTCCAGAGGATCTTCCCAACCCAGGGATCGAACCCATGTCTCCTATGTCGCCCCCCTTGGAGGTGGATTCTTTACCCACTGAGCCATCAGGGAAGCCCTATTTTGTAAATACATTGATTTGTATCAATTTTTTAAGATTCACATTTAAGTGATATTATAGGACATTTTAGATTAAGAGATTTGCACCAAACTTCCAATTGAGAGCACTTAGAAACATTGGTCTGGAGAAGGCAATGGCAACCCACTCCAGTACTCTTGCCTGGAAAATCCCATGGACGGAGGAGCCTGGTAGGCTGCAGTCTATGGGGTCGCCAAGAATCGGAGACGACTGAGCTACTTCACTTTCACTGTTCACTTTCCTGCATTGGAGAAGGAAATGGCAACCCACTCCAGTGTTCTTGCCTGGAGAATCCCAGGGACGGCGGAGCCTGGTGGGCTGCCATTTATGGGGTCGCACAGAGTCGGACACGACTGAAGTGACTTAGCAGCAGCAGAAACATTGGTCAAAATGTGTAAAACTCTCAATTAAAGGTATCGGAAAGCTACAGACGCATCATAGAACCAAGGTCCAGGCAAGGATGAGAGAACAGGGCCCTGACTTCATTCCCATCAGCGTGATGCCAGGTCTGAGTGACTAAAGTGTTCTCAGCTCTCTGAACTGAGGAAGCTGGTCTCCCAGCACCTGCGGTCCAGGCCGACAAAGGAGGAAATGCTCGGTACCCACCCAGCTTACTGGAGGAATGAAACATTTAAAGGAATTTAAGATGCTTTAAAAATTAAAAGTCTTTCTCATCTGCAGGACTGCTCTGCTATCCAAGGAGATTTATCCATGTTCCTAGGAGCTCCTAATCTTGAATTGGTATAGACGCTAAACTGAAAGAATCAATCAATGTTATTCACCGAGAAACCTGATTTAGAACAAGCGACGGACAGAGCTTTTGTGGTCTCTCAGGCACTAAACATTCCATGGACATATTTCACAGGGAAGAAATATGAAACAAGCTTGTCTTTGGTGAGAAGGGGACATTTTCCTGACCGGCTTTCCCCAAAATACTCCCTTAGAGGTGCTGCAAAGTAAGGGCTTAGCCATGTCTGGATGGAGAGTGGGAGCAGGAGGTGCTGAGACCAGTTAATGACATCAAGGTGACCCCCTTACTTGCAGCTGCAGTTTTATTCTCCGTTAGATCTGTTTCAGAGATGTAAACTTTATCTTACATAATTATTATTTTCAAAAAAGATTAGTTTTTAATAAGAAAATAAAAAATAACTTTATTTGTTTATTTATTTTTGGCCATACTGGGCTTTTCTTCTTTGCTACATGAGGGCTTTTCTCTAGTTTCTCTAGTTGCAGCAAGCAGGGACTACTCTAGTTTCAATGAGTGAGACACCCCCACACACAGGTGCTTTAATGTCATGGCTTAAAGAGAGGGTTTTTACTGTGCAGCACAGGGAACTCTACTCAGTGCTCTGTGGTAAGCTAAATGGGAAGGAAATCCGATAAAGAGGGGTTATATAAAAACACAGAGCTGATTCACTTTGTTGTACAGCAGAAACTAACACAAGGTTGTAAAGTAACTATCCTCCTATAAAAATTAATTTTTAAAAAATAGGGCTTTCCTTGCCAGAAAGCAAGACAAACAGCAGAGGAGAGTTGTGACAATGGGTGATAACGGGGTTTTGTTTCCTTAGAGAGAGGATGTCAGATGTCACACTGGCCTGCTGGGTGGTGGCTGGGGGCAGGCCAGCTTCTGGCATCCGTCCCACTTGTTTTAGCAGCAGAATTAGGACGTGTCCCTCCCCCTGGCCCTCTGAGATCTAGGTGTGCCCTCCCAGATGCCCTCTGGCCTCAACCTGTTGTGCGGTCTCTGAACAAGGGTCCAGCTGAGTGAGGCCAATGCTTCTTTGCAAAGAACCAGCACTTTCTCCACTCCCTTGGAGAAGTAAGAATGGACATGGACATGGGACTGTGTCATGGCAAGTCAGCCCGCTACAGGGACACCCAGACTTGCAGAAAGGATAAAAATTCCCTTTAAACACTCAGTTCTTCTTTTTAAAAAAAGATATATTTTTATTTTTAATTTTTTTTTAAGATTCTAGCTTTATATTTATTTATTTAGGGCTGCACTGGGTCTTCGTTCCTGTACCAGGGCTTTTCTCTAGTTGTGCTGAGTGGGGGCTACTCTCCAGTTGCAGTGTGCAGGCTTCTCTTGTTGAGCACAGGCTCTAGGCACCCGGGCTTCATTAGTTGTGGAGCTCTAGAACATAGGCTCAATAGTTGTAACACACAGGCTTAGTTGCTACTTGGCAGGTGAACTCTTCCTAGGGCAGGGCTGAACCCATGGTCCCTGCATTGTCAGGCAGATTCTTAACCACCGGAGAAGGCCTCAGTTCTTCTTATATCCTTTAAATGAGATTGAATTTGCATACACAGTCACACACATGCACACCCACAAAAGTTAGTCTGTCGCTTGTCAGGAAGCCAGCTATTTAAGGAACATTAGATGAGAGATGATTACATTTGAACCTGACCTTGTGGGGCCCGTGCATGTCTTATCTGCCTTCTCTGCTTTTTCTTCCTTTTCTAGCCATTATGAATTTATGAAAATACATCCAGTGGGAATACTCCTGTTTGTTCAGAACTATTCGAGGTGCTATGTGACAGAATAAAAGAAGAAGTTGGGGAGCCTTGAACTTGGAGACAGACAAGCAAGTGATGAGGCAGTCAGCCCTCCAGTGTTGGAGGTGGAAAAGCTCTCTACTTTGTGAGCTAATTTGCAAATTAGCTCATTCTTCTTGTGATTTTCTGTTTTAGAGGGTTTTCTTAAGCTCACTTGATGAGCTCAGTCTATCTCTTTTCTGTGGGTTTGGTTTGTGAAATTCATTAATGCTGGTTTGCTTCATTTGGAGCTTCCCTGGGTGGCTCAGATGGTAAAGAATCTGCCTGCAATGCAGATCCCTGGGTCAGGAAGATACCCTGGAGGAGGGCCTGGCAACCCACTCCAGTATTCTTGACTGCAGAATCCCATGGACAGAGGATCCTGGTGGGCTACAGTCCACGGGCTCACAAAGAGTCGGACATGACTGCGCAGCCAAGACACTTGCTTCCTTTTAGGGAATAGACCTAGAAAGGCACAGTCTAGACCCTGTGTTGCTGTGTGTTGGCTACTGAGGCCGGGGAGCTCCGTGGATGGTCAAGGGGACGCATCACAGGTGCAGGGAGGGATCCTCTGCTCTGAGTGCTGGGCTGGGTGCTGCCATACAGACACAGGCTCTGACTCCAACAAGCTTAACATGTTCTAGAGAGGACCCTCGCCCTAACCTTAGCCCTGACACACACAAAGGAGGAAGGAACTGTTTCTGGTGAGAGACAATGAGCGAGGTTTTATGAAGCTGTTAGCAGATCACTTCTGTGCTGAGCAACACACAGAAGGTTCTGGGGGGCTTAGGGGGTGAACAGATCCACAGATGGAGCTGAAGGGGTTGGGAAGCTTGGTTTGTCAGTTTCTGTTGACCTTGGCATGAACCTGGGCCATGTGTTTATACTTTCCCACTTTGAGTCTGCAGTTCTCTTGCAAGAAAGGTACTTAGAAGATTCTATTTCCAGAAGCCTATTTGGAGACACAAGTTTGGCAGCTGGCAGGATAATGAACCCATTTCAATAGAATAAATCCCATTACTATTAATATTAAGCAGCCGCAGAATGATTCATGGAGCTCCTTACAAAATTCAGAAAGTACTTAACCAAAAGGAGGGGGAGGAGAGAGAATAAATAGAAATCATGTAAGAAGTTGATTATCCCTGGCTTTCTTTTAAGGCCGGTTCTGCTGTATCTCAGGTTGACTGGTGCTGAGGTCAAGTGAATGGATTTATTTTACTATGTAAAACTTTTCATTGGGCTGATAGAAATCTGACAAAATGTCCTAAACGTCCAGGGAGCTGATGAGTTTTTGCTGGTCAAGTGACTGCCCTGAGGTTTGTAAGTTCTGTGTTTGGGTTTTTTTGATCTGTGGGTTTCCCTTCTCTCTCTCTCCTCCTCCATCAAGGTCCTCATTCCTTCCACCTTCTGTTTTCAACGTGGAAATAGATATTCTGTGTGCTCCAGGAGAGATGCTCTTAAGGGCACAGTTTAGTCCCTTGATATCTTTCAACCATTGACACTCTCTTTTAGTCTTTTTTGGTACCAAAAAAATAAAGACTTCACACTCACCTTCACAAAGCTGGAGTTTCTTTTAAGGAATTCTTGGTCCAGCATCACCAATAAGAGTCTTTCTTTGGCTGTCTGCTGGCTTCCCTGTCTCTCTCAATCTTTCTCCTCAGGGGGTGCGCTCGTGCCGTCTCTCCTGTCCTGGGATCACGCATGGCCTGTTGAGACCACCCTAGGCCGCCTGCATTTTACATCATCTCCCATTGCCATTTTTGACATTCTCCTGCGGTCTTGCATACCCTCCACGGGCATGTGATCCAAGAAGTTCATTCCTATATTTAATCGGAGTCTCCATCCATACCAATTTGATTGTCCTAGTTTTCAGTAATGGCTCTTAGAAGACTTTGTGTCTTGTTATGCCTTTCTGCATCTGGGAAGGACCTCTCACTTTCCTTCCCAAAGAACATTCCCTTCATTCCCTTTCCTCCTCCCCACCCGTCTCACACAGCACTTCCTTGACCACCTGCTTCCTTGCTGCTCCTCTGTTCCTGTTGCCTTTATTCAGAAATCCATCCATATGAATCCTTTGTCACCAGATATCTTGATAGTGTTTTCAGTTCTTCAGCACAAAAGGTCAATGGAACTTTTCTGGCAAAGGCAGAACTCTCTCTAAAGGGGAAGGACTTGAGGGGCCCAAGGTGTTTCAGTGTGCATTCTCAGTTGTGTCCTACTTTTTTGCAACCCCATGGACTGTAGCGCGCCAGGTTTCTCTGTCCATGGGATTCTTTAGGCAAGAATACTGGAGTGGGTTGCCATTTCCTTCTCCAGGGGATCTTCCTGACCCAGGGATCAAACCCGTGTCTCTTGGCAGGCAAGTTCTTTACCACTGGGCCACCTGGGAAGCCCAAGGATAGATTACCAGCAGGAAAGTGCATATTTTTCAGCTTATGTGGCAATCAGACTCGAAGTCCTGGAGACCACGTCTTTATGGAAAGGCTTACCTATCCTTATCCACAGAGAGCTGGAAGAAGACAGCACCTTCCAAGCTTCCTTATATTTTTATAGCAATTTGAGTTTTCCATCTTGGCACATCTTTTCAGTCAATAGGGCTTGAAAAGGGAAATGGAGTAAGTTTGTGTGTATGAGAGAGACATAGAGATTCAGCAGCAGAAGCCAGGCCAGATGGCATCTGTCTTGCAGGAGACAGATCTGTCACCCTCAACAGCACAGGGAGATGCCAGTCTTCCAGCCACTGGTCACCATCAGCTCCCTTACTCTCAGAATCAATTCAGAAGTAATAAGATAAGAATTTTTATGTCTCTCATGAAGGAAAATAAAGGTTCATCTTCCTCCCAAATCCCGAGACCTTTCCTTTCCTGAATCTAGTTTTATGAGAAGAGTGTGGGGCTGTGTTGTGGCTGAGAGAGATGCCTCCACGAAAGGAGGCTGATGTGAAGCCTCATCACAAGGAGAGCTGATGCCTCAGAGGAATCTGCTTTGCCTTCTGGAGGGGCTGATAACCAGCATCAAGCTTGTTGGCCAGGAGGGGCCTGGGTCCTCAGCACACACAGGCTTCAGGCTGGGGGGATCTGGTCACAGCTGTTCTCAGACATGTCACCCAAGGGTGACTGCCCGTGGCCCTTGGGTGCTCTTGGCTACCAGCAAGACCATGAGAACCTGGTGAGATGGCTGTGCATAGCAGTCCTCCCCTGGAAACGTTATAACAACAATGTGTGGGCAAACAAGCATCTCCATCAACTATGTGAGTGCCAGGTGGCAGCGTCTCTGATGCTTAGAAATAAAAGGCTGAATTTCCTCTTCAGGAGAAGAGACCTCAGGCTAATTGCTCACTGCTCCTGCCTCAGAGCTTTGTTCCTTTGCAGCTCTCACACAGCAGTGGTATAATACAGCCACTTCCTCAAATGCACACACTCAGTTAATAATGATTTACACTTCCTGCTCTGGCTGCCATCAGAGCAACAGTGACAAATCTCCTTGCTTAAGTCTGGTGGGATGCAACTTCTTATGGTTTGCTAAATACCCCTCCAAGCTGGCAGTAACTTACTGGCAGGAGGTGACAAGCCCAAGCTCATCTGATGGAAATTTTTTCTGATGGTGTTGACACCACACTGTGTGCTGCTGCTGCTACTAAGTCACTTCAGTCGTGTCCGACTCTGTGTGACCCCATAGACGGAAGCCCACCAGGCTCCCCCGTCCCTGGGATTCTCCAGGCAAGAACACTGGAGTGGGTTGCCATTTCCTTCTCCAATGTGTGAAAGTGAAAAGTGAAGTCGCTCAGTCGTGTCCGACCCTTAGCGACCCCACAGACTGCAGCCTACCAGGCTCCTCCATCCATGGGATTTTCTAGGCAAGAGTACTGGAGTGGCTTGCCATTGCCTTCTCCGACGTAAACCCATGCAATTTTCCAAAGGTGCTTTAGAGCTTATTGTTGTTGTTCTGTCATGTGTGACTCTTTGAGACCCCATGGACTGCAGCGTGCCAGGCTTCCCTGTCCTTCACTATCTCCCAGAATTTGCTCAAACTTGTGTCCATTGAGTCTGTGATGCCATCCAACCATCTCATCCTCTGTCGTCCCCTTCTCCTTCTGCTCTCAATCTTTCCTAGCATCAGGGACTTTTCCAGTGAGTCAGCTCTGTACATCAGGTGGCCAAAGTATTGGAACTTTAGCTTCGGCACCAGTCCTTCCAATAAGTATTCAATATTGATTTCCTTTACGATTGTATGTTTGATCTCCTTGCTGTCCAAGGGACTCTCAAGAGTCTTCTTGTTCAGTCATGTCTGACTCTTTGTGACTCCATGGACTGTAGCCCACTAGACTTCTCTGTCCATAGAATTCTCCAGGCAAGAATACTGGAGTGGGTTGCCATTTTCTTATCCAGGGGATTTTCCCGACCCACTGATCAAACCCGGGTCTCCCGCATTGCAGATGGGTTCTTTACTGACTGAACCACCAGGGAAGTGTTTTCTCTGGTGCAAGGAACAGAAATATATTTGAACAAAATTAAGTCTAGGAAGGCATCTTATTATAAAGATACTTGTCTCCCAGAAGAGATGAAGGTGGAGGGACTTCATTCTAGAATCATCTGGAGGAAGGTGATAGTGATAATCTATGAAGCCTCACTTATTTATACTTGGTTTGGTATGGGGCCCCCAATCTTAAGTTGATTCAACCTAATAACAATAGTTCTGGCCTTCAGCATCAAATACTTACAGCATCTTAGTTCCCAATTAGAATGGTTATGTCCATTAAACCATGTGGCCACCCATAGGGTCTGTCAGTAGAGCTAGGAAGGCAATTGGTTTTGGCCAAGTGATGTATGTGGCTGATTATCCAGGGTCTATGGGTGAGACAGGTTAAATTAGAAGGAAAAATTACACACAGAGAGTAAGTAATCCTTGTGTAATGTGCCAAGTTACTTTAGCTCATGAAAAATAAAAAACAAAAAAGTTTCTCATTACTTTTCTCTGTTCAGTTCAGTTCAGTCGCTCAGTCGTGTCTGACTCTCCACGACCCCATGAATCACAGCACGCCAGGCCTCCCTGTCCATCACCAACTCCCGGAGTTCACTCAAACTCATGTCCACAGAGTTGGTGATGCCATCCAGCCATCTCATTCTCTGTCGTCCCCTTCTCCTCCTGCCCCCAACCTTTCCCAGCATCAGAGTCTTTTCCAGTGAGTCAACTCGTCGCATGAGATAGCCAAAGTACTGTAGTTTCAGCTTTAGCATCAGTCCTTCCAATGAACACCCAGGATTGATCTACTTTTCTCTGTAGATTAGTATATAGCATAGAACTAGATGAAATCCTATTTAAGGCTGAATTTTAGATTCAATGGTCTTTCCCAGGCTCTGATGAATATAATTCTCTTCCCCTAAACAAGCTATTTTATTATTAACAGTAGGATAGTATTTATCCAACTAGACGCATGGATGTTAGTGATGTGCTCTTATGGAACAGGTCAAATAGAGAAAGAAAAGTAGACTTTGAAATCACTCTCCATATTCAGTATGAAATGGAATGGCATTTTCAAACTTGAGTAATGTTTAATCTTTTTAAAATTTTAGTAAATTCTTTTTTTTTCCCCATCTTGAATCCCCCTCCCACCTCCCTCCCCACCCCATCCCTCTGGTTCATCCCAGTACACCAGATCCGAGCATCCTGTATCATGCATCGAACCTGGACTGGCGAATCGTTTCACATGTGATAATATGCATGTTTCAATGCCATTCTCCCAAATCAGCCAACCTTCGCCCTCTCCCACAGAGTCCAAAAGACTGTTCTATATATCTGTGTCTCTTTTGCTGTCTCGTATACAGGGTTATTGTTATCATCTTTCTAAATTCCATATATATGCGCTAGTATACTGTACTGGTGTTTTTCTTTCTGGCTTACTTCACTCTGTATAATAGGCTCCAGTTTCATCCACTTCGTTAGACCTGATTCAAATGTATTCTTTTTAATTGCTGAGATCCAACCAGTCCATTCTAAAGGAGATCAATCCTGGATGTTCATTGGAGGGACTGATGCTAAAGCTGAAACTGCAATACTTTGGCCACCTCATGCGACGAGTTGACTCACTGGAAAAGACTCTGATGCTGGGAAAGGTTGGGGGCGGGAGGAGAAGGGGACGACAGAGAATGAGATGGCTGGATGGCATCACCGACTCTGTGGACATGAGTTTGAGTGTACTGAGGGAGTTGGTGATGGACAGGGAGGACTGGCGTGCTGTGATTCATGGGGTCGCGGAGAGTCGGACACGACTGAGCGACTGAACTGAACTGAACTGAACTGAATACTCCATTGTGTATATGTACCACAGCTTTCTTATCCATTCGTCTGCAGATGGACATCTAGGTTGCTCCCATGTCCTGGCTATTGTAAACAGTGCTGCGATGAACATTGGAGTACATGTGTCTCTTTCCATTCTGGTTTCCTTGGTGTGTATGCCCAGAGTGCGATTGTTGGGTCGTATGGCAGTTCTATTTCCAGTTTTTTAAGGCATCTCCACACTGTTCTCCATAGTGGCTGTACTAGTTTGCATTCCCACCAACAGTGTAAGAGGGTTCCCTTCTCTCCACACCCTCTCCAGCATTTATTGTTTGTAGACTTTTGGATAGCAGCCATTCTGCCTGGCGTGAAATGGTATTTCACTGTGGTTTTGATTTTCATTTCTCTGATTATGAGTGATGTTGAGCATCTTTTCATGTGTTCCATCTGTATGTCTTCTTTGGAGAAATGTCTGTTTAGTTCTCTGGCCTATTTTTTGATTGGGTCATTATTTTTCTGGAGTTGAGCTGTAGGAGTTGCTTGTATGTTTTTGAGATTAATCCTTTATCAGTTGCTTCATTTGCTATTATTTTCTCCCATTCTGAAGGTTGTCTTTTCACCTTGCTTATAGTTTCCTTTGCTTTGCAGAAGCTTTTAATTTTAATTAGATCCCATTTGTTTATTTTTGCTTTTATTTCCAATAATCTTGGAGGTGGGTCATGGAGGATCCTGCTGTGATTTATGTCAGAGAGCATTTTGCCTATGTTCTCCTCTAGAAGTTTTATAGTTTCTGGTCTCACATTTAGATCTTTAATCCATTTTGAGTTTATTTTTATGTATGGTGTTAGGGAGTGTTCTAGTTTCATACAAGTGGTTGACCAGTTTTCCCAGCACCACTTGTTAAAGAGACTGTCTTTTCTCCATTGAATATTCTTGCCTCCTTTGTCAAAGATAGGGTGTCCATAGGTGCATGGATTAATCTCTGGGCTTTCTATTTTGTTCCATTGATCTATATTTCTGTCTTTATGCCAGTATCATACTGTCTTGATGACTGTGGCTTTGTAGTAGAGCCTGAAGTCCAGCAGGTTGATTCCCCCAGTTCCATTCTTCTTTCTCAAGATTGCTTTGGCTATTCGAGGTTTTTTATATTTCCATACAAATTGTGAAATTATTTGTTCTAGCTCTGTGAAAAATACCGTTGGTAGCTTGATAGGGATTGCATTGAACCTATAAATTATTTTGGGTAGTATACTCATTTTCACAATATTTATTCTTCCAATCCATGAACATGGTATATTTCTCCATCTATTAGTGTCCTCTCTGATTTCTTTCACCAGTGTTTTATAGTTTTCTATGTACAGGTCTTTTGTTTCTTTAGGTAGATATATTCCTAAGTATTTTATTCTTTTTATTGCAATGGTGAATGGAATTGTTTCCTTAATTTCTCTTCCTATTTTCTCATTATTAGTGTATAGGAATGCAAGGGATTTCTGTGTGTTGATTTTATATCCTGCAACTTTACTATATTCATTGATTAGCTCTAGTAATTTTCTGGTAGAGTCTTTAGGATTTTCTGTGTAGAGGATCATGTCATCTGCAAACAGTGAGAGTTTTACTTCTTCTTTTCTAATTTGGATTCCTTTTATGTCTTTTTCTGCTCTGATTGCCATGGCCAAAAATTCCAAAACTATGTTGAATAGTAGTGGTGAGAGTGGGCACACTTGTCTTGTTCCTGACTTTAAGAGATCCACCTCAAAACGAGGGACACACACAGATTGAAAGTGAAGGGCTGGAAAATTTTAGTAAATTCTTTATTGTGAAAAAACATTGCATAAAATTTAACATTTTAACCATTTTAAAGTGTAAAATTCAAAGGCCTCCATTATATTCACAGTTTTGTACAACCACCTTCACCATCTATTTATAAAATCCCAAATGGAAACTCAGAAATCATTAAGCAATACCTCCCCCTATTCCTCCCTCCAACCAATTCCTGGTGATCTGTAACCTCTACGAATATGCCTGTTCTAGATATTTCATAGAAGTAGAATATAGAGTGTTAGTCCCTTATGTCTGTCTTGTTTCACTTAGACAATGTTTTCAAGGTTTATTCATGTTGCAGCCATGTCAGAAAGTCATCCCTTTTATTACTAAACAATATTCCATTGTATGTATGAACTGCATTATGCTTCACTTGTCAGTGAACCGTTTGGGTTATTTTTACCTTTGAACTATTGCCAATAATGCTGCTGTAAACATTGGTGTAAAAATATATATTTCATTCCCTGTTTTGAATTCTTTAAAATACATACCTAGGACTGAAACTTCTGGGTCATGTAGTAATTCTCTATTTAACCTTTTGATGAACTGTCAACCTGTTTTCCACAGCAGCTGCCCTGTTTTACATTTTCACCATAATTTATAGGGTTTCAATTTCTTCCAACTTTGCCAATGCTTGTCATTTTCCATTTTTTTTAAATTATAACTATTCTAGGAAGTATGAAGTGGCATCTTACATCCTGTTATTTTGATTTGCATTTACTTAGTGACTACAGATACTGAGGATTTTTTTCATGTGCTTAAAAGATATTTATATATCTTTGGGAAAATGTCTATTTCAATCTTTTGCCCTCTTTGGTAAATTTTCAATTTCAGTTATTATATTTTGAGCTCCAGATTTTTTGCTTGCTCTTCTCTATAGTTTCTCTTTGTTGACATTTTCATTTTGTTCAGAGATTGCTTTCCATTTTCTAAGTGTTTATGTGATCATGTTTTCTGAAGACCTTTGGGCTAAAGGTCTTTTAAAATCTTTGTCTAGTAAGTCCAATGATTGGACTTCCTCAGGGATGGCTCACTTCAGTTCAGCTCAGTTGCTCTGTCATGTCCGACTCTTTGCGACCGCATGGACTGCAGTACGTCAGGCTTTCCTGTCCATCATCAACTCCCAGAGCTTGCTTGAACTTATGTCCATTGAGTTGGTTGGTAATGCCATCCAACCATCTCATCCTCTGTCATCCCCTTCTCCTCCTGCCTTCAATCTTTCCTAGCATCAGGGTCTTTCAGTTCTTTGTATCAGGTGGCCAAAGTTTTGGAGCTTCAGTTTCAGCATCACTCCTTCCAGTGAATATTCAGGACTGATTTCCTTTAAGATTGACTGGCTTGATCTCACAGTCCAAAGGACTCTTGAGTCTTCAACACACAGTTCTAAAGCATCAATTAGTGGGTGCTCAGGTTTCTTTATGGTCCAACTCTCATATTTATACATGATTACTGGAAAAAGCATAGCTTTGACTAGGTGGACCTTTGTTGGCAAAGTAATGTCTCTGCTTTTTAATACATTGTCTAAGTTGGTCAGTGCTTTTCTTTCAAGGAGCAGGCATCTTTTAATTTCATGGCTGCAGTCACCATCTATCTGGGATGGTTGCTGTCCATTTATTATGTTATTTTGTGTGGGCATTTCTTTGTATGCCTTGAATTTTTTTTGTTGATATTTGGAATTTTGAGTATTATAAAGTGGATCTTCTTTCCTAGCGTTTTCCCACTTGTGATTGCTGAAAGTTGTCTAGATAATTCATTTAGTGACTTTCGCAAAGTGTTTAGGAAAGATGTATTCCTTGCTTGTGGTCACTGAAGTCTGTTCCTTTGGGTTGTGTTAAGCTGATATGTTGACAGAGGTTTCTTTGGATGCCAAGGATTAAAAACAATAACAACACCCCTTACAGTCTTGGCATATCGTCCCTTGCTGAATTATTCCTTCAAATGCTGGCCAATTTTGCCCTGAGCTTAGAGATCTGTGAGAGGTAAAAATTAGGGTTCTCTCAGTATTTTCTGAGCGTGTGCGTTGTTTTGCCTACGCACATGGCTTCCTAAATTCCTCTGAGTACACAGGTACTTTTGAATTTCTTAAACCCCTAATGCACTTCTCCTAGCTTTTCCTCTTGAGGACATAAGCAGTCATTGTTTGCTCTCACCACTTTATCCCTGGTCACTGTGTGTTGTTGATCACATTCCACTATTTTTCTATCCCAAATGGCTTCCACATTAGACACAACAGAGTTGAGCACTTTGCTGCTGTGCTTCGGGCAGCCTCGAGCAGACATAGATGATCTATAAGATCAGATCTATTCATTCTGGAGCCAGAGGCCAGGACCCACATTGGGAAGAGAGATCGTCACCTTTAAAATCATCTGTGATTCAGGGGGAGGCTAAGATGGGAGAAAATGCTATAAAGATTACCTATGACTTTCAACTTGCCCTTTTTCTGATTCAGCATCCTCTTGATGGCTATAAAACTTTGACAGTTCTCCACAGTCTTGACAGTGTTGGTCCTGATAGTTTCTGCTTGTTTTTTGATATTTCTAAGGCCCCAACTCAGTCAGGAACTTGAAACTGCCTATTCTTCCATTTTTCTGACATCTCTTTAATAGTGGTTTACTTTTATTCCCAAGAAGAAGCACTGGGCTAGTTTTTAATGCAGGACTTGAAAAACTATAGCCTGTGCAGCATGTATCAGCCTGATGCCTGTTTTAATAAAAGGTTTTATTGGAATGGTCATGTTCATTTGATTAGGTATTATCTTTAGCGTCTTTCCTGCAGCTAACAGCAAAGTTGTACAATTTCAGCAGGGAACGTGTGGCTCATAAAGCCTAATATTTACTATTTGAACCTTTACTGAAAAAGTTTGCAGACCCTATTTTAAAGTAAATGCTGTCTGTGGATCTTTTACTGTTTAATTGAAATGGTTTCCTTTTAATTATGCAATAATTAAATAATTATTTTTTAATTTTAATTAAATAATAATTAAAATTATAATTCCATTTAATTATGTTACTTAAATATGTATTAACAAAGTTGCATATACTTTTTTGTACTTATAACATTCATAAATGCATGAAACAAATTTATAAAGGAGATAAAAACCTTAAAAAATTGATGCATTAAAATTAACAATTTGATTTAATGTAAGGTTCTTTAGATGAGATAAAATTGGTGATGCTGGGTTTGAGTTGAGAAATTATTTACCTCTTTTTAGTTCTTGATGACTTGATTTTTGATTGTGAAAATTATTTTGTTATACCTTGATTATTACCACTTTCATTTTTCCCATTTAACAATGAACTTGCTAGGTAAGCTAGCAAACATCCTTTACTCTGAAAAGCCAATCATCTCAATCATGCATCTTTTCTCAATTTCAGGTCTCTAGGGTCAGCACTCAGATGAAGTTTTCCATAAAAGGGATTTATATAGGAAGGGTTCTCAGGAGAACTGAAAAATAGAATAGTGTACACCAGCTACGGAAAGGAAAGAAATCAAGCAGGCGTCTGATTTCCATAGATTCCAGTCTCAGACTGCAGTGCAGGTTTTTTTGTTTGTTTGTTTGTTTTTAGCTTTGAGCATCTGTGCTACTATAAGCCATAGGGAGACTTGGTTCTTGCACATTTTTGTATTCAAATGACCATGCAGTTTTATCAGTGCAGTGGGTGCAATGCCTGTTGGCTACTTGGCTCCCTCTTGGAGAAGATGCATCACTTGTCATCAAGTCTCTCTGTTCTTTTCTCATCAGTCTTCAGTGGTCAAGTTACACATTTCTCATACATACTATGTGATTTCTGGTGTCAGTATTTCATGAATGCTTCCCTAGTTACTCCCTGATAGCTCAGTTGGTAAAGAATCTGCCTGCAATGCAGGAGATCCTGGTTCAATTCCTGGGTTGGGAAGATCCACTGGAGGAGGGATAGGCTACCCATTCCAGTATTCTTGGGCTTCCCTTTTGGCTCAGTTGGTAAAGAATCCGCCTGCAGTGCGGGAGACCTGTGTTTGATTCCTGGGTTGGGAATATCCCTAGAAAAGGGAAAGGCTACTCACTCCAGTATTTTGGCCTGGGAGAATTCCATGGACCGTATAGTCCATGGGATCGCAAAGAGTCAGACATGACTGAGCGACTTTCACTCCCTAGTTGCTCAGCTCATAAAGAACCCACCAGCACATGAGTTTGGGTAGGCTCCGGGAGTTGGTGATGGACAGGGAGGCCTGGTGTGCTGCAGCTCATAGGGTCACAAAGAGTCAGACACGAGAGCGACTGAACTGAACTGAACTACCAGTGCAGGAGATGCAAGAGACACAGACTCTATCCCTGGATTGGGAAGATCCCTTGGAGGAGGAAATATTCTTGCCTGGAAAATTCCATGGATAGAGGAGCCTGATGGGCTACAGTCCGTGGGGTCACAAGAGTTGGACATGACTGAATGCACATGCACACAATAATTCATGAAATAATTTAAGGAATTTATGTCTTACTCTGTGGTCGTGTCTTTAATTATGAATGATCTTTACTGTTTCTGTTTCTGTTACACTTGGTAGAATAAGTTAATGAGTTCAACAGTCAATGGAGCATGACTGTCATTTGGACATGTGCAGGGCAAGTCCAGGGCAGTGTGATACACTCCTCACCATTTATGAAATGGAGAACTAGTGAGAACCTGCTGTAGAGCACAGGGAACTCAGCTCAGTGCTCCATGGTGACCTGAATGGGAAGGAAATCCAGAAAAGAGGGAATGTATTAATACCTATGGGGCTTCCCAGGTGGCGCTGGTGGTAAAGAAACCACCTAACAATGATGGAGACGCAAGAGATGTGGGTTCAATCCCTGGGTCAGGAAGATTGCCTGGAGGAGGCCATGGCAACCCTCTCTGGTATTCTTGCCTGGAAAATCCCATGGACAGAGGAGCCTGGCAGGCTATAGTACATAGGGTCACACAGCGCTGGACAACTGAAACGGCAGCACGCAGGCATGCATGTATACACACAGCTGATTCACTTTGCTGTACAGCAGAAACTAACACAACATTGTAAAGCAACTATACTCTAATAAAAATTTTTAAAAATAATTATTGCCCTAGATGATGGGTTCTAGTACATCTGTAAACACAAATCAAACATAAGCTCTAGGGAAAATATTTGATGGAAATGCATTATTTAAAATATTATCTCAAAATAAATAAATTAATTAAAAATATGATCGAGGACATTAAGACTCCTGACTGTGTGTTGGTAGGTTGCTTAGGGTCTGTGGACAAGATTTGGAAGGCTAAATGATGTTAGACTTGTAAATAAGTATGTGACTTGGTATTTAGGTTTTAATTGTCTCATGAGGCAGAATAACTGTGTCACAAGTGTATGGCAGAACCTCACTGAACAAGGTACAGGAGAGGTGCTGTCCTAAAAACTTTGGAACTGAGCCGAGATTGTTCAAGACAAAAGGAATTGTACACAAGCACTTGTACTAAAGGGCTTTCCACATGGCTCAGTGGTAAAGAATCCCTCTGCTAATGCAGAAGCACAGGTTTGATCCCTGGGTAGGGAAGATCCCCTGGAGAAAGAAATGGCAACCCACTCCAGTATTTTTGCCTGGAGAATCCCATGGACAGAGGAGCCTGGCAGGTTACAGTCCTTGGGTCACAAAGAGTTGGACATGACTGAAGTGACTTAGCACCCATGCACACATACAAAAAGGCACTGGGCCATCTTGCAGTGCCAACAAGTAAAGAAGTAATCAAAGACACACAATACACACACACACACACACACACGATGATATTTCACAGGGACCCAGAAGGGAACTGAAAGAGTCCTTAGTGGCCAGAACTTGAACCATTTGAGCAAGCATATGAAAAACTGGATTTTACTGGATTATAACTCAAAGTATAAAATACATAGCCAGAAGTCCATACTGATATAAAAATGAATGAATAAATAAATGGGAAAAACTCTACAAATATCCTGTACATAAGAATTCCAAATAATTTAAGAGGGACCTCCTTTTTATAGAAAAACAAGCAAGCGATTTTTGTAGTAGATGGAACTTGACTCACTGGCTTTTCCTTGTGATCAAACTTAGCTCCATCAGTGTTAAGTCTTATTGACAGTATATACCCTTGATACGAGGTGATGAAAATGACGTTTTCCCTGCTGTGGTTTTCCTCCCCAGTATAATCACGAGGAAACACAATCAGATAAAACTCAAACTGAAGGACAGTCTACAAAATACCTGACTTGTACTCTTCAAAACTGTCAAAGTTGTCAGAAGAAACATCACTATGAAGACGGGTCTAAGAAGACACAACAGCTAAAGGTGTTGTGGTTCCCTGCATGGAATACAGGGACAGAAAAAGGACAGGAGGTAAAAAATAGGAATTCTTATAAAGTATGCGTTTAAGCTAATAATGAGGTCTCATTGTTGGTTCATTAGTTGTGACACATGTTCCGTGGTCATGTACATGTATTAATGTACTATATAATGTGACACATACACAGAAATGTGTGATGTTAATTACTGGGGACACTGAGTGTAGGAGATACAGGGATCATACATGTGAAGAGATGATATGTGAATAACACATATTAGTTACAGTTGAGATTTTGAGGAGGCAGTCAATATATAAGACCCCTTTCCTTTTTTTTTTAACTTTTTATTTTTTATTGAAGTAAAGCAGGTTAATCGGAGAAGGCAATGGCACCCCACTCCAGTACTCTTGCCTGGAAAATCCCATGGATGGAGGAGCCTGGTGGGCTGCAGTCCGTGAGGTCGCTAAGAGTCAGACACGACTGAGCGACTTCACTTCCACTTTTCACTTTCATGTATTGGAGAAGGAAATGGCAACCCACTCCAGTGTTCTTGCCTGGAGAATCCCAGGGATGGGGGAGCCTGGTGGGCTTCCGTCTATGGGGTCACACAAGAGTCGGACACGACTGAAGCAACTTAGCAGCAGATTAATAATATTGTCATAGTTTCAGGTGGACAGCAGAGTAACTCTGCCATACATATACATGTATCCATTCTCCTCCAAACTCCCCTCCCATCTAGGCTGCCACATGACATTGAGCAGAGGACTTTGGTTCAGCAATAACCAAAAAAATAGGCAGGAATGGGACAAACAGGGCTCCAAATACCAACTTTATTACTGGTGTCCCCAGGATTGGAAAATGTGGCTTGTATGCAGTTGCAGTGGGCTTTCTGCTACTTTGTCCCAGAATTCACTTAACCTTCACGTTTACAGGCTTCACTGTGAGCTCCTGTACCTGGTGGGCATCAGTCAGAGCCAATTGCCCTGAAGGTAGGCAGGTAAGACAGGAATGTCCACAGGAGCTGAGCCACACACAGCTGCTTCATTTGCCCAATGTGCGAGTTAAATACATCCTACCCCTTCTTATGAGGAGAGAGAGAAGGAATGCAGGCGACTAGGAGCCTGCTGCTGCTGCTAAGTCGCCTCAGTCGTGTCCGACTCTGCGTGATCCCATAGACGGCAGCCCACCAGGCTGTCCTGTCCCCGGGATTCTCCAGGCAAGAACACTGGAGTGGGTTGCTATTTCCTTCTCCAATGCTTGAAAGTGAAAAGTGAAAGTGAGGTCGCTCAGTCGTATCCGACTGAGTGACCCCATGGACTGCAGCCTACCAGGCTCCTCCATCCATGGGATTTTCTAGGCAAGAGTAAGGGAGTGGCTTGCCATTGCCTTCTCCGGACTAGGAGCCTGCTCTAGGTCAAGTCCTTCCCAGTACACCAGTGGAGTCAGGGAAACGGGAGGCTCTGTCTAACAGTTACCACTGACACCTAGAAAGGTGCAGCTGGCAACTTCCCTAGTGGTCCATTGGTTAAGAGTCCACCTTGCAATCCTGGGGACACAAGTTTGATCCCTGGTCAGGGAACTAAGATCCCACATTAGATGGAGCAACTAAGCCCTCATGCCATAGCTAAGACCAGATACAGCCACATAAATAAAAAAATTTAAAAAAGAAGATGCAGACGGATAAGACAAATCAATTGCACAGGGTACCTCCTAGTCTCCTGCTGCTCCTGCACTTTGCCATACATCACAGGTTTGTGAACTAAGCAGTTAATTGTGAAAGAGTTTCATGGGTCAGCTGTGAAATTGTTTTGAGTTCCTGTGATTGTTTTAATTCTTTTACACTGATTTTGTAAAGTGATATAATTAGACTTTTGGAAAGTCACTAAAACCATGCTGTGTTCTTGTTCCTCTGTCAGACCTTGTAGGGGAGTATGTAACATTACCCAGGCCAGCCTGAGTGGAGGTGACTAGTTGCAGAGGGAAGGCAAGAGATATAAAAGGTTCTGCACATTATTATGAAAAGCCAATATCCAGCAAAAATTTTTCTCAGGGGCAAATTTTGAGAAGATTCACGTTCAGTCTAAAAACTAGAGATTATTCTATAAAATTTTAAATGATTTTTAACCAGAACATATAAGGAAATAATAAATATATTTTATTCATCTTCACAAAGAGTCTTTCTGAGCTTTGCCTTTAGTTCTGCTTTTAAAAATTGTGACAAGTTTAAACACCTGGGATAAACTGGGCTTCCCTGGTGGCTCAGCAGTAAAGAATTTGCTGGTCAACGCAGGAGATTTGATTCCTGGGTTGGGAAGATCCTCTGGAGAGTGAAACAGATAGACTGGGCTTCCCTGGTGGCTCAGCAGTAAAGAATTTGCTGGTCAATGCAGGAGATTTGATTCCTGGTTTGGGAAGATCCTCTGGAGAGTGAAACAGCAACCCACTCCAGGATTCTTGTTTGGGAAATCCCATGGACAGAGGTGCCTGGCAAGGCTGCAGTCCATGGGGTCCATGGGGTTGCAAAGACTTGGACATGACTGGCTGATTAAACAGCAGTGAACAATAACAATTCGGATAAACAATAAAAATTTAATGATAATTCTGCAAGAAGGGATTTAAAAGAAAATAACTTTGGACAATTCTACATAGATAAACAATAGGGAGATGGGTTATTCCACCACTTGAAAATGTATATTTATAGTAATTTAGAGGAAGCAGTGTTGAACCCTGAATATGACATGCATAGCAATATTTTTCTTCAGTATAGTATTAAATAATTTTAGATTTACAGGAGATCTACAAAGATAAAAAAGAGCTACAATATATATTTTTTACTCAGCTTCTCCTATTGTGTTTTTCCCTATTTGCTGGGATATAATTGACACGTAACACTGTTAGTATAAAGTGTATAATGTGATGATTCGATACATGTATATACTGCAAAATATTTACCGCAATAAGTCTAGTTAACACATTCTTCACTTCACATAATCACCATTTAATTGCTGTCATGGTGAGAACATTAAAGCAGTACTCTCACAGCAACTTTCAAGTATACAGAACAGCATCGTCGACTAACATCACCATGCTCCACGTTAGATCCCTGGAAACCATTCACCTTGTAAGTGCAAGTTTGTGCCCTTGAACTTACCTCTCACCTTGTCCTCCACCCTACAACCATTGGGAACGACCACGCTGCGCTTTGTTCCCATGATTCAATGTTTTTACATTCCACCTGTGAGTGATATCATACGTATTTGTGTTCGCCTGACTTATTTCACGTTGCATAATACCCTCAAGGCCCATCCATGTTGCTGCAAATGGTAAAATTTCCTTCCTTTATATGGCTATATATATATATATATATATATATACATATGCACATATATATATACATACATATGTATATATATATATATAATATAATATATGTACTATATCTTATTTATCCTTTTGCTTGTTGATGGACCATCTGGATTGTTTCCATGTCTTGGCTACTGTGACTAATACCACATGAACATCGAAGTACAGATATCTCATATATATATTTATCTCTTCAAATATCTATGCAGAAATGAAATTACTGCATCAGACTAGTTCTATTCTTAATTTTTTTGAGGAATCTCTATATTGTTCTCCACAGTGGCTATACCACGTATATTCTCACCAAGAGTGCACCAGGGTTCCCTGTTCTCCACATCCTCACTGGCATTTGTTATCTCCTGCACTGTGAGGCCTAGAGGCTTGGGTTTTGAAGGTGTGTATTTACTTAACTATTAAATTCTCTGAGTGGTTACTTAAAAGATCCCATACTCCCATTTGGTCCTTTCAGGGATGTATGGGATCAGTGCTAACTTCCTGTTGGCTGCACCTAATCCTTTATCTCCCATTTGCTTGCTAAATATTCACTTTATCTTTCATTAGGCATATATCACTTCCTGAGACAACTGTTCCTTTCTCTTGCTTTGGAGACTTTGCTTAGAGCTGCATCCCGATGATATTAAGCCCTTACTTCTGCCATGTCTTGTTAATCTGTTCTTTAATGGCCAACTCAAAATCAAACCTTTCCATCTTGTTTAGATGATCATGGTGCCATTTTACAGCTTGGAAACACTTTCATAAATAAACAATGGGAATAAATGTCAAGGTGCCTGAGAGCACGGAGCTTAAATTTAGGTTCCTTAGATTCTCCTGTTGTTAAATGGAGCTGGAAGCCCAGGGATTGATCTCTCATTCATTGGGTCATCTGCTTGTAGCTTGG
Organism: Moschus berezovskii; assembly: GCF_049115385.1. Classification (NCBI taxonomy): domain Eukaryota; kingdom Metazoa; phylum Chordata; class Mammalia; order Artiodactyla; family Moschidae; genus Moschus; species Moschus berezovskii. The sequence continues at coordinate 62,142,242 of NC_142470.1, forward strand.
AACAGTTCCGAACCTTCAGGTGTGGATGTTTGTTCCTGCATCGATGCCATTAACAATTTCATATTTGATATTTGTGTTATGTGTTCTGCCTCTGGCTTAACTGTCTGCTGAAAGCCCTAGCCCAAAGCTTTTGGTGTTCCAAGCTGAGAAGGCACAGGGAAACCTGATAAAGACAATTTTTTTCCTGCTGCTCTCACCATCTTCAGCCCAGTAACAGTCAATATGTAGCGTAAATGTCAGGCATTCTCCAATAAGGATCCCGGCTGTATTGATCCCATCCTAATCTCGCAGGTTTCTGATTTCAGTTCTCTGTGAAACTCAATAGCGAGTGACCTGGTAAACTGCTGAGCCAAGTTCCTCATGGGTGATATCTTCCTCTACAATGCTTATTTACATTCCTAGGCTGAGTCCTTCATTATTCTGAGCGTCTATTTCCAGGGTGTGGCGTGAAGACGGTGATGATGTCACCGAGCTGTTGTATGGATGGCATTGATGGCGTGTGTACAGCACGTGGCACACGGTCAACGGGCTAGGTCCCTGAACACAGGGAAGTCTGCACACGGTAGGAAGATCCATCTCCAGGCATGAGCACCCCAGTAAGGAGTTATCTTCCTTGAGCTTTATCCTGTATCATCCACAAGGGATGGGACATTCAGTCACTCATCAAAGCTGCTCAATTCCTGTTTAAATCTCACCAGAACATAAACTCCAGGAGGGCAAAAACTGTATCCCTTGGGTTCACTTCTGTATCCTTGGAGCCAGCCCAGTGTCAGACACAGATTAGATATTTAATTTCCTTCCCCTACCACCCTTGCTTCAGGAACCTCACCTTGAATTGGACCTAAAACTGCCCTGAAAAAGCAAACAGCTCCAGAGATTGGGTCTCCTGACTCTTGAAGCCTGTGCTGGGAGTAGGTCTAACTCCTGAGTTGGGGTGGATAGCAGAGTAGAGGGAGAGGGAGAGCAAGCAAGGGCTCCCACATCCAGGAGGGCAACAAGGGAACCAACATCTGTACATCATCCTCCAGGTGTTAAGCTCATGATAGATTCAAATTGCCTGGAAATTTACACAGTGACAGCAGCTGTTATTTGACTTCAAAGTGGCTCAAGGTACAGGTAAGCATCCCAAAGCTACTTTATCATTCTAGCAATAAAATTGTCCAAACCTGCTTTGCCACTCTCCAATCTCTGGATAATTGTTGCATTCAAAATTTACTCGATTGTTCAGTCTTTTTTTCCCTTTAAATTGAGGATCCTTTTGACAATCAAACACAAGCTATAAATTTTCCTTCCAGAAATTTGAAGACACACACGCATATACAATTGTTATTCAGATGCTAAGTCCTGCCCAGCTGTTTGCAACCCCATGAACTGCAGCATACCAGGCTTCCCTGTCCCTCACCATCTCCAAGTTTGCCTAAGTTCATGTCCACTGAATTGGGGATGCCATCCAATCATCTCATCTTCTGTTGCCCTCTTCTCCTCCTGCCTTAAATCTTTCCCTACATCGGGTCTTTTCCAGTGAGTCAGCTGTTTGCATTAGTATTGGAGCAAAAGTATTGGAGCTTCAGCTTTAGCATCAGTCCTTCCAATGAATATTCAGGGTTGATTTCCTTTAGGATTGACTGGTTTGATCTCCTTGCACTTCAAGAGGCTCTCAAGAGTCTTCTCCAATATCACAGTTCAAAAGCATCAATTCTTTGGCACTCAGCTTTCAGCTCTCACATCCAAGAATCCCATGAACATACACAATGGACATGTGATTTCTATTTTTTTTTTTTTTGCTTTTTATTTTTCTCTTTTTTGTTGTTTAGAATACTGGTACATTTTTAATTAAAGAACTAATAGATCTTCTAAAAACAACTTTGGATCTCCATTTCCAAGGATCCCACTTCCATGGACTAGTTTGAAAACCAAGTTTAGAACACTTCATACATTAGTTAAGGATAATCATATATAATATATCTATTGCAAGATGCTAGAGCTACAGACCTATCTCTGAAAATGTATGTCATGCTCAGTTCATTTTATAAATAATGCAGCTGTGAACACTCTTATGTTTGTCTCTTAGGGAGCATATGTGTGCATCTCTGCTGGAGATACTGCTAGGAATGGAATTGCTGGTTCATAAATTACATATGTTTATGACAGGCATTATAAGTATCCAAAGTGATCATGCCACCTTATATGCACAGAAATAATGGAAAAGAATTCAGGTTGCTTCTCATCCTCAGCACTGTTTGGTATCATCAGTTTTGTTTCCTTGTCACCGATTGCCTGTGCTTGAAGTGGTATCTCATTGTGGTTTTTATTTGCATTTCAATGATTCCTAATGAGGTTTAACACATTTTCATGTGAATTGGCACCTTGATGTCCTCCTTTAAGAAATGTCTGCTCAAGTTCTTTACTCATTAAAAAAAATTAGGTAGATTGTCTTTTTCTCATTGATTTTCTTTATATATTCTAAGATTTTTGATGTTATGTTTGTAGAGCAAATTCTGTCTCCCATTCTCTGATCTACTTTTTCATGTTCTTAATGCTGCTGCTGCTGCTAAGTCGCTTCAGTTGTGTCCCACTCTGTGTAACTCCATAGACAGCAGCCCACCAGGCTCCTCTGTCCCTGGGATTCTCCAGGCAAGAATATTGGAGTGGGTTGCCATTTCCTTCTCCAATGCATGCATGAATGCTAAGTCACTTCAGTCGTGTCTGACTCTGGTTCTTAATGGAAATGTTCTTTTTATAAAAAGAAGTTTATAATTTTTATAAGATTCTGATTTGTTAAGTGTCTCCATGACGTTTTGTTTCTTTAAAATTTTATTTAAGAAATCTTTGTTCATACTAAGGTCATGAATATATCCTAGATTATGACGTGGATAACTGTTTATTGTATGATTTATTGTTGCAGTAGAGGAGCTTAAGAATCTAGTATCAAGTGAATGAGTGTTTGCAGCCATAAGTGCTGAAGGGCTCAATATGATAATAATGTTTAGGAATTTAAAGACAGCATCAGAGTGCCCTTAACTTCCAGCTTCCTAGGATCACGGATGCTGACAGAAGTATTGAAATTTAAAGTCCAGCTTAGAAATCTCTTGGGAATTTTCCCTTTGGAGGATGGAAAACTACAGAATTCAAAGCAGATTTTTCTACCAGTTTCCAGTGAATTCCATACATTGTGAACAAAAGGGTCATTTGTGAGCTTATCATCTATGTGTCATAAGAGTCAGACAGAACTGAGCAACTGAACTAAACTGAACATCTATATATCTGATATATTTCATGTTTTCATTGTTTCTGTGATGAGGATAAGCTTGCACAGATGGAAATTTATGTTTGAAAATATTTTTTATTTCAGCTTCCACCTGTCATCTACATCTGTGTTCTGTCTGCCATTAAGCAGGAGGTACATAGACATGGCCTCTGACCCCAAGAATTATTGTCATCATCCCAGCAGATTTGTCCCTCATATGACCAGCCTCAGTGATCGGATAGTCCCCAAGAGGAAGGGGGTCTGCTTGGCATGTGTCTGCATTTGGTATCTCTAAAGCTTTTGCATCTCTTCTTGCAAGCATTAGCCACTGCCTGGATTTTAATGATTTATCTAAATACGAGTTCTACTCTGTTTCTGCAGCTCCATGAATTTTAATCTGCTGGTGCTGTCAGTTCCAGTCACTCCACTTTACATAAGCTGTTTCACTAATGGCTGCACATGTTGGCACTGCCAGCAGAAAGCCCTGAACAGCCCGTAGTCATCATTGACAGTAAGGGCCCCCAGGTCAGTTTGAAGAGAAGGAGCGTCTTTGAAACAAAGGCCTGACTCATCTGCTCTACCTGGAGAGGATGTGGCGAGTCACCTCTGGCCTCACATGGCCACAGGGAATGGGCAGAATTGATTCACAGGTTGCTAGGTCACCAGGGAAAACAGATGTAGAAGGGGAGGTTTACCGTGCAGGTAAGGCCACAGCCATAGACATCTTATGGACATTTCAGAGAAGTCCCAGAATTTCTTCAAACATCCTAAAAATTCAAAGGTGGATTGTCAGAGACCCAGGAGAAAGTCACAAAGTCCTGTAAACAGAAGAACATGTCCTAGAAAATGTTATTTAGACGTCATCATTATCCTGAACTTGTGAGGTATGACCAACTTGGAAGATATTTGTTTTCTGTATTAAAACACAATGTTGGGGGCTTTGCTGGTGGTCCAGTGGTTAAGACTTTGCCTTCCAATGCAGGAGTTGCAGGTTCGATCCCTGGCTGGGGAGCTAAGATTCCACAGGCTTCGTGGCCAAAAGACAAAATAAAAAACAGAAGCAGTATTGTAGCAAATTCAATAAAGTCTTTAAAAATAGTCCACATAAAAAAAACTCAAAAAAAAAACAACAATAAACCCACAATATTGAGGCAACTAAGGGAACTGCTGAACTTTAGATGCAGGTGTAGGTGTAGGTATAGATATATGTAGGCCGGCAGGTAGGTAGGTATGTAGATAACAATTAGCACTGCATAGATTACAGTCTGTGGTAACCTCTATACATGTACACATACATAAATACACATACACATAAAATATATGTTTAGATACACACATGCACACATGTATGTGCATATATGTGTGTGTATGTATGTGTGCACATGTGCTCAGTTGTGTTCCGACTCTTTGAGACACCATAGACTATAGCCACCAGGCTCCTCTTTCCATGGTATGTCCAGGGAAGAATACCAGAGTGGGTTGTCATGCCCTCTTCCAGGGCATCTTTTCAATCCAGGGCTCGAACCCATGTCTCTCACGTCTCCTGCATTGGCAGGGTTCTTTACTATTAGGGCTACCATTTGCAGCTATTTCTATTGCATCATCACAATGATATTTAGCAAATGATTCATTGTATTAATGTATTCAATGAGTATTTCCAAATACTTGATAAAGGTATCATGAAGATGGATACACGGACCTAGGAGATGATCATCTGAGAAGGAATATAAACCTTAAGCATAAGTAATATATATACATATATATATATATATATTTTTTTTTTAGTAAGGGAAAGATTTATTCAACATATTTGAAAAGTAATACGAAAAAGATGCTATCTTATTAATCAAGAATTTGCTGCAATATATTATGTTCTCAAGTATCAACTAACCAGTTTGGCCAGAATTATACATTTTAACAATGAGGACAAACCATATCCAATTTAGAATGAATAACCTATTATTAATATTAACTTTTTGATATCAGTTCAGGTCTGTCCCTCAGTCGTGTCCAGCTCTTTGTGACCCCATGGACTGCAGCACACCACGCTTCCCTGTCCATCACCAACTCTCAGAGCTTGTTCACACTCATGTCCACTGAGTTGGTGATGCCATCCAACAATCTCATCCTCTGTCGTCCCTGTCTCTTCCCACCTTCAATCTTTCCCAGCATCAGGGTCTTTTCCAATGAGTCAGTTCTTCGCATCAGGTGGCCAATATATTGGAGCTTCAGTTTCAGCATCAGTCCTTCCAATGAATATTCAGGACTGACTTCCTTTACGATTGACTGATTGGATCTCCTTTCAGTCCAAGGGATTCTCAAGAATCTTCTCCAACACCGCAGTTCAAAAGCATCAGTTCTAAGTAATTTTTAAATTCCATAATACATGGGTTGCCCCATTTTTCCTCAGTATGCTGTTACATAGAGCAGGGGCGCTGTGGCTCATCAGTGATGGTGTGTTGACCAATGAATTGGTTTCTGCAGTGAGAGATAAAAGTGGATATGTCTAGAGAATGTGGTCATTACTGTGCTTCTTGTACAAGAAAAGAAACTCAGGCTGAGTGTGCTTATTGGTTTATCACATCAAATAGCCTTTATGTCAGGCCAACATATTGGACTCAGATCTTCTAATTGCAAATTCCAAATACTACTTCACATTGCCATCAGAGAACTTCAGGCAAAGTCACTAGCAAAAATAAAAATAGGAAATTATCTGCATGCTCCACAAAAGGGAAAATGAGTATGTAAATCATAATACTGTTTGATGGCAGAAATAATGTGTCCATTAAACATGGTGTTACAAAGAATGATCCTTCCAGACAGTTCTTTCGCCACCATACTGTGTGTATGGGGGGAGAGGAGGATGTGGGTTTAGGGGAGAAGGGAGCAGGGTGTGGAGGGAGACAGTGGTGCAGACAAGTATATGTTTTGCACAATTAAAACTCTATTCCAATATAAATTGAACAAGCAAAGAAGAGAATCTTTCCAAATGCATTTTACCATGGCATTTCTCTTTTTCTTATTTTTTATCTCCTTACAGTGTTCTACTCCACTTCATCTTCTTTTGCCTTCTTCTTTCTTTTTGTTCTTTTGTTTTTTAAAAAATAATTTCCCTAATTTTGTATGAGAATGTTGCTTTTATAAAGAGGAAAAAAATTCTAAGGATAGAAATGACTTTCAAGTGAAATGATCCCAGTGTGGGAAGGCTGCATGTGAGCATTAAAGCATCTGAAAGATGAGTGAGGAGATTTAGAATAGGGGGATGTGTATGGAAAATAGACAGTTACCCAGGAGGATGCGTGCAGAACCCAGCCAGGGCAGCTTAGCTTGTTGAAGCAGAGGCTGTTGAGTGGAAAAGAACAGAATAAGCTTGGTAAGGTAGGTGGGGGCCCAGTGAAGAGTTTGGAAGGGGATTATCGTCAGGTTTCAGGACTGTGACTTGGTTTTATATCATTGAAAAAAGAGCCTCGTATTTTTAGCACAATCTTTAGGAACAAACTGGCTAAGTCTGTTCTGTCTGAATGTGCAGAAGGCAGAAATCTCTTCATTTTCTCCAAACCAATAAAATCATGAGAAATAGTTATGTTCACAAGTAGATGTTAAATCTAGGCCACATAGTTGCCAAAAAACACAGGACATTTGGCAAGCTTGAGCTGCAGCTATTAAACATTAGGGCCTATTACTGAATATTTATCGTCTGCACCATTACTGAAGTGGGTAATCTGAGCATCCTCCACAGTTTATGGAGGTCTTTCAGTCATGAACATGCTGGTGAGTTTTGGCAGCTTGGAAGTCAGCACTATTTCTGTGGCCCAGTGGTAGATTTTGTACACATTTCAAATGAGGATAATATAGTACAGATGCTTTGAATCTACTATGTTTCAACTTCACATAGTTTTACCTGGAATTTTTTCCCTCTTTTCAGGAATGTCCTACTTCTATTTTTATTAGTTAAGAAAACACTTAGTTCTAAATTATAGCAATGTATTCCCACCATGGAGTCTGCTAGGCCACCCCTTGGCCCTGATGAGTCTCATTGTTTACCTTTGACTCTGTTCGGTGGTGTCTTAACCAGATGACCTTAATATAAAGGTGCTGCTGCTGCTGCTGCTGCTAAGTCACTTCAGTCGTGTCCGACTATAAAGGTGCACTACTTACTTATTTAAACAGATTCCTTTCTTGGATTTTGATGAAAGAATTACGTCCTTAAATTTACTAATTTCTTGACCTTGGGCAAGTTACTTAAAACCTCGTGCCTCTGTATCCTCATGTAAGAATAGAAGAGTACTTTGCTTATAAAATTTAAAAAATTAATTTATTATATTAATTAATTAAATTTCTTTTGGCTCTTTGTGTTGGGTCTTCATTGCTGCATGGGCTTTTCTCTAGTTGCAGTGAATGGGCGCCGTTATGTGTTGCAATGTACAGGCTTCTCAATGTTGTGGCTTCTCTTGTTTCAGAGCACGGGCTCTAGGGCACTCCAATTTCAGCAGTTGCAGCACATGGGCTCAGTAGTTACAGCTCCTAGGCTCCAGAGCACAGGCTCAATAATTGTGGCACATGGGCTTGCCTAGTTGCTCTAAGGCATATGGAATCTTCCCAGACCAGGGATCAAACCTGTGTAGCCTGTATTGGCAAATGGTTCTTTACCACTGAGCCATTAGGGAAGCCTTACTCATAAGATTTATGGCAGCACTGCTTGAAACAACAGACTGGTGCTGAGTATGGCCTTCTGGACCCGGGATGATGGTTCCACCCAAGGACAGTTTGGCATCCACTTTTGTTGTCATCCCTCACTCTGAATTAAACTTCAAATCCAGTAGTATTAATAGATGGTGAAGTTAAATTGCATAGCGATTTTTGAACTTTCATTCTGCTAAGGTGGTTTAAATGCCAGTATAAAAATGACATTTGTGAATCATTTGTAAATTTCTTTTGTGCCAATTGCTTTTTCCAAAGACAAAGAATGGCATGTTGGAGGGCATCCCCTAGCATGTTTTTATTTTTTTTAATTAATTTTTTTTTGGTTTATTTATTTTAATTGGAGGCTAATTACTTTAAAATATTGTATTGGTTTTGCCATAGTGTGTTTGAAGGCAGAAATGGACTGATAGAAAATCCATGGCACAGAGAGATATCTGTCCCATTCTATAACACTGAGAACCACCTAGGTCGGGGGCCCCTTTAGGATCTAACGCCCAATGACCTGAGGTGGAGCTTATGGAATAAAAATAGAAATAAAGTGCACAGTAAATGTAATGCAATTGAATCATCCCAGAACTATCACCCCTGCCCCACATGCCCTTATTGTTGCTTAGTTGCTCAGTCATGTCCGACTCTTTGTGACCCCATGAACTGCAGCATGCCAGGCTTATCTGTCCTTCACCATCACCTTCACTTGCTCAAACTCATATCCATTGAGTCGGTGATGCCATCCAACCATCTCATCCTCTGTCGTCCCCTTCTCCTCCTGCCTTCAATCTTGCCCAGCATCAGGGTCTTTTCTAATGAGCTCTTTGCATCAGGTGGCCGAAGTATTGGAGCTTCAGGTTCAGCATCAGGCCTTCCAGTTAATATTCAGGGTCAATTTCCTTTAGGATTGACTGGTTTGATCTCTTCACAGTCCAAAGGATTCTCAAGAGTCTTCTCTAACACTACATTCAAAAGCATCAATTCTTCAGCCTTCTTTATGGTCCAGCTCTCACATCCATACATGCCCTGGTCCATGGAAAAATTGTCTTTCACAAAACTGGTCACTGGTGCCAAAAAGGTTGGGGACTGCTGGTCTAGATGGTAAACCTGTCAAATGCCAGGTTATCACCACCTGCCCTTTCAGACTTACGTAACTTTGATGCCAAGAACTATTCCATTTATTTGGCTCTGCCTCCAAAAGCTAATTAAACCTGAAAATTAGATATGAAGCAAATATATTTCAAGTTCTCTGCCAAATTTTCAGCAAAAACTGCCCAAATCTTGGTGCAGATTCAGGAGCAATTAACTTGTTGCCACTTACTACTTGGCTTCTTATAGATTTTGTATCTTCAAAGCGAGCAGTAGCGTATTATATAACCTTGCAGGACTTACTGTATCAGAACGTAGGAACCCATGGGATACTTGTTGACAACACAATTTAGCATCAACTTCTCAAGTGTTTTATATACAGACACAGAAGTGAGTACAATATGTCCTGAGCCAGTTTAAAAATGTAGGATTAATAGGGTATGATTGATGAGGGGATTAAAGTTCTCTATTTGAGAGCCTGGAGCGTCCTATGGCTTCAGTAGTAGAGGTTTTGGTGCCTCCATCATCCCAGAGTCCCTGTGAAACTGGTGAGCAGCGATGCACAAGTGGGAGAGGATATTGAAGGTGAGTTTCAGGGGCACAGATTCAGGACACTAACAGGGACGTGTAAAGAGGCTTCTCAGCAGATTGAAAAATAGCAAAAAGTAGACCAAGCTTGGTTACACTCTCCCCAGATCCGCGTTCTTCCTTCTTGCCTCACGTCAAGACACCCACTTCCACCTCCCGCTATACACACACACACAAGGAGCAGCCTGTAAGGTGGAGTCTGTCACCACTTATAAGGGTTCATCAAGGAATATTGGGGATTCAGAAGCTTGCATTTTCACAGAAGAGGAGCTAACCAAGAGATCTAGAAGCTCTGAGACTCCTTTTCTAGTAGGAGCTGGGAGTTGGGAGTAAGGGGACATAGGAACTTTGGTTTCAGCTGAACTGATGCTTACATCCCACTGGGTTATAGCTTCAGGTTGGAGCAGAGCAACAGAGTATTCTGACACTGAATAGCCTTGATCCTGGGGCATCCATCCTTCTGCCAACCCTTGGGTCATCCAAGGTCAGGGTTGAGCTCCAAAGACTTGACAAAGACCCAGCACCTTAGCTGTTCCAGTATATTTTAGCTGTGCACTCTTATCTAAGTAAAAAACTGGCCACTTCCTCAATAAATGCTCATTGATTTTTATTTAAATAATATAAATATTCTACCCTACATCTAAAATAAAACATCACATAAACATTATAAAAAAGCACAAAGACTAAACACATTTTTAAAAAACTAAATTTTGAAATAGGATAAATGGAAGTTGTTGTGGTTTCCTCCTGTGCTTCAAAGGACCACTTTGGAACATGTGATGCAGACAAGTGTTCTAGGGTTCAGGGAAAGCATGGTCTCCATGGGGAGATGAGATCGCCTTTCGGAAGCTGAGGTTTAAACTGAGCATATTGACCGGAAAAGCACAACAGGGGTGAGCGGGTGCTTCAGTTTGGGAAGGAAACCTGGACTTACCCCCTCAGAATTGCATATATGACTGATCCTATTGACTCCAAATGATCAGAACTGGGATCTAAACATACTCCTCTCCTCCATAAAGATTGCTCTAAAGACTGAGTTAAGCTGCATGTGTAGATAGAAGGCAAAAGTGATGCAAAGTGGGGACTTCCCTGGTGGTGCAATGGTTAAGAATCCATCTGCCAATGCAGGAGACATGGTTTTGAACCCTGGTCTGGGACGGTCCCGCTTGTTGTGAAACAACTGAGCTTGTGCCTAGAGCCTGTGCTCCACAACAAAGAGTAGCTCTCACTCTCTGCAACTAGAGAAAGTCTACGTGCAGCAACAAAGCCCATAGCAACCCAAAGTAAATAAATAAATAATTTAAAAAAGTATTCGAGGTGAACCCTCCTTATTTTTAGAATATAAACCAGTAGGACACCCTCATATTTTCATGGTGGACTCTGAGATTGAAAAAGTCTTTCAGGGAGAATAGTTCTATCCATCCCCTTTCTCTCATCATTGTAGGCTGTAGGAAGTGACTGGAAACTCAGGTATTCACGAGAAAGAAATGCTGAAGCCCTGAATTTAAGAAATCTTTCTGGAATCTAGATGAGGAATATTGAGGTGGCCTGAGAATCAACAGAAAGATCAGTTCAAAAGGGGGACAAGGTACCATGAACACAATTTCTTTCTCAGTCAGAGAAGCAATGTGGATTTCTGAGAAAACATATGCTTCTGTGTGCGATGCCAAACAAGACTGCTCTGCTGGGGAGGCGCGTGACTCAGGCGTCTCCAGAGAAAACGAACAGTAGATGTATTGCAGGAATCAGCTTGTGCAGTTCTGGAGGCTGGCAAGTCTCATCTGCCATCTGCAAGCTTCAGACCCCAGAGCCCGCAGGTATGGTTCAGTCTGAGTCCAAAGTCTAAGAACCCGGAGAGTCAATGGTGTAAATCCCTTTCTGGGCAGGAGAAGATGAACTGTGATGCTCCCACTTAAGCCCTGAGGCAGGAAAGAGGGTGACTCCTTCCTTCATCCTTCCTCCCTCTGCCTGTCCTGTTCAGTGGGCTGGAGGATGATCACCCGCATTCGGAAGGACCATCTGTGGATTCCATTGATGCAAATGCTAATTTCATTGCAGAGCTCACACCCACACCCAGAAACAGTGCTTCATCTGGGCTCCCTGGGGTTCAAGTTGACACAGAAAATCAATCATCAGGGAAGTCATGAGGAATGTCAACAACTTTGAGACACAAGTCAGAAGGGCTTGAAGAGGGAAGGACAGACGGTGAAACTTTCCACTAGAGTATTAAGTGAAATGAGTCTCAACAGCCACCTCAGTGAAATTTTGAGGTAGAAGATTTAGTGAATGAGAGATGGTGATACGTTTAATTTTATGGGTCCAGTGCTGTAATTTTCAGGTGTGCAAAATGCTAACGACTAGTCTCTTTATGCAGCTGGTATGATGATATTAATGAGCGTCAAACTATATTGAAAGATCTTTGTAGTTTCTCTCCTACTTTAAAATAGTTTAACATTAACAGCGTCCCCCAAATAACTATCAGGGGCTTCCCTGGCACCTCAGTTGGTAAAGGATCTGCCTGCAATGCAGGAGACCCTAGTTCGATTCCTGGGTCAGGAAGATCGCCTGGAGAAGGGAAAGGCTACACACTCCAGTATTCTGACCTGGAGAATTTCATGGACTATATAGTCCATGGGGTCACAAAGAGTTGGACACGACTGAATGACTTTCACTTCACTTCCCTTCCAAATAACTTGAAAGAATCCACCTGCAGTTCAGCTTATCCAGTTTCCATCTGCTAAAACTGCCTCCATATAGCATTTGCTTTTAAATTAGGTGTCAAGACGGTTTTGTTAGAAATGAGCTCCTTTGTTTATAGAACTGAGATAAAATAAATGAGGAGCGAGCGAGGGCCTTGCCAAAGGGATAGAGAAAGCACGAATTTTGTTCTGCTGCCCTTTGACACAGTTATTTCCCCAGCTATGTTGTCACCAATCCTCTGGAGAAGAGAACAGAGGATATGTCAAGCTCTGTAACTTTTCTCAGATAAATAGCCACCTATCCATCTCCCCACTGGAGAGGAACTGCCAGCGAATACTAATGGCTGTGGGATCCGCCTCATTGATCTTCATCAGGCTGGTGTATTAACCTGTGAGCTGGGACCCGCCGTTCTGCAACCTGCCACGTCCTCCTCCCCCTGGCAACTTTCCTTTTAACCTTGGAGTCATTCATCCAGGCAGTGTCCCTGATGCTGAGAGTCTAATGGTGGGTGATGGGATGGGCTCGGAAGGTGCTCAGCCCAGGGCAGGAGCCTGGGCACCACTGCTTGGCGACTTGAGTGGCAGAGCCAGGGAGGACCATGCACTGCCAACCCCTCACTCCTGCCTGGTGTCTCAGCTTCACCCTTTCCTCAAGGAACGGGGTTTAGAAAGTATCAGCTCAGGGTGTCTCGTGTCATCCTTCTGCTAAGAAATTGTGGTTATAGCGGCTGCAGATGAATTTTACATCAAAATCTGAAATGACTCGCCTTTCCTTAGTTCTCATAACAGATTTATTGTCTAGAAAATGAATGGATTATGGCTGCCGTGGGAAGGGTGGGGAGAAGGATAAGGAGTTTGGGATGGACATGTACACACTGTTGTATTTAAAATGGATCATCAACAAGGACCCACTGTACAGCACAGGGAATTCTTGCTCAATGTTATGTGGCAGCCTGGATGGGAGGGGAGTTTGTGGGAAAATGGATGCATGTGTACGTATGGCTGAGTTCCTTCACTGTTCACCTGAAACTATCACAACACTATTAATTGGCTATACCCCAATATAAAATTAAAAGTTTAGAAAAAAGAACTGACTCAAATGTGTTCCTTTTTATAGCAGAGTAATATTCCATTGTGTATATGTACTGCAACTTCCTTATCCATTCTGCCGATGGACATCTAGTTTTCTTCCCTCTCCTAGCTATTGTAAATAGTGCTGCAATGAGCACTGGGGTACCTGTGTCTCTTTTAATATGATTTCCTCAGGATATATGCCTAGGAGTGGGGTTGCTGGGTTGTACAGTACTTTTATTTCTAGTTTTGTAAGGAGTCTCCCTTCTGTTCTCCACAGCAGTTGTATCAGTTTTCATCCCCACCAGCAGTGTGAGAAGGTTCCATTTCCTCCACATCCTATCCAGCATTTATTGTTTGTAGCCTCTCTGATGATGGTCATCCCTCAGTCTTTCCCAGCATCAGGGTCTTCTCCAGTGAGTCAGCTCTTTGAGTCAGGTGGCCAAAGGAATGGAGCTTCAGCTTCAGCATCAGTCTTTCTAATGAATATTCACGGTTGGTTTCCTTTAGGATTGACTGGTTTAAGCTCCCTGCAGTCCAGGGGACTCTCAAGAGTCTTTTCCAGTACCACAGTTCGAAAGTATCAATTCTTTGGCATTCAGCCTTCTTTATGATCAAACTCACATGTGTACATGACTACTGGAAAAAAAGCATAGCTTTGACCAGACAGACCTTTGTCTCAATCCCCTAGCTCCATAATTTGTGCTCAGAAGGACAAAGTAAAATGTGAAAACTAATTTATTGGTATGGGTCAGCTTATCCAAAACACAAGGAGCCTCCTTCTTGCTGCATTAACAACTTGTTAGCATTCAGAAGAAACAGAGGTGCTAATGAGGCACTAATCACCCCCCAACACACACCCTTCTGAGCAACTAATTATCACTAACAGCTATGCATCCCTATCAGCTTTAAAACCTAATGAATTCAACCTTCTGAAGAAAAACGATTAATGAGCATGGTCTGTACAGAACTTACTAAGAAAAGGTCAGGGAGGCTATTGAGAGTAAAATGTTGAAAATGTTGCAGGTTGCAGAACGGCTTTATTCCAATCTGTTATTTGAAATATACAAAAAAAAGAGAGAGAGATGTCTTCATTGCTCGTTTTTATAAGCCATCTGGAGTTTCAGCCAGCACTTAAGTCCCAGGGCCAAGCAAGAGAAATTGAAAACGGAAGCCTCTCTCTCCTTGAAACAGCCAAGGAGTGCTTTCTCTCTACAGGGCCAGTACCTCATTTGCACATTTTAAGAGAGTTTGCAAGCTTGAGGGATTTGGGGCTCCAAGGCAGGAGTGAACTGTCCTCGTGTTTGTTGGTTCGTCATCTGGATTTTGTGCTGCATAATGTCCTTTTCAATGACTGAGTGCATCACTGCCCTGTGGCTACATATTAACTACTTTGGGGCTTTGCAGTTTCTCCTGGTTTCCACTGAGTGCTCATCATTAAGTTTGTACAGTGTTGTTGAATGATAACATAGAAACCAGACACAAACGTTAACAGGAAGCTAACTTTTAGAAAAGAATTGAATGAATGAGGTTTTTGTTTTAAGCTTTGGATTGTGTAAGAGCTTTCCCATCAGCCTGGTCTTGAAGGCACGTTCATGCCGGCCGCGGGCCTGCCTGCCCAGGGCTCACAGTTTCACTCCTGGCGCCTCTCTCCAGTCTGGAGCTGCCCAAATTCCGCTCAGTCTGACCTCAAGCTCTCTTTGTGCATCTTCATCCACCAAGTTGTCATCATTTAGTCTCTCAGTCGTGTCTGACTCTTTGCAACCTCATGGACTGTAGCTCACCTGGTTCCTCTGTCCATAGGATTTTTTCAGGCAAGAATACTGCAGTTGGTTGCCATGCCCTCTCAGGGAATCTTCCTAACCCAGGTATTGAACCTGTATCTCCTGCACTGGCAGGTGGATTCTTTACAGCTGAGCCTCCAGGGCAGCCTTCATCCCCCAAGCACGATGTCCCAAAGGAGAGGTGTGTGAGTTCTTTCACAAGCCTGCTCCTCCTGGACCTTGTGTTTCTCTGGGGTGTCCACTGCCCTGCCAGACTGGCACCTCTCAGGGCTGACACAGTAGGTCTGTCTCCCTGGGAAAACAAGTCTCTGCCTCTGAGTTCTACCCTCTGAGTTCTATCCTTTGAAGGACAGCAAAGCCAGGTTTCTTGTGTCCCAATGTTATAAAATCTTCCGACTTTCTCAGTTTCAACTTACATTCTTCTCTCTTACAAGGTTCTAAAGATATAATCCTGGCCCTAGATTGGGAAGGACGGAATGGTAGCTGATAGGAACCATCACCTCCTTCTGACGCTACTGCTGTTCGTGCCTGGTCTCCCTGAGTTACAACAGTGTGACGGTTGCCTTTGCCTGGAGCTCAACAGATGTGCTCAACTCTCAGACCAGTTTTTTGACAACCAAGCCAATAAACTTTCATTAAAACATTCCCTTCATAACCTTGAGTTTATTACTCAGTCTTCACAGATCCAGGAGTGGGGGTACCATGTTTAGAAGAACATGGTTCGCTTCTCCAAAATTTAGGGGCTCTGTTACATTAATAAGTATGCTCTGCTGCTATTTTTATAACTTTTCCACTTTAACCTGGAGGATTTTGGTGATAATTTAGTTGTGAGTGTTTGCTACTTGGTCTTCACTCAATCATGTGATGGCCAGCTTTTATACAAATGTGGTCTTTAGAGCAGTTAAACATAAAACATGCGGATCTGTTTTAGTGTGTGTGTATCTATATACCCATATGTAAATGCAACACAGCATGTTTACCAAAATGTAATAACCTTACCTTTCACCCCAAGGTTTAATATTTAAGTAATAGCAGGTTGCTAAATTCTTAAGAGTGGATACTGTGCTTAACCTTCTATTTCTTCCTAGGGCACCAGCTCCGTGTTAGCATTAGAGATCATTGTATTAAAGATGTCAAATGAATCCTTTGACTATTTATCAAGTTACTGACTCCAGACAGAATTTCATTGTTGCTTATACAGCTCAGATCAGAGGCCAGCATCACAGGTCTGAATCTGAGTTCTGTCCCATGTTAACTCTATAACTTGGAGCAGGCTACAGTGCTTGGTTTTTGCCTTCATTTTATCATTCGTAAAATTGGGATAATAATAGTACAAAGGACTTCCTCAGCAGTCTGGTAGTTAAAAATCTGCTTTTCAAAGGAGGGGACATGGGTTTGATTCCTGGTCGAGGAACTAAGATCCCACAAATAGAGAACCACAAATGGCACTGCTGCTGCTGCTGCTGCTGCTGCTGCTAAGTCACTTCAGTCATGTCCGACTCTGTGCGACCCCATAGACGGCAGCCCACCAGGCTCCCCCGTCCCTGGGATTCCCCAGGCAAGAACACAGGAGTGGGTTGCCATTTCCTTCTCCAATGCATGAAAGTGAAAAGTGAAAGTGAAGTCACTCTGTCCTGTCCAACTCTTAGCGACCCCATGGACCGCAGCATACCAGGTTCCTCTGTCCATGGGATTTTCCAGGCAAGAGTACTGGAATGGGGTGTCATTGCCTTCTCTGCAAATGGTGCTAGAAAATGTGAAGATCTCTTTGCAAGAACAGCTGACCATACCTTGCACCATACACAAAGATTAATTCAAAATGTATCATAGACCTCAATACAAAAGAAAAAGTATAATAGTACATATATTATAAAGTTGCAAAGGTTAAATGAGTTACTATTAATACTTGCATGGCATTTAATACATTGCCTGTACAGAATAGGGCTTTCCCAGTGGCACTAAGTGTAAAGAACCCACCTTCCATTGCAAGAGACATGGGTTCGATCCCTGGGTCAGGAAGATGCCCTGGAAGAGGCCATGGTAACCCATTCCAGTATTTTTCCCTGGGAAATCCCATGGACAGAGGAACTTGGTGGGCTACCATCTATGAGGTCACAAAGAGTCAGACATAAAGAAGCAACTTAGCACACATGTATACACTGTACAGAATAAGAGCATAAACTGTTAGCTCTTGGCTTATTTCTTCTCACATCATGAAACTGCTGGCTTTAAGATGACAGTTATTTATTTGTTGATTTTTTGGAAATTAAAACTGAGTACCCCACAAAAAAAAAAGAAGGAAAATTAAAACGAGACATTGACCAGAGAATGGAGAAGCAAAGAGAGAATCAAAAACCAGGAGCAGGATCATAAATTGAGTATTACTGTCAGGACCTACAACATCAGTTGAATTAAGGGCTTTTCCAAGAGAGTCTTGATTTCAAATATTCTGTGCAGTCATTCCTATAACAAACTTTATCTGAAACAATGCTCCCTGTAGTCATATCCATAGAAAAATTTTAAATCCAAGCAATAGCTCTAATCAGGGCCAGGAAATTCCACTTGAACGAACTGTAAGGAGGATCCTAAACCAGGTCCATGAAGCCTGAAGGAGTTTAATGGCCCCAAATCAACAGGGCAGTACAGATAGGTTGAGGTCAACCCTGCAAAGTCTATCTTTCTCCTTCTCAAGTCCACCGATCATTAGCTGGGGAAAAAAGTGTCCTCCACAGGTCAGGCTTACATTACTAGTCAAAAGCTGGGCATTCTTGAGCTAAACAGACCCTGATGAGCAGACTCTGACTGCGTCTTACGCTTCTGTTACCTACTGGAAATTATCTCACTGCCTCTCAGCCAATCTTAATATTAACAAGTGTCCTGAAGAAAAGAGTTCAACATTTTAAAAATAAAAACATGAGTCTTTCTCTAGCTTATACTTTGCCAAGCAGGCAATGGGTGTTTTCTTCTTTGTATAATATATTCTCTGCACCAAAGCCTTGAAATCATCCTGAAAGTCTGAAAACCCCATCCCTATACAAGAAGCCTAAAAGAACTTCTTTTAAGGCAAAATCAGTGGCATGCAGTCTAATCCATATTTCGTATCTTGCTTTAATCCATCTACTGGTGTAAACATTTAATCCCCAATCTCCCCTCTCGTTGAGGGAGTGCTGGGAGAAAGTGGTCCAAATTGGGATTATATGGCTTAATATTAAAGCAGCTGATGCTTACGCTCTCAAAGCATTGCATAGTTGAGGAATCAGCTTGCTTAGGCAGTCAGTAAGCAATGGGTCCTGGTGAGGCAGGTCGCCTGTTACTGGGTGGTGAAGTAGGAGGTTGGCTCTCATTTTTCTTGGAGGTTCCACTTGCAGCTGTTTTTAAAAGCTTTCTCTTCTGAATAGTCACATATGTAGAAAACAAACTTATGGCTACCGGAGGGGAAAAGAGGGGAGAGATAGATTGGAAGACTGGGATCAACATATACACATTACTAGATATAAAATAGAAAACAGATAACTAATAAGGACCTAATATATAGCACAGGAAACTCTATTCAGTGCTCAGTAATGACCTAGGTGGGAAAAGAATCTAACAAAGAGGGGATATATATGTGCATATAGCTGACTCATTGTGCTGTACGCCTGAAACTAACCCAACATTGTAAATCAACTAGACTCCAACAAAAATTTTTTTTTTGAAAAAGGGCTTCCCTCCTGAGAATTAAGTGTGAACGTTTGTAATATTTCAGTATCTGACATTTCATCTTTCTAGATAAAAGCGGATTGTTAGCAAAGGCTCACAGGCATGCTCTGTATCAAAATGTGGATGATGCACCTGTACAGACTCAACACCTTCTCATTTCCCATCGCTAAAGAGAGCTAATTTCCCATCTCTAACTCGAAGTGCTTTTGGCTGTTTTGTTGGAATAATTCATCATGGAACATCTGGCCAACTCATAAAGCTTTGCAGCTTCAAATAAAAAGCCTAAGTTGTTCTGGGTGTATCAGCATTCCTTTTGATTATTAATATGAAGAATGAGTTTAGTACCGTTGGACACCAACTCGAAGGAAATGTGACAAGTGAAACTTGTTCTTGGTGCATCTAATGTTGCATAAGTGTGGAATTCTCTTCTCCTGAGAGCTCTGTCTCCCCTTTTGGTGAACTTGGCAACCTAAACATTTTGATGATTACACCATCTGGGTGAAATTACCTAGTTCTGCACTGAGCTTTTTGAGGGTTTCCTTTAAAGCCTTTCTCATTTGAATGTTAGTTCCTGTATATTTTTATTGTTATTATTATTGTACAACCATAAAATTGACTTTGTGGTTGAATTCAGTTCAGTAGAAACATGGTAGATAATAATTGCACCAATTTTGATATAATTTGATAAGCAAATCAATCTTCCATGAAAAAATGAGCTCTGTGGTTTGGGGATGGGTGTATATCAGAAAACAACCCACAGAGCTTATAAAAATATGCCTGGTGTGGAATTTCCAAATGTAAAAAATTTATTTTGTACATTACATATTTGCCCAAAACCCTCAAAACATCAGGTTTGTTTAAAGGAATGTAAAATCAGAACACACATTGGAACATAATTCAAGAAACCAAGTAAAGTAATGAAAACAAAGCATTTCAATTTTAGTTACTAAGTAGCAGCTATATGCAAGCAAAACACTTTAGGTCTTAAGCTCTCTTTCAGTCAAGATAAGTAAGGAAATGTGTCCAATTAAGTAACTAAGAATGAGAAAAGAGGAAACATGGTTTCCCTTTGAGAGAGAGAGAGACAAACATCTCTTACTCAAGTGGTTCTTCTATGGAGCCATTGAGAATTTAAATCTTGCAAAACACATACACTTGCATGTATATACATATTTAATACATTGATTTATCTCCCAAACAGCTATTCCCTCAATTGCAAATATCAATTGAGAACCCAAGGTGTATGAGAAGGAAGTAATTAACACAAGGAGGCAGAGTTTCTAGGTATGGTCTTGAGAGTAAATGTATGTGATATTTTGTTTCTGATCTCCTCTGTGAATTAAGTGGTATGGGTTGTCAGGTACAATATCATCATCTAATTACGGCACACATTGCATCATTTTTATAATAAATATATAAATACAATGGCAATTGCAGCTGTAGTCTTCTGTCATGAATGTAGTTCTGAATTTGTAGAGGGTGCCTAGAGTAATTCATGCTAAAGAATCTTGTTCAGATTGTCTCCGGAGACAATCACTAAGGAACCTGGGCTATGGTTTTAATCGGTTTAATTGCTCCTATGTACTACGTCGCTTCAGCTGTGTCTGACTCTTTGTGACCTTATGGACCATAGCCTGTGAAGTCCCTCTGTCCACAGGATTTGCCAGGTGAGAATACTGGAGTGGGTTGCCATGCCCTCATGCCGGGGACCTTCCCAACCAAGGAATCAAATCCGCGTCTCTTATGTCTCCAAACTCTTGTGGATTTAGAGTAACAGCCCTTGTCTTTTGTAAAAGAATTGCCACCAAATCAGGATTCCTGCCCCTCTGGGTCTTTTCTCATCTGCTGAATGAAACAGAAAGCTGACCTGTGTGATGGATTTGGCCAGTAGGGAGCATGGTCAAGGGGTCAGAGCCAGGGGGCAGGGTTTGAGAGTTTGGAGAAGTTATTCCTTTGGACCCTTCCCTCCAGTTGGGTGATGTGACCTTCTGCTGAGGCCATGACTCCTACCATGCAGCCCTCCCCACTTACTGGCTGCCTGGCCACCCTTCCTACCTGCTCCCCTACTTGATCCTTTGGAGCCCTGGGCAGTGGCTCTCTGATACTGCCAGCTCCAGGTGGTACATGGCCATTTCTGTAAACAATCTTTGTTAAATTCTCCTCAAATTATCCAATTTGAGTTAGCTATCTGTGACTCATGGGGTCGCAGAGAGTTGGACACGACTGAGTGACTGAACTGAACTGAACTGAACCGATCTGTGACTTGACTAGATATCCATCAGGATCTAGGCAATCACAAATACCTAATTCAAATTGGGTAATTTATATATGGGGCTTCCCTGGTGGCTCAGATGGTGAAGAATCTGCCTGCAGTGTGGGAGACCTGGGTTTGATCCCTAGATTGAGAAGATCCCCTGGAGAAGGAAATGGCAACCCACTCCAGTATTCTTGCCTGAGAAATCCCATGGACAGAGGAGTCTGGCTGGGCTACAGTCCACCAGGTTGCAAAGAGCAACATAGCTGAGCAACTAACACTTTCACTTCATATATATTATATATATAATATAAAATATATGACATGAATCGGGGCTTTAAACTCAATATTGAAAATGATCTCTTTGAGAGTTTGGCTTTCTTAAAAATGTAAGATTCCTCAATCTTAATTATCTTATAATGACTCAAATAATTTTAAAAATCAAGGAAATCATAATAAAAAACAACACTCTGTTAAGCATTTACACACTTCCTTTCACTTAAATCTCACCCAAATCCTTTGTAGTGTATACAATCCCCATTTACACATGAAGAAACAGCTTAAGAAAGTCTGCAGGACAAAGATGGCAGGGAGACAGGTCCAGATTAACACCCATGTTTGAATTCTCCCCTCGGGCTTCAATAGGATGAATAGGTGATTCAGACACAGAGAAGGAGCTGGAAAAAAGGGTCAGCTGAGGAAGATCTCCATAAGGAGAAGAAAAGAAAGCTGAAAGCAAAGATGAACAAGAGAGTAATTCAGGGACTTCCCCAGTGGTTCCAGTGGTTAGGACTCCACCTTCCAGTACAGGGTGTGCAGGTTCAGTCACTGGTCAGGGAGTTAAGAGCCCACAAGGTGCACAGTGCAGAACCACAAATGGCGCCAGAAAACTTGCATCAGTTCAGCTCAGTTCAGTCACTCAGTCGTGTCCGACTCTCCGTGACCCCATGAATCACAGCACGCCAGGCCTCCCTGTCCAACACCAACTCCTGGAGTTCACTCAAACTCATATCCATCGAGTAGGTGATGCCATCCAGCCATCTCATTCTCTGTCGTCCCCTTCTCCTCCCACCTTCAGTCTATCCAAGCATCAGGGTCTTTTCAAATGAGTCAGCTCTTCGCATCAGGTGGCCAAAGTATTGGAGTTTCAGCTTCAACATCAGTCCTTCCAGTGAACACCCAGGACTGATCTCCTTGAAGTCCAAGGGGCTCTCAAGATTCTTCTCCAACACCACAGTTCAAAATTATCAATTCTTTGGTGCTCAGCTTCTTTATAGTCCAACTCTCACATCCATACATGACCACTGGAAAAACCATAGCCTTGACTAGATGGACCTTTGTTGGCAAAGTAATGTCTCTGCTTTTTAATATGCTGTCTAGGTTGGTCATAACTTTTCTTCCAAGGAATATGCATCTTTCTTCCAAGGAGTAAGCATCTATGCAAGAAAACTTGCATACCTCTATGCAAAAAAATAACAACAACTGATCACACCTCATACCATATACAAAGATTAACTCAAAGTGTATCATAGACCTAAAATGCAAAGCCTAAAAAGAATTTTTAAAATATTTTTTAAATTAAGAAAAGAAAATAATCCACCAAAAGACATCAAACTGAATGGTTGGAAGAAAGCAGTGGGCAAAAAATCAGAATGGGAAAGATAGGGAAGATGTGAGTTTGGAGGGAGTGAGGGAAATTGGGAAGGTCTTGGAAATGGCACTTTACATAACCTGGTCTTGCATCTCTTACCTCCCAGGACTCAAACTTGAAGGAAAGGGGAGGAAGTAGAAGAGGGGAAAGGAAAGATGGTCATAGTTGGGCTATGAGAAGAGGCAGGTAAGAGACGAATGATCCATCAGGGCCATTTTTGTAAAAGACAAAATGCCAATGTTTTATTATCAGTATCTAGTCAAACCTACTCTCAAGGCTTAAACTTTGTGGAATTTTTTAAAAAACTAATTCATTTATCTTCTGGTTTCTATTTTTTAAGCCATGCTGTGTGGCATGTGGGATCTTAGTTCCCCAACCAGGGGTGGAACTCACTACCCCTGCATTGGAGGCAGGGAGTCTTAACCAACAGGGAAGTCCCTTAGTGAAATTTTAAATGAGAGAACATTCTGGAGGCAGGAAGCATCTTTTCAAATGAAATAGACTATGTCCCGAGCAACTGAACACTCACTTCCTATTCAGAATAGTGCCGCCGGGACAGTCAGGGTGAAGACATCAAGGTTAGGGCTGCATGTTGACCAATTTTGAACCTGGTTGTCTAGTATTTTAGCTTCCTACTAAGCAAAAACTTTTGAAAATACTTGACAGGTGATGCTTGACCTTTCAAATTAAGCAAGTTTGCACCATTATATGGTAACGTGACTCAAACATTAATTTTATCGCTCACTCTCTTGTCTTTCACCATTTGCTGTTATGACAATTTGCTTCTTGAGTAAAACTGGCACATAATGAACCTTTACACACGTCACAGGTATTTTCATTAAAACCATCTGGCAGCCCCAGTGCACGTTGCATTTGGACCTGAGCCAGTTACTGAGGGTGGGAGGAGGTGGGAGATTAGTTTCACTCCACTAATCTACTTGGGTTTTTGTTTCTTTTTGTTTTTTGCTCCTTCCTTGATCATTTCCCCTCATTTCTCTTTCTCCCTTTATAGTAGACACCCTCTGGATCATTTCCCACAGGTCACATTCTCCTCTGTCTTCTCATTGGACATATACTACTCAAGTCTTTGTCCCCAACACCCACTGACATTGTCCTTATCAAGGTAACCTGTAATTTGCATTATGCCCCATCAGGGGTCACTTCTCAGCACTCATCTTATCCTAACAGCCATCTGTCACATGGGACCATGCCTGATGTGGGAGAGTTTTCTCCCATGGCTCCCAGGACGCCCCATGTTTACTTCCCCCGCCTGTCTGGCTGCTCCTCCTCCTTGCCCTAAACTCCAAATGGTGCCTTAGACCTTGGTTCTTGAAATTGTCCTCACCACCCCATCCCACATCGTCAAATGCCATGACTGGCCTGAAAGTGTTAGTTGTTCAGTCATGTCTGACTAGCGACCCTATGGACTGTAGCCTGCCAGGCTCCTCTGTTCTTGGGATACTACAGGCTAGAATACTGGAGTGGATTGCCATTCCCTTCTCCAGGGGATCTTCCTGACCTGCCTATTAAACCCACATCTCCTGCATTGGCAGGGGGATTTGTTACCACTGATCCCCCAGGGAAATCTTCATTCGGCTCCCCCTCAAAATCCCAAATTATAAGGAGACAGGGAGCAGCTCCCACTTGTGCTTGAAGGGCTCAGTATGAGCTACAGCTTCCAGGCAACAATGGGTCCCAGTTGTCTGCCACCCATTATCTGGGAGGATTTAAAGGGATGATAATTTTCTGCTTTCTTCCTTCTCTGATATTAAAAGAACACACTCCTCCAACCAGACAAACACATTATGCGTTTTTAAAAAATGAGGAACCCAAAATAACTTGGAGTGGCCAAACAAAGAAAACAAGGATTTCAAGAACTCTTTTTTTCCCCCTCTACACAAGTGCAATTTTTAAAAGGGGAAAAAAGAAAATTTGGCAGGTTTTTTCTTTACTAATTAAAAGCTATTTTAATGGCACAGCAGAACATTTAGGTAAAGTTAAAGGGCCAAGGAACATGACAGAACTGAATGAATGTCTTTACAATGTAATCTAAACCTCATGTGACTGTTTATAAAAGCATTTAGTGGATGGAACTCCCAATTGACCTTATCGACACTTAAACATACATTGAAATCATAGTAAAGTGAAATTCGCAGTATATAGGTTGGTCTCCTTACTGAATACCTTGGTAAACATAATCTGCTTTATATCATTTTTTTCTTTTGTTTCCTCTTATATGGTGATAATTTTTGTAAAAACTTTAGTGCAATTAGAATAAGTGTGATCTAGTGATCTGAATATTCATTGGAAGGATTGATGGTGAAGCTGAAGTTCCAATCCTTTGGCCACCTGATGTGAAGAACTGACTCATTGGAAAAGACCCTGGGAAAGATTGAAGGTAGGGGGAGAAGCTGGCACCAGAGGATGAGATAGTTGGAAGGTATCACTGACTCAATGGACATGAGTTTGAGTAAATTCTGGAAGATAGTGAAGGACAGGGAAGCCTGGTGTGCTGCAGTCAATGGGATCTCAAAAAGTCAGACATGACTGAGCGACTGAACAATAATTAGTGACCATCAATTGATTCTGTGATGGTTTGGGATCTTGTAATGCCCTGGGGTTATGGCTGCCAGCATTCTCTGTCTGAGTGTGTGATTGTGGAAGATGACATAAAACCAAATGGCTATTAAACCTAGAATAATTAGAGGACAGCAGTTCCTCAGAGGAACTGGCTTTCTTGATATTTACCTTTTTATTCAGGTGAGTCAGACAATTAAATTGTTTTTGCTGAAACACCGCTTTCTGTTCTTGCGGGCGTTCTTGCACTGGTCCTACTCATCCTGCCCCGTTTTGAAGCACTGGGCATCTGCTCATCACAAACACCTTCACAACCTGGTGTAGTTCAACTCATTTATCCTCACAGTGTGAGAGACTCAGCAAAACGGAAAGCACATCTACCTCCTGCATCTCTGGCCTTGAGAAATTTCGCACTACCTGGAAATTGATTCCATCTGATTACAAGAGAAATCTCAATTTAATTCCATGTGTTGGGAACGGCAAACCACTCCAGTATTCTTGCCTAGAGGGTCCCACGGACAGGGAAGCCTGGTGGGCTACAGTCCATGGTGTGGCAAAGAGTCGGACATGACTGAGCGACCAACACTTGGTTGTTATGTAATGAGATGTCAAATCTCACCAGAAAAACAAATACATTGTTTTTTGAGTTCCACTTGGTTATGAGTTATTAATGAACCAACATTCATATTCTTCAGCTGTGGTGTGGATTCATAAATAAAGCCACAACTCTGCTGTTTTAAAGTTCAAAGTCCCTTTCAGGGAAGGCCGCTCTGCCTGTGAACTTCCAAGGATGCAAACAGCCAAGGCAGACAGAGCCCAGTGCACTCTGCTTGCGTGTCAGCCTCTCTGCAATGGTAAGATTTGAGTTTGCTCTTCAGTTTCGTGAGGCTGTCGGACCTCCTGGTGAAATGGGGGTTCCTATGTATTAACATCATCATGGGTTCTGCTACCACTGCTGAGTCTCGGTCTTGAGAAAAAATGTCCTCTTGGTCTGCAGTGATGTCCCCAACACAGAGCCTACGTGATGTGTCAGGGTTTAGATTGGCCACCCAAGCTCAGGAGCCTGTGGCTTGTAGTTTAGATGTGATATCCAAATGTCATTGCCAAGACCAATGTCAAGCAGCTTCCCCCAGGAATATGGCTAGACCATTTATTCTATATTGTCATAATCACTGACTGGGTGTTTTCTGTACTGAAGAAGTACATTTATTGGTTTTTGAAAGTATTTTATATATTATAATTTTGCAAAGAATGGTAGAGAATTTTCTTTATTTCAGGCTACTAAATGGAACGTGCAGTGTGACAAATCTCTGCCTTACTATAGCAATACAAATGCTCCTGAATTTCTCTAAGACTAGGTCCAGCTTCAGTCTCTGAATAAAAAGTAGCCAGATTCAGTACAACTATCTCTCTAGATGCTTCTGGAAAGACCAAGTGTTCCAGGTGTGGAGTCATCATTGTGCATATACAAGTCCAATTTGGCAGTGTAACCATGAGAGGTGAGGCCCTGGAGAAGTGACTCCCCCAACCAAACGAACGGGAAGTTTATGATTAAGATCAGGAATTACAGTTCAGTTTCATGATTAGCAAAGTTGTCTCTGTTGTTGTCTCGTTCCCTCCAAGGTGCACAGCAGGAGGACCATGATACTTGGGGTGCCGGGTGGGCTGTCCTGGGCAATGTTCTAAGGAGTTCCTGCCACTTGCCTTTGCCATTTCTAGGCTTCTGACAATTTCTCTGTCAGAATAATTTCCAAAATAATCCAAGAGAAGTTCATTTAATCAGTCACAACCTGTCATATTTGGCACATATGTTTCCTTTTATAAAAATTAGAACAACTTTTTCATTTGAGAGTTTTAAACATTTTTGCTTAGAAGCCTCGTAGTGTGTGATAAAAGCACAGGAGCAGCATCCACCCACCTGGTGTCCTGGTCCTTTTGTGGGAGGTTCTGGTATCCGGCTTTCTTTGCAGACCCATCTTGGCTCTTTCAATAGGCTCTGGCAAAGCACTGTTTATCACTGGTAAATAATCCATAAAGTAAATCACTAACATATTAAAACTTTAATAATTTATCTGCTTAAGCTGAGATTCATTGTCTTTTTTCAAGATGAATAGCTAACAAGAAACATTTGAACGGTAATGCCTCATATTTAATATTGGCAATTTATCATCGATAACACAGCTGTTAATGTGGTTCATTTATGAGCAAAAACAATACAGCTGGTTTTAATATTTCTATTTTTTAGATGTATCTCTCCAGTTTGCCTGCTCTGACATCAGAGGCATGCTTAGGAAGCAGAAAGTCAGAATTTAACTTTGGCATGCAGGACAATTCAGTTCAGTCTCTCCAGTTTGCCTGCTCTGACATCAGAGGCATGCTTAGGAAGCAGAAAGTCAGAATTTAACTTTGGCATGCAGGACAATTAGCTCTTGTTTAATTAGACTTGAACTTATCCCAAGCCCATGCTTTAACAGTGTCCAAGCCTTCCTTCATTCTAATCTAACAGTAATTCTGTGAGCAGGTACTACAAATACACTGCCCCACCATGCAGCTGTCTGATCCACATGTGCTGAGTAAATGACTCATCCCAGTGAAAAGGAGGCTTAGAGAGATGAAGTAACTTATTCAAAGGAGAAGGGGGTGGCAGAGGATGAGATGGTTGGATGACATCACTGACTCAATGAACATGAATCTAAGCAAACTCTGGGAGAGAGTGAAGGACAGAAGAGCCTAGCGTGCTGCAGTCCCATGGGGTCACAAAGAGTTGGACACAACTGAGAGACTGAACAACAACAAATTAAAAGCCAACCAGCTTCCAACGGCTAGAACTAAGTCTGAATCCAGAAGCAAGCCTGAGCTCCTGGCCGTGCTTCTCTCTCAACTAGAACAGGAGTTAGAACTGGAAGACAGACAGCTGAGGGACAGACGATCTTGCTGCAAACAGGAACTGGATGACTGAGGCCACATCTGAGGCCACATGGTTCATCCACACCATCTGCAGAGGTTCCAACCCCTCGACCCTCAGGTGTCTTTGGTGGGGTCTCTTCAGTTTACTGAGACTGTGTAAAATTCATTCAGCCCATCAGCAGCTCCTGCTTGTTTTGATGTTGTTGGTTTTAATCCTCTTGCCCTTTGTGATTCCAGATTCCAGCAGATGTCTCAAGGGGATCAGTCTAAGTGTAGGATCACACCCCTGCACCCCCTTCATCACCTGGACTTGATGCCCATTTTGCTTCATGTGGCAATTTCACACTGTTAGATCTCAAACATGTCAGTCCTGTATTGTGAAATGACTGAAAGTTCTACCGGTTTCTTTTTTTCCTTCCAGGCCAGCCTGTTGCCTGCCCTCAGCCTCCCATCCTCCCTGTGAAAGCTGGCAATGCCCCAAGAAAAACAAGAACAGCTGCAGGATTTAGGCTCACCTCTCTGAAGTCCCTTCTCACAAGGACTTTTGTCACATAGCCCCTATAGTCACCTCGGCTAATCATCAATACCTTCAAACAGATTTTCTTTCTTTTTAGTGATGTGATCAGTTTTTCTCGTTGTTCTTGGAGGCAGTGTTGGTCTGCTGCAACTAGTTCATTACTGCAGAAATGGACTCTGAAGTGAATTCATTTAAGCTACAGTATTTCCCATCAGGGTGTGCTGTATTTATAAGTTACTTTCCAAAGAGTGTCCTACTTGGTTTTATAGACTGAAGTTCCCTCTTCATAAATCTGTAGTGGATGGCTGCTAAGAAACTGGATGAATAATAAAAAATAAGTAGGTCTTTAGGCCGTATTATATTTTATATTAATCAGCAAGTCTTTGTACTTGCACACCAGGCTGAGTTCCCCAGAAGTTGCAGAGACAAGCCAAGCAAATAAGGCTACTAAAATTCTGTTTGTGTACCTAAATCTACAGACAGAAGCATACTTATGTCTAGCAAAATTTTAGAGCAAGCACACATACATTCATGCCAGCATATGTAGAGCTTTGGGAATATAATTCAAATAGTACCAAATTGTGGTATGGTTATAATTATTGGAATTCAACACTAAAATTAATCAAATCAGACAAGAGTCTAATTATTCAGTCTAAATCTCTGTCCATTACACTAGCATTAAGGAAGCCATATCTGATTTTGAGGGGATAAAATTCACAAGGCCTGGATTACTGTCTTTGTTATTTGACCCTAAGCAGTAGAATTTTCCATAGGTCCATTTTCTCCTTTAAAAGGGACCAGTATTTTTTATATTATTCTTGTCATGCAGCTGTTTAGAGACGAAAATTAGGTCATAGACATAAAAATACTGTGGAAAGTTCAATGCATCTAAAATTATGTGCTACTATTAGCTTTAAAAAGTTTTAAGGAATTAGCAATACATGAATAGAGAAATTCAGCAACCTCACACCTGGGCGTCTGACTCAGGAAATGGCTTTTTAGAAAAAGCAGGCTGGAAGGCGCAGAGCAGAGGTAACAGGAGCTTAGTGTCAAGGTAAGTAGGCAGCCAGGCACCAGCCTGATTTCAGAGAAGCCATGCAGCTTCTGCGTCTCCATGCATGGTCCCCTTTCTCACCTCTTGCTGCTTCCAAACACTTCCAAGTGCATGCACACTCACACACACACACACAGCACACACTCTCACACAGGCACACTCACACACTCACAGGCATGCACACACCCAGGCACACACTCACACACAGGCACGCACACACCCACACATGCACATACTCAGCCCTTGTCCTACTCTAGGGTCAAAACCTAAAGCTGCATTGTGAGGTCACTAACTCTGTAGGGACCAGCCTTACGGGAAGACAGCACTCTCAAGCCATTTCTGTCGTGTCTCTTCTTAAGAGCAAGGCTTGTGTTCCTGCTCAAGAATGACATTTGCGACTGGAGGACCCAAAGTGCCAGAGAACTCTGGGTTACAGGAAAGACAGGCCAAAGCTGGGTGTGAGAGGAAAGAGGCAAGTAGAATCCACAGGAAACATGGAAATAACCGCAGCTCCGGGCTCTCACACATCACAGCTAAGAATTTGTGTTGCTGCCGTGTGGCTTCCTAAGGTCTCTGCGTCAAGTGAGGGTCTGAGGTGGTGAAAGAGGGGACGTGAGCTTTCAAGGCAAATGAACTATTTGCCTTTCCCTGATTTAAGAGTGTTGTCCAGAGAAACAGAACCAATGGGGTATATATCAATGAAAAATCCCTCTCTCTCTAGGGCTTGCCTGGTGGCTCAGGGGTAAAGAATCTGCCTGCCAATGCAGGAGACACAGATTTGATTCCTGGGTCAGGGAGATCCTCTGGAGAAGGGCATGGCAACCCACTCCAGTGTTCCTGCCTGGAAATCCCCTGGACAAAGGAGGCTGGCAGACTGCAGTTCATGATGTAGCAAAGAGTCAAACACGACTGAGCAACTGAGCATGCACGCACACCTCTCTCTGGATATATACAGATTGACTAACAGTTTCACACACATATATGTGAAGAGATCACACAGGCAAAGGTATTAATATATGAGATCCGCTCGTCATAGGGAATTGGCTCCTGCACCCATGGGATCTGGGAGCCCCCACCTGCAGGCTGCAGACCCTGGAGAGATGACGGTGTAGGGGGAGCCCAATGGCCACCAGCTGGAGGATTCCATCTTGCTGGGGGAGGCAGGACTTTTGTTCTGTTCAGGCCTTCTGCTGCCTGGGTGAGGCCCACTCACAGATGAAATTCATATGCTTTACCCAAAGTTCCCCAATTTAAACGTTGACCTCACTCCTCCACACCCTCCAGGTTGGTGATTAAGTTCACCATTTCCCTTGAGGCATGTGAGCTCTCTCCTTGAAATGGAAAAACATTAGGAAAAAGTGATGCTCCTTATAAATTCTGAGCAAACAGACCCTGTTTCAGTAGCATTACTGCCCCTGTAATTCCCGCTGATCAGAGGACCCTACAAAGGTCTGGGTCAGCAACGGCCACACCACCATGCATCTGTGAAGGAAAAAGTGTTTTTCAAAGAAATGAGCACCTTCTCCATCGTGGCAGCTTCTCTAAATATCCATCAACAGATGAACAGATAAAAAAGATGTGGTACATGTTTACTCAGATATAAAAAAGCATGAAGTAATGCCATCTACAGCTACATGGATGCAACTAGAGATTAGCATAGAGTGAAGTGAGTCAGGAAGAGAAAGGCAAATACCGCCGTGATATCACTAATATGTGGAATCTAAAATGTGACACAAATGAACTCATGTGCAAACAGGAACAGACTCACAGACGTGGAGAACAGACTGGTGGTTGCCAAGGGGGAGGAGAGGTGGGGGAAGGATGGACTGGGAGATTGGGGTTAGGGGTGCAAGCTATTATATATAAACTGCGTGGACCACAAGATTCTACTGTACAGCACAGGAAGCTGTATTCAATATCCTGTGATAAGCCATAGTGGAAAAGAATACGGAAAAGATTATGTATACATATATATACGCATGTATGTATGTATGTGTAACTGACTCACTTTGTTGTACAGCAGAAATTAACACAACATTGTAAATCAGCTATACCTCAAAACCAATGAGAAACAAAACCCAAAGTGAACAACTTTGTCTTGTGTCTAAGCGGCTGTACTTTCTGTTCTTAGCAGGCCGGGGATCGTTTACTAAACAAGATACGTAGCGGCATCCAGACGTCCCTGCTTCACAAGGTGAAGCTTTATTGCAATGACAACTTTATAACTTTTCCCCCTCATCCTGAGATGACTTCCTGGGGACGAGGGCTGGTACCCTCCGTTCACCAGCTGCCGTGTGCTCGCACATGCCAGCGACAATCAAGGTCTGCTTTGAGACTGCAGGTGACACAGTCTGCATATGACATACCAGAGGACAGAGGAGAACATTATCCAGATTTCCCTGCTATGTGGGTGAGGCTGACAACCTGGCTTGCTCAGAGGCAGAGTGGGCTCCGGGGGTCAAGTTCATGGTTTCTGAAAGAAGGAGCTTATCAATTTCTCCACATGTCCTTCCTGGATAGAGCTAGAAGCAGGCTGAGCCCAAAGCCAGAGCTGCAGTCAGAATTTCCCAGGCCTTTGTCAGCTTCCAGGAGGAGAGCATGACTTAGAATTAACAATTGGCTTTATTATTATTTTAGTTTTATATTAATAACACTTCCAAGTGTGCATGATTTCTATCGCAGGAGAAGAGCTTTGCTGGCTGAATAGTCGCCAGTTTAGACTGAGGAGTGCATAACTTGGCCTCAGGCAGGAGACATTTATCATCCTTATCTTCAGACCCTCTCCCTCCTATTCTAGTTCAGAAATATATTTCAGCAAAGAGCTGTCCAGGTAAATAGATGATGTTTCTCTGTGTTAAATTTATGGCTCAATTACAATCAATCTTATGTTATCAGCTTTTAGTTGTCTGTACATAATTAATATAAACAAAGTAGGGAGCCATCATTTCTTATCCCACTTTGTTCCAAGCTGGAAAAAAATGAAATCAGTGCCTGCCTTAGAAGTAATTGGCTCCAGCATATGATCTTAGAATGTCTAGATAGGCAAAATGGGAAAGAGAAAGATCCCTTTGGGTATAATTTATTCCAATTTTATAGATTTGTAGCCATTCCCTTCTCCATGGGATCCTCCCAATCCAGAGATCGAACCTGGGTCTCCCACATTGCGGGCAGATTCTTTACCATCTGAGCCACCAGGGAAGCCCCAAGTGATATTCACCTTACTGAAATTAACAGCTCAGATTGTTGTTTTTTCTCCACCCCACTGTTTCTGGACTGTTACCTGGGTTGGGGGAACCGAAACTGCACAGGTCATCTCTAAAGCTTCTGCCTGTGGCATGGAAGGTGTGGTGACCAGGTGAGCTATGTGTTCAGCACCAAAGTGGCTCCCTGATATATAATTGCATGACCCTCCTGGGCTGTTTGGCTTGACTGCTAAGTCTGGCTACATGTCTATTGTGACAAATCACTGAAGCCAACCCCCGTAAATGATCTGCCTTTTAAAGCTAAAGAATACTTAGAATTAAACCAGCTGAACCCATTTCTTGTCTTATAACAAGGCCATTCAATGAAAACAAAATGGCTCGCGTGGAATGACTTGCAGACATTACAATCCAGTCCTTCGTGTGGCAGACCCATACACACAGCTGTTTATCAGTTCTGGTCTGAGGCATTAGGTGTGCTACAGATATTGGACCCTAATTTCTCCACTGAAAACTTTATTAAGCATCCTTTGTTTGGCCAGATAGACATCTGTGTTTCCAGATTAATGTATTAGGCACTTTTAAATCCTAGAGACACATAGAGCTGCTTTGCAGAAATTTCAATATGTGCCCAAAGGATTACCATGGATCCATAGAGGGTATTATTATGTATATTCATTGCTTGCCCTGCAAAAGACTGAGCCTTTCAGCAAATCTTCACATACAAAAAAGCAGCAGAGCTTCTGTATTTCGGCATCACTGTGGATTGTTTGATAATAGGTGTCACCTTGGCACTTCATTCCAAGGGTTCTTGAAATGTATTTCCTCCTGAATTTCAATGGCTCGAGTATGGATGTGCAGTGTGACTGTATTTATGCAGCTTTGAAGAACAGCAGAATATTTAATGGCACACACAAACAATTTAGGGTTAACTCAAATACAGAAAAACGAAAGTCAAATGAAAAACCAGCATCCAGTTCTAACCTGTAACATAACTTCCCTAATATGCAAAGCATGTATGTGAATTAAGAAAATAATGCATGCCCTCATTAGAAAGGGTTGGGTACAGCTTGAACAAAATAATTTATTCCAAAATAAATGCAGGTTCGCAGGAGGGCTGCAACACAGCCACCTTGTTAGAAACTGGAAAAGGCTGATTAATAAATGAGCACCGAATGTTTCCCTGTAAGATTCAAAGACGATCAGGCAAGTGAGACCATGGGAAGACACATCCCCATCAGCACCATTGGAAGGTGGCCCAGAACTTCAGCAGTAGCAGGTCAGCAACGCAGTAGAGTCTACCTTAGCCAGCAGTCCATTGATCCAGCAATTAAACCAGATCGAACAAAGACATATATGTGTCTGTGTGTGTTTATATCACAGTGATTTTGAGAGAGGGAGTAAATGAAAAGAAAATCTAAATTTCTAATGATAGGATATTGGTGAGAAAATTACAGTACAGTCATACACTAGGGTAATAGGCAGCTACTGAAATGAACTTATAGAAATCTATTTATTGACATGAACAGATGTTGATTGCACATTTTACTGGGAAAAAAATTTAAGCTATAGCTCTGTAGCTGAAACTATTTTTAAATGAAGAACTGAATATCAAGATATTAAAACATCGACAAGAATGCATGCCATGTCAACAGCAGCCCTAGATGAATTTTCCTCCCCCATTTGGCTTATCTGTATCCCCTCACTTTCCTTTTCTCTCTTTCTTTAGTAAACACATATAAATTTTGCAGTAAAAAAATAAAAGTTACATGTTTTAAAAATAGAAAGCACGCATCTAGAAGAGTATTCTCTCTCGCTGTCACCTTGGGGAACTATAAAAACCTAATGATTTGGTATAAAGTTACTTCTGTGCCTCCTCACTGGAATCATTTTCTAGACTGAAAAAAGATCCATCTTCATCCGTCTTGCTAAGATGGCATCTTTGGCAGTTCTTAGTTCCTGCATTATCTTTCAAGAAGAATTCAACCCCTGAAGTAACCAGTCCTTAAGGCTGAGAAGAACTGAAAACCTCCTTGTAACCTGATTAAGAATGATAAGTTGCAGTGGGGAAACCATCTGTAAGATTCCTTTGATGATATCTAAATATATATATTTTCATAGTTGTATATTTTTTCATAAAAATATGTACAACTGTCAGGGTTTTCCCAATGCACAGTGGTAAACAATCCGCTTGCCAAAGCAGGAGACATGGGTTTGATCCCTGGGTCGGGAAGGTCCTCTGAATGAGGAAATGGCAACCTACTCCAGTACTCTTGCTGGGAGAATCCCACGGACAGAAGAGCCTGGTGGGATACAGTCCTTGGGGTCACAAAGAGTCGGACATGACTTAGCAACTAAACAACAACAATACAATTCTAGGCTGAATTCATTATTATATAGCCATTACTATGATATACATTTTTATCTTTAGATTTAAAAATAAATCAAAATAAAAATATTCTGTGGCCCCTAAAAGTCCAGTTGGCCCTGGACACGGTGCCTCCATGCCTGACTGGGCAGACGGGGCTGTTGGCCTGAAGCACAGCGCTTCACTTCTGGGTGCCACAGATGGTACCCAGCCTGAGCACTCAGAGCTGTGTGGCCACATCCTACCTTGGCACTCTTATTTCCTGGGATCATGAGCTTAGTTCAGACTGGGTCTATAGGGTGGCCCTCTATGTGCCCAGAAAGTAGCAGGAGCTCTCCAGGAGGGTCTGAGTGTCCTCCCTGGATGAGGCTGTTCTCCCAGGTTTTCCAATGGACAGAGGCTCCCACTGCTGGCTTGGCAAGGTGTGGCCTGGTGGGTCCTGACCTTCCTGGCACCCTCCTCTGCTTCTGATTGCAGCAGCTGACCCCAGGAACACAGTTATCTACCTGCCCACCATTCAGGCCTTTATCATTCATTCACAGCCACATTTCATTTCTTTATTTTTGGAGCTGAAACATTTGGTCAACATTGTAGGAGGTAGCAGAGGACAAAGATAGGAACTTGGACTGCAGAAAAAGCAGCTCTGACCTGAATTGGTTGGGTCACTAAGCTGTATAACCTTAAGGAAGTTACTAGCTTTCTCTGAGTGTCAGTTTCCTTTCAATGTAGGTAATGACGCTTTGCTTGCGGGAACAGTGTGAGGAACAGAAAAAGCAGGGGAGGCAGAAGCCCATTAAATATCCACGTCTTTCTCCTTCTCACCTTCCATCCACTCCAGGCAGCAGTCCAAACAAACACTGGTTGTGGACAAATATTAAACCCATTTTCAAAGGATGGAGAGCAAAGGAGAAATATAAGGAAAGAGGCTGCCTGTTTCCAAAGACAACTTTCAAAGAGGCAACAGATGGGGAGCCCTGCCCAGGCTGGGCCAGGTCCCTCCAACTGGGAGGGGCATCCACTCTCTTTGGGCAGCAGGTGGACTCCCAGTGTCAGACTTGGGCCTGTGAGCTGCTGTTTGGGATGTCCAGGCTGTCTGAGCTAAGCTGCTTCATGTGCCCACACCACTCTCTCTTTCCCTACAGCCTCTGCCTAGCCCACAGGATCACATCTACACTTGAGCCCCCCTCTACCTCCTCCAGGAAGACCTCCATGCTCAGTACAGCTGCAGGATGCCTGACAGCTTTGCCCATTCTCATTGTTGGATGCATCTCACATTCCTTTCTCCATTCTGGTCTAAGGTGTTCTTGGTCCACTCTGGGGCGTTTGGTTCCTTCATCTCTAAACATCTCTCCCTGTCAACCTAGAGAATCCCCTACCAGAAAAACTGCAGCGGAACCAAAGAATATAAGAGGCAAGCAATGTCAGCTCCTGAAGCTTCATCCGCTCTAGGGGGAGATGTCTTGCTGGTGTGAGGCATGGCCACCTGTCTGGGACTCTCACTGTGAGGTGCAGATCAGTAGCAGGGGATGGATGGAGGAGGATTTGGGGGGGTGAACTGTAGGACTAGAGTGGTAGACTGGAGTCCAGCAAGTAGGCAAAGGCTGGGGGAGTGGCGACCAGTGCACTCCCAGGCGTGAGGCAGCCAACCCATATCTCAGATGGAGGCACCTGCAATGACACATCATTTCTCTGAGCAACACTTTTTCAGGAACCCTCTCGAGTGTTAACCACACTAGACATGCTTTGGGCGAATGGCTTCTCGGGGTGGGGGGGATACTACCTGTAAAATCTAGGCTCTTTTAAGAGAGTAGACATCCAGGAGTTTGTAAAAACTAAACGAGAATATTCAGTTCAGTTCAGTCGCTCAGTCGTGTCCGACTCTTTGCGACCCCATGAATCACAGCACGCCAGGCCTCCCTGTCCATCACCAACTCCCGGAGTTCACTCAAACTCATGTCCATCGAGTCGGTGATGCCATCCAGCTCTCATTCTCTGTCGTCCCCTTCTCCTCCCACCCCCAATCCTTCCCAGCATCAGAGTCTTTTCCAGTGAGTCAACTCTTCGCATGAGGTGGCCAAAGTATTGGAGTTTCAGCTTTAGCATCAGTCCTTCCAGTGAATACCAGGATTGATCTCCTTGAGAATGGACTGGTTGGATCTCCTTGCAGTCCAAGGGACTCTAGGATTTCTATAAGGCTGGTTACAAGTGGTACAGGCTGGATGGGTGAGCAAAGCCAACTAAATGTAGATTTCCCAGGAATATCAGGGACCTTAGCTCACAGCTCAAGCCCACAGACATTTTGTTTCACCAAGTACTCAGGGATCTTGATTCCCTTGAGGCTTCAGTAATTTTCACTGAGAGGTAGAGTTTTTTAAAATTTTTATTTATTTATTTTAATTGGAGTTTAATTACTTTACAATATTGTAGTGGTCTTTGCCACACATTGACATAAATCAGCTATGGGTGTACGTGTGCCCCACATCCTGATCCCCCCTCGCACCTCCCTTCCCATGCCATCATTCAGGGTTGTCCCAGTGCACCGGCCCTGAGTGCCCTGTCTCATGCATTGAACCTGGACTGGCGATCTATTTCAAAATAGTAATACACATGTTTCAATGCTATTCCCTCAAATCATCCCACCCTCACCTTCTCCCACAGAGTCCAAAAGTCTGTTCTTTACATCTGTATCTCTTTTGCTGTCTCCCATATAGGGTCATTGTTACCATCTTTCTAAATTCCATATATATGCATTAATATACTGTATTGGTGTTTTTCTTTCTGACTTACTTCATTCTGTATAATACGCTCCAGCTTCATCCACCTCATTAGAACTGATTAAATGCATTCTTTTTAATAGCTGAGTAATATTCCATTGTGTATATGCACCACAGCTTTCTTATCCATTTGTCTGCCCATGGACATCTAGGTTGCTTCCATGCCTTAATTATTGTAAACAGTGCTGCAATGAACATTGGGGTACATATGTCTCTTTCAATTTTGGTTTCCTTGGTGTGTATGCCCAGCAGTGGGTTTACTAGGTCTTCTGGCAGTACTATTTCCAGTTTTTCTAAGGAATCTCCACACTGTTCTCCATAGTGGCTGTACTAGTTTGCATTCCCACCAACAGTGTAAGAGTGTTGGTTCCCTCTTCTCTGCACCCTCTCCAGCATTTATTGTTTGTAGACTTTTTGATTGCAGCCATTCTGATCGGCATGAGATGGTACCTCATTGTGGTTTTGATTTGCTTTCTCTGATAATGAGTGATGTTGAGCATCTTTTCACGTATTTGTTAACCATCTGCATGTCTTGTTTGGAGCAATGTCTGTTTAGTTCTTTGGCCCATTTTTTGATTGGCTTGCTTATTTTTCTGGTATTGAGCTGCATGAGCTTCTTGTATATTTTTGAGACTAAATCTTTGTCAGTTGCTTCATTTGCTCTTGTTTTCTTCCATTCTGAAGGCTGTCTTTTCACCTTGCTTGTAGTTTCCCTTAATAAGCAAAAGCTTTTTAAGTTTAATTAGGTCACATTTGTTTATTTTTGCTTTTATTTCCATTACTCTGGGAGGTGGGTAATAGAGGATCTTGCTGTGATTTATGTCAGAGAGTGTTTTGCCCATGTTTTCCTCTAGGAGTTTTATAGTTCCTGGTCTTACATTTAGATCTTTAATCCATTTTGAGTTTATTTTTGTGTATGGTGTTAGAAAGTGTTCTAACTTCATTCCTTTACAAGTGGTTGATCAGTTTTCCAAGCACCACTTGATAAAGAGATTGTCTTTTCTCCATTGTATATTCTTGCCTCCTTTGTCAAAGATAAGGTGTCCATAGGTGAGTGGATTTATCTCTGGGCTTTCTGTTTTACTCCGTTGATCTATATTTCTGTCTTTGTGCCAGTACCATACTCTCTTGATGACTGTAGCTTTGTAGTATAGTCTGAAGTCAGGCAGGTTGGTTCTTCCAGTTCTGTTCTTCTTTCTCAAGATTGTTTTAGCTATTCAATGTTTTTTGTATTTCCATACAAATTGTGAAATTATTTGTTCTAGTTCTCTGAAAAATACCATTGGTAGCTTGATAGGGATTGCATTGAATTTATAGATTGCTTTGGGTAGTATACTCATTTTCATTATTGATTCTTCTGATCCATGAACACTGTATATTTCTCCATCTATTTGTGTCATCTTTGATTTCTTTCATCAGTGTTTTATAGTTTTCTTTAGGTAGATTTATTCCTAAGTATTTTATTCTTTTTGTTGCAATGGTGAATGGAATTGTTTCCTTAATTTCTCTTTCTGTTTTCTC
Source organism: Moschus berezovskii (assembly GCF_049115385.1). NCBI lineage: Eukaryota > Metazoa > Chordata > Mammalia > Artiodactyla > Moschidae > Moschus > Moschus berezovskii. Next base: position 62,181,934 of record NC_142470.1, read on the forward strand.
ATGGATAGTGTATAGGAATGCAAAGGATTTCTCTGTGTTAATTTTATATCCTGCAACTTTACTATATTCATTGATTAGCTCTAGTAATTTTCTGGTAGTGTTTTTAAGAATTTCTGTATAGGGGATCATGTCAACTGCAAACAGTGAGAGTTTTACTTCTTTTCCAATCTGGATTTTTAAATTTCTTTTTCTCCTCTGATTGCTGTGGCTAAAAGTTCCAAAACTATGTTGAATAGTAGTGGTGAGAGTGGGCATCCTTGTCTTGTTCCTGACTTTGGGAAATGCATTCAATTTTTCACCACTGAGGATAATGTTTGCTGTGGGTTTACAATATATGGCTTTTATTATGTTGAGGTATGTTCCTTCTATGCCTGCTTTCTGGAGGGTTTTTATCATAAATGGATGCTGAATTGTGTCAATGGCTTTCTCTGCATCTATTGAGAAAATCATACAGTTTTTATCATTCAATTTGTTACTGTGATGTATCACATTGATTGATTTGTTAATACTGAAGAATTCTTGCATTACTGGGATAAAGCCCAATTGGTCATGATGTATGATCTTTTTAAGATGTTGTTGGATTCTGTTTGATAGAGTTTTGTTGAGGATTTTTGCTTCTAAGTTCATCAGTGATATTGGACTTTTCTTTTTTTGTTTGCCATCTTTGTCTGGTTTTGGTATTAGGGTGATGGTGGTCTCATAGAATAAGTTTGGAAGTTTACCTTCCTCTGCAATTTTCTGGAAGAGTTTGAGCTGGATAGGTGTTAGCTCTTCTCTAAATTTTTGGTAGAATTCACCTATGAAGCCATCTGGTTCTGGGCTTTTGTTTGTTGGAAGATTTTTTATTATAGTTTCGATTTCCATGCTTGTGATGGGTCTGTTAAGATTTTCTGTTTCTTCCTGGTTCAGTTTTAGAAGGTTATACTTTTCTAAGAATTTTTCCATTTCTTCCAAGTTGTCCATTTTATTGGCATATAATTGCTGATACTAGTCTCTTATGATCCTTTGTTTTTCTGTGTTGTCTGTTGTGATTTCTCCATTTTCATTTCTAATTTTCTTGATTTGATTCTTCTCCCTTTGTTTCTTGATGAGTCTGGCTAATGGTCTGTCTGTTTTATTTATCTTCTCCAAGAACCAGCTTTTATCTTTGTTGATTTTTGCTATAGTTTCCTTTGTTTCTTTTTCATTTATTTCTGCCCTAATTTTTATGATTTCTTTCCACTAACCCTGGGATTCTTCATTTCTTCTTTTTCTAGTTGCTTTAGGTGTAAAGTTAGGTTGTTTATTTGATTTTTCTGTTGTTTCTTGAGGTAAGCTTGTATTGCTATGAGCCTTCCCGTTAGCACTGCTTGTACTGAATCCCATGTTTTGGGTTGTTGTGTTTACATTTGCTTCTATGCATATTTTGATTTCTTTTTGATTTCTTTTGTAATTTGTTGGTTATTCAGGACTGTGTTGTTTAGCTTCCATATGTTTGTATTTTTAATTGATTTTTTCCCCCTGTAGTTCACATTTAATCTTTGCATTGTGATCAGAAAAGATGCTTGAAATAGTTTCAAATTTTTTGAATTTACCAAGGCTAGATTTATGGCCCAGGATGTGATTTATCCTGGAGAATGTTCTGTGTGCACTTGAGAAAAAGGTGAAATTCATTGTTTGGGGGTGAAATGTCCTATACATATCTATTAGGTCTAACTGGTCCATTGTATCATTTAAAGTTTGTGTTTTCTTGCTAATTTTCTGTTGGTTGATCTAACCATAAGTGTGAGTTGGGTTAAAGTCTCCCACTGTTATTGTGTTACTGTTAATTTCCCCTTTCATACTTGTTAGCATTTGCCTTACATATTGCAGTGCCCCTATGCTGGGTGCATATATATTTATAATTGTTATATCTTCTTCTTGGATTGATCCTTTGATCATCATGTAGTGTCCTTCTTTGTCTCTTTTCACGGCCTTTATTTCAAAGTCTATTTTATCTGATATGAGCATTCCAACTCCTGCTTTCTCTTGGTCTCTATTTGCGTGAAATATCTTTTCCAGCCCTTCACTTTCAGTCTGTATGTGTCCCTCGTTTTGAGGTGGGTCTCTTGAAGACAGTATATGTAGGGGTTTTGTTTTTGTATCCATTCAGCCAGTCTTTATCTTTTGGTTGGGTCATTCAACCCATTTACATTTAAGGTAATTATTGATAAGTATGATCCCGTTGACTGAGCGACTGAACTGAACTGATGATACTGTTGCTATTTACTTTGTTGTTTTGGGTTTGAGTTTATAAACCTTTTCTGTGTTCCCTGCCTAGGGAAGATCATTTAGCATTTGTTGGAGAGCTGGTTTGGTGATGCTGAATTCTCTCAGCTTTTGCTTGTCTGTGAACTTTTGATTCCTCCTTCATATTTTAATGAGATCCTTGCTGGGTATAGTAATCTGGGTTGTAGGTTTTTCTCTTTCATCACTTTAAGTATGTCCTGCCATTCCCTTCTGGCCTGAAGAGTTTCTATTGAAAGATCAGCTGTTATCCTTATGGGAATCCCCTTGTGTGTTATTTGTTGCTTTTCCCTTGATGCTTTCAATATTTGTTCTTTGTGTTTGATCTTTGTTAATTTGATTAATATGTGTCTCAGTGTGTTTCACCTTGGGTTTATCCTGTTTGGGACTCTCTGGGTTTCTTGGACTTGGGTGGCTATTTCCTTCCCCATTTTAGGGAAGTTTTCAACTATTATCTCCTCAAGTATTTTCTCATGGCCTTTCTTTCTGTCTTCTTCTTCTGGAACTCCTATGATTTGAATGTTGGGGCATTTGACATTGTCCCAGAGGTCTCTGAGGTTGTCCTCATTTATTTTCATTCTTTTTTCCTCTCTGCTTCACTTATTTCCACCCTTCTGTCTTCCACCTCACTTATCCTATCTTCTGCCTCAGTTATTCTACTGTTGGTTCCCTCCAGAGTGTTTTTTATCTCAGTTATTGTATTATTCATTATTGATTGACTCTTTTTTATTTCTTCTATGTCCTTGTTAAACATTTCTTGCATCTTCTCCAGACGTGTCTCCAGACTATTTATCTGTAACTCCATTTTGTTTTCAAGGTTTTGGATCATTTTTACTGTCATTATTCTGAATTCTTTTTCAGAGAAACTCCCTATCTCCTTCTCTTTTGCTTGGTTTGGTGGGCATTTATCATGTTCCTTTACCTGCTGAATATTTCTCTGCCTTTTCATCTTGTTTAGATTGTTGTGTTTGGGGTGGCCTTTCTGTGTGCTGAAAGTTTGTGGTTCCTCTTTATTGTGGAGGTTGCTCCCTGTGGATGGGGTTGGACGAGTGGCTTGTCTAGGTTTCCTGGTTAGGGAAGCTTGTGTCTGTGTTCTGGTGGGTGGAACTGGATCTCCTCTCTGGAGTGCAATGAAGTGGCCAGTAGTGAGTTTTATGGTATTTATGTGTTTGGTGTGACTTTGGGCAGCCTGTATTTTAATGCTCAGGGTGGTGTTCCTGAGTTGCTGGAGAATTAGCATGTTATGTCTTGCTCTGAAACTTGTTGGCTCTTGGGTGGAGCTTGGTTTCAGTGTAGGTATGGAGGCTTTTGGATGAGCTCTTGTCGATTAATGTTCCCTGGAGTTAGGAGTTTTCTGGAGTTCTCAAGGTTGGGATTTAAGCCTCCTGCCTCTGGTTTTCAGTCTTATTCTTATAGTAGCCTCAAGACTTCTGCATCCATACAGCACCGATGATAAAACATCTAGGTTAATGGTGAAAAGATTCTCCACAGTGAGGGACACCCAGAGAGGTTCACAGAGTTACAGGAAGAAGAGAAGAGGGAGGAGGGAGATAGAGGTGACCAGGAGGAGAAGAGGGGGATCAAAAGGGGAGAGAGCAAGCTAGCCAGTAATCAGTTCCCTGAGTGCTCTCCACAGTCTGGACCACCCAGAGAGAGTCATAGAGTTATGCAGAGAAGAGAAAGGGGAAGGAGGAGACAGAGGTGACCTGGGGGAGAAAAGGGAGAGTCAAAAGGGGAGAGAGCAATCAAGCCAGTAATCACACCCCTAAGTAAAAATGGGTACTGAAGATTAGATTCTGAAAGGTACAAAATTGATAACAAATACCAAAAAGCAAAGGTTAAAAATCTAGAGCAGATGGTAGACTGCTCAAAAATACAATATTACATTACAATGTTAAAAATACAAAACAAAATCAATCACAAAAATTACAAAATATATTTATATGAAATTTGCTTTTAAAATGGGGTCTTTTTTTGGTAAGGTAATAGTAGGTTCATTTCAGTTCAGTCGCTCAGTCGTGTCCGACTCTCCGCGACCCCATGAATCACAGCACGCCAGGCCTCCCTGTCCATCACCAACTCCCGGAGTTCACTCAAACTCATGTCCACAGAGTCGGTGATGCCATCCAGCCATCTCATTCTCCGTCGTCCCCTTCTCCTCCCGCCCCCAACCTTTCCCAGCATCAGAGTCTTTTCCAGTGAGTCAACTCGTCGCATGAGGTGGCCAAAGTATTGCAGCTTCAGCTTTAGCATCAGTCCCTCCAATGAACATCCAGGATTGATCTCCTCTAGAATGGACTGGTTGGATCTCCTTGCAGTATAAGGGACTCTCAAGAGTCTTCTCCAACACCACAGTTCAAAAGCATCGATTCTTCGGCGATCAGCTTTCTTCACAGTCCAACTCTCACATCCATACATGACCACGGGAAAAACCATTGCCTTGACTAGACGGACCTTGGTTGGCAAAGTAATGTCTCTGCTTTTTAATATACTATCAAGATTGGTCATAACTTTCCTTCCAAGGAGCAAGTGTCTTTTAATTTCATGGCTGCAATTGGCATCTGCAGTGACTTTGGAGCCCCCAAAAATAAAGTCTGACACTGTTTCCACTGTTTTTCCATCTATATCCCATGAAGTGATGGGACCAGATGCCATGATCTTTGTTTTCTGAATGTTGAGCTTCAAGCCAACCTTTTCACTCTCCTCTTTCACTTTCATCAAGAGGCTTTTGAGTTCCTCTTCACTTTCTGCCATAAGGGTAGTGTCATCTGCATATCTGAGGTTATTGATATTTCTCCCAGCAATCTTGATTCCAGCTTGTGCTTCTTCCAGCCCAGCGTTCCTCATGATGTACTCTGCATATAAGTTAAATAAGCAAGGTGACAATATACAGCCTTGACGTACACCTTTTCCTATTTGGAACCAGTCTGTTGTTCCATATTACAAAAATGAAAATTAAAGGAGTAATAAAGAACTTAAAAATAAAAAAAAAATTTTTTAATTAAAAAAAATGATAAAAGCAAAAATATATCTAGGACTTTCTCTGGAGCTGTTGAGGGCAGAGTGGGTCAGTTCAGTTTCAGATAGTTCCTTGTTCCAGCTTATACTTCTTCTAAAATAGGCCACTTCCAGTGCTTAGTCAAATATTAACTACAGGGTTTTAATCTGTTGCAGCTGTCAATTCCAGAACAGTTCCCTCTTCTCTGTTTATTTTGACTTCCTCTGTTTGCAAGTCTCTTCAGTGTCTAATTTCTGCCCTGACACAAGGGGGAGAAGGTGGTCACTTATTTAGGCTCATGTGTTCAGTTGTGTTGTGCGGAGGGAGGAACACTGCAAACAATTATCACTGGTGTGTGTGGGGAGTGCTCACTGTGTATGGACCACACTGGGTTTGCCCCAGCTCACAGTGGTATGTGCTTTCCCAGTCTACACTGCTCAGACTCTTAGTTGCTCTGCAGGGGTGCTGTCCAAAGCGGGCCCTCTGTGTTGTGCCCTTTCCAGGTCTGAGCAGCTCAGGCGACCAGGTGCTTGGTAAGCAGTGTCCCAGGTGGGCCGTGCATCTTAATCAACTCCCTGGTCCTGGTGGCTCGGTTTCCCGAGTGTGCTGTTAGAGTGACGCCGTCTTAGTTTTGCCGTGTGTCTCCTCTGGGGAGGTTTCTCAGGCTTCAATCCTCCTGGCAGATAGCAACCATCCAGGATCCCAGGAAGACTTGATTAGCAACTGGGAGGCTGCTCACAGTTTGGTGGAGGATGCTGTCTCTGGGGCTGAGATTGCTCCTTGCCTTCCAGCTCTGGTTGTCGCATGCCTGGCTCTGGCCGGGGGAGGTTCTGGTCCTTAGCCGGCTAGCTCTCCTTTGGTATTCACTCAATCCTTTGTTCTGTGAGCAGGCCAGGTTGTGCCTTAGGTTAGAGCCTTTTGGGGGAAAGTTCTCTCTCTCTCTTTTCTTTCTCAGGCTATCCCACAGTTTGGGTCGCTATCTCACATTAGCTTCCTCAGGTTGTCCTCAAGGCATTCAGGCCCAGTCCTAACCCTAAGCATGCAACCCGAGCCTCCTTGTCCAGCCCCTGCTGGCTGGTGGCAGACACCAGTGTCTGGGCTACTTCTGCGCTGGGAGTTGTGATTAGGCATGTATTCTGTGGGGATTTTTTTCCTCCTGGTTATGTTGCCCTCTGAGATTCTAAAAGTCCCGACAGACCCACTGGTGAGAGGGTTTCCTGCTGTTTGGAACCTTCTTCACGACTTCCTGCCCAAGACGGGTCTCCGTCCCTAACTCTTCTTTCTTTTCATCTTTTATATTTTGGCCTACCTCCTTTCAAAGAAAATGAGCTGCCTTTCTGGGTGCCTGGTGTCCTCCACCAGCGTTCAGAAGTTGTTCTGTGGAAGTTGCTCAGCATTTAAATGATCTTTTGATGAATTTGTAGGTGATAAAGTGGTCTCCCCATCCTATTCCTCTGCCATCTTAGGACCGCCCCCGAGGTAGAGTTTTAAATGTAATTTTCTTTATGCTAAAATTGACATCAGGACTTGGGATTTGAGAGAACATTGGGGTCCTTCAATGTTGAACATCTATTACTGGCTGGAAGCGAAAGTGTTGGTCACTCAGTCTTGTCCGACTTTTTGCAACCCCATGGACTGTAGCCCACCAGGCTCCTCTGTCCATGGGATTTCTTAGGCAAGAATTTTAAAGTAGGTTAACATTTCCTTCTCCAGGAGATCTTTCTGACCAAGGGATTAAACTCTGGTCTCCTGCGTTGGCAGGTGGATTCTTTACACTGAGCCACAAGGGAAGTCCCAGTGAAAGTGTTAGAATGTATATTGTCATTCAGCTCATGGGCCTGGATTTGTCCTAAACTGGCATAAAAGATCACATTAAATACTGAACTTGAAGCACACAATGCCCATGGCATTTTTACAAACTACCCACTTACAAATCCTGTTGAAATAAAGATAGCATGACATGCCTAGTTCTGGGTCTTCTAGATATTTTTTCCTTTCCTACATACTCATAACATATCCTGGATAAAAGCTAGGCTGGTTAGAGTGTGCGTCCACACATCTCTCCACTTTCAAAGGCAGAGCCACATCTGTCTGTCAGTCACTTATTCTGTATCTTTGCCTCCTTCACCCTTCACTAGAGATTGTGATAGAAACCTGGTGATTTCATTCACAATTTCCCCAGTGACTGGTGCATAACTCATCTGGGGACAGGCATCAATTCATTCACTGTCACTAGGTGCAATTACACACACTCACACACACACACACACACACATTTTCCATGTAACTCATCCTTCTATTCTCACCTTTAAGTGATGGTTTCCCTGTCTTTGACCACAGAGAAAGCTATTTCCTCGACATCCAGGCTAGCAACAAAACAGTAAGATTCAGGTTTCTCCTGGCATCAATCAGTCTGCTTCTAACAGCGGGGGACAGTCCTGCCTTTGTTATCTGTGTTCCAAATATAATTTTTTAAAGTACGTTTTGAGTCTTTGGTTTGGAGGGTCATTTCAGATGGGCTCTCACTGCCTTTTCCTGTCATCCTTTCTCTTTCTCTATACAGAGAAAGACCCCCTCCCATTTTCGCCCAAGTCTTTCTTCAGGGTTTTAATCCCCTTTCTAATCCTCTCCCTTGGACCAACTATGAGGTCCTGACCCTAACCCTTGCCCACGGGTGTGCACACACAGTTGTCACCCGAACACTGTAATCTGAGAACTCAGTCACCTGTTCTTTGCAAACTTGTGTGACTCGGCTGGATCATTGTTTTTTATGATGTCATGTGAATTTCTATTCTTGAATGAGATGGCTGGATGGTATCACCGACTCTGTGGACGTGAGTTTGAGTGAACTCAGGGAGTTGGTGATGGATAGGGAGGCCTGGCATGCTGTGATTCACGGGGTCGCGGAGAGTCGGACACAACTGAGCGACTGAACTGAACTGAACTGAACTGAAACTCTTTAGCTGCACATGGTTTTCCTTGTCATGGGAAGTTCTAAAATAAAGTAGGATCACTTGCCTACAATTCAGATGAAACTGTTCTTCACAAGTGTATGGTGCTCAGTCATGTCTGACTCCTTGTGACCCCATGGACTGCAGCCGGCCAGGCTCCTCTGTCCATGGGATTTCCCAAGCAAGAATACTGAAGTGGGTTGCCATTTCCTCTTCCAAAGGATCGTCCTGACCCAGGGATCAAACCCATGTCTTCTGCATTGGCAGGAGGGTTCTTTACCACTGAGCCACCTGGGAAGCCCTGTTTTTCACAAGTCAGCACTGATAATGAGGCAAAATGAACGTGACTGGTAACCCTTTTGCTTTCACCACATTTGTTATATTTAGACTAGTCTTTTCTGTCCATGTCAGAACTAAATGAGAGTTGGGAACACAACAAAGAATAACTACTGAGAGATTAATTAGAGTCACGTTTGCTTTCTGTCAATTTTATTTGAACTGAACTCTCCTAAATTTAATGAGATTTTTAAATTTTCTTAAGAAGAAATGGTATGCATGAATTTTTGACTATGTGTGAGCACAGGAAGCTTGAATTTCTAACAGAAGATTCAATTCATTAACTGAGTAAAGCACTTAGAAAAATCTCATAATGATAAGTGTTCAATAAATTCAAGTTTTTATAATAATTTTTGTTACTTCACCAGCATTTTCACAATATGAGAGATAGTCACAAGGCTTCATTTAATGAAGCATATGGCTATTTTAAAGTAGAATAGGAACCCACACAGTGAATTGGCAGATGGACACTCTCTGGTTCTATCTTATGTTACTTATGATTCTTAATATAGCATTTTCATGATCTACATTAGAGCTGAATATAATGTTTTAAAATGCCAGTTGTTAAAGATATATCCTTGTATAGGAAGCCTTATGTTCTGGCTCCAAGAATAGAAAATTCATAACTCACACCAGAGAAGAATAATTAACAAAGGAAACTTACCTTTGGTTCTTCTGAGCTACCATTTCTACCTGGGGGTAGAAAAGGGAAGGGAAGAAAAGCAGGGAAAGGTGCAGGGAAGCCTTGACGTCTGTGATCTGGTTGACAGGGGCTCCGTTCAGAAGTGCAATCAACACATTGCTCTTGGAGGGAGAACTGCAATCAACACGCTCTTTTCCTTCATCAGGGAAGTCTCACCACTAAAAGCATCTCTAATGAGGCGGGTGCTTTACATTCTGGCCTCATCTCAGTATGAACCAGTCTGCAGTAGCAGATGGTTCAAGACCTGGCATGGTTCACAGGATACACTTCTGTGAGATCTTGCATGAGAATATTTGAAATAAGTTGATTAAAAATACCTGCTTCTTAGATAATTCAACCTGTGAGTAAAATGTGTGCTGAGAGGCAGTAAATAGTTTGTGTAGTGATTAAGCAATAAAATGAAGTGATTTTTTTCCTTCTTTGTTCAAGCAGCATTAGACTATGAATTTTATGGCTGCAATTCCAGGTTTACTTATGGGTTGCCAATTACAGCAAATAAAAATGCAGCGCACCCAGTTAAATTTGAATTTCAGATAACAATTTTGAGAATACTTTTTGAGTACAAGTTTATTCCATGTAATATTAGGGATATACTTTTACTAATTAAAAAAATTAGTAAATATTGTTTATCTGAAAAGCAAATTTACCTGGATGACCTGTATTTTATCTGGCAAACCTGTATATATAGCTAACCCTTTGAAATTACCTGATTGTAATACTTAAGTGGTCACTTACCAAAAAAGGTACCCCCTCCCCCCCAAAAACCCTCTGACTTTAATTTCCTGGATTGACAAGAAAGCTTAATTAGTTGATGTTGAGAGTTAAGAATGATGGGTAAATTTTGAAAACTTCCACAAGAAGGGATTTTCTTGCTTATCATTCATTAATATTGATATGGCAGGTAACTAGTGAGATTCCTTTCTAATTCCGTTCAAGTGTGAAATGACAAAACTGGCAGATGCTTGAAGAAAATATCATTTTTGACTGTATAGTGAGTTTTGCATAGGTATAGTGAGTGCCTATATACCTATAGTGAGTGCATAGGTATGTTAATAATGACCATTTTGCCTACGTTAATTACAAGAGTATTACTTCTTCTGCTGAGTTTTCAGAATAGATAATAGGCTTTAAGATTTTCTTTCAATGAAAACATTCAGTTGAGTGAAATAGGGAACACAGAAATTTGAGCATGATTTAAACTAGGTGTATCAGTAATCACAATTAAATGTAAATACAAATGTTGTTGTGTTGTTGTTCAGTCACTAAGTCGTGGGATTTGAGAGAACACTGGATCCTTTAATGTTGAACACCTATTATTGGCTGAAAGTGAAAGTGTTAGTTGCTTAGTCTTGTCTGACACTTTGGGACCCCATGGACCGTAGCACACCAGGCTCCTCTGTCCTCCACTATCTCCCAGAGTTTGTTCAAATTCAAGTCCACAGAGTTGGTGATGCTACCTAATCATCTCATCATCTGCTGTGAGAACTGCATGAACAGTAGGGAAAGGCAAAAAATATAAATGAGACGAGATCATTTTAACAGATTTAGTGATATTTATTTTTTAAAATCTGTGTGTTGCCAGATAGTTTCACATGTATTTGTTTAAACATATACTAATGCACAGGTATTTGGATAATACGTGGACCTGGATCTGGGGGAGCCTGGTTCAGAATCCGTACTTGGAAACATGCTGCTGCTTCACATCCTTTCTGGAAGTGAGAACAGCACCTGGTTTCATGTTGCTAATGGCAACAGCCGAGGTCTTTAATTCCCACCTCACTCCCCTAGAAGCATCCCATCACATCCCTTAACATATTCTGTGTTCATGTTTGCTTTCCATATTTCAATGACTCTTAAAATTACTTACTTAAAATTAGCCTTTGAGTCTACTCTTGAAAAATAAATCAAAATCTCATGGCAAGCTTATTGTAGAATGATGAGGTAAATGAGTTAAGTTGCTGGAAGAAAAAATATGACATAATCAAATTGGAACAATTCTTGACTTTTTCATTTCAATGTGTATCTGAGGGCTAATTTGTACCAAAAAAGTCCTTACTGGTATTATGATTAAAATGACATGAGTCTACAGATTAATTTGGGAACACAATAATTTTATAATATTGTTTTCCAATCTATGAACATGGATTTTCTCTCCACTTATTTAGTTTTCAAAAAACAATTTTTCATAGTTTTCTTTGTAGAAAAATTATTTTATTTTCTATTTGATTCTGCTTTGTTAAAATATAGTTACTATTTGTAATTGACCTCACATCCAGCACTCTTGTTTAATACATGTGTTAATTCTAATAGTTTATAAATGAATTATTTTGAAACTACTATATATGGATTGGAAGAATAAATATTGTAAAAATGAGTATACTACCCAAAGTAATTTATACATTCAATGCAATCCCTATCAAGCTACCAACGATATTTTTCACAGAACTAGAACAAATAATCTCACAATTTGTATGGAAATACAAAAAACCTCGAATAGCCAAAGCAATCTTGAGGAAGAAAAATGGAACTGGGGGAATTAACCTGCCGGACTTCAGGCTCTACTACAAAGCCACAGTCATCAAGACAGTATGGTACTGGCATAAAGACAGAAATATAGATCAATGGAACAAAATAGAAAGCCCAGAGATAAATCCACGCACCTATGGACACCTCATCTTTGACAAAGGAGGCAAGAATATAAAATGGAGAAAAGACAGTCTCTTTAACAAGTGGTGCTGGGAAAACTGGTCAGCCACTTGTAAAAGAATGAAACTAGACCACTTCCTAACACCATACACCAAAATAAACTCAAAATGGATTAGAGAGCTAAATGTAAGACCAGAAACTATAAAACTCCTAGAGGAGAACGTAGGCAAAACACTCTCCGACATAAATCACAGCAGGAT